>NC_139819.1:19051183-19651183 GCF_963457635.1 Microchirus variegatus
CAATCGAAAATTCGTTGGGTTTTTTTACCTCCCTTTCTCAAAGTCACACTCTCCACCTCTCTCTTCTCATTCTTTCCATTACTTTCTCAGCTGAAGAGACTCTGGAGTGAACGAAGCGACGACGAGGAAGAAGGACAGAGTGAAAGAAGAGACACTCACTCACCCACTCACTACAGTTTCCTTTCTTCCTCTTCCCTTCATCTGTTTACTCTCTCCCTCACTTTGTTCACTCCCCGCGGGCGTCACCTTGAACCGGCGCCTCCAACGTCAGAGAAAAGCGAGCAGAGGCGCGTCTTCACCGTGCGTCCTGTGCGCCGCGTCCTGCCCCTGATCCTGCGAACAATCCAAAAAGTCCCTACGATCTAAGCGAGGAACAATGTTTTCCTCCTCCCCCTCTTCCTCCTCCTGCTCCCCTCCCTCTCTCATGCTCTCCCCTCCTCTATTTTCCTCCTCCCGTCCTCCTCTCTCCTCCCACCTCTTCTCGCTTGGTTCATTAGGAAAGAAGTCTTCAGCAGCAGGAACAACAAATTCTTGAGAAGTTTGGCTGAACTGTGAACTCTAGTCTAGTGGGTGAATTGTGAAGGACAACGCTTTACACCAAAACACGACCTAAACATTGTGATGTGTCATGGTTTACCCTGTTAAAAAAATGGAAGTATAAAACAGACACAAAAAACCTTAACCTGCTTATATCTTTAAATAGTTGCAGTATTCCCCATCTCTGTCGTGTTAGAGCTGTAGTGTGTAACTTATTGTTGTTGCTATTATTCTGCTTGTGTCCAGTCTTTGTGAACACAAACCATGGCACAGTGTTGTTGTGCTGCCTGTGTCCATCTCAGTGAGCTATGAAGTTATTAACAACACATTTGTGTGTCATTTCAAAGATGTATCAGTCAATAAAAAAATACAACTGACTGATGGTAGTATCACATTTTGAAGTTGAAGTAATTGAAGTAAAAAAGAAGTTCACAGAAAAACTCACTGTATCTGGTTATCTGTTTTTGTTGTTTGTTTGTTTGTTTTGTTTTGTTTTGGCCACTCCACAGACACCTCCTATGGAGTGCCGAATGTAAAAATTCAGTCACAGTTTGCTACCTGATATATTTAAAATTTTTACCTCACTTTCCTCACATTTAGCTAATTTTCTTTCTTTCTTTCACATTTGAGGCACACATTAAGTGGTGAATCTAGCTGCCAAATGTAGATTCAAAGATTTAAATGCTAACTCTTTATCTAAATGCTTAATTTAAATCTAAATCTAAATCTAAATCTAAATCTAAATGTTAAATACCAATCAATCAATCTTTATTTGTATAGCCCACAGTTTAGAAAACATAGTTTGGCTCACAGGACTTCACAGGGTTGGTAACATCCTCTGTCCTTCGACCACGGTAAGGAAAAACTACCAGGCGAAAAAAAAACTTATAACAGGGGGCAAAGGTAGAAACCTTATACTAAGGGTGAATTCCAATTCCTTGCTTAACCCTCAATCTTAAAGGCATAGTTCGGAATTTTGGACATAAGACCTCAAATATTATTCTATCAACACAGATATATACATCGATAGTCTGCCGTTACAATCGATTTGCCTCGGGTGCACTGTGGAGTCGGTATGAGTGTTTTTAATGCCATGCTAACTTGTATCATTGACTTGCGCTAGCCATAGCATCAGCGAACTCGGCAACTAGAAGAACTGAATGAAATTTCTTGAAAACGTCTCCAGACATCTCCATCACACCGGCTGAGTTGGAAAATAGGTCTTATGTCCAAAATTCCGAACTATCACTTTAACCCTCGATCTCAAAAATGCGCGCTCCCGCTAGTGCAAGTGCTGTCCCGATTCTCAGATAAATTAAGTTGGTGGTGTAGGGTGGTGTGTTTCGGCGTTGATGGCAGACCTTTCAGGATATAAAATTTTAAAAATAAATATTACAACCAAACATGTACTGTATTGCTAAGCGCAGTGTTGGGAAGGCTGTATATTATGTATGTATGTGTATATTACATAAATGTTTTTAATATATATATATACATATATAGGGCGAGAGGGAGTATTGGTTTCTTTCACCCACACACAAGCTTGTTATCTTCACATTGGATTACATTGTGCTGCTTGAATGCATTGCTTTTGGCATGGTGATATCTGTATGGTTAAAATAGAGCTGAAACAATCGATTGCTAAATTAATCGTCAACTATTTTGATAATCGATGAATCGGTTTGAAGCTTTTTTCATTATTAAAACAAGATTTCTGATCGTTTTAGCTTCTTAAATGTGGATATTTGCTTTGTTTCTTTGCTCCACATAACAAATAAATAATTAAAACTGAATTATTTGGGTATGTGGACAAAAACAAGACATTTTAGAGCATCGTCATTTCCAGGTTTGACAAACACTGATCAGTTTTTTTTTTTTTTTTTTTACATTTTCTGTCATTTTATGGAGCAAACAATTTATTTTTGTGTTTGTTTCAGATCAATCACGCTTGTGGGCACCAGGAAAATGGTCCTCACAATGTCTAGTTTTAATTCTACTATAGTTGATAGACATTTGGTCCTTACACACTTTTTTTTTTAGCCTGGAACAAACATTGTGGAGTATCTTCATGAGGCCAGATCCAGACCCTACACCTATGTCCTGACACTGGGGAATGACAATCACCATCCATCTCTGGCTAATACTATTGTTGCCGGAGAGGCTTTGGAGCATGATTCAGGCCATTGATGTCTGCTTTAAGGCAATTTCATCTTTGACATTGAATATCCAAAGCAGTTTAAGCATGTGTGGGAATTCTTACAGAGCGCAGTCTATAAAATGCCAGGAGGGGAGTCCAAACAGGTTAAGTTCCTTCAGACAAGAGTACTTGCGTGCAAGTAGAGCTAACTACCTTTTCTAATTTAAAAGCTGTTCTTGAGGCCAACAGGTGTTGATTTTTGACTTATTTTATTGTTTGTGTTCCAGTGACCTGAAAAATGCTGAATTTGATTTTATATTGTAGATCATTTTCAATAATAAATGTTTTCCAAGATTCCAGTATTGTTTAAGTGTTTATTGCATAATATGCTTTGCATGACCAAACTCTGACCAGCTTAACCAGGTATGGTGACCAGCTAGACCACTGTGACCAGCTTAACCAGCTAAAGTATCCAAAACCCCTCTAAACCAGCAAACCATCCCAGCTTAGGCTGGTCTGCCAGCCTGACCAGCCTAAGCTGGGATGGTTTGCTGGACCACTGTGACCAGCTTAACCAGCTAAAGTGTCCAAAACCCCTCTAAACCAGCAAACCGTTTGCTGGTCAGCCTGGTCAATTTAAGCTGTTTTTTTCAGCAGGTTATAGGGATGAATGAGTAAATAACAATAGTAATATGAGCAATATTAAATGAATCAATGGTCATTGGTATATAAAATGAATACATTTTATTGATCTAAATTACTTAACATAACAAGTCAATCTTCTTGGACGCAGCTATGTATGCAATCAAGTCATGTTTATTTTCATTTATGCATTTAACATGTGTAACCGGGTGGTAAAAACTGCAAATGTAAAATTGTAATGTGTTCATTGCTTGTTTTGTTCTCGTTTTCTATGTAATGTTTTTGTCACAGACACAGAAATGTACACAGACACTTTTTGGTCACAGGGTGGCAGCACTGAGCCCTGTTAGGTTTTGCCGCGAAGTGCATTCTGGGTTGTTGATTTTCCTTCTGCTGAATGTGAGATTGAGAGTTGAAACGTGTGTACAAACACTCCGTGGTTCAATTAAAAGGTAAAAAACACACAGACATGTTGGAGAATATTGTACACTGTAACTTATCTGCTTGTGAAGCGACCGAACATGGTAATTTATAGAGAATGGAAATATGTTTCAGGATATAAACACGTTCGGCGTCAACCACGGTTAGCTGCTAACTGCTATGCTAAGTGAGGAAAACTCAAACACGTGGAGAGACGTTTGGTGAAGTGAGTGTCTGTTTTTGTATACTGTACATTTAAAATCGTGTCTGTGAATGGTTACAGTACTGACTTTGTATTGTGTTGTTCTGTGTAATTAGTTTCTCGGCCACTGCCGTATTTTGGGGTTTTTGTATTTTATTTTATTAGTTTTTATCAAGGATTAAAACTGAGAACAGCCCTCATATTTTTGGGTTATTGATTTAGGCTGACTGACCTATTGCAAGCCAGAGTAAAGCTATAAAACCCCAATTATTGTGTCCTGTGTGTGTATATTTAATTCCTACGGGCAACACAATTTGGTACCAGGAGTGGGGTGTAGCTAGAACATTTTTTTTGCAATTGGCAGTAGTAGCTTAGTTTTATTTTTATTTGAGAAAATACGGCAGTGGTGAAGATTGCAGGAGAAGCCTGTGGGTGGACGTGTTGGAGAGGCCAGCCTGTAGTGGAAGCGGTGACCAGTGAGAGACGACTTGAGGAGCTCCAAGTGGCGCTACTGCTTCCTGATCGACACGGCTCATCCAGACCTGCGCTGAGGATCCCACCACGACGTCAGCTGCCCAGCACTTTGTCCGACCGCCAAGAGCAAGGCTCAGCAGTGTCCCACGTTTAAGACTGTTTTCACCGTATCCTTGATTCTGGTGTTGGACTTAAAATTAACGACCGGACTGAATAAAAACTAATGTTTCATCATGTCTAGTGATTCTGAAGATGAGGTTCTTTCATGTCATGATGATGCCAGGTCCAGCCCAGCATCAGATGAGGCAGAGGGTACGAGCACAGATGCTACAGCAGAAATGCAGATTCGCATGCAAGAGCTCACTAAATTGCGAGATGAACTGATCCGGTTAAATGACGAGATGGGGGCTCAGAGGGCAAATGATAATAGTGCACCCACCCGTTCATACATCTATGTTCCAAGAGAACGCCAGGTTCAAGTATTTAGTGGGGAGGGTGGTACAGATGGGAGGTCTGTGGAAGAGTTTATTGAAGAGGTTGAAAGGGTTTTAAGATCCAGAGAGCAAACAACAGAGGGGCAGTGTGACTACATACTATCTCTGTTGCGTGGTCCTGCATTGGAGGAGGTTCGACTATGCATGGGGGGTCAGTCAGTGAGGCCCAGTGATTTATACTCCTATTTAAGGAATGCATTTGGGGAAAAGCGCAGCATCACACAGCTTTTGCAGACCTTTTACAACCGTAAACAAGCAGAGGGAGAAGACCTCCGTGATTACTCCCATGCACTGTCCCAGATCTTGAGTTCTGTAGTGAAGCAGTCATCAAATGTGATACCTAATGAGAAAGTCGTTCTCCGGGACCAGTTCATAGAGGGTTTAAGGGATTCAGCTCTCAGACGTGAACTCAGAAAGATGGTCAGGGATCAACCAGACTGTAGCCTTTTAGATGTGAGGCGCGAAGCCCTCCTGTGGGAGATGGAGGAAAGCAGGCCCCATCGACCCAGAGTGGTTAAGAGCAGCCAGGTTAAGTCAGAAGTTGTGGAATCCCAGTTCTCTGCTACTGAGACAAACAACGGCCAATCTACCGCATTATGTGATGTTCAAAGATCAGTAGCTCAACAAGGAAAACAGTTAGTAGAGTTAGGAAAAACACTTGCTGACCTAGCAAGTGCTGTAACTGAGCTGAGTAGACGTACCACTCAAATGACTTTCCAAGAGCCCAAGCCACGAGCTAGACTGCAACCACGGTTCACACCAGACGGTCAGCCTATCTGTTTTAAGTGTAGAGGCGTGGGCCACATTGCCAAAAAGTGCCTGCAGGCCAAAAGAGGCCAAGATGAGTCAACACCTGGTCCTTCAGCGGTGCAGGAAAACTTTCACCCTCGGTTGTCATGAGCCAGGCAATTCGAGGGGGTTCTACTGGCTCACCAGCAGTAACACTAGACAGAAGTAGGATCTTAGAGCGTGCAATCGGGGAATGCAAAACTGTCAAAGTGAAACTTCAGGGAGTCTCAGTATCATGCCTACTTGACACTGGTAGCCAGGTCAGCACAATTTCTGAGAGTTTTTTCAGAGAACACTTGTCAGATAAAAGTGAAGACATTCATCCTGCATTTGAGTGGTTAAAGATCACTGCAGCAAATGGATTAGACATACCCTATATGGGCTATGTAGAGCTTGAGGTCGAAGTAATGGGTCTGACTATTCCTGAGCGAGGCTTCCTGATAGTTAAGGATTCTGCACACTCTTTCTCTGTTCCAGGTCTCATAGGGATGAATGTTGTCAAAAAATGTCGAGAGCTCGTACACGCTGAGTTTGACACCACACTACAGAATAAACTTGACTCGAACTGGAGAGAGGCTTTCAATAATCTTCATGCAGTAACTATAACAGACAGTCTGTCCTTTGCTAGAGTGGCGAGTAAGGAGATGGTCCATGTTCCTGCGTTATCTGCCGCCACAGTCATGGCAAGGGGACTTAGGACTGTGATTGAATGTGGCTCTTTAATGTTGCTGGAGCCTGTGAGTGCACCATTGCCTGGAGGTTTGGTTGTCGTGCCTACCTTAGTTTCATCTGAGAGTCATGTGTTTCCCGTACAAGTCATGAACATGTCTGATGAAGATATCTGGCTGAAACCAAGGATCAGGCTAGGGGTTTTGACTCATGTAGACAGTGTGAAAAGTGATGAACATTGTGAGATTCAGTTCCAGAGAATCTCAGCTGATACTGAACAAGTGAGTATCGACAAACATCGCGAAACACCCACAGATGTACAGTCCGTCCTCAACCAACTTGATGCAAGTGGTAGCTCAGAACAGCGGGCACAACTGGCTTTGCTGCTGGAGAAATATTCTTTTGTGTTCGCAACCGAGGATGTAGATTTAGGCCACGCTGACAAAGTACAACATGAGATCCATCTCATAGACGACATTCCTGTAACACAGCCATACAGACGAATCCCACCCACACAGTACAGTGAAGTCAGGGAACACATAGGCAAGCTGTTGAAAAAAGGAGTTATCAGAGAAAGCTCGAGTGCCTATGCCTCACCGATAGTACTTGTGAGGAAGGTAGATGGAAGTCTTAGGCTATGTGTCGACTACAGAAAACTTAACTCCAAGACGAGACGTGATGCATTCCCGCTACCAAGGATCGATGAGAGTTTTGATGCATTGAGGGGGGCGAAATTCTTCTCAACAATAGATTTAGCGAGCGGTTATCATCAGGTGGCCATGCACGAGAGAGATATGGGCAAGACAGCTTTCACTACACCGTTTGGCCTATATGAATATGTGCGAATGCCTTTTGGTGTTTGTAATGGGCCAGCTACGTTTCAAAGACTTATGCAAGTCACTATGAGTGATCTCATTTTTCAGATACTCCTGGTCTACCTAGATGATATCTTGGTTTTTTCAGAGACATTTGAGCAACATTTAGAGAGACTGGAAACCGTGCTGAAAAGACTGGCAGATACAGGCCTTAAAGTGAAGTTGCAAAAGTGTGCTTTCCTACAGCAGTCAGTAAAGTTTCTGGGTCATCAGGTGTCAGCGGAAGGTGTGGGGACTGACCCGTCCAAGGTCTCCGCTGTTAACAACTGGAAGGTCCCAATCACTGTGAAAGAGCTGCAGTCCTTTTTAGGTTTCTGTAGTTATTACAGGAGATTTATTCAAGGTTTCTCACAAATTGCTGGACCACTACACGACTTGGTCAACAAATGTTCAGGTGAAAGGAAAACAAAAAAGACAGGTCACCAGTTTGGCGCTATGTGGACACAAGAGTGTGAGTCATCTTTTGAACAGTTAAAAGGAAAACTTACCTCTGCTCCCATTTTGGGTTTTGCTGATTTCACACAACCCTTCGTAGTTGAGACAGACGCCAGTCAGCACGGGTTAGGAGCTATATTGTATCAGCAGCAGGGTAACGCCAAACGTGTCATAGCATACGCAAGTCGCCGGTTACGTCAAGCTGAAGAAATGACAGGAACTACAGTAGTATGAAGTTAGAGTTGCTTGCCTTAAAATGGGCAATTTCTGAGAAGTTTTAGAGGTTACCTGCTGGGTGCAAAATTTGTTGTCCTGACTGATAACAATCCGCTCTGCCACCTCAAAACAGCCAAGTTAGGTGCTATCCATGTACAGGGTACAACCCAAGGAACAATAACAAGAACCGACAGACAAAAAAGTCGTCAGTCTAATGGAATAATCCACAAGCTCAGCCAATAAACCTAGCAATGCAAACATAGTAGTCCAGAATGTTGTTGTCGCTCATAAACTCTGCTGGCCAATGTTGATGGTCAACTCTGTACTCTCCGTGAAGGAAATTAGCATGGCAGCTAACGACAGAGTGGTGGATATCTGACAGGGCAGCAACAGATGTTTCACATCTCAGGTGGTCTCCGTTCAGTGTGCCTCACGTCTGCTCAGGCCTCAGGAAGGTGGTTTAAGATGAATTCAGCTCGATGGCATATTGAGAGACTCTCAAGTTAAAATGCGAAACAGCACTAGCGTCAGCCAATTAACAACGGCATAGTGCTTGTTAACGCTGACATTACGCTAGCCACAGATAGTAAAACCTCTCACAAACACCTATATAACGCAAATACATCGGACGTAGTGAGGTGTTAAATACTTATGACAAACATGACATAAAACAAGCAAACAGCACTGTTTAGAATCCATTTGGTCTGACATCGGTAACCACAGTGGCCGCCATGTTTCAGTTCTGTTGACAAAATGAAGCCACCCAATTGGTGTTGAACGATCACGTGACGAACCGTGGCACTACTTTTGCCCAAGATCTTATTAGGCCGTGAAGGGACTAGTTCAGCAAAAAACAACGTCGCTAGAAGAATCGTCTGGAAATGTAACTTTTTCTTGGTGGATAAGCATGACTTGTTCTTTTTTATGAATTTAAGATTATAGTTCCACGCCTAAAGGACTTTTCGAGGTTCACCTGCGGCCTACTACTCCCACTCACCCCCCTGTTATAACCTTGAGGACGCATTCGCCCGTCCCTAGCCCCTCCCCTCAGACACTCCCCCCTCGATGCCAAAACCCTGACAGTAAGTTGGCATTGAAAAAAATAACATTGAAACCGAAAAAAAAACATTGCAACTGAAAACCAGTGTAAAAACAGTGTAAAAAAACACACACTGAAAAAAGATGGACGTGAAGAAGAAATCTAAAGACTAACATTGAAAACTACATTATTCAATGCCAATACTTTTTTTTTCAGTGTCATTACAACTTTTATTACAATGTCACATTTTATTTTCACTGCCAAAAATCGTTATTAAAATGCCAAATTCTGTTTTCAATGCCAACTATTAATGTCAGGGTTCTGTCCCCATAGTGCACCACAAGTCTAAAAAGACAGCATCAATGGAGCCCCGTTTCGACGAGTCACCATGGCAACGGGTAAGCGGAGGGCTCCGTTCTTCATCCCACTGGAGTTGGAAATGTTAATGCGCTCATACGGTGAGTTTGAGAATGTTTTTAAAAGGAAGTGTAACACCACTGCAGCAGCAAAAGAGAGGGAGAACATAGTTGCTCGGGTCAATGCGTAAATTTAAATGTCGTCCTTTGCAATCACAATAATATTACAGGGGGAAACTGCTTGAGTGGTAGACTATTAATGTATTTCATTTAGGTGCAATCCTGCGGGGGAGAAGCGCACTTGGCAGCAGATTAAGATGAAACATAAAAACATTGTTCAAACAGGTAAGACCTCTGGATAATCTCATGGGATTACCTCATTTTAATCATGTTTTACAACTAAGTAAATATGAAGTGGCTGTTTGACTGTACAGTTGTTTTATCCCCAACATAATGCTGTTTTCACACATAAATGACTTCTCATTCTTTATATCATGTTCAAGTGCTCTGCATCTCCGATGTTCTATAAAAAAAACTCCCATTTATAAAAACAAAACAAAACGCAGCGCAACACACAATATCTGCTGGGATGTGAGAGCATGACTCCGGTTGGTAATGTTGGAAATGTAAGGACGGATTAGGTTGTGTTGGACTGTGATGTGAAACAGTACAGCTCAAAAAGAGAAGTGTCTGGAAATGAAGGATATATTATAATTATAATATTATAATTATAATAGGACATGGACATGCCATGGTTGTGAAAAAAGTCGCCACCTAATATAACTTCTAATATAGACGCAGAACAGACTTCAAAACTTACGGAGCCCTGCTAGGGTCAGGTGTGGAAAAAATAAAAATCGTTTGTAAACTGTTCCCTCAATTTAGTAATCTGTTCCCTCAGTTTAGTAATCTGCTCCCTCGGTTTAGTAATCTGTTCCCTCGGTTTAGTAATCCGTTCCCTCGGTTTAGTAATCTGTTCCCTCGGTTTAGTAATCTGTTCCCTTGGTTTAGATTTAAATCCGTCTCGGAATTTTTGAGTGTTAAGATTTGTTTTGTATTTTTAAAATAACTAAATAATGAGGTGTGTCTCATACAGCAAGTGTAGCTCTACTGTCCTACAAACGAACAAAATAATTACTTCTAATAAATTATAATGTCAATATTACCTCATGAGCTTAGCTTGGCTAACAATTAGTGTAGAACAGTAGATTTACACTTGCTGTATGAGACACACCTTTTTTGTCACATTTTAATGGTTTTCTTAATTTTTCTTAATTTTTAATACACAAAATACAGTAAATATGAGCTTCCAGGTCATGTGACCTAGTGACTTGAAATGAGTGCAGTAAATAGTACTAGACTGCCTAGTCAAGACACAACTCTTTTAATTCCATTCTAGTTCTCATATAATGTAAAAATTTGCGCTTTAGCTCAATAGCTTCCAGGTTATTTCAGCTGCTGGCCCAAAATCAGTGCAGGATCACACTTGCTTAAAACTCTATATATCTTTCTTTTAAAAAAAAAACAAAAAAACAAATCTTTTCATACATTTAATACCCTATGAATGATAACACTGTCAGGATTCAATCCTACAACCAGGCCAGCATTAGTCCACCGATTTACCCACTGGACTATCGCTATTAACGATCAGTGTCAAAATAGTGACAGTTTTAGGGGAACTGAGGGAACAGCAAGTAACTAACAGCGCCATTCACATCTACTGGAAACCGAAGCACTGCAGGAGAAATTCATCTGGGGTTTCTCACACCTTAAACTGCAGCGTTTTCGTGCCTCTGCCACAAGTCTTCGTTTCACTCGCAGCATAGTCAGTTATTTTAGCGACCGGACAATGCCCGTTTACGTGCCTCCCGATTGTTAACATTTGTTCTTCGTGCCGGTGTCGTGCCAATGTAAGTATCCCCGACAGAAAGTGTTTCCCCTGGCCGCGGAGGCGGAGAAACAGTGGTGCGCTTGCTTTCACCCAAGTAAATTAAACAATTGCATAGTTTAATGATTTATTTTATGTATACTTCACATACTACTATATAACATCTGGTATTATGAACAGCTTTTTTCTCTTATAGCCAAAGATATGGGGGAAACACATTATTTCAGACTGTTTACCTGTCTGCCATAATTTGTATCCCCCCTCAAAATGGACAGATGAAACCTGATCATCAAATGGTTTATTTTATGTATACTTCACATACTACTTTATAACCTCTGGGATTATGAACAACTTTCTTCTATTCTAGCCAAAGATATGGGGCGATACAAATCATGGCAGCCATGTAAACTGTCTGAAATAATGTGTTAATAATGCCCCCCCTTAAATTTTTTTCTGCAGCCGGGTCTGAACTGAGGGAACAGATTACTAAACTGAGGGAACGGATTACTAAACTGAGGGAACAGATGACTAAACTGAGGGAACAGTTTACAAACGATTTTTATTTTTTCCACACCTAACCCTAGCAATGCTCCGTAAAAACTCGACTGCTGACTGAATGAATGAGGAAATCAAATACCGTGTGTCTAAGAGGGCGGAGACAGAGAGAAACTCAGGGTTAGTTGAAGAAAAGCTGCCAGCAGCAGGTTAGGTTCACGGCGTATGTTAGCAGGGTAGACACTATTTAGATTCATATTAACTGTTTTACATTAGTTTAACTTTCCTATTTTCTTAATTTTCACAAATTTCCCTGCCCCACACCCTGGAGCTCCACAGCAGGGACAACGACCACCACCTACCCGCCTCCCTGGAGCCCAAGAGCGGATACAACAAGCACCACATACACACCCCCTGGAGCTCCACTGTTATATTTTTTCACCTTTTTCCACATTTTTCCACACTATTAACTAATCAAACCTTGTCAGATATCAATGTTTCTTCCCTCTACTACGACTCGCTTACTGTCGTAAGTGTATTTGTAAAAACTAACGAAAGAAAATAAAGTTAAAAAAATTTAAATCTGTCACGCCAGTGTGGTGATGTCACTACTGTTGTCGCTACGCTTGGCGAGACACGGCACCCTCCTCTGCGACCAAGGTACATTTGTTCCGTTTGTTTTTCGGGTGCATTTGACAAAGGCAGAAACCTTTCGTTTTTGCCAAAAAAACAAAAACGGAAATTCAGTTCGTTTTTTCGTTTCTCTGGTCTTACTGACAAACAGATATACCACCCAATATTTCCTTTTTGCTGGTGGGTGGGTCTTCTGTGCCCACTTGCTTCTGATTGGATATGTTTGCGCTGTACTCTTGCCAACAGACAGACAGACAGACAGACAGACAGACAGACAGACAGACGGACAGATAGATAGATAGATAGATAGATAGATAGATAGATAGATAGATAGATAGATAGATAGATAGATAGATAGATAGATAGATAGATAGATAGATAGATAGATAGATAGATAGATAGATAGATAGATAGATATTATTATGCTTTTATTGACCTCCGCCAGGAGGCATATGTTTTCGCCGTCATCTGTCTGTCTGTGAGCAAGATAACTCGAAAAGTCGCAGACGGATTTAAATTTTCAGGAAATGTCCGCAATGGGACCAGGAACAAGTGATTAAATTTTGGGCGTGATCCGTACGCGCGCGCCGGCAGGATGTATTTTGTAGGCACTGAGCTGCCTTGTTGAGAGATGCCACACAATTATTCTATGACCTGCAATGGCAACGTTTCTCATATCAGTTGAACGCTCTCTTTCAATTCATTGAGGTAATCTGTATTGTTGTGACTGTAATTATTGATCTGACGTCATCTATATTGTCTGTTGTCCCAGTCGTGTGAAATCATGCTGATATATGTTTGATGTTACTGACACTGTTGAAAAGTGCTACTCACCTGCAGACTTTGGATGTGTGGTCCATCCATCCATTCATCCATTATCTACCGCTTTATCCTCCACTGGAAGGTCGCGGGGGGTGCTGTGCCTATCTCAGCTGACATATGGGATAGGCGGGGTACACCCTGGACAGTTCACCAGTCCATCACAGGGCCACTTATAGAGACAAACAACCATTCACTCACACTCTCACACCGATAGCCAATTCACCTAATCCCCAAATCTGCATGTTTTTGGACTATGGGAGGAAGCCGGCCAACCTGGAGAAAACCCACGCACACACTGGAAGAACATGCAAACTCCATGCAGAAAGACCCTTGTTCCGGCCGGGGCTCTTTTTCATAAGTGTGAATAGTTTTTGTGTTACACAAATAAAAATAATATATCACTAATTTCTTGTACTCATTACATGGATTTGAAAGTTATACAACTTTCTGTGCATAATCAAGTGTTTCAGAGCTTTTGTATGACTTCATTCATCAAAATATCCACTGATGTCCAACTGTGTTTGATTCAGATACCAGTGTTTCACATATCTACCTGGAAATAGGTAACAACTCCTTAATGACGTAATCAGCAATAGTTTAGTTTATTGTTGTAGAAAGCTATGTTGAGTGATTTTGTACCTCATGGGAGTGTAAAAACAGAACAAGTAGACTTTTATAGTTCTAATACTTTTTCTGTCAAACAGACTTATAAGACATTCAAAAAGTGTAGGCTATTTAACACAACTTTTTATAACCTACAGTTTGATGTGATCATGCAAAAATAAATTAAATCACTCACAAACGTTACATTGTACAGAAGCTATTGCTGTCACAGTGGAAATGTTTTTTGGGGATCAGTATCACATTATAATGTGATACTATATTATATAAACATGGTCATTATATTTTATAAACGTGATAATTATATTTCATGAACATAATACTTTATTTTGTAAACGTGATCATTATATCATAAATGTGATAATTATATGTACGTGTATGTGTATAATCTGCATTTATATATTTTATCTGTTTGGCTATATTATTTAATAGTTTACAAAGTGGCTTTAATTATTCATAAATTGCATACAAAGTACACTTCTGTGTTCATAAACGTCAACAAGTATTTTATTCGTCTCTATTATTGTCGCACACCGTGGTAAAAAGTCTCTGGCCGTTTCTCAATACCCAAGTATGCCAGTATGTACTTGCTTACTTGGAAAGTACATACTTGAGAAGTATGACTGAAGTACATACTTGCCAAGTACGGGATTACACGAGCATGATTCTTCAATTGGAACAGCAGCGTACTTCCTTGTTCTACTGTTTGAATGGCGGGTGGTGCGAAGCACTTAAGCCTCATTACCGCCACCTACAGTGTTGATGAATGAACATATTAAATACTTTTAATAAATACATATATTGTTGTTATTTTCACATCTTAAATATTTTATACACTATAAAATATTGTCCATTATATGTAAATACATATACAATGATAGTGCGACTTTAATATAAATCTAAAATTCAAAGTTACAATAAATTAAACATTAATATTATACAAAAGTTCACACTTTCAGGTCAAACCGTTTGCATTAAAAACATGTCAACAACAAATCTATCGATCACACCAAGTATGTAATGTCTCCTGGATCAAAATTCTTTATAATTCACCCAGTGCCTCGGTCAGGACAAACGCTCAAACATCTCCAAGCTTCAGGCTCCAGAGGGGCACCAGACAAGGTTGTCCACTCTCCCCTTCACTGTTTGCCATATTTATAGAACCGCTTGCAGCCGCAATTCGAGAAAATGGAAATATCAAAGGTATTCAAACAGAAAATCTGCACCACAAGATAAGCCTATATGCAGATGATGTATTACTCTTCCTTCAAAACTCACAAAACACTCTCTCTGGTACTATCTCACTCATCAATAAATTCTCAGCAGTTTCAGATTACTCAATTAATTGGACAAAATCAACTATTCTACCGATCAACTCCGACTTTAAAACATCTTTACCGACTCCCTTGAAATCAGGCAACATTAAATACCTGGGAATTAGTTTATCCTCTAGGATCTCAGACCTGACTCAACTAAATTATACACCTCTACTTAAAACAATTGAAAATGACCTCCAACGATGGACCTCTCTACCCATAAGTCGCCACTATAAAAATTATGATCTTACCAAAAATTAATCACCTCTTCTCTATGATCCTCACCAAACCCTCACCAACCTGGTTTAAATCATTAGATTCAGCTACCACAAAATTCCTGTGGAAAAATGAACCAGTACACATCAGTCTAAAAACCCTTCAAAAAGTAAAAACCTGTGGAGGATTAGAACTTCCAAACTTTCATAATTACTTCCTGGCTAATAAACTACAGTATGTCCAAAAATGGATAAAACCTGACCCACTGGACAATCAATGGTTAGACATAGAAAAAACATTCTATAAAGATATCAGAATATGTGATCTACCTTTCATCAGTACAAGCATTAAACAGCACCAATGTTTTAAAAGCATAACTATAAGTACCTCCCTCTCAGCCTGGTTGGAATTTATTAAAATCACTAGGTCCTCACATATACCCTGTAAACTTACCCCAATCTGGAACAATCCTGACATCCTGCTAAATAAAGTAATGTTAAACTTCTCAACCTGGCACGAAAAAGGAATAAGGTACCTGGAACAAATACTTGAACATAATACATTCATCCCATTCCAGAACCTGATGGAGCAATATGACCTCCACAGTAGTAACTTTCTCGAATACCTGCAAATTAAATCTGTAATTCAAACAAGGTTTAGAACTAGTAAATGGGAACTGGAACTACCTCCAATAATAAATCAATTTCTAAACCTCACATCTCCCAGAAGATTATCAAAAACGTATGCTCTACTGACAGAGAATGACACAATAATCCCCTTACCAATAAAAAATGGGAAACAGACCTAGGCATCAGCCCAGACGAAACCTTTTGGAGACAAATATCAGCTAACATGTTCAAAATGATTAAAACCCCAGACTTACAACTCATACAATACAAAGTTCTACACAGAATACACTACACAGGACAAAGAATGTTCAGAATGGGGTATTTACAATCAAACACCTGCTTAAACTGTAATGAAGACCAAGCAGATAATTACATGCATGCTATATGGCTGTGCACACCTGTACATATATTCTGGTATAAGATATGTGAGGACCTATCAGCATGCCTAGATCACACTTTACCAACTACTCCTGCACTGTGTATACTTGGAGATTTAAGTCAAATAAATATAGAAACAGGGTACCTGTGTCCCGCCCGCCTCCCGGCTGGGCTGGGATCGGCAGTTTGGGCTGGGGGGCGGCTGTGGGCTCCGGGGCGCTGTCGGCTGCGGTAGGTAGTTGGGTCGGCTGTCGCCCGGCGGGGGCTGACTTTGGGCGCCCTGCCCTGGGTGGACGGTGGGTCCCTATGCCGGGTGGGCGTGGGGTCCGCCGTGGCAGATCTTTCGGCCTCTGACCCATACCTGTGCGGGGGGGCTTGCCCGGGGCGGATCCGGGACCCTGCTGTCTCCTGTTCCTTGGGGACCCCGGCTGGGATCCCTACATGAGCCTCTGCCTGCTCCCCTCTGGGAGGTAAGTCGTGTGGTAGGCGTCGGGGATAGCTGTGGCGGGCTCCGGCCTCCCTCCTGGGGTGCAGTCTGGGGAGGCTCTGCTGTCCCTGGTGGTGGGCTGGGCTGCCCTGGGGGCCTGGGTGTGCCCCGGGTGTAGGGACCTGGGGCCTCAATGCCTGCCTCGGCGTGTGGTGGGCTAGTCTGTGCCCGTGGTGCTGTCGCCTCCTGCCCCCTCGGGGCGGGCTCTGGGCGGGGGGGGGGCTCCGGCTCTGCGGCTCCCTGCCCTGGTCTTGCTGCGGGGTGAACTTGCAGCTGGTCCTGGGTCGGGCGGCTGCGGGTCTCTCCTGGCCCAGGGGGCTGGTGGACGCTCCATGTGCCTGGGTAACTGCCGATCTATTTCCGGGGGGCTGGGGGGCGGTGACGCGGTTTTCATACATCGTTATAGCCGTTATAAACAAGATCACCTTTTCTATATGTGGTTGTTAACAAATTCTAATGGTACTGTACTTATACAAATGCATATCAGTGTTATTAATGTTGTAATGTTATCATTATTTCCTTAGTGTGTTATGCTACTATCTAGTGTCTCTCTCTCCCTCTCTCCCTCTCTCTTTCTCTCCCTCTTTCTTCCCATCTCTCTCACACCTCCCTTGTCTGTCTACCCACCCTCACCCCCACCCCCCTGTCCGGCCCGGTCCTCCCACACAACCTAATAAATATATAAATCAATAAAAAAAATACATAAATAGCAGGATGGGCATTAAAGCTCTGTAAATACTCGCCCTGCAAACAGCAAAATCTGTTCAACACCAACAGACATGCAGTCAACCATAGTGCATGCCCAAGGTACTGGACAGGACAGGTTAAAAAAAAAAAAAAAAGTATGTAATGACGGAGCCGTCTGAACCAGCGGATCATTTCATCAGGACAGGCCGAGGTAACGCTGCTCTGTGCCGGGCACTGTGAGCACCGAGCGTCTGCTGAGGTGGAGCTGATCACCTCCGACAGCACCGCTGTCATACTATAAATGCGTCATATCTTATTACACAAACCACGTTTGGATTCTAAATGACTAATTTCTCGCCTCAAATGATTTCCAAACTGCGTTCCGGGACACAGAAAAATATTTGTTTCAGATTTATATTTGTATTTTATCCTGCTATGTTCCGCCGAAATGCATTCTGGGATATATGGCTTTCCCAAGTACGCTCAAGTCACCACCCGATGCACACTTGGTAAAATGCGGGAACACTTCCGGGTATGAGAACCGTACTCGCTGCTCGCGTTCTTGAGAAATGGAACAGAACTTGGACTGAGGCTGATGACGTTTTCCCAAGTACGGGAGTATGCAAGTACGGACAAGTACGCACAAGTATGAATATTGAGAAACAGCCTCTGTCAATGAGTTTGCATGAGATACGCGTGTATAAATAAAGTTTCAACAAAATTAAACGTCATCACGTCAGGCGTTCTCTCACCCAATCAGTGTTGAGGAGGCGTGTCTGTAAGGGGAGTGTCTGTAATGGGAGTGTCTGTAATGGTCTGCCATGGGGTCTGCGGTCTGCAGTTAGACCTACTTGGGTAACGCTGTGCCTGAGACAGACAGACAGACAGACAGACAGACAGACAGACAGACAGACAGACAAACGCCGGCGAAAACATATATATCCAATAGTCAATTAGAGCATAATAATAATAATAATAATATCTATCTATCTATCTATCTGTCTATCTGTCTGTCTGTCTGTCTGTCTGTTGGCATTGCACTGAAGGCAAAGAGGTAGTACTTTTATTTTGAAGAGTACAGCGCAAACATATCCAATCAGAAGCAAGTGGGCACAGAAGACCCACCCACCAACCAAAAGGAAATATTGGGTTGTATATATCTGTTTGTCAGTAAGACCAGAGAAACGAAAAAACTAACTGAATTTCCGTTTTTGTTTTTTTGGCCAAAAACGAAAAAACGACCCGTTTCCGGTTTCTGCCTTTGTCAAATGTTCCCCGAAAAACAAACGGAACAAACGTACCTTGGTCAGATACGGTTCATATGTACAAAACACATAAACAGTGGGAGAAATGGTGGGCGTGAAATGGAAATGTACTTTTAATCTCATAAATCTGCGACTTTATTTTCTCGTATATTTGACACTTTTAATGTCGTGAATCTGCGACTCCAAGCTGTCACTGTCCTAAGGCCCGCCCACTCTAAGCCTTGTTTTCTTGTTGATCGATTCTCTTGGCGTGCACAAGCATGGATGTATAATATGAACTGGATAGAGCACCGCCTCCTCTGCCTTGAAGGCAATTTTTGCATGGTGGCCACTGTGGGTACTGCAACAAAATATTTCATGGAGTCCAAAAAGCAATTTTCCCATTGACCGCAATAGTAAAAGAGACGCCTGTAAAAGTGTACACAGGACACCTCGAGACATGGACACGGGCTTTTATAAATCTTTATATTCTATATTTTGAAATCATGGAGTTTCATGCTTGAAAAACATTCCTAAAGACCATAAAAAGCCCAGACAAATCTTACTTCTCAGAATGACGTCACAGCTGTGTACGAGCACAGCCAAGCGCGGTCATGTGGCGTCTCGGGAACGGCGCTGCTGTCGGTGAACCGAACGACATGAAAACTTTATGAGAAATGTGAATAAATGAAGACAATGAGGGGGTTTCGTTTGCATTTTAAAAATATTATGACAAAGCAGGTTTTAGTTGTTTATTCGGCGCTCATTAACATTTATTTGCAAACGTATTATCGATGTATTAACGAGCTTTTGTGTGGATTCATTGAGGAGAGGAGACGGACATGCTGCACTTTATCACTGTGTTCAGTCCCGGACATCGTGACACTGATGACGGTGTGGACTGTGGAGCTGTGACCGTGTGATGCACTGAGACCTGCGGTCACTTCACCACTGATTCCCGGGAAGGCTGTTTGTCTTATCGTCACTATCGGTTCATAAAGTTACTGTTGAATGTGATGAACACGCGAATTATAGTTGAATATAAACGTGTTGAGTGAAAGAATCGGGAGTTATAAAACTACTTTAACACGTTGTTATTGTTCCTTAAAATAATTATATAATTATATAAGGGAAATCAGACAAAAACAACATGATTCCTGTAACACATATAAAGTAATAGTCACGGTCCTAACCCAAATACACCATCTTTATTGATCTTTTTAATCTTTAACTCCGTCATTGTACTTTTCAGTTTACTATATTCACTTCGCTATCTTTGGTTTTGCATTTATTTACAAATCCATGGTTTAAAGCCGAAGTTAACGTGACGGCGGTATTAATGAAATCCGCTAGCGCACTCCTATCATGCTTTTCACTGTTCATGTACGCGCCGAGCAAGTCGATAACGCGGACGGCTCATTCACAAAGCAGAGAGGCATTATGGTATTTGACACTACTGCGCATGCTCTATGGGCCCCATAACGCGGAAGTCAAAAACGTTTTTGGCATATGCATTGGGTGAGCAGCTTCATAGGAATGAGCGGAAGCGAAGGGGCGGAGCTCTATCCAGTTCATATAATACATCCATGGTAACAATCCGCCGCATTGTCAACATCCGTTACCATTCACTTCCGTTGTGTTGTGGCTTTTGTATTTGTGTTGTGGCTTTTGCATTTGTGTTGTGGCTTTTGCATTTGTGTTGTGGCTTTTGTATTTGTGTTGTGGCTTTTGTATTTGGCCTGACACCTCTGGGCCACCGTACATGTGTGTTTGTGCGCACAGGAGCAACCCAACAGGCAGCAAACGGACTTGACAGCAACTGAAGATGAAATATAAAAATATAGTTCAAAGAGAACGACTAAAACAAAATTTAAACATAATAGTCTCTCCAAGATCAAGTCCTCCTTTGTCAAAATGGTAAAGGAAAAGTGTAAAAATGTAAACAAAATAGTTTCTCCAACTATGTTTTTTAGATAGTTTCCACCTCAGTGTGGAAAAAAGGTCAAAGAAAAGTACACCTTTTGTCTGTGTTAGTATTACTGTACTTAGTCTTAGACTTTTGTTTAGTATATAAAAAGTATAATTATATAAAAAGTCAACTTCAAGTATACTGCCTCAGTTTTAGTATAAAATAAGTATACGTGTAGTACACTTGAATAAACTACTTTTTGCTAAGTGAATATCTGCACCTCGACACCAAATGGCTATAATGTCTGCCACTACCTTCAGTCTGCAGGCCTCAACTTAAGAACAGGACAAACTCAGGGTTAGTTGAAGAAAAGCTGCCAGCAGCAGGTTAGGTTCACAGTGTATGTTGTCATGGTAACTGACTCAGAGTTAAGCTGAACTGCAGGACTGGGACCAAAAAATGGCCCTGGCATCTTTGGCCATCGCGGCCCACCATGATTATTTAAACGATATGAGGAGACACATGACATACCAGAGGATATATGTGCACATTGTATTGTTTCAAGGAGCATACATGGAATAGAGTTAAACCATGTTTTAAAAAAAATTTAAATGCTCTTTCACTACTGACAGAGACTTTCATCTTGGCAGAGATGGCCTCAGTACCACAATTTCCAACTTGAAGTGAAAGTGGTTGTCAAAGAAACACTGCTAGAGATGTCTTTTAAGTGAAATATACTGTTTAGTTTTATGATCTTTCCAATCTGTCCATTATTTTCTCGATTAATCGAATCGAATTGTTTGCCCATAAAATAAAGATAAAATGTTGATGAGTGTTTATCAAACCTGGAACCTAGTTTTAATGATTGTTTGACAAATGGATCAAAGAAACCAGACAATATTCACATTTAAAGGGACTCTGTGTAGTATTTATGGGTTTATATGACCCAAAATCCACTTTTTTTATACATATTATGTGCTCCTGCATTGTCTAGTCGCTGTATAATAGTTTTTGTTTAATTTTTTCGTTGTGTTTCAAAAAGTCATGTAAAATAACATGGTCGCGGGCCGTGTTTGCATTGCCACTGTTAGCAGCGAGACGCCATGTTTCTACCGGAGCCTGTACAGACAAACGCGAGAGAACAAGCTTGTAGCAGAAGTCCCGCCTCCAATCTCTCCGCTTCATCTGCTACGGCCGTGGTAGCTCGCCCTCTCCCTCGCCTCACAAACCTCATCTGCTGACACTGAGAAAGACGACGAGGACGACATTTGACTGGCTGAGGATACCGTAGCGCTCAGGGAAGGGAGGGGGTGAGCAGAGGAGCAGTTCTTTGTTGTAAATTTCAGCCTCTCCTCTAGATGGCACTATAAACTACTTACCTTTAAGAAGCTAAAAACCACAAAGCTTGTATTAATTGTTAAAAAAATAAAATGAATAAAACCTCTCTAAAATCAATTAATTCATCGTTGCAGCCCTACTGGTTACCTAAATGTTTCACGAATATTAAATGATTACAAATAAATCATAAAAAATTATTTATAATATATAGTGCTGGGCGTTAACGTTAACGCATGACACGTTTCCATGGCAACTGACCAGAAAAGGACGTACGTGACATCATGTGACTCCCAATTGTTAAAATTAGTCTCTAAAGTAACGCTACACTTTGAAAACAGAGACACACATACGCAGTACACAGGTACGCTGGTTATTTGTAGCGCTGCTCTTTTCCTTTAATAAACAGACCGCTCCAGTTCCACTGTAGGCTAACGCTAAACGGCACTAAAGGAGCTAACGCAGCGGAGCTAACTGGTAAACAGCGCATGGACTCCGCGGCACAAAAAACTAATTTTAACAATCGGGAGGCACGTAAACATGACATTACGCGCGTCTTTTCCCAGTCAGTCGTCATGGAAACTCGTCATGCGTTATAACGCCGTTAACGTGCCCAGCACTTTAAATTATGACAGCCCCGGACCGGCCCAAAAACATGCGTCGATAGCCAGTCCATGCCTGCTGAGTTGGCTTTGTGAAACCGAAAAACCAGAGTTTCCCTTATCTCAGGGTTAACTAACTCAGAGTTTTCACTAAACCTCCGTTTCACAAAGCAGGTTTAGTGAAAACTCTGAGTCTGTTAACCCTGAAATGAGGGAAACTCTGAGTTTTTCCGTTTCACAAAGGGAGGTAAGTCAAACCAGAGAAAGAGGAGTAACTCTAGCCTGTTTCACAGAGAGAAGTAACTTAAGCTCTCGGTCAGTTACCATGGAAACATGCTCTATGAACCCAACCTGGTCGGGAGGGTTTTTCTCAACAAACCCTGAGTTTCTCTCTGTCTCCGCCCTCTTTCAGACACACACGGTATTTGATTTCCTCATTCATTCAGTCAGCAGGCGAGTTTTGAAGTCTGTTCTGCGTCTACATTAGAAGTTATATTACACCTAAATGAAATAAATGAAATAAATGAAAAGTCTACCACTCAAGCAGTTTCCCCCTGTAATATTATTGTGATTGTGCAAAGGACGACATTTAAACTTCCGCATCAGCAGCAGTGTTCTCCGACGCCGTCTCCCTCTCTTTTGCGGCTGCAGCGGTGTTACACTTCCTTTCTAAAAACATTCTCAAGCTCATTGTATGAGCGCATTAATATTTTCAATTCCGGTGGGGATGAAGAACGTCACCCTCCGCTTCCCCCGTTACCATGGTGACTCGTCGAAAGGGGGCTCCATTGATGCTGTCTTTTTAGACTTGTGGTGCACGCGCTTAACTCGAGGTGAAACTACTCCGAGTTGAACAAACTCAGCGTTCAGGGTTAGACTCAGAGTTTGTTGAACCTGCTTTGTGAAACGGACTCCTGCTTTATGAAACGACCCCAGGTGACCTCACCTCGGTGCAAAAGTGTTTCACAATGTTGATATGGTGCATCAGTCTACTTTGAACACAAGAGGGAGCTCTAACTTCAGTAAAGACAAGTGTGACAGGACAAAGTAGGTGTCGTTACTGCACATTGTTATTTTATTTTCAAATTTATTAGCTTGTGGAAAAACTTAATGTTGATATTTACCTCAGAAGGCTGCAAATAGAAAAGAGGCATTAAATTTTTTATTTAAATTTAATCAATATGCCATTGATGTTTTTTCGTTTGTTTTTTGAAAGTTGATTTTGCACTATTAAGTTATATAAGCGTTGCTTGTTCCATATTCAGTGTTAAAGCAAATCAGTGTAGCAAACTGAGCAATAATTAACATTTTATTCATGCACTTTCTCTTGCTACTTCAAGGCTTGAATGTTTGATTCATTCATTATTGTTATTTTCAAATTTATTATTAGCCTGTGGAAAAAGGTAAAAAAATTTACCTCAGAAGGCTGCAGATAGAAAAGAGGCATTAAATTTTTATCCATCCATTATTATTATTATTATTATTATTCATTACATTTCTACCGCTTATCCTGTATTTAGGGTGCATTCAATTTTTATTTAAATTTTATTTGATATGCCATTGATATTTTTTAATTATTATTATTATTATTTGAAACTCGATTTTGCAAGTCACTATAAAGTTATATAAGCCTTGCTTGTTCAATATTCAATGCAAAACGTGTTTGGGTCCCTATTAAAAGGTTAATTTGTTCAACCTTGGCCCGCGGCTTTGTTCAGTTTAAAATTTTGGCCCACTCTGTATTTGAGTTTGACACCCCTGATCTAAAGTGTCAGGGCAGCAGCGACTTCGTTTTTACAGTATGTGATCATTGGCTTTTTGAATGGAAATATTTGACTGAAATTTGGCCTTATATATTAACAATCTGTCAATGAGTTTTAAGTCAACATGTGTATGTAATCATCGAGCATGTCTTGAATAAACCTGGTGTTAACAGACCTTTTTCAGACCATGAAACACTCCAGTTTTAAGAGAAAGTGCTTAACAAATAATTAAATTATATTGTGTTTGACAAATAATTATACTGTATGGTCACTAGTGCAACAAAACAAATCCAATGGTCACTTAAGACTTTTGCAAAGTACAGTATAGTAGTATTCAGTGTTATAATTAGTGTATTGATTTATAATATTACTAAAGGTGATCATATTTTTGCTGATATGTTTTATCAAATTGTTCCTTAATTTTAAGTCATTTTACAGAAAACAGGAAACTGTGAGGCTGCAAACAAGCCTGAGGTTCATTATCCATATTATTATCATCATTATCATAATTATCATTATTACCATACATTATCCATACAGTTACTTGTTGAATTATTGATTGTTACTGAATACATACAATATAGAAACATGCCATTATTTTCCTCCAAGCTTGTTTTCCAAACAACAGTGAAACATGGAAATGTGTTCGGTTTACTATGATTTTACTTTCAGTAACACCTCCTGCTGTTTCCTTTCATCTGTGCCTGATCTACTTTGCCTGTCTTTGATCTGACCATTCAATTCATTTCCTATTGGAGAAAAGTTTAATTATTTCTAATTCTAATTCTCTTATTTCTGGATAATAATGACATCCTAACAACAAACAAACAAAGCTTAGAATTATCAACTAATTATCAGTGTAAAGCTTGTTGTTAATGAGTGACTGGGGAAATGAAGATTATATCATGTCCACATGTTTGTCTCAACTAATCCGATCAGGAAAATTAACTGAATTTAAAAACAAGCTAATGAAATATTGCATTTAAGAAAAGAATCCATGTGGTCCTCCTTAAAAATCAAACAACGCCAGTCTACCTTAAAAATTAAGACTAAGGGGGCTCGGTTAAAGTTTGTGAGTGACGTTGACGTCAGTGACTGGCTGTATTCTCGGGGTATGCAAATGACGTTGGGGGTGGGCTGGTTGAGATGAGTAGGTGACGTCAGTTCCTCCGTTCGCACAGAGCGAAACAAACATGGCGATAGATTCCAGTGGTTGGAGCTTTGCAATCACTTTATTCGTGTTTTGTTGTCTTTTTGCGGACACTCATGCCCAGACGGCGGCTCTCGAGTCGAGAGGAGTCACTCGGATACTCGGCATGAGGTTGGAGAAGAGCGACACGCCGGCCGGGACCACGGAGAAGGGGGTTATTCAGGTGACCGAGGGCAGTGACATCCTTTTCAGGTTCTACGGGCTCCACTTGTTTCCGAACAGCTCGGCGCTCGTCAGCTTCGCGGAACTGTACTCTAGTGACAAAGAGGACGATTATTTGGGCTCCATAATGGTCCCCTTCAACAGGACTTGTCCCGAACACACCAAGGATATAGTAGTCAGGGGGGGCATGGAGGTCAGCAACAAAAACACCGCCGGGATTATCAGCCTCCGAATCAAGGAGCTCCGTAAGAGCGAGGTGGTGAAGGTGTTCGGCTTGTGCGTCCGCGACACTCAGGAGCTGGAGGAAACGTGGCACCTCCTGGACGAGAAGGACGGCAGACTGCGGGTGGTGGAAGTGAAGAAGTCCTTGCTGCCCATCTGGCTGCAGGTGATCCTCATCTCCTTCCTGTTGGTGCTGTCCGGTATGTTTAGCGGTCTCAACCTGGGGTTGATGGCCCTGGACCCAATGGAGCTACGCATCGTTCAAAGCTGTGGCACCGAGAAGGAGAAGAAGTACGCCCGGAAGATCGAGCCCATCCGCAGAAAAGGTAACTACCTGCTGTGTTCACTGCTGCTCGGTAACGTCCTGGTCAACACCACCCTCACCATCCTCCTGGACGACCTCACTAACTCTGGTATTGGTGCTGTGGTTGCTTCCACCATCGGCATCGTTATTTTTGGTGAGATCGTCCCTCAGGCACTATGCTCTCGACACGGCTTGGCCGTAGGGGCAAACACCATCATGGTCACCAAGCTCTTCATGCTGCTAACATTCCCTCTGTCATGGCCCATCAGTAAGATCCTTGACTGTGTCCTTGGGCAGGAGATCGGCACCGTGTATAACCGGGAGAAGTTGGTGGAGATGCTGAAAGTCACCGAGCCTTACAATGACCTGGTAAAAGAGGAGCTCAACATGATCCAAGGGGCGCTGGAGCTCAGGACCAAAACTGTGGAGGATGTGATGACGCCGATCAACGACTGCTTCATGATCCACAGCGACGCCGTGTTGGACTTTAACACCATGTCTGAGATCATGGAGAGCGGCTACACCAGGATTCCTGTGTACGATGATGAGCGCTCCAACATCGTTGACATCCTCTATGTCAAGGACCTGGCTTTCGTGGACCCGGACGACTGCACCACCCTGAAGACCATCACCAAGTTCTACAATCATCCGGTGCACTTTGTCTTCCACGACACCAAACTGGACTCCATGTTGGAGGAGTTCAAGAAAGGTTTGTGGAAATCACACATCCTTATGACATTTAGAGGTAGAAGAGATATATGAAAAAGCATGAAAGCGCCATGAAGGAGCTGTGCAGTAGTAGTAGTATTAGTAGTAGTAGTAGTAGTAGTAGTAGTAGTAGTGTATATTGACAGAACCTGAGATCTTATGACCTTGCTTGCCAAGCTTATTCCTATCATTTCTCTGATTGTGATGAACACAAATGATTCTGCTACTTTCCAGGTTGAAATAATCATCATGGTCATGATTCTGCATAAATGCCACTCTGCCACCTTCAGGCTGTGTTTGTTTGTGGCTAACAGACACACAATGCAGATCGTGGTGAAATGTTTTGGGCTTTGGGGAAAATGGATGGATTTTGGTGGCTAGTCAGATCTGAACCCTTTAAAGAGAGAACCCTTGGTAGGGGTTTGTACTCAGTTTCAGTTAAGGGATGTTGTTTGGTCAAAGCCATCATGGCTGTGGATGGTTCTACTTCTTAATTGGACATTTTCCCCTGTGAAGAAGTGATAGATTGGAAAAAGCTAAATTGTTGTAAATTCAGTTTGGTTTAGTGAGCATTTTTTTTTTCACCTTAGACTTAGACCTCTTTGTGAAGTAAGAGACTAAAAGAAGAAGCACATTTTTGTATCAGTAATATAAGAATTTAACCAGTCTGCAACATATGGAAACATGTAGTGTTTTTGGTAGCACATAAGTGGTTGAATTCAGCATATACACCCTGTAATTATGGGATGTTTCCTTTTGTCTTTGATGTGCTTGTGTTCACTCTGTCAAGTCAAAGTTTGTTGTCCTGTAATGACGTTGACATGATATATAGCTGTGGCTAATATGTTCACTGGGCATTTTATTCAGACTGTCTGTCTGCAACAGCCCCACATGTGTTTGATGTTATAAATATGTGACTTTTAAATGACATGGTGGTCACATCATTATCTTGTTCTTGAGTCAGTCTGTTGAAATTCATGATAAGATTCCTGATTACAAAATAGGTTTTACTTCTTACAGCCCAAAATATAAACATGAGTCAGAGAAAACACAAAATCTGTGTCAACACAGTCAGGTTTGATAGAAACATTTCCCCATTTCACTTCTCTCTGTTTCCTGCTGCTTTTCCTCTTTCTTTTAGACACATACACTCTGACGCCATCTCCCGCAGGGATATGTTTTTCCTCTCTCAGGCGTCTTGTCTCAAGGTCACAGACAGTAGATACACACTTGCTGTGTCTGTAGCTCAGCACCATGAGCAGGGAGTGATTGTGATTACTGGAATAGTTGCATCAGTGTTCAGCTGGAAGATGTTCTGACAAAACATGCAGAAAACATGCTGGTACTCACAGCTCCACTTTTAGCCTTTTCCCTCTCACTGAACTCATAATAACTAACTCTAAATGTAGACTTTCTCTCAGCAGCTACTGTTAACCACCGTTTGAGTTGCTATTGTGGTGGTGCGTGTCACAAAGTGACATTTGGCCATGAAATAGCTCTGTGGCTCAGCTAAGTAGGTGTGGCTAGTAGCAAGGTGGGAAGATTTGGCAAAAGCTGAACACACGCACACCACAAATCTATTCACCGAGTTGGAAACAATCCCGATTGGCTGTAAGATTGGCAGCGTAGAGATGTATTTTGAATGAGAATACACTTTGTGGTCACACCAGAGAAAGCTTAGTTACAGATACTCTACATCATGTATATTAAATAAACCTGTAACTAGAGCTGCAACTAACGATTATTTTCGTAATCGATTAATCTGTCGATTATTTTCTCGATGAATCGATGAATCAGTTGGTCCATAAAATGTCAGAAAATGTTAAAAACCGTTGATCAGTGTTCGTCAAACCTGGAAATGACGATGTTCTTGAATGTCTTGTTTTGTCCACAAACCAAAATTATTCAGTTTTAATGAATTCTTTGTTATGTGGAGCAAAGAAACGAAGAAAATATTCACATTTAAGAAGCTAAAACAATCAGAAATCTTGTTTTAATCATGAAAAAAAGCTTCAAACTGATTATCGATTATCAAGATTGCCGATGAATTTAATAATCGATGTATCAATTAATCGTTTCAGCTCTACCTGTAAGCCTTTAGAAGTTCTGAGGGCTGAAGACAATGTTTTGATTGAATAGTTATATTTTAATGTAAAAGGTGTATCTCCTGTGGACCTCACCCCCTGTGTCTTGTGATCCGAGGAGGTCCTAGTTTTGAAACCACTTAGTCATCCTGAATTTACAAGATAAAGCCTTTCAGCAACATCATGTGATTACTAAGCATGGGAATCACAGGGTACCTCATGATATGATTTGATACATGATACATGGTGCACGATACGTGATACGATCAATACATTGCAAGACAATGTACCGATCCATAACAATATCTGTCTAACTGAAGAAGACAAAGCTGTGAAAAGTGTGGGATTTCTTTATTCATAACATAGAACATAGAACGAAGTGCATAAAC
Organism: Microchirus variegatus; assembly: GCF_963457635.1. Classification (NCBI taxonomy): domain Eukaryota; kingdom Metazoa; phylum Chordata; class Actinopteri; order Pleuronectiformes; family Soleidae; genus Microchirus; species Microchirus variegatus. Next base: position 19,080,573 of record NC_139819.1, read on the forward strand.
TCTCTGTATTGAACATGGCTGGAGCTTTATCCTGCTGTAAACGCTCTCTTCTTCTGCCCGTTTCTCTCATTTATTTGAGCAGCACTGTTTACATTAGATCACCTTAATTTGTTAGAATATTGATATTTGCCCTGGTGTATGGATGTTCGTATTGCACGAAGAAGGCTGACGTCATATCACCAAATGGATATTTTGACCCAGCCCTAGAGATGTGAAAATAAGACTGAACAGTTTTTTGCAGCTGCTTCTGAACAAAAATGTATACAGATCATCTTGTAGCTCAACAAATAATGCCACAAGGAGCCTGATCCCTGATGTATTCTATACTCATCATAATGTTCCTCTTCATATTCTTATTCAAACGTGGCATGTGACTTTCTCAGTGGCATCAGTGTGAGAAACGCTACAGATATACAGTAGAAATCTATGAAAGTTCTAATTTCTTCTTCATGCTTCAGGCTACTGTAGAAGGATGTCTGCACAAGGTGGCAGACCTATAGTTACAGCAAGAAGCACCGTCTAACCCTACAAAAAACCAACTTAAACGTACTTAAGGATAGTATATTCTATTTCTGCCAATAAGCCCCCCCCCCCACTTATACACTCCATCTTTGCGGGAAAACATTTGCAGAATTGCAGAGAAGTCCCTCAGAGAAGTTGCATAATATTGTTTTTTGACTGCAGACCCTGCTGTGTCTGTAGCCTCTGGTCCTGCACTGACCGACTATGTTGACGACGTTCTAAAGTACAGACTTGATTGCGTACTGCCCCCCACCTCTCCTCTGACCTGACTTCCCGCTTACTTCTCAAGTTCCTCTCGGTTGCCACTTGGCATCAGTTACCATGGCGATGGCCTCCAACAGCGTCAGTATGAGTACACACAGATTCCTTTGGACTGGGCATGATAAAATACCTCATCTACTCACTGGGTCTATACGGTGGCCCAGAGGTGTCAAATACAAACGCCACAACACAAATACAAAAGCCACAATACAAACACAAAAGCCACAACACAAACACAAACGCCACAACACAAATACAAACGCCACAACACAAATGCAAACGCCACAACACAAATACAAACGCCACAACACAAATACAAAAGCCACAACACAAATACAAACGGCACAACACAAATACAAACGCCACAACACAAATGCAAAAGCCACAACACAAACACAAAAGCCACAACACAAAAGCCACAACACAAATACAAACGCCACAACACAAATACAAACGCCACAACACAAATACAAAAGCCACAACGGAAGTGACCTACAACGGAAGTGACCCACAACGGAAGTGAACGGTAACAGATGTTGACAATGCGGTGGTTAGGGCCGTGACTATTAGTTTATATGTGTTACAGGAATTGTGTTGTTTTTGACTGATTTCCCTTATATAATTATTAAATTATTATTAGGAACAGCAGACCCTCACAACGCGCTTGGGTCTGCCGAGTCTGTCCAGCTTCCTCCCCTGCCAGCGGATCCAACTCACCACCAGGTGGTGATCGGTTGACAGCTCAGCCCCTCTCTTTACCCGAGTGTCCAAGACATGTGGTCGGAGACGAGATGACACGACTACAAAGTCGATCATTGACCTCCGGCCTAGGGTGTCCTGGTGCCACATGCACTGATGGACACCCTTATGCTCGAACATAGACCTACCTCCCACCCAAAGGCGGAGGGACGCGACTCTTTCGTTCTGCGGGGAGAACTCCAACACATGGCGGCTGAGCCGGGGAGCTATAAGCAGGCCCACACCAGCTTGCCGCCTCTCACCTTGGGCAACTCCAGAGTGGCTTTTAACACCACGTAGAGCGTTGATTTTATGTGTTTTTATATGTTTTTATGTGTTTTTATGTGACTCTATTTGGTTTGTTGTTTAAACTCGTGCTTTATAAATAAAGTGGATTGGATTGGATTGGATTGGATTGGATTAGATTAGTAGAGAGTCCAGCCTACCTCAAGGAGTTGGGTTCCAGAGCCCAGACTGTGCGTGGAGGTGAGCCCGACTATTTCTAGTTGGTACCGCTCTACCTGGTGCAGCTCAGGCTCTTTCCACCCCAGCGAGGTGACATTCCATGTCCCCATAGCTAGGGTTGTTGTCCCACGATCGGACCGTCGGGGCCCCCGCCCACGACTGCCACCCAAATCACATCGCACTGGCCCCTTATGGCCCTTCATGTGGGTGGTGGGCCAACTTGAAGGGTCCCCCCACATTGCTCCTTCGGGCTGACCCGGCTGGGTCCCGTGAGCAAAGACCCGGCCACCAGGCGCTCGCCTGCGAGCCCCACTCTCGGGCCTGGCTCCAGGGTGGGGCCCCGGTAACTCCAATCCGGGCGACGTACACGGGTAAGGGTTAGGTGAACATGAAACTCCATGAATTAAAAATATAGAATATAAAGATCTATAAAAGCCCGTGCCCATGTCTCGAGGTGTCCTGTGGACACTTTTACAGGCGTCTCTTTTACTCTTCCGGTCAATGGGAAAATTGCTTTTGGGGCACCATGGGATTTTTTTGTTGCAGTACCCACAGTGGCCACCATGTAAAATTGTCTTCAAGGCAGAGGGGGCAATGCTCTACCCAGTTCATATTATACATCCATGGCAACAATCCGCTGTATTGTCAACATCCGACCGTTCACTTCCATTGTGGGTCATTTCCGTTGTAGGTCACTTCCGTTGTGGCGTTTGTGTTTGTGTTGTGGTTTTTGTGTTTGTGTTGTGGCTTTTGTATTTGTGTTGTGGCTTTTGTGTTTGTGTTGTGGCGTTTGTATTTGTGTTGTGGCTTTTGTGTTTGTGTTGTGGCGTTTGTATTTGTGTTGTGGCTTTTGTGTTTGTGTTCTGGCGTTTGTATTTGTGTTGTGGCTTTTGTGTTGTGGCGTTTGTATTTGTGTTGTGGCTTTTGTGTTTGTGTTGTGGCGTTTGTATTTGGCCTGACACCTCTGGGCCACCGTAGGTCTAGGTCTTGATAAGTTCACATGTGAAGAAGATTCAAGATTCAAGATTCAAGATTCAAGATGCTTTATTTATCCCGAGGGAAATTATTGTGCAACAATTGGGAGGTAAAAGTGTAGATGTACAAGAGTTAAAAGATACATAAAATAAAATAAAATAAAATAAAATAAAATAAAATAAAATAAAATAAAATAAAAATAAAAATAAAAATAAAAATAAAAACAAGTAAGACAAATGCAACAAAGTGCCAAACAGAAGGAAAAACAGTAACTTACAACAGTAACTTAAATGCAACAATGCCACAAAAAGAATCAAAAAAGAATCACAGTCAACGTAGGTATATATAATATACAGCAGTACGCACGGAAATAAAATAAGTACAACTAAAATATGGTGAGCAAATGTTGAAAGTGATAAACAGTGATAAGGTGACTAATGTTATCAGCATAGTGCAAACAAAGTAAAGTGATGAAGTGATATGGGTAAAGTGACATTTGGATCAGGACACAGTGTCTCCACTGTTCCTAATGCGGCCAGAAGTAGCTAAATTAAACAGCCTGATGGCCACAGGAAGAAAAGACTTCCTCTGGCGTTCTGTGTTACACCGGGGGAGAATGAGTCTGTTGCTGAAGGTGCTTCTGCTCGAAGTCAGCAGCTGGTGGAGAGGGTGAGAGATGTTGTCCAGGATACTGTGCAGTTTACACAGCATCCTCCTCTCAGACACCACCACCAAAGAGTCCAGCTGGACCCCCAGGACGGAGCCAGCCTTCCTGATGATCCTGCTGATCTTCTTGGCGTCTGCTGCCCTCAGCCTGCTGCCCCAGCACACAACAGCAAAGAAGATGGCACTGGCTACCACCGACTGGTAGAACATCCTCAGCATGGTGTTACATACGTTGAATGACCGGAGCCTCCTCAGGAAATAGAGACGACTCTGGCCCTTCTTGTACACAGCCTCAGTGTTCTTGGCCCAGTCCAGTTTATTGTCCAGGTATACTCCAAGGTACTTGTAATCCTGGACAACATCTACAGTCACACCGTTGATGGAGATGGGTGTGGGGGTAGATTTCCTCCTGCGGAAATCTACCACTAGCTCCTTAGTCTTGGTGGAGTTGAGAATCAGATGATTAGCTCCACACCACTCGACGAAGGAGTCCACAACGCCCCTGTACTCCTCCTCCTTCCCCTCACTGACACAGCCAACGATTGCAGAGTCGTCAGCAAACTTCTGCAGGTGGCAGGACTCAGAGAGGAACTGAAAGTCTGAGGTGTACAGGGTGAACAGAAAGGGGGAAAGAACAGTTCCCTGTGGAGCCCCAGTGCTGCTGACCACAGTATCAGACACACCATCCTGCAGTCTGACATACTGTGGTCGACCCGTCAAGTAGTCCGTAATCCAGGAAACCAGGGGAGGTTCCACCTGCATCGCCGTCAGCTTACTCCCCAGCAGAGCAGGCCGGATGGTATTGAACGCACTGGAGAAGTCCATGAACATGATTCTCACAGTGCATCCCGGTCTGTCCAGGTGGGCGCAGGCACGGTGGAGCAGGAAGATGATGGCGTCCTCCACACCCAGTCTCGGCTGGTAGGCAAACTGTAGAGGGTCCAGTGATGAGCTGACCAGGGGCCGAAGAAGTGACAGGACCAGCCTCTCCAGGGACTTCATCAAGTGTGACGTCAGCGCCACCGGTCTGTAGTCTTCGGAGGTGCTGGGACGCACCTTCTTCGGTACTGGTACCAGGCAGGATGTCTTCCACAGCACCGGGACCCTCTCCAGACTCATGCTGAGGTTGAAGATGTACTGCAGGACTCCGCTCAGCTGGGTCGCACATGTTTTGAGGACCCTCGGGCTGACACCGTCGGGACCAGCTGCCTTGCCCGGGCGGAGTCTGCAGAGCTCCTTCCTCACCTGCTCTGCAGTGAAGGTCTGTCTGCTGTGTGTGTTGATGGGGGGGGGGGAAGGTGATGGCGGGGGGGTGGGGGTTGGTGGGACAGGTTGGGTAAAGTCAGGAAGGAGTTGAGGGGGAGGGGTGTCAGCAGGGCTGGAGGTTTGGAGGTGAATGGTTGTAGAGTAGCTGGGGGAGGGGTAGTCCGGAGCCCTTTCATCAAATCTGTTGAAGAACAAATTCAGCTCGTTGGCTCGTTCAGTACCACCTCCTATTGTCTGGCTACCAGATGGTTTGTAGCCAGTGATGCTCCTCATACCACTCCACACGTCCTTAACATTGTTCTGCTGGAGTTTGTGCTCCAGCTTCCTCCTGTAGTTGTCTTTGCCCTGTTTAATCCTCTCCTTAAGCTCCCTCTGGACCTGCCTCATCTGCTCTCTGTCCCCATCTCTGAAGGCCCTCTTCTTCTCATTCAGCAGGACCTTGATGTCTCTGGTGACCCACGGCTTGTTGTTGGGGAAACAGCGTACAGTCACTTTAGGAACAACGCTGTCCACACAGAAATTGATGTACCCCGTTATGCAGTCCGTGAGATCATCAAGGTCCTCTCCATGTGAATCACAGAGCAGCTCCCAGTCTGTTAGTTCAAAGCAGCCCTGTAAAGCTTCATCAGTCTCCTGTGACCATCTCCTCACAGTCCTGGTGGTCACAGGAAGCCGCTGGACTTGGGGCTTATACAGGGGCTGCAGGTGGATGAGGTTGTGGTCCGATCTTCCAAGAGGAGGAAGGGCAGTGGAGCTGTAAGCCTCCTTAACATTGGCATACAGCAGGTCCAGTGTCTTGTTTTCCCTGGTGGGACAGTCCACAAACTGCTTGAAAGTGGGCAGTGTGGCAGCCAGAGTGATGTGGTTAAAGTCCCCAGATATTGCAATGAATGCGTCTGGGTGCCGTGTCTGAAGATCCGCGACGACGGTGTGTATGACGTCACTCGCGCGCGCCGCGTTTGCGGTCGGAGGAATGTAAACAACGAGGACGATAACGTGTGAGAACTCCCTCGGCAGATAGTATGGCCGCAGACTCACGGCAAGCAGTTCAATGTCCGGGCTGCACACACGCTCCTTCACAGTAACGTGACCAGGATGACACCACTTGTTGTTAATAAGAATAGCAAGTCCTCCACCTTTACTCTTGCCACTCTCCCGGTGACTCCTGTCCGCCCGAACAGTCTGAAAGCCGTCCACAGTTGCATTCGAGTCCGGGATGTCCTCGTGGAGCCACGTCTCCGTGAAACACAGCACACTGCTCTCACGATACACCCGCTGAGTCCTCATCAGGCCCGCCAGCTCGTCCATCTTATTAGCCAGCGACCTCACGTTCCCCATGGTGATGGAAGGGAGAGAAGTGATGTGTAATGATGAGAGCCATCAATACTGTGTGCTACTGTCTGACATGTCTGCTTCACTGTAAGTGTGTGCGTTTGTGTGTGTTTGGACTTTTCAGTCAACATTGTATGACCTTTTAGATGGACTATAAAGTGACCTTATCAGATAAGATGAAACTTTAATGACCGTGACTGTAATTGCTGGAAACCTGCATCAGAGAAATAGAAATAAAATAGAAATGTTGCTCGCTGAGACTGGCACAGCGACTCTCATGTGGAGGATAAAGTCATAGAAGATGGATGGATGAAATCTATTCAACTTTATTTTTAGTGACACACTGACAAATACTGATTCTATAAAGATTTTCCTTTATTTAAATGCATTCAAACTATTTAAGCCCTTATACTATCACACTAACTTTGAATGACCACAAGAAAAAAGGGAAATAGCCTTTAATATGATGTCATCACATAAAATAACAGCTTTAGCTTTTGGTGTACACTGATGCTTTTATCTGTGGTTGTCTTCTTTGTCAGTGGGCTGGTAAGTCAAGTGCGTGTATAAACATAGTGCATAACTTTTAACTTTTGAAACAAATGTCTATTCCAGTCAAACCATTAATACATTTATCAATGATTCACACAATGCAGATTGAGCCGATCAGCTCTACGGGTCTCTATTTTCTCAGTATAGTGGTGTTTAGAGCGCGGGTCACCTGGTGACATTCCTGCATTGCACACAGGAAGTGATTTGTTTCATGTTGAATAGAGTGAAAACACAAAGAGGTGAAACTACTGCTCAAAAACATGGTCATTTTCAGCATATAAATAATCTGACATTGTTTCTGTTGTTGAAGACTAAACCGAGCGATAATTATAACATCAGCAACAAATTTTTTATTTTTTTTGGTTTAATGCAATGCGTACATTTTTGTTATGGACTATGGTGAAATATAAGTTGTAGTAAATACTTAACTAAGAGAATAACTTGTGTTATAACTGTTGGTATGAGACTCGTTAGATGTAGGAGGTTTAAAGTCATGCCCACTGAACATCAGGTATCATTTAGAAAACACACAAATACAAGTGAAGCGTGAAGTCATGGGAAAGACGACGTTACACTGTCAACACACACACACACACACACACAGGTCACGTGCTAACCCTTGGTGCTGCTGTGTGACAGATAGTGGTCTACACAGAGTCCTGAGGGTCAGTGAGTCACTGACTTTGATATCCTTTGTGTCTCTTTGTACCAGTATTACCTGTTCTCTTTCTTATTCATAATCAACATAATTTTCATAATTTTCACCTGAGTCAACATTGTAATCACGACTTAGTGGAGCTTTGTCGATCATGTAACCCAAAACTAGTTAGGTGTAAACCACAGCGTCACAAATTTTAGTCAATATAATGATAAGTTTTATTTTTTTTAGTCACAGAACGATTGCACTGAAGCCACATTTCATGGGACGTGGTCTCAGGACTTGAAGACTAAACACAACAATAGAGCTGAACCTTCAACACATTGAGTCTGTGAGGAATTGAACCTGCAGCTTGTGTCTTTTTTGTGTCCACATTGTCTGCTCTTTATCAGTGTTTTATCTGCTTACCCCATATTTCAATACACACACACACACACACACACACACACACACACACACACACACACACACACACACACACACACACACACACACACACACACACACACACACGCACACACACACACACTCTTTAACATGCTTCTGCTGACACTCCCTGTGCATTAACATGCTCATATACATACATTCACACAGCGTGCCTCCCTAATAATCTAAGATGGACATAATCCCAACGTCTAACAACAATCCTAACTGTGAGGCAGACTCTTAAAGAAGGTGTGGCCTCAATGTCAAATTTAACAACAATCAAATATTAACTAATCTCTACCTGATAATGTTGTTACCACTGTGTGTGTGTGTGTGTGTGTGTGTGTGTGTGTGTGTGTGTGTGTGTGTGTGTGTGTGTGTGTGTGTGTGTGTGTGTGTGTGTGTGTCACCCCTTTTTGTTTTGTTGTTTGCTTTGACCATGTCCCTCCTGACAGCGAGTAAAGAGCTGGAATACGAACACTAACCTTGTTCATATTTGGCAAGCTTTTACAAGTTTATTCAACGTGTGCCAGCTCAGTAAAGATATGGCAGGACGATTTCAGTGAGACAGATATGGTGATGTATCGCGATATGATTGTCTTGTAGTATATTGATGATCGCAGAATGGTTTCATTGTGATATTATTGGTATTGTAGACCATGTATCATACGTGTCTGTCTCTTATTGTGAGGTAGGCAGCCTGTGATTCTCACCTCTATACATCAATACATCAATGATTTGCATTGAGAAGTGTGGACAACTTGGAAATCACTGTGCCTCAACGAGACTCGTATAATCAGCTGTAAATCAGCTACTTTTCATTTTCTTATCAGCTGCCTGATTCTTTCTCTTCATGTCATTCAAGCTCTAAGTGCTGATGATGATGCAACTGCTTCAACTTTGGACACACACTGTGTCTCTGTCTGTGTGTGTGTGCGTGTCACATTAAGACATAAGTCTTCATTCCTGTTTCTTTCCTGTGTTTTCTGTGATTTTGAATAGAATATAGTATATATACTGTTGATAAGACAAAAGAAGTTACCTGAAGACGTTTTATGTTAGAACAGCTAAACTGTTAAAATAATAACCTAATAAATCCGAATAAAAGTCTTAATCCACCATTGAAAGCGCACACTGTTGACTCTGCTGAAGACTCTGAAGAGTAATTGTTTATTCTCATTCGTCAGATTTATATATAATACAATGCAACATGATCTGCTTTGTTTAAGCCCAATTTATACTCCTGCGTAAAGTGCCTCTATGTTGCCGGAGAGCCTGTCAGAGAGCCTCTCCATTGTCTCCAGCTGCACTATATATTTTTTAAGTGTCCGTCACTCCATCAAGGGACAACGGAGATGGCAAGGGCTGCGATTGGTCCTCAGGACAGGCTAAAATAACGCTGCTCTGTGCCGGGCACCGTGCACACCGATCGTCCACTGAGGCGGAGCTGATCACCGCCGACAATGTCACTGCCAAACTATAAATACATCATATCTTAATACACAAACCACATGTTTAGACTCTAAATGGCGAATTTCTCGCCTCAAATGATCTTAAAACTGCGTTCCCTGACAGAAAAATATTTTATTTCAGGTGAGAAACGGCCACTGTTTCAATGTTATTCAGCTGCAACAACAACAACAGTCTTTCTCTCTCGGACGCCATTGCTCACTGTAGCTAAAAGCACAACAACCTTGCGTAGCGACCCCTACAGATCGGGCGGGAAATTGCAGGGCGTATCCGGCATGACGACAGAGAACTAAGGCTCGAGGGGTCTCTGTGGTTACGCAGTTGGATAACGCATTACGTAGTCGGAGAAGTATACTTTGTCCTTACGTCAATGACATGCACATGGACACACATATATAGTTTTAATGGACACTGCTGTGCATTGTCTCTGTGGTTTACAGTTCAGTCTTTTTGAGTGGCTTTGGCTCCACATTCAAACCAACAAACGGCCTGGCTATTGTTAATCCCACACTTTGACATTTCATTGCCTTTCTGCACCAAAAACATAGTGATGATGTTTACAACATGCTGCATGTCAAACTATCTACAACAATACAACCATATGACATTACCTTTGCCCTTTGGTTCTTTATGAGCCAAGTGTGCCAGTCTGCATGGGGCTTCACTTTTAGCCTGAAAAACAGGTTCGAAGAGCTTGACCAGCCCTGCATAACAAGCCTTTGTGTGACTGTGCGTGTCCTAATGTGTGTGTTCAGTGTGTGTGTGTGTGTGTGTGTGTGTGTGTGTGTGTGTGTGTGTGTGTGTGTGTGTGTGTGCTTCTTTGTGTCATCCCGTCATAGCATACAGGTTTGGCCGTTGGTTGTTTGGTCCCTGCCGCTAAAGTTTGACCTAGAGGATTGTGTTTTGTGCGTGGGAGGATTGTGTGAGGCATTCCTTTCCCTTACACACTCATCACTCTCCCTCTTGTCTTTTTTGTTGTTGATATTTCATGTCAACAAACGGGCTGGATCACAGGCTGCTGACAGAAGAGCTGGAGGCCAGAGAAGCAGCTGGCAAGGTCACACAACCTAATGTGCACAAATCTGCCATTGATACAGTCAGTCCAGCAAAATAACATTACATAAACAGTATTAAATTCAGTCAAAGAAATCAATCTTACAGTCTGCAGCTCATCGGGCTTCCGTGTTTCTCCGTTCCTGTTTTGGCAAATTGCTCTTATTGGCTCTTTGTTTGCAGTGTCATGGTTTTCACCCCCTACACAATGACCACTTCTTTGTATGCTGACTGACTGAGGGGTGGATCTTTTGTCAAATGAGGAAGCTTGCTTAATAATCCTAAAATTATATCATGTTTCAAGTGTCATGGTAGTTTAGTGCTGCTATATTCAGGCTGACATTACCTGAACTTCTGGTGTCTGTGTTGTCTGAGCTGTATTTTTTTATAATTGATTCTCTTGATGAGTGATTTGGTCCATAAAATGTCAGAAAATGTTGATCAGTGTTTCTCAAACCTGGAAATGATCATGTTTTGTCTACAAACTGAACAAACTGGTTCCGTTTGAGTGTTTTCCTTGTTATTATATATATTATATGGAGCAAAGAAATCAGTCAAATATGCCCAAGCTGAAAACACAACACTCAAAGTGATGCGTCCATGATCAAAATAGTTGACGATTCATTTAGTAATCGATTAACTGAGTAACTGCTTCAGCCCTCGTCTCATCTCAGTTCAGTAAGACTAACAATGAGTTACTGATGATTGTTAAGGAAACTTGCTTCAATTCTGTACGTGACACATGTTAAAGTGGCTCTCAGTTAAAATATGTGTAAGTTGCTGTCAGGGTCAGTGACATTGGTCATTTGGGCTGGGACAGTATGTCACAATACTTAGATGATGATTTGTAGTATTACAATTCAAGAGTATCAATAATTGTGGTAGTGTTTCCTCTTGAAACCAAAAGTGAATTATCAGTGTATTATTAGTGTGACATTGAACTGAATGGGACAGTGGTACAGTGGTGCAATAGAGCAGTAGAGTACGAGTATTGAGGCCATTCACACATGTATTTTGCCTGTGAACACCGAGGACAGATGTTGAACCAGATTTGAACCAGGTCAGAGCCAAAAGAGTATCACTTACAACAGCTCTAACTATGAGTGTCTTAATGTCTGAATTAAAATCACTCTTGTAAATAGACATATATAGCAAAGTGAAGAGCAGTTAATGATATCAGGCATAAGCAGTGAGTGGGTGATGAGCACCAACAGCATTCACCGTCACCATTAATGGGATTTCCTGTCATGTTGTTCTTAGTGTGATGAGCGATAGCTGTGTGAACCTGAGGTGATGAACCCATACCATCTGAACATGGACAGCCATAGAGTGACTTTAGTGACCTTTTTCTTTTTCATTTTCATTCAGCTGTCAAAGGTCAGCAGCTCAATGTGCTGTGTGTGTGTTTACTGTGTTACCAATTTAGAATATAGTTTGGCATAAAAACTAACCATATCATGACCAGTAGTCTTTATGGAAACCAAAACCTTGTCCCAATGAGGCAGAACCTAATTTCTAAGGAATTGGTTGTTTTACAAATGAAAGGTATTCAGTGTAGTGACTTTTAAAGAATAGCCATGCAATCCTGCGTGTGTGTGCGTGTGTATTGGTGTCATTGTGTATGAATGCAGAAGAAGTCGATAGATGCTCAAGTGACTCTCCAGTAACAAGGGGTTATTGTGTCTCCTGAGGTTTGACTTCCTCTGAAATATGTACTCAGTACCACAGGGAGAGGTCACACACACACACACACACACACACACACACACACACACACACACACACACACACACACACACACACACACACACACACACACACACACACACACACACACACACACACACACACACAAATCCATTTCCATGACATGATGTCTATGTATGTTGTCGCTATAGTGATCTCATGTGTAATGAAGAACAAGCGGTTCATAAGTGGACCCAGATGATTTCTTACCAGAATCTCCATCCTGCTCATCATCAAGCTCTATGGCGCATATACAGTATGTGAGTTAAGGAGGTCTACTTACATACATTAAAGCTCCCATAGAGTGGTCCTATTGCACATATATGTGAGTTATGGAGGTCTACTTACATACATTAACTTGTTTTTATGGTCAAAAACCTCCTAGTTGCTGTAAACGAGCCGATAGAAATCTCTCCTCACTGAAGCTCTTTCAGACTGAAAATTTCAGTCTTTCTTCTTCCATTTGATGTCACCTCCAGAAGACAGAACTGTGCTGTGATTGGCCAGCCAACCAGAGCTTTCTCAACTGTCTTGTGATTGGCCAATACCCAGAAGTGACATAATTAGCACACCAGCTCTCAGAAGCGCAGCTCCCCCCTCTGGAACGGTGGATGCACTGCTACTCATTTTCAAAACATTGTTTTAACAATGTTTAAACATAGCTTCGTCACGACTACCCGCCGCAGTCCCTTTTATGACTTTGACCCGGAGTCTGACCCAGAGTCGGAAGACGCTGTCGCAAACACCTCCACAACGGACATTATTCTTCTTATGCGGTACAATGTACGCAACCGGATTTGCCCGGACTAGTGCCCGGACCAGGAGGATCCGCTGTTCAGGAGAAATGCTGGTTATGTAACTAGAAGGGTTTTTTTCAGAGATCTCGCTGAGCCCGAGATTACAATACATCAAAGCGTTCTCAGCAGTGGCTGAACTGTCTGTTTCGAATCTTCAGGGCTTCATAAACGACATAAAATGTTGCAGATACACACCAAAAAACAGCATTAATTGGAACTTCTGGTCTAGGTCCTCTTTAAAAATAATTATAACAAATGTATATGTGCATATTAGTATTATCCTCTATGTGCCTCTATAATAATATGAATACTAAACATAATAATAATACTTCTATACTTTTTCTTTTTATTTAAAGGTGAAGTAAGTAGTTTATAGTGCCATCTAGAGGAGAGGCTGAAATTTACAACAAAGAACTGCTCCTGTGCTCACCCCCTCCCTTCCCTGAGCGCTACGGTATCCTCAGTCAGTCCTCGGCATCTTTCTCCGTGTCAGGAGATGAGGTTCGTGAGGCGAGAGAGAGGGCGAGCTACCACAGCCGTAGCAGACGAAGCGGAGAGAGTGGAGGCGGGACTTCCGCTACAAGTAAAGCGACGCTTGATTTGTTCTCTCGCATGTGTCTATAGGCTCACATAGAAACATGGCGTCGTGGCAATGAGTAGCGGCCCGCGACCATGTTATTTTACATGACTTTTTGAAACACTACGAAAATTAAACAAAGAATATTATACAGCGACTAGACAATGCAGGAGCACATTGTCTCCACAAAAGTGGATTTTGGGTCATATAAACCCATAAATACTACACAGTGTCCCTTTAAGTATTATTATTTTGTATTATCATCATCATTATTATAATGCTGTTTTGCAATTAAACTGTATATCATAACTTGGGAGAGAGGAGGAGTCTGTCAGGGCAGGCGAGTGTCGTCACTCACTCACTCACTAACGAATGTACTGACACACAGAGAACTGGAGAACTGTGGCTGAGGACGTGAATCTTGTTCATATCCCGAACGTACTGACACAGGAGAACTGTGGCTGAGGACGTGAATCCCGTTCACAGTGTCACTCACTGACCCGCGCACGTACTGACAGACACACACAGAGAACTGTGACTGGGGATGTGAATCTTGTACGCACTGTCACTCACTCACTGACCCGCGAACGTACTGCACTCAGGAAGGACGTGAGTCACGTAGCAGGGCACTGGGCTTCTAAGCACTGAACGATTCGGGGAACAAATCTTTTGAACGAATCATTTTAATGAACGGATTCTAGGGATTCAGTACACTCAAATGAGCTGCCCATCCCATCACTAGGCCTGTTCTTGGCAGCTGTTATCAACGCCAAGCCGGCAGATCCTGTATCTGTGCTCGATTGTTCTTCCTTCATCCTTTTACTACCTTTACTACTGGATGTCTGTCACAGTAACTTTAATCTGAATTTTGAGAACTGAATTTGAATTGTGAGTACTGAATACGAAGATATATGGAGTGTTGAATTTGACTTTCAAATAATACTACTGAGATTCAGTTTTTCAATGCAATAATTCAAATTAAACAATACAATTTCAAATTATACTATTCAGATTCAGGTTTTCAATGCAATAATTCAAATTAAACAATACAAATTCAAATTACCGTAAATTCCGGACTATAAGCCGCTACTTTTTTTCCACAATTTGAACACTGCAGCTTATGATACAGTGCGGCTTATTACGGTAATTTTTTTTTTTTTTCGTGGCACCAAAAACATTTTGCCAATTAACAGTAGACCAATACAAATTGATGAGTAGTTCACAGAGGTCCAATTAAATTGCATGATAAATAAAGCGCACTTTCACAACTATTGTAAATCAGTCATTTGTACTCACTCATCAACATGGAAAATACGAGAAGGAAAGCATATGATGCAGCTTTTAAGTTAAAGGCGATCACTCTGGCGGATGGAGAAGGAAATCGAGCTGCCGCACGTAACCTTGGCATAAATGAATCGATGATAAGAAGGTGGAGACGCCAGCTTGAAGAACTGAGCCAATGCAAAAAAACGATGAAAGCTTTCAGAGGTAATCATAGCAGATGGCCCGAGCTTGAAAACTTTCTGGAAGACTGGGTTAACACACAGAGAGCAGGCGGCCGCGGTGTTTCCACTGTGCAGATAAGACTGAAGGCTAAAGCAATCGCCACCGAGATGAAAATAGAAGATTTTAGAGGTGGGCCATCATTGTGTTTTAGATTTATGAAACGGAAATCCCTGTCCGTTAGGGCACGCACAACTTTGTGTCAGCAGCTCCCTCCAGACTACGAGGAGAAACTTGCTAACTTCCACACATTCACTCAAACGAAGATAGCGGAGAATTCCATCGGGCCAGATGATATCATAAATATGGATGAAGTACCTCTGACGTTTGACCTGCCTCTCACTCGGACTGTAAATAAAAAAGGTGAATCATCCATCACACTGAAAACGAGCGGACACGAGAGAACGCATTTTACGTGTGTTCTGAGCTGCACAGCATCTGGACTAAAGCTTCCACCGATGGTGATTTTTAAGCGGCTGACAATGCCAAAGGAAAAATTCCCAAAAGAAATTGTGGTGAAAGTCAATAAGAGAGGTTGGATGATGGAGAGCCTAATGAAGGATTGGCTCAGAGAGTGCTACTCAAAGCGACCAGGGGGCTTTTTTCGCCGAAAAAAAGCATTGCTCGTTATGGACAGCATGAGGGCCCATATAACGGATTCAGTGAAAGCCGCCATCAAGAGCACAAACTCAATTCCAGCTGTGATTCCTGGGGGCACCACGAAGTATCTGCAACCACTGGACATCAGCGTGAACCGGGCATTTAAAGTGGCACTGCGCGAAGAGTGGGAGGCTTGGATGACGAGCGCCGAGAAATCCTTTACCAAAACAGGCCGCATGCGAAGAGCATCTTTAACTCAAGTCTGCCAGTGGATCCTAAATGCGTGGAGCCGTGTCAAAACATCAACCATCACCAACGGGTTCGAAAGGCTGGACTGCTGCGTGAAAAAGAAGACGGCGCGTGCTCAAGTGACAGCGAAAACGAGGAGACTGAAGTGAGTGATGAGATCCTGAGGCTGTTTAATTCGGACACTGAATTAGAGGACTTTGATGGTTTTAGTGCGCAGGAGGAAGATGGAGAAGGCGATCAGTGACTTTTTCTGGTAGGATGCAGTATATGGTACATGTTTTTACCAGTTATTAGGATATACTGGAGTGCTGTTCATGCACTGTTAAGCGAAAAAGCATAAGCAACGTAATTTGTGTGTTACCGATACAAACGTATATTTCAAGGTAGCCGCGTTATAGGCACCGTTAAAAAAAAGCATTTGTAATATGTATTTGTTTTATGTAACCAAGCGGATTAAATAAAAAAAAGTAAAAAAAAAAAAATCCTCACGTGTCATATCTTTCTGTGTAAATATCTCATATGATAAATTGTTTTTTGTTTCTCTGTATAGACATAAAAGTGAAAAGAGTGGATGTTGCTCCTTGCCTTTCTGCTTGACACTGGCAGATAAAGAACAGCCGACACCTGCGACACGCCCAGGTGCAGGTGTGCCATTGTAGGTATCCCCGACAGAAAGTGTTATTCCTGGCCGCGGCCGCGGAGGCAGAGAAACAATGGTTTTAATTTAAATTTAGAATAAAAAACAATGCAGTTGTTGTTAGTTTTAATTTACTTGGGTGAAAGCAAGCGCACAACTGTTTCTCCGCCTCCGCAGCCGCGGCCAGGAGTAACACTTTCTGTCGGGGATACCTACATTGGCACGACACCTGTCGTCTTGTCACCCGCTGTCAGTGACTCACTTCTTACAGTAATAAGAAGATATGATGAATGTTTTTGAGCTAATTTTTCCTATTACAATGTGGGATAACTGCGGCTTAAAATCAAGTGCGGCTTGTGCAAGTACAAAATTGATTTTCTTTCTAAAATTAGCGCATGCGGCTTTTAATCAGGTGCGCTCTGTCGTCCGGAATTTACAGTA
The DNA here is from genome assembly GCF_963457635.1 of Microchirus variegatus. Classification (NCBI taxonomy): domain Eukaryota; kingdom Metazoa; phylum Chordata; class Actinopteri; order Pleuronectiformes; family Soleidae; genus Microchirus; species Microchirus variegatus. The sequence continues at coordinate 19,097,507 of NC_139819.1, forward strand.
TGTGATTCAAATTCAGTTTTTTAATGCAATTATTTGAGTTAAGCAATTCAAATTAAAATATAAATGATTCAAATTCAGTTTCTGGTGGCACATATTTCAGCCCATATCTTCCTCCTCTCAGAAACTTCTCTTTTGTTTTATTCTTCACTGCAATATGTAAGCATGTGCTTTTAGAGAGTAGAGTGTGTCTGTGTTGTATAATGGACACTTTTTCACATGCTGTTATTAAGTTAATTGACAAATGACCGATGACTCTCCTATATTCGGAAGCAAATTGTCTCCCTGACCATTACTTACTACTTACTAGAGAAAGCAAGAAAGAAAGAAACACAAGGTCATTTCAACCAGTTGCTGTGTGTGTGTGCGCTGTGTGTTTGTCTCGTCTAAAGTAAGAGAAATGGTTGTGCTGATATTTTCTGAGTGCTTCCCTCTCTCATGAATCATTAAGGACATCAGCACAGGTTTGGACTCAGTCAGTCAGTGCCCTGTTGAACAATCCACCAGTGTGTAACACTCCTGTTTGACCAAAGTCCAGAGCCAACTCTAGCCTTTATGACCTGTATACATTAACAGACTGTTTGTGGTGCAGATGGGTTCATGTTAGAACACAAGTTTTATCCATCACCATACCATTGTGTGTGTTGATGACGGGACTTGGTTTGGATTTGACAGAGCAGTGCATATAGAATATAGATCAGGGGTCTCAAACTCAATTTGCCTGGGGGCCGCAAGAGTTAGAGTCTGGGTGAGGCTGGGCCGCAAGAAATATTTTTTAAAAATGCAGGGCATGCGGAGCTTTTGAAAATTTAAAGTTAAAATGGGACATTCTGAGGCTTTTTGAAAGACCATTATGGTGACTCATGAAGTAAGTGGAGAAAAATATGAAAATACAAAATTAATTATTAAGCCAATTCTGTAACATTGTATTTTAATCTAATTTTGTTGTTATGGCTGGGACTGTGTATACTTACTAGGGCTGGGCGATATGGACCAAAAGTCATATCTCGATATATTTTGGTTGAATAACGATATACGATATATATCTCGATATTTTTTCCGCAAAGTGAGAGCTGTGAAATGAAATGTTCAGTCAAAGTCAAAGCCAAATATGAGTAGTTTTATTGAAAACTACTCATATAATAATAAAATGAAAACATAAACACTGTATAACAACAGGAGTGCCTTTTATAAAATCAAAGCTCCATAAGGTGCACATTTAAATATAAAAAAATATCTTAAATAAAAATAGCCTATAAAATAGGCCAATCTTTTTCTGAAATAAATATGTTGTAAATAGTTTGACAACTATAAATGGCTTTTGAAAATCAAATTACAGATTTTCTTCTCTTATAAAAGAACAAAATATGACAGGCCTAGTGATGTGATGGCCTTTCTGCAAGGAGTTTGCATGTTCTCCCCGTGTGTGCGTGGGTTTTCTCCGGGTTCTCCGGCTTCCTCACACAGTCCAAAAACATGCGATATGGGGATTAGGTGAATTGGTCACTCTAAATTGACCGTAGGTGTGAGTGTGTGAGTGAATGGTTGTTTGTCTCTGTATGTGGCCCTGCGATGGACTGGCGAACTGTCCAGGGTGTACCCCGCCTATCGCCCAATGTCTGCTGAGATAGGCACAGCACCCCCCGTGACCCTCTGGTGGAGGAAAAAGCGGTAGATAATGGATGGATGGATGACAAACCCTAGTAAGGGCAGCATTTATATATAAAGAGACAACAAAATAAAGTGCTTATTTTAAGAAAAACATTTTTAAACATCAGCTTCAGATTACCTTTTCGTTTTTGTTAATTTATCTGTACAGTCTCAACCAGTTGCACAAGAAACAGAGCAGCAACTCAATAAACATTTCCCCCTCTTTTGTTTTACTTTGATAAACAGTAGTGCTTTCACATGTGCTGCTTGACCACATATCGCTGGTCGACGCTAAATGGGTGACGTTAGCGAGCCGGTTTGCAAGACTGTCTGACGTCACATTTGCAGCAGTGCTTCTCATGCTTCTCGTGCACTATAGTTGCGACTGGGAAGCTCATATCTCGGGTCCATCGTTTTCATTAGCTTTTCATTAACGTGTCTTTGGCAATGTGAAAGGACACCGCTTTTGTTATTGCACACCACTTGTCTGGAGTTTTGTCGGGTTGTGGACGGCTTGCGTCTGTGGCTTCTGCAGCGCGCAGTTTCACACACACACTGCATATTGCACTTTGTGCCACGTTTTTAAGTGGTGAAAAAGATTCATATTGCTTCCATCACTGGCTGCAACATGCTTATGGCACTCCCTACATATAGCGTGGTTTTGTTGCTCATCCGATGATTTGTTTCCAAACCATCTAGAAATGATTGAGCCACTGCTTTTTCTTTTACTAACCCAGACGCTATCCGCACGCTCCACAGACGTTGCTGCTTTCTCCATGTGAAGCGGAGTGTCTGCCCCTCCCCTCTCTGTGCATGAAAGAGGGGCGGGGCGCGAGGAGAAGTGCAGAGAGCAGAGAGCTCCGGTCAGCGGCTTGTCTGGAGCAAGGATCACAGCGCTAATTTGAACTATATCGATATACGCGATATGGTCTAATTCCATATCGCATTTAAAAAATATATCGATATATCTTAAATATCGATATATCGCCCAGCCCTAATACTTACAAAACGAAAGTCAAGGCATTGCAATTCTAGAGGGTGCCCCTCATCTGGTGCGGGCCTTTTTTTTCTCTGCACCGCCCCTGCTGACTCTGCTGACTCTGCTGACTCTGCTCCTCTCTCTCCTGCATTGTGCGCAGCTCCAAACGCGCTCTCGTGTCCAGCGCTGAACGGATCATTTCTCTATGCGCAGTTTTATCTTATTCTGGCTCCCCTGTAAATCTTCATGATTTTCCTTTATATATCATTTGTTTTTTGAAAAAGACATTTCAGTTAAATATATCATATAGGAGACAAACACAGTGATATTTGAGAAGTGAAATATTGTTTATATGATTTACAGAAAGTGTGCAAGAATTATTTAAACAAAATTAGGCATGTGCATAAGTTTAGGCACCACAAAAGAAAACATTTGTTTTTCTCTATGCGCAGTTTTATCCACAGATCCATATATGACACATAATGATCTTCATGATGAGGATCGAGTACAGTCACGATGACATACAGGAGATCCCAGTAGATCGCGCATCTGGGGTGCGTTGCATCCGCTGCATCTGGGGGCTTTCAATCAGCCAGACTGTCAGGCGATGACAGCATTACGTCAATTACAGGACAAACTAATACAACGAGTCATAACTACATGTAGTTTATTTAAGTTTAAACATATTTCACAGGAGGTGGAGGTGTGTAACCGCTGTTTTGCAGCAGCTGCTACAGTTTTTTTTCTCTTCCTCTTGCACCGTTCTTCCTCATCATTACTGCGGGCCGCACTTACATTAAACTTTGATATCAAGTGGGGGCCACAAAATATTGTCCGCGTGTCTGAGACGACTGCTCTAAACACTTCCTATAGCTTCCAATTAGAGACTGGATTCTAGAGAAAGGTATTTTGGACCATTCTTCTTTACAAAACATCTCCAGTTCAGTTTGATGGTTTGCCCCAGCACAACTTCAACTTTGTCACTGATTCCTGGACATTGTTCTCCAGAATCTGCTGATATTGCCGACTTTCTGTACATCATATAAACTTTCTTTCACTTCTCAAATATCACTGTGTTTGTGATGGATCAGTCTGTTACTGAATGAGCTGATAATGTCCTAACTCACAATTCGTTGCTAAATCATTAGCATCACAGTCAATACTTCATACACAAAGCTGTGTCATTCACACATGACTCAAGCACATCAGAACATTTTTGTGCTGGAGCAAGTGAAACATAACAAGAAAAAACGTCCCTGTATGTGACTGAACACTAACGTTACGTATATGAAAACTCACCCATAAGAATATAGAGCGGTGCTGGCATCACGTCATCATCTCAGACAACTACTGTGTCTGTCCTGCTCTCTTTCAGCCACTGAATAATCATCTGTTTGTTGTTATTGTGACGATGAAGTCTGCTAACACGTTAGCATAAAGATTGCTAGCTTAAACTGCTAACAGTCCACTCACATATAGCAGAAGTACTGTCTCTGTCTTTGTTAAGAAGTTCAGCCACAGTTATTATTTATACTTATTCATACTTATTGTCCGTTTTTCTTTGCCATCCTTTGGTAAACAAAGCTTTGATGGCTTTGACATTGAACCGCAGAAGAGGAATAACGTCCGTTGTGGAGGTGTTTCACGAGCGACAGTGTCTTCTGACTTTGGGTCTGACTCCGGGTCAAAGTCATAAAAGGGACTGTGGCTAGGAGTCGTGAAGAAGCTATTTTTAATGTATGCAACCGGATGTGCCCGGACTAGTGCCCGGAGCAGGACAATCTGCTGTTCCGGAGAACCGCTGTTTACGCAACCGGACCGGGTCTTTTTGCAGAGATCTCGCTGCGCCTGAGATTAGAATAAAACACAGCGTTCTCAGCAGTGGCTGAACTGTTTGTTTGAACCTTCAGTGCTTCTTAAACAAGGTAATGATGAAGATACACACTAAAAAACAGTGTTAATTGGAACTTCCGGTCTAGGTCCGCTTTAAGACGACGCTTTAACACACATGCACAACCACAAGGTTTGTTTGTTCTGGTGACGGTGACTGTCTCTGTCCTCTGAGGTCCTCACAAATACAGCTGAATGTATTTTAGTCATAAAATGTTAGTGAAACCTCTTTGTCAAAGTGTTTATGGTCAGGGAAAATCAGTTGAAAATGTCTTTGTGGTTGGTTTTTGGTGACACTGTAATGGCCACCAAACATCTTGCCTGATGTTTTACATCGGAGTTATGTGTGAACAAAGTATTTTCTTTTTCTGTTTGTCCTGCTGGGATCAGTGGATCATCATATAAATAACTCTTATTGTCAACGTGGGGAAGTGAATCTTTGTGCTGTGGATGTTGGAAGTGGTTGAGATATATGTGTGATACTCGGTGACACTTCTACACAAATTAAATTTGGTAAACCAGTTAGTAAAGTTCTAAAATTCTATCATATCCAATACTGAAAGCCATCAGACTTTTTTCTAATATACTAAGGTGATGTCTACTGGATACTTTTACCATATATTTTTAAAGTGGTTAATAGGGGTGTGACGAGATTAAACTTGACGATATTTCTCGTCGCGGTAAAAAACTGTCCCGCGAGATTTGTGACCTAAAGAAGGAGAAGGAAAAGAAGAATTTTTGTTTCAATTTGTGGAAGAAGACGTTTATTAAAAGCTCATCCTTACATCAGGGTTTCCCCCAGTGTATTATAAGTCTGGCGGGTCGCCAGCATTGCTTGTTTATTTATTTAAAATAGATTTTTTTATACACCTCGGGGAACAAGAGCGCATGTAATCAGCGCAGCGCACGCTTGTCCATGTGCCGATTGAAACCCAAGTCACACTATCAAGTCCGTCATTATTACAGTTACATCATTCTTGTCAATAAAGATGTTATATTTAGGGATGCAGCGATAATTCGGCGGTCGAAACACGCACCTGTTAAACGCTGGAAAGTCTCTGCGCAAAAGTGAAACTTGGCTGCGTGCGGCACAGATTATGAACTCCCCGCGACATTCATTTCACAGCAGAGAACATTCTCTCTCTTTGAGCAGTTAACTTAAGACATCAGCTCATCTGATGCATATGTTATTCCCTTAATTACAGCTTGAAAGCGTCTTCTTTCACAAAGACCACGGAGTGAAAACGATGAAAAGGGCGCTCTGCTCTTCAGAGTCTGTCACGTTTCACTCAGATCACCTGCACTTTATCGTGACTGTACTCCATCCTCGTCATAAAGATCATTTTTCTTATGTGGGGATAAAACACGTAGAGAAATTATCCAGTCTGCTTTGGAACAGACCGCTTGGAGACGAAGGAGCGCAGAGCGAGGAACGGCGCAGGAGAGGGAGAAGAGAACAGCGCAAGGGCGGTGCGCAGAAATAAAAGGGCCGTTTGTCTGCACCAGATGAGGCAGATGAGGGGGCACTACCACTTTTATGTTTATGTTGCTTTATTTTACTTTTAAATGTAACCATTGCATGGCTTGTTTTAAGATTCACTGGCCGATTACTTAATTAATATTTAACTTAAGTGAAAAAAATGTTTAAAAAAAATTATTTATTTAATTTCAAGAGTGTCTTTTTGCAAGACTCTATAGTTGGTGTTTAAGTATTGTTAATAAATGTCTTACAATAACACATAATAGTCATAATTAAACATTTCGAGTGAACTTTTAATAATTTTTTTTTTTTTTTTACAAAAAAACGCAGTCGGCCGTCAGTGGGCCCCGAGAGATACCACCGGGCTTAGCCGGTTTTCTGGGGGGAAACCCTGCTTGCATCATGCATGTAAAGAGTTATACATTTCAAAATGCATGTGCAACTTGTTTAAATAAATCTGTTGGTCCAGTCATATATATATTGTCATTGTAATTTTCTCAAAATCTCGTCTCGTCTCGTTCTCGTGAACCCAATATCGTGTCTCGTCTCGTCTCGTGAGCTAAGTGTATCGTCACACCCCTAGTGGTTAATGTTGTAATCCTGTTATTTTACTGAGTCTTTGCATTTACGTAGTACCCAAAATTCAAAATGAGCATGAAAGCTTCCTGAGAGTTGACCCATTGGCTGGTATCAATCGTTTGGCAGTCTTATGTACAACTTAGTAGTAGTTGGTACAGAAGTACATGGTGGTATGAAGAAACACCTGGGGCCACCAGAAGAGAGTTATAATTAAGTTATTAAATAACAATTAAAATAATTATTTCATTTAAATGTTTTAAAATGTAGGTGTTTGTACAGCGTTTATAAGTCACACTGTCAGATTCCTGGACCTGTGCTCTCAGATCCATGTGCTATAACAATAAATATACTCTAAATGATGATGGGTTGAAATATCCAAGCACAACATCATTTTGATAGCATGCAGTTGAGTTCCACGTTGTTTAAAACCCTGGCACATAATGTGCTGTAAACTGTCTTTACTCTGTTATTTTTCATCAGCTGTCGTCTTGTCTGTGGAGCAGTATAGTATTGCAACTGACCAGCCCTGGAAAAGTGCAATAAAATCATTAAACTCTTTACATCTTCTTGTTATTAGGTGATATGTTGATAAGTAATTTGTGACATTTTTTTTGAGAGCCAAGAAACTTGAGACTGAGCTTTGTTTGTATGTTCAGAAATACACTGGTACACAGAGAGTCAGGCTTTTAGCTAGGATTTTTTTAGAGGGTGTTCCCCCCTTGCCCTCCGGAACCCCCTCGGGGTCTCTCCTGCAATGTGCACCGCTGTAAGCAGACCCTTCCTATCCAACAGATAGAATGGATAATTTCTCTATGCGCAGTTTTATCCCCACATCCATATATGACACATGCATAATGATCTTTGTGATCAAGAGGATCGAGTGCAGTCGCGATGAAATACAGGGGGTCCGAGTACAGTAAAGCGTGTTGACGGATTCTCAATAGCGCGTTTTACGTTGTTTTTACTCCGTGGTCTCAATCTTTCTTTAGAAGACGCTTTAGCGCTGTAATTAAGGGAATAACAGATGCATCTGATGAGCTGATCTCTTTGGTTAACTGCTCAAAGAGAGAGAGAGAGAGAGAGAGAAGAGAATGTCGCGGGGAGTTCGTAGCCAAGTTTGGCTTAAGCGCAAATATACTTTCCAGCATTTAATAGGTGCTGTTCCACCGTGTCCTCACATCTTGTTGGAATCTTGTGGTGTTAGACAGGCGCGTGCTAGCAAAAACTACGGCCAGCACGCGCCTGCCTATACCCGCGCGTCCTCACAACATCGTTTCGGTGGTTACCGAGGGAAAAATAGGGCGTCTTTAGGGCGTCCTGCCTAAAAGTAGGGCATCTAATTTCTTATTATTTTACCCAGGACGCCCGGACGCCCTGCTGGCTAAAAGCCTCCAGAGAGTTCTGCCTTTACTTGTATCATCATGTTAAAATGTCATTTCAATTAAGTAATTCATGGAATAAGCTGAACATTTGTCTTCCACAGGAAAATCCCACCTGGCCATTGTGCAGAAGGTGAACAACGAGGGAGAAGGAGATCCTTTCTACGAAGTGTTGGGCTTGGTCACCCTGGAAGATGTGATTGAGGAGATCATTAAATCAGAGATTCTGGATGAATCGGACCTCTACAGTGAGTTTTATTTTGCTTTTCTCTCTTGTTACAGTTACATAGTGACTCCATTACTTCAGTAATTTTATTTATTTTTGAGAGCCAGACTGTTTCCTGTATTTGTATTGGTACAGTTAAAGTATTTTCTCTATCTACTCATTAATCTCTTGATCTTTCAGTAAATGGAGTTACTTGAGAAGGAACATATTTTAAACTTACTGAAATATAGAAAGAGATAGAGGGAGAAAATATGATGACGTATGCGACACAGGTGTCTGACATTAGAGGAAATAATGACGTCAGACTAAATAAAAATGAGCCTGTAGTTGAGATTTTTGAATTAATAACTATAATAACTATAATAATAATTAATAAATTGTCTGTGTGGGTATGTGTGCGTGCGTGTTTGTGTTTGTTTGTGTGTTTATTCTCTCAGCTGATAACCGCACAAGGAAAAAGGTGGCGCCAAATAAAAATAAGCGAGACTTCTCAGCCTTCAAGAATGAGAGTGACTCAAAAGTCAAGGTCTCTCCTCAGCTGATGCTAGCTGCTCATCGCTTCCTCGCTACAGGTGAGGAGGAAACTAACGAAAACACACACACACACACACACACACACACACACACACACACACACACACACACACACACACACCCTCACAACTACACGTACAGTAACCTGAGAACAAGAACATGTTGAAGTCCAATGAAAGTTAGCTGATCCCATGTACCAGCAGCAGTTAGCAGCAGCCGCTGCTAACATAGACATAGCTGTGTTGTAGCATGCATGACGTCATTAGTGTCTGCATACTTTTATTCTTTCTCCAGGAAGTTTTGCTCTAATTTTTAGTTTGGACACTTTTCATGGAATATCTCAAGCAGAGGAGGCAAGGACGATGAACAAAGAACAGTGAAAACACAAGTAACATAATAGTTTAGATATTGTATTTGAGGTCCAGCTGAGATGTTATCCAGCCATACTCAAAGCCTGTGTATCAGGACCAGTATCTGGACTCAATAGCTGTAATTAGTTCACCTCTAATGTATTCCAAGGTTGGTGATATAAGCCTCACCCCTCACTTTTGTTTGTAGACCTGAGTGTTTCTTTGTTCTCAGTCAGGGTGGAGACCACGACACTTACTTTATCACTGAGAACTTATTACAGCTGAGAAATGCATGGAAAAATAAACATGCACAATAATCACTTTAAATGTTATCTTGTGTTGTTGACCAAGGCTTGTCTTTATCTATATCTGTTCACCTGTTGAAATGATGTTGTATGTTTAAATGTCTGTCTTTTGTCTGTTGTTTACTGCAGAGGTGAGCCTGTTCAGTACGTCTCAGATCTCAGAGAAGGTGCTGCTGCGAATACTGCGACATCCTGACGTCATCCAGGAGATCAAGTTCAACGATTGTGACAAGCGCTCACCCCATCACTACGTCTACCAGAAGGGAAAACCTGTCGACTACTTTGTTCTCATCCTGCAGGTATGTCATGACTTATAATGGTTCATTTGGTTTTATCATGATACAGGCTGTTCTTGGAGGGTGAAAGTCGAGTTCAAATAGAAAATGTCTCTTTATTCTCTTCCACCTACACACACATGTGCACCAACATGTGTGCCCAGAAGGAAAATATCCAGCTCATAATGCTCTTATAGTCTCTGTTTATACAACCAGAATCTACATGAGTCCAGAGTGCAGCTTGGGCCTCATTAACTTGTTCATACATGACAAAGACCCTGAAAAACCTCACCAGACCTGAGCACAATCTGAAAGGTCTGAATGCTTCCCTAAACACAGACAGCATCTGTAATACAGATTATTTAGACCATGATAGTTTTTGAACCAGGAAGTTCACAGACATCACCTACAACCAGCTAACTATCGGATGATTATACTGTTAAAGAAAACCATTAATTCCTCAGGAAAATGTTAAGTGACATCACAGGCCCCTGCTGGATTATATCCTGCATGGATATGAGGTGGAGTCATGGATCCAGCACTGTTTGTCCAAAAAGATGTGTTACAGGCATTTATAATTCCCTCCTGCCGACTATGGAGAGAATTGTGTTCCTTTATTATTCAATCAAATAGAATAGATTTGAAACCAAAAAAGAGATTTGAAAGCAAAACACTAACAGTAAGTTGCAATTCCCCCCAAAAAAAAGTTGCAATTGAAAAAAAATAAAATATGAGAGAAATATATTTCTTCAAATTCAATCAAAATTAATGTTTGTAAGTAAAAACATACAACCATTTTGCTTATAAATCAGTCCTCTTTGCTTTCCAGTTAAAAAACTTTGCTTGCAAATCAGTCTTCTTTGCTTGCGAGTTACAAAGTTTTGTTTGCAAATCGGTCCTCTTTGTTTGCAACTTCTTAAGTTTTGGTTGCGAATTCAACTGCACTTGATGGGTGGGGCCTACGCTGGTGAATGGGAGAAGAGTTTCTATTGGTTGGTTTGACCTAGTTCCAGCACCAGCTATGTTTTCTGCATCACACCCACTTCTCCCTTATGCTGTGCTGCTACAACGTAGGGCTTTGATTAAAACATTTATTGTTGCCTGGTACTCTCGGTGCCAAAACGTCACGGTTCCTACACAACAGTACTACTGTGGATTAGTGCTCAAATCTGTTTCTACGAGTTTTATTCTCAACTGATTCATTCACTTATACCACCTAGCGAGGTGAAAAAGTATCTGTCCGGAAAACAACAGCTGAAACTCGTAGAAGCAGATTCGAGCACTTGTTTCAATTGACTTGTAGTTTTATTAATGAGTAAGTATTTCACAGATGCACAACTTCTGATGCATTAGTTCACATTTGTTTACAAATGCACACATGTTGTGCAAGTTCTCAGATTATGAAACACAGGTGTGTGAATGTGTTTTGCACCAACTGCACCGCAACGATTGGAGCAAAAGGGTCAGGGTTGCCTGTAGCGAGGACTATAGCCTCAGCATATGGGGCAGGTCAGGTGCTCTACCATCTGAGCTAAACACTGCCCCCACATTTGTGATTTTAGTGTGCAATCTGCAGTTAAATGTGCTCGTGACTTTTGCACCAAATATACCTTCATAGTATTTCGGTACATTTCGGACTTGTCGTGGAACGGCCTTTTTCTCAAATCGCCTTCAGGAAAAAATGAGCTGTGCACGTACAAACTGAGATTGCATACAGTGTGCATCCCTTTTTATCACTGTAATGGGGGGTGAACCCCCCTTTTTCCTGTGTCCATCCCCATAACCTTTCCACCTATTAGAATCAAATCAGAAGTTTTAATCATGTCGGATTGGCCATTTATTTCTTTTATTTTTTTAGTGTTACGGTGTGATTAATACCCCCCTGATAGGGAGGGGTAGGCGTGCGACATTTGTTGCCACTTCAAGTTGTCAATGATCCATACATTTTGAAATGTTTTAGTGCTTTCCAAGAGCCAGGTGATTTTCGCTCAGTTTTCTGTACTGTCAGCCGGCACTATAGGCTCACTTCCAGCAACAGGTCAGCCAAGAGTTACCACATATTCCCAGCTCGGACTCACTGGCTGAGCTGCAGGATCACCAAAAAAACAAAACACAGGCAGCATCTTATGGCCCAGTTCATTTTCACACTAGATGATACTTTCTGAATATTAAAGGTACATGTTGTTTATACGGGGGCTCTTCTGGCACAGCTCACAACAAGTCACCCTTATCTTTGTTATGATTAAAACACTTCCTCACTGGAGTAATTGCCTCAGCTGGTGTTTTTTGCCCTTTTTTTTCCCTTCCCTAGTTTACACACGCTTCACACTCTCACAGTTTATGGTAGCAAATTTGTGCCATTATCCAAATAAAAATGCATTAACAGAAATGGTTTTCCCCCGGGTTTCATCTGTGTTAATTCAGTCGGGGTGAGTTTCCATTACACATGCCAACAGCCTTTGATCTGACGTCAGAAGCGACGGGACAATCGATATAGATGATATATCTATAGGTGATTCAGATAGTTACATTAAATAGTGATTGTTGTGATTATTTATTGCATTTAAATGTGCGTGGAACTGGAAGGGTTAGGGTTAGGGTAACCTGCCTGTGAGGTTTTGGTGATGTTTGCGCACTGTGCCACCACCGCCGTGCACCGAGAGTAGACCAGGTTAGAGCTGGACCCGTTAAGGTCACGCGGGGTTCCCCATTCCTCGGTCTTAACCAGGGAACATAGGTACGACCCCTCCTTGAATCACAAACTGCAGACCAAGATAAGCCAATACCAGTACAAACACGCATTTCTCCTATGGATATCTATATTTAATTTATTCAGATATACCAAATAAGAAATTAATGTGCGTCATCTGTGAACGCGTAGTTGAACATGCTCTGGAAAAGTGTAATTTCCTGATTTACAGATATAATATAATTATAAATAACCGCAGCCATGTGTGCGCACCGCTGTGCCAGTTAAGACCTGCCTTTCAAACGTGCTAAATATAGACGCAAAAATAACCACCGCAATCAGATTCAGGTTTGATAAATCACTTTGCGCGTGCTAAAATAACATATTTACATTTTCTCCTCCCATCACACGCCCCATATTGCATATGTATCAAGGCAAGAACGCTAAATGGGTTGAGAGTGCTATTTTGCCGGTCTGAGTGACGCACTCCTCGTTGCGCCCTGTTAGTAGATCAGCATTAACGCAAATCTGCGTGTGCAAACTGGATTGCACACGTTTTTGCACGCGCAAAGCTTTAGTAAATCAGGCCCTCTGTCTTCTGGGTGTGAGAGTTCAGTCTGAAATATCGCGGCTGAGGAAAAGCATTAGAAAACAGAGATTCCTATCGGCTCGTTTACAGCAACTAGGAGGTTTTTGAGCATAAAAACAAGTTAATGTATGTAAGTAGACCTCCATAACTAACATAATATATGTGCAACAGGACCACTCTATGTGAGCTTTAAATAAAGTTTGTGGTTTGATTATATCTGTGCTTTCAATTATTTTTACAATGCAATATTGCCTTATAAGATATCGAAAACTGCACCGTTGCATCCCTAGTGAATAGTGAATATCCTGGCTACTGTACGAGCCCATGACTCTTCTGCTGGTCTCATTCTCTTCTTATTGATCCCTGTGATATAAATTATTAGTAGACGTAGGGTGTCTGCTGTCACTCAGCCGTAAAGACACACATATAATCCTGAGAGTCCCTGCTTCCCTCTCTGTATGTTCACTCACTATACACACACACACGTACAAATCATTGACTTGACTTTAACACATCCGCTGTATCCTCTGTGTACATGTACACGTGTGCTCTAATCCCACGGGCTGGGAAAATTACACTTCATTGTCCTAATCACACACATTCATTTCCCACACACTACTGATGTCATTGTGCCCAAACAGTCATTAGCAGCATCCAACAGTCTGGCTTAGTCTGGGATAGTCTGGGAATCTGCTTTAGAATTCAGTGAGATTTCTCCTGGTGGGAGGTCAGAGGCTCAGGCTTTTCCTGGAGTGGAGACCCCACATGTGGAATAATCTGCTGTTCACCACTGCTTTAGAGTGTGACTGTGTGGATAATCAAAGCAGTGTTTTCTGATGTGTCTTCTGATGTGATCTGACTTGATACAAAACTATAGTTTTTGATGACACAAGATTGTAGGCGGTTACAGATCAAATCCGTTCAGATTAAGCCTAACTTAACTCCTTTTTCTGACATTTTTATTTACCATTATTTGTGAAATGAACATGTAAATGACTCAATGTATATTTGTCCGAAATAAAAACCATTCATTCATTCATTCATTCAAATCACTTGACACACATTTCCGTGATAAAAACCCCTCTTTCAGTTTTGGACTAGCCCACGTGTAAAGACAACTTGTGGAAAGTGTGTGAGTGTGTGTGTGCTGGTCCTGGAAACACAACTCACATTCCACAAGTGTAGCTGAGGAGAGAGAAGGCAGAGAAAGATGCAGAGAAGTTGTTTTGCTTTGATGGTAGTTTTAGCTTTGACGTGCAACAATTGCTTATTGGTCCAAAAAATGTGGCGGGAGCACTGGTGTCACTGTGTTTGTGTGTGTGTGTGTGTGGGGAAAAAAGGCATTAACTTTAATGTTCAGAGCTGCATCTACATCAGTTCATTGATAAACGACTATGATAGTTGATTAATTATTCAATTTACTTTTATTTGACCCTTAATGACTGTAAACTGGTTTATTTTTGTTTGTTGACAGAGAGAGACTTCTGAGGATGTTCACCAATTACATTTATCTCCATTTTCTGACTTTTTATGGACAAACAACAAATCAATGAATCAACTAATGAATAAATATATCAATGATATTTTTCGCTACTGTCAGTGAACTGTAAGACATGAAAACTTTATGAGAAATGTGAATAAATTAAGATAATGAGGGGGTTTCATTTACATTTTTAAATTTTATGACAAAGCAGGTTTTAGTTGTTTATTCGTCGCTCATTAACATTTATTTTCAAACGTATTATCGATGTATTAATGACACTGATGACAGTGTGGACTGTGTCCCGCAGTGAGGGAAATGTCCAGTGTTACAGCAGCAAGACAATAAAGATAAGGATAATAAATAATAAAAATGCATTACCAAAAAGAAATAGAATATATAAAGTAAAATATATAAAGATATTAACACTGACTATAAAAATAGGTTTAAAAATAGAATGTAGAATGTACATTACAACCGGTCTGCAGAATATACACAGTATGCACATGGTATTTACAGTGTAAGGAAACAAGGCTGAGCTATTAAATAAGGATATTAAATAAGGATATGGATATTGCACTGATGAGAAAACTACAGTATAAAAAAATTGACAGTATGAAAAATGACAATATATTGCACTTAAAAAAATTACCGTGTGTGTGTGTGGGGGGGGGGGGGGGGGGGGTGTGTGGGTGTGTGTGTGTGTGTGTGTGTGTGTTGGTGTGTGTGTTTGTGTTCTACTTAGAGCAGTACTTGTTGTACAGTCTAACCGCTGCAGGGAGGAACGACCTGCGATAACGCTCCTTCAGACATTTTGGATGTTTGAGTCTGTGACTGAAGGAGCTGCCCAGTGCTGCGATGGTGTTCTGCAGGGGGTGTGAGAGATTGTCCATCAGAGATGATAGCTTGGTAGCCATTCTCCTCTCTCCCACCACCTCCACTGGTTCCAGGGGACATCCAAGGACAGAGCTGGCTTTTTTAATCAGCTTTATCTGATGGAGGACTGTGGAAACACTCTTTGTGTGTGTCCTTGTGTTGTTGTTACCTCTTTAGGACCTTATCTGGCATAAACACTGACCTTGTCAGGACCTGTAGTCCTCATGGAAACCAAAACGTGGTCCTAATGAGCCAGAGTGTCATGGAGGAACTGCATAAGTTTAGGACTGAGAGTTGAATTGTGTTGATGTTAAGGTTATGGTAAGGCCGTGGTTAAGTGGTTATGGATTAGAGATTAGGGACGACACTTTGTGTCCAAATGAACAGAAGTCAGTGCAGTGTCCTCAGAAGAATAGCTGAGTCAACCGTTAACTGTCTGTGGAACATTTAAAATACAAATACATGATCACAAACCAGTAACACACACACATGCACACGCACACGCACACACACACACACACACACACACACACACACACACACACACACACACACACACACACAGTATGATTGGCTTCATCCCATCACATTAATCCTCTTTTTTAATGTCTACAGTGCTGACCTCACTGTCTTCTTACTCCGGCTCTTTGTCTCTATAAAGTATATGATGTAGTTTCTTGCTTGTTGAACGTCTGTAAAATGTAGTGAATACCTCCAAAGTATTATATGAAAAACTGATGCAGCTTCCTATTGTCTGCTGTTTGTATTAGATAATTAGATAATAACATTGTCCACACTCAGTCAGAAAAACCTTTCAACTTGAAAGATGAATTGAAAGATAAAACCAAAGCAAACACACTTGTTGTTCACATACCATTCAGGTGAGTCCACTTTAAGTTGTACCTACCTTGCCTTAAATATCTGCTTGTTTAAATACTGTCTAACTTCATATTTCTGCAGTTGTTAAGTGAGTATAATATACTTTGATCAGAACTGTTAGTCATCCTGCAATCTTCATTAAACCGTGCTATATTTTTTTTGTCCGTCCTCTAAGACACAACATGCTCTACAAGCTCAACGGCTTTTCTACAGCACTTTCATTGACTCCACCTTGACTTCACCTTTCTGCCCTTTCTGTTACTGTTGAATATAATGGACCAGTAAAGGTCACAAAGAGCTCTGTCTTTAGTTTCCAGAGCTGTCAGGACCTGTGTGTATCTGCACCTCAGCTTACTCATGAGTCATAAAACACTTTATCTAAGACCCTCCTACACTGGAATCTATAGGCTATAGTTCACATCCCATAATGTCTCAGCTAAAGTACACACACACACACACACACACACACACACACACACACACACACACACATACACACACACACACACACACACACACACACACACAGTCTGCAGGACATTAATCTGAAACACAGCCCTGAGTTTGACATGATTTAAACGCTGTTCTAGAGTAATGAAATGCAGTGTTTTTAGAGGTTTATGACTATCCTCATGATCAGCTTTCATAAAGCTGCTGTGTTAGTGTTAGAACGACTGCCTCGTCATGGTCTTAGGGTTAGTGTTCATCACTGAGCTTTTCATAGTGCTAGTTTGGCTGCTGATTGGTGGATGTTTAACTGTCACTTGAAATTTGTGATAGAATACTACAATATCTTCCTGTTTTTAGTAAAGCTAGTTGCTATATCATTATTATGGATTATGTACACATAACACTTGATTATGAGAGGCCGTTTGAAAAATAATTCAGTCTGCTATAGTCATGTACATTTACTATCATACTCTCTTTCACGCTGTTATGAATACAGACCTTGACCAACAGGTGTATCAGGGCGGAGTGGATACTCTCCTGAGGCTGCTGTACATTTGGCAGCCGTCAGCCACATGAAACACTCGCGGTCGCGGACACAGTTTACAACAAACTCCAGCGATTTTATCTAAAACGGGAATCGCTTTTTAATCCCCAGATATGCTACGGGGCAATTCTGATGTGACAGGTGGCAACTTGCCACAGGACACTATCATGGCAGTCTAGAACTACCAGTAGGGAGATCAATGTGCTATCACTTCAATCACAGCCTCAAGAGCCTCAGAGGAAAAAATCAGGACGGGTTGACCCGTGTTTCCGAGTTGTATTGAATGCAACGTCATCCCACTCGCATTCCGTGAAGAGCTGCTGCACTCTGCCCGTGATCGGATAAAATTGCTGGTGTGTTATATGTGGCTGACAACTGTCAGATCTACAGCAGCCACAAGAGAAGATCCGCTCCGCCCTGATACACCTGTTGCTTCAGATCTGAAGATCCGCCGCATTTCCTCATCGTCGACGCTACGTGAGGGCTGTTGATTACGGATTGAAATTTCCGACATCGTTGTTATCACATCAGAAGAGGTTAAAATGTTATTAAAAGTCCAGTTGCCTCATTGACATGGACCCGGTTGACCATTTTCACAATACTGCATCCAGTGGAGGCGGGACATTGTCCTTGAGATTCGGCTGGAGAGACATCCCGATAAGTTAATTAGAAACTTGAAATTCAAGTTGACTTCCGTTTCAATCAAACTCTCTTACACATACTACTATACTCGCTCACACTGCATATCATTCTCTCATACAAGCGTGACAAATTGGTACAAACCATAAGGAGTGGAGAAGGCCGTTTTCTCCCTGGACTCTGGCGACAAGGGAATCTGCCAGTAGCCCTTGGTCAAATCCAGTGTGGTAAAAAAGCGAGCCGTGCCCAGCCGATCCAGGAGTTCGTCGACCCGGGGCATTGGATAGGCATCAAATTTGGACACCTCGTTGACTCTACGGTAGTCCGCACAGAACCGTATTGACCCATCGGACTTGCGAACCAGTACAATGGGGCAACACCAGTCACTGTTGGACTCTTCTATTACCCCCATCTCTAACATGGCCTGAAGTTCTGCCTGAACAGTTTTCCTCTTGTGTTCTGGCAGCCGATAGGGTTGTGAACGCACTGTCACACCCGGGGAAGTTTCTATGTGGTGGTGTATGAGGTTTGTGCGCCCTGGCAGGGGAGAGAACACGTCAGCAAACTGCCGCTGCAACAAGGCCACGTCTGCTCTCTGGCCCGGCAAGAGATGGTCGTCAACGGGGACCGGCGCCGACCTGTTGGATCTAGTCACCTCCGGTCCCAGCTCATCTCTCTCAATCACCGTGGTGGCCAGAGAAACAGACACCACCTCCCTCCGGGCTTTGAGGAGGTTGAGGTGGTAAATCTGTGTTGCTCCACCCCTGTCAGAACGCACAACCTCATAGTCAACATCCCCCACTCGCCGTGTGACCACAAAGGGCCCTTGCCACTTGGCGAGTAATTTGGAGCTAGACGATGGTAGCAAAAGAAGCACTTTATCTCCCGGTGAAAACTGTCTAAGTTTAGCCCCTCTGTTGTACAGCCGCTGTTGACGTTCCTGGGCCTGGAGCAAATTCTCCCGTGATTACCCAGTGAATGGAGCTTTGCTCGCAGGTCCAGGACGTGCTGTACCTCGTTTTTACTGGTGCTTGGACCCGCCTCCCAGTTTTCCTTAACCAGGTCCAAGACACCCTGAGGTTTTCTGCCGAACAGAAGTTCAAAGGGCAAAAAACCCGTGGAGGCCTGGGGCACCTCCCTCACTGCAAACAACAGAGGGTCTAACCATTTATCCCAATTACGACTATCCTAACGAATCATGTTCTTTAGTGTTTTGTTAAACCGCTCCACCAGGCCGTCAGTCTGGGGATGGTACACACTAGTCCGAGTTGGGATCCCAACTCGGGAGATGACCTGAAACAGTGCCTGTGCAACACTCTTCGCCGAGATGCTGCGCAGGGGCACTGCCTCGGGATAGCGCGTTGCATAGTCCACTAGAACTAATACAAATCGATATCCCCGTGCGCTCCGGTCTAATGGCCCGATGAGGTCCATGGCAAGTCTATCAAAAGGGACCTCCTTTAATGGTAATGGGCGCAAGGGCGCTTTTGGGGTGGCCTGAGGGTTGACTAATTGACATTAGCGGCAGGATGCACACCACCGACTTACATCCGCCCGAATGCCCGGCCAGTAAAATCGGGCCATGATCCGGTTCAGTGTCTTATCATATCCGAGGTGACCCGCCATGGGGTTGTGGTGAGCCCCCTGGAAAATCATTTCCCGGCGGCTTTTTGGGACTAACAACTGGGAGAGCTCTTCCCCTGTTTGAGCGTCACGACTCACTCTGTATAATCGGTCTTTAACGACAACAAAGTAGGGGTGAGTGAGTGCTGCGTTAGGGTGAACCGGACAACCATCAATTTCCATCACTTGGTCAAAGGCGTGGCGGAGTGTCTCATCCCGAGACTGTGCGAGTGGAGCCATCTGTGCCCCCCCCCCAGCAGCGTCGGGATGCGGCACCTCCGCCTCACCACTAAGGACAGCACATAAATCACATTTCCCTGACTTACGTGACCGCACCCTCATGGTTTCCCCCACTAAGCTCGTAAACCCCGGCCAATTAGTTCCCAAAATTAGAGGGTGCGTGAGGCGAGTACTAACTCCAGCCTTTACTACTTATGTTTTTTCCCTTTAAAATAAATTTCCAGAGCCACCACCGGAAAATCATGAATATCCCCATGCACACACCTCACCCTCACCCACGATGCCTCTAACAATGCCCCAGGTCGAACCAAGCGCTGATGGATCATGGTCTGTTCATCCAGCAGAGCTTGGTGTGTACCCCCTTGTATACATACCGGTATACGGTACGTCCCTTCTGAACTGGCAACCCGAACCACTTGCCCCACTTCCATGAGAGGGCAGTCCGCCATGATGTGGCCGGGCTGCCCACACCGCCAGCACACCTGCCCTGGCGTCGGAGGAGCCCCCCGGGGTGCCAGGTGATCAGACACGTAGGCTGGGCCCTGTGGGAAAGACGGCAGAGGGTAATTAGAAAACCGGAGCGATGCATGCTGTGTGTGTGCGGGTGTGGGTGTGGTGCAGGAGCCGATGCCGCTGGGAACCTCCTCCTAGGGGCTTGGGTATGACGGCTGGCAGGGATCGTCGCTGGCCTGGCCTCCTCCTTCATGCTCCGCTGGGGAAGAGAGGGGACGAGAGGGCTCCGCGAGGACGATCGCTGCCTCGATGTTGGCAGGGCGGTGGCACTGGACCCAATTGGCTGTCGCTGATGGTAACCCCGCGATGAACTGCTCCAGCGCCACCTGTCCAACGACGTCCTCAGCGGAGTGGGTCCCCGGCTGGAGCCAGTGCCTCACTGCGTCCAGGAGCTTCTGCGCGTAAGCAAAGGGGTGCCCGGCTTCTTCAAAGGAGAGCCCCCTGAAAAGCCGCCGGTGTCCCTCTGACGTACTCCCCAGCTGGTCCAGGATGACTCTCCTCAGCTGTGTGTAGTCGTGGCGCGGCCGCCGGCAGGCTGTGCGCCACGCAAGTGAACAGGGGAAGAAGCCAAAGCGCTCTCTCCTCCTTCGGCTACCCACACGCCTCCGCCGTGCCCTCGAAGATGTCCAAATATGCCTCCGGGTCATCTTCCGCGGTCATCCGATGTAGGGCGACGGGCGGAGACCGGCCCCGACCGGGCTCCGGGTCGGCGACATGGGCAGCCGGGCGTTGAAGCAGCTCCTGCAGGAGAGCACGATCGTCCCGCTGCGACACCACAATGTCCGCGAGGAGCTGGGACTGCTGCTGCAGCGTTGTGGTGCCCTCCTGCATCGCAGCGAGGTGCTGAAGGGCCAGAGACAGCGGAGATTGTCCTTCCATAGTCCCTGTTCAGGTGCCAATTTGAGCTATTTCCCACTCACTGGGGTTCGGGAAGGACGAGGAGGCGGCGTTGAGGGAGTGAACAGTCCGGTTTATTGCAAAACAAAAACAATCAAACTAACAAAAGAAGACCGCTGTTGCTGCTATGTCAGCGCTCTGCTGCGCTGCGCTGCGTTGCGTTGCGCTGTGCTGCCGTGACTCTTTCAGTCTCTCTCCGTCTCTCTCTCTCTCTAACTGTATGTGCGGACCCAGCCTACTGCAAGAAGACCAGAACCAGGTTACAAACGTGCTTATATGGCTGACTGATTACCTGATTCTGTCCAGCTGTCTGATCACCGACTGAGCCACTCCTCCCTTCTCTCCAGCAGCCGTCTCTAACCAAGCCCCACTGCCACAATAGTGTTTGTGAGAGAGTATGATAATAAATGTATGTGACTATGATAGTGTTTGTGAGAGAGTATGATAGTCTTTGCAAGAGAGTATGATAATAAATGTATGTGACTATGATAATGTTTGTGAGAGAGTATGATAATAAATGTATGTGAATATGATAGTGTTTGTGAGAGAGTATGATAGTGTTTGCAAGAGAGTATGATAATAAATGTATGTGACTATGATAGTGTTTGTGAGAGAGTATGATAATAAATGTATGTGCAATATGATAGTGTTTGTGAGAGAATATGATAATAAATGTATGTGACTATGATAGTGTTTGTGGGAGAGTATGATAGTGTTTGCAAGAGAGTATGATAGTGTTTGTGAGAGAGTATGATAATACGTGTATGTGACTATGATAGTGTTTGTGAGAGAGTATGATAGTGTTTGTGAGAAACTATGATAGTGTCTGTAAGAGAGTATGATAGTGTTTGTGAGAGAGTATGATAGTGTCTGTAAGAAAGTATGATAATGTTTGTGAGAGAGTATGATGTAACATGTGAGTGCAAGACTGAATTACTTCTTAAACGGCCTCTCTATGTTGATTTCCAGCAGGGAAATTCTACTTTGGTATCATTCATTAAAAGTGTAAGACTTGGAAAAACATATCACCACACGTTTGTGAAAAAGTATGTCAACAGCTCCATGTCATGCCAAAAAATTTAAGCTGACAGATTCTTGTGTTTGTTCTAAGTAATAACCACAGATAACAAAAAGATCAATTAAACCCAGACAAATGAAATTGTTATTTTCGATGTGATGTCATTGAAATGATTTGTGAAATCCTATAACCAGACTGTGGTGAAGCAATTTACTTTCTAACCTGCTAGTATAGACGTGTTCAGGTGATTATAAATGTGTTGTAACAGCACTGGTAGTTGTTGTTCTTTATATGTTCATGACATTGCAGCAAAGTGAGATATCAGTGAAATGTAAATAAAGATAAAGTCAACATTGATCGGATAAGTTGACCATTTTAATGAAATGAATTCATTTTGTTGGTGCGGTGTGTATATGTCCACTGAGTTGTGTTGGCAGGCTCGAGCACACACACACACACACACACACACACACACACACACACACACACACACACACACAGATGTAGAAGAACAAGTTTGACTGGAGCACAGACAGGCTTTACACCTCTTTCTGTTCTTTGGCTCCTCCCTGTAAACTAAACACAGTCACACTCACCCTCTAATGAATGTTTTTTTTTTTCTGTGCACATGCTGTTGCCTAAGTATTTGAACCATGTTTGCATTAAAGGTCAAAGTCATGCTCATATAAACCTCTCATACAGGTGTATGAAACATGAACATTTAGACTATTTGTTTTTCAACCTTTCAAAAAAGGCTAAAGGCACTGTGTATATATATATATATTCTTCTTTTAGCAGTGTCCTTGTTGTCCTTGACCAAGGAAACTAGAAGCCTGCGGTTGTACTGAGCAGGTGTGAATGGATTTGGATTAGCACATTGCGACAAAGGCACACACGCCAGTGAATTCATCTTTTTTTAAATGAAAGGCAGGGAGATGAAGAATGAAATAAATGTCCTCACTGTGGGAGTCGCCTTTCACTCGGTGCACAAAAGGATCAAAGCTAAAAGAGGAAGTCGGTGCAGTGAATAGGCAGAGAAGAGAAAGTGGACCTGAGTGGACACATTGAGCACATATACTCTGTAAACATCCAAAGAAATCTCATTTGGACTGTTAAATTTCACACCTTAATCAATGTCAAGTTCATCCTCCACTCTTGATGTGTTAGCACTATAGATGGTGATGCTACATGATGAGTCAATTGATCAGTTAATAGACAATAGATAACTCAACATCAGTAATATAACAATATATATACCTGGTACTTCAATTATTGTACAGTGTAACAGTGACCTGACACCAGCGTGTTGATGTGTGCCTTTTGGTGTTGAATGATAATGATGGTGTTGATGGACAGGTGGTCATTCTGCCTGGTGTTTTGTCCACATGCTGCTTTGATGCATGTGTTTTTTAAACTTGTGCAGTGATTGTATTAAACACTGAATGCTGAAGTGCTATAATAGTATAATTAGTACTATGAAATTATAATAATTCTTACATTGTTTTGGGTAATTTTTACAACTTCCAGAGATGAATACATGTAAGTGTAACATGTATCAGTTACAGTTGCTCTATTTAAAAACACACACCGTGATTCAGGGTTTACAATGATGACCAACCTTTAGTTCTTTCTAACTTCATGGTGTTGTTAAGTAAAGAGAAGTTCTGAGAAATGGAAGACCTAATTCTGTGCTTTCTAAAAAAAAAAAAAAAAGAGTTTATCATTATTGTTGTCATTGGTCATGCAGGATTTGCTGCTGAGCTACAGCGTTTGTGATGGGAGTGGCTCACATTAGTAATGGGAGTGGCCCACATTAGTGATGGGAGTGGCTCACGTTTGTGATGGGAGTGGCTCACATTTGTGATGGGAGTGGCCCATGTTTGTGATGGGAGTGGCCCACGTTAGTGATGGGAATGGCCCACATTTGTGTAGGGGATGGCCCATGTTTGTGATGGGAGTAGCCCACGTTACTGATGGGAGTGGCCCACTTTACTGATGGGAGTGCCCCACGTTTGTGATGGGAGTGGCCCACGTTTGTGATCATGGGAGTGGCCCACGTTTGTGATCATGGGAGTGGCCCACGTTTGTGATCATGGGAGTGGCTCACGTGGTGACTTTTGTTCACTCACCCCGAGAGGTGGAGAGGTGGAGAGGACAGAGAAATGTACACAGAAGAAATACAATGAAAGTCTACTTTGATTGATTGCATTTCTTGTTTAGTTTTGCTTCTTTGTTTGTTCATGACCTATACATCTCTCTGTTGGTTTTACACAAAGGATTCATAATTTAATTGTGAACATTTCTGCAAAATCCTTTTTTTAGGACACTCTGACTCTGAAAAGCCACCTTTTTTTATAGCACCTTTAAAAACAACAGTTTACAAAGTGCTTTTACATTACATAAAAATTCATACACACATATAAACGTAATCTGTACACATAATCTATAATTAAAATAAATATTAAACTGATTAATGGTGCATACAAAGAAAGAGAAATTAGATAAAAGGATAAACATTTTAAATAAAAATTAAGATAAAAAGAGATGAAAAGATAAAAATAAAAGATTAAAAAAAGACGACATCACATAAAGGCCAGTCTATAAAAATAAGTTTTACGAAGTGATTTAAAAGAAGACACAGATTCAGCAAGCCTTATCTCCACGGTTTTGGCCTCGAAACAGTTGAGCCTTCTTTATACTCGCCATGGCACGGGGCTCCGCAGACGGTGTGCGACCATACAAGTATGTACGGAGGCGTTTATGCTCAGTGTGTTGTTCATTGCAGTATTCGCTGCAACGGCAGAGGGCGTACAAGCAAAATATTCAACTGGTACTGCCGGTAAACGTCCACTGCCTAGCAACAGTAGTAAACAAAACTTTCCGCATATCGCTTACATTGGTTCAAATTGACTGTCCCTCTCTTGGTCGTTCACGTATTTGGACAAACATCCCATAATCCACCAAAATCACAGGGAGGGCTTTTCCCCCTGGGTCACCACTCTTTATATGGGCTCGTCTTTTGCCCTTTACAAAGCGATCCCCCTCTTTTTTTTCACGTCCTATGGCAATAACCAATCGTCCTTTTGTAACATTGTAACAATCTCCTTCCATGAATATAAGGTCATGTGACTGTCTCGGTGCTCTCGGACAGAAGAGTCGTAGAAATGCGTGTACAAGCGGACCTGCTCGGCCAGCCTTCCATTAAAAATGAAGAGTTGGCGTGCGCCACAGCCAAGAAAGTTAGAAAAATTCAGAGGTGTGCGCCCTAGTGCCGCGACACCTTTTGGAGCAGGATATGACGTCATTTTGGCTGCGCGCCCGGGACGCTACGGCAGGTATAACCCACACTACGGCGAGTATAATCAAGGCTTCAAGAGATCCTGCCTGCGGATCTAAGGCTGCGAACAGGCTCGTATGGGGTCAGCATGTCTGAGATGTATTAAGGGGCCAGACCTTGACGAGCCTTAAAAGTAATCAGTAAAATCTCAAAATCAATTCTAAAATGTACAGGGAGCCAGTGGAGTAGAGCCAAGATTGGAGTAATCTGATGCTGTCTGTTAAAACTGGTGAGAAGCCTGGCTGCTGAGTTTTGAACCAACTGGAGGCGGGAGAGGGATTTGTGGTTGATGCCGGTTAGAAGGGAGTTGCAATAACATAAAAGGAAGAATATGAGAGCATGGACTACTTGTTCTAGGTCAGGCTGTGATAGGATATTTTTGATTTTTGCGGCGCCATCTTTGTTATGTGAAAACATGCAATGCATTCTGGGTAGCCCTTGCTCCCAAGGGTGGTCTCGGAAAATCGCAATATTGAGGGCGATACAGCCCTTAAAGCGGACCTAGACTGGAAGTTCCAATTAACGCTGTTTTTAGTGTGTATCTGCGTCATTACCTTGTTTAAGAAGCCCTGAAGGTTCTAAACAAACAAACAACACAGCGTTCTCAGCTGTAGCTGTTTATTGTAATCTCGGGTTCAGCGAGATCTCTGAAAAAACCTGGTCCGGTTACGTAAACACCGGTTCTCCGGAACAGCAGATCGTCCTGGTCCGGGCACTAGTCCGGGCACATCCAGTTGCATATATTGAACTGCAGAAGAAGAATAACGTCCGTTGTGGAGGTGTTTCACGAGCGACAGTGTCTTCTGACTCCGGGTCAAAGTCATAAAAGGGACTGCGGCGGGGAGTCGTGAAGAAGCTATTTTTAAATACTGTTAAAACAATGTTTTGATAATGACTAGCAGTGCATCCATCGTTCCAGAGGGGGGAGCTGCGCTTCTGAGAGCGGGTGTGCTGAATCTACTGGCCAATCACAAGACTCTGTCTTCTGGGTGAGAGAGTTGAGTCTCAAATAGGCCTGTCGCGATATTCAATACATCAATTAATCGCACGATAATTAAAATTAGCTCGATCATTTTTCTGGCCGCGATAAATGCCATTTGCATTCTTTTTTGTTTTCCCCGTCTCTCTCTCTCTCGGGTCCTAAAGTGTGTGAAATTTGATGTAGTATGCATGCCAGGTGGCTAGGTGGCTCTGTGAAGCACTGCCATACAACAACAACAGGAGCACGAGCATGCGCTCAAACTTCCTTCTACTTCTCTCTAGTAGCGCCGAGTATGTAAGTAGACCTCCATAACTAACATATATGTGCAACAGGACAGGAGGAAAATTATAACGAGGTTTCTTTTTTAGCATAATGTTTTTATTCTGAGATTGAAAGAGAAAGTACAACAATACAATGTAAATAATACAATGTACATGTAATACGTGCAGAATATAAATGATACGTTTGCATTTTATACCCCAGAAACATTCCCCTAAACGATAAACAGACACACTACCTCGAACGACAAAGATCCAAGTACAGAGCACAAACAAAGAAATAGAGTGCAGGAGGACATGACAGTTAGTAAATAAAAACTTAAAGTAAAGTCCAAATAAAATAGTAATAATAATGACAATGCTTATTATTATAATAAATGAAAAACAATAGAAGGGGGGAAGGTTGGTTGAGAACGGTCCTAAAGTACAAGTCTGCTGAGAGATTCTTAAATTTGTCTAAGTGTTGTGTAACTGGGCCCAAAATAGAACTATATTTGTCAGGTTGACTCCGAAGCAAAAACGTAATTTTCTCCAAGTTTAAGAAGAACATTAGATCCTTCACCCACACAGTAGAAACTGGCGGATCGGGGTGATTTCCAGTCCATCAGGATTCTCCTATGTGCCAGAAGGGTTGAGAAAGCAATGACATTTCTATGTGTACTGTTTAAGTCTGGATCTTTATCAGAATTGGTACCAAATATACACATAAAGGCATTGGGTTGAAGGTTTAAATTGAGGGATTCGGACAGGAATTTAAAAATGGCATTCCAGTAATCTACTAGTATTGCGCAGGACCAAAACGTGTGTAAGATCTGCAGGTGAATAATGTCGATTGCAGCTATCTTGTACATTTGGGTAGATTGGGGAGAGAAAGACCTTGGTATAGCTGGGTATATAAAAGCGATCCGGAGACTATAATGTACCGGCCATTCGGATCAGAGATAACATCTGCTGCCGTAAACTGAACTTTTTTAAGAAATAGAATCGCCACTCCCCTTGATTTACTATTGAAATTGGAGTGGAATATTTGAGCGACCCATGGCCTTCGTAATCTTCGCTGACTTGCTATTGTTAAATGTGTCTCCTGTAAAAAAATTATAGTTTTTTTTAGGTGGGTGAAAATACAAGCTCTTTTAACAGGGCTATTCAGCCCCTTGCTCCTGCTTGATGCCATTAAAAGTAGCTCCTTTTCTGGTCAGGTTAGCAGTCCTGTCTTGGTATATCTCAAACTCACACTGCCGTGTTTCAGTTCATGTTTCATTGCCCACCTTAATGTATTTTCCTTGTGAGAGAAGTTGTGGAAGCACACAACAAAAGGTCTCAACTTCTGGGAACCACGTTCCGGTAGTGGGACGGTGTGGTGTGCACGGTTGATGGGCAGGGGCGACGTGAATATCTGCCAGAGAGCCTCCATCAGAAAGTGAACCACTTGCTGCCCTCGGTATATTGACAATGCGGAGATTAGGTCGGCACAATCTATTGTCCAGGGGTCCGTTTCACAAAGCAGGTTCAACAAACTCTGAGTCTAACCCTGGATTTCCACTGGACGCGTTACAGCTGACTTGAAGCTTTCACTGCTCTGAATCTCTGACCGGCAAATAATAGGAACTTACTGCTTGTCCTTTCGTTGTTTTTTCTGCACGTCCCGGTACAATTTAGCAACATAGAAAAAAAGTGAAGCAAGAGTTCTAGCCGGAAGTGAGCGTGGTGCGCAGAGCATTCTGGGAGTTGTTGTCGTTTGTGTACATGAGCGATAAATACATTTTTCTGCCTTTCTCGGCCAAGAAGGCACTTTCTTCAAATATTATTTCACATTTCTACTCCATAGATTACCCATTTTTAATAGACATTCAACTTCCCAGCGGTGAAATATCTCTTTAAGTTCTTGGCTGAGACCACCGAATAAAACCAAGTCTAGTGTACGACCTTTACAGTGAGTGGGTTCATTTACAGCATACATTTGAAGAATCTCAAACATCTAAAACGTATGTGATGAAGCTTTGGGTAGAACGACAGGCCAGTATATATGCAGCCTCACTCCACTCACTCTTTGCCAGATTGTCTTCGCTCCCATGCCTGACTCTCCAGCACTTGTTCCCGGATTGCTTACCTGGTATCGACCGGACTTGCCTTCGACCATCGCCTCTCATCTCAGCCCCGGTAAATCCACCAGCCTTCTGTCCCCAACCACGAGTATTGCCTGCCAGTTTTCTGTTCCTCGTCTGCCTGTGGCTGGTTGGCACTTGGCCTGTTCGTGCTTCACCGAAAGACCCACATGATCAGCTTCACCTCTCCAGTTCACATCCTCTGGTCTGCTGTGTACCTGCTTTCACCTGCTGAATAAAGACTGTTAAAATACAAATACCTGGTTCATTTGTGCTGCAATTGGTTTCATCCCATACCTGGTAAAGTACAATCTGGCCAGCTATGGACCCAGCACACAATACCACACCACTTAGTCGCCTCGAGATGAGGATTGAGGGTGTCCTGCAGCAGCATGAGGCCATGATGACTGCGTCTGCAGCTGAAGCCAGACAAGCTGCTGACACTCATGGAGGAGCACTAGCAGCATTAGCTGGACAGATGCAACAGCTAGCAGCCCGCTTCTCCCAGCTCCTGAGCCCCGGGTGGGAACCCCGGAGCATTACGATGGTGTTCGAGAGACTTGTGGCCCCTTCCTCACCAACTGCTCTCTTCTGTTCGCCCTGCAGCCCCACACCTTTGCCACAGAAACGGCAAAGGTAGCATTTGTCATCAACCACCTGACAGGCAGAGCTCGACTGTGGGGAACAGCTGAGTGGGAGAGACAGTGTACAGCCTGTGCTTCCTTTGACCTGTTTGAGTCAACAATGGGACTGATGGAATTGAAGCAAGGCGAACGAACGGTGGCAGATTATTCAATTGATTTCCGTACCAGAGCCAGCCAAAGCAGTTGGAACAGTTCAGCCCTCTGTGAGGCCTTCCTCCACGGTTTGGCTGACTATATTGAAGATGAACTGGTCTCACATGACACCCCCATCAGTTTGGACAGGGTGATTGATTTGGCCAACCGCATTGACCTACGTATACAGGCCCGTCGACGTGAGAAGCATCAAGTGGGTGACCCTGGTGAGCTCAACTTCCCTGTCAACTCCCCAAAGCCAGAGACCTCTGTTCCAAGGCTGTCTTCTCCTTACAGATGGCCCCCACACCTTGGCTTTCTTCATTGACTTTGGGGCCATTGATGAGGAGTTGGTCCTTCAGCTGGGGCTCAAGTGGGTTCCTTTGCCTCATCCGGTTCCTGATAGAGTCTTAGATGGACACATCTTGAGCACTGTCATGCATCAGACCTCTCCTGTTCACCTGCTGCTTCTGGTAATCATCACGAAACAGTCCAGTTCGACATCCTAAGCTCTTCCTGCCTGCCTCTCATCCTGGGGTATCCATGGCTCTGTCTTCACAACCCTCACATCGACTGGGTCACTGGGCCATTCTGGAGGTGCCTGCAGCATGCCTATGCCTATATGGAGGTCTACTTACATACATTAACTTGTTTTTATGGTCAAAAACCTCCTCGTTGCTGTAAACGAGCTGATAGAAATCCCTCTTTTCTGATGCTGTCCTTAGCCGGGATATTTCAGACTGAACTCTCACACCCAGAAGACAGAGTGTGTTGTGATTGGCCAGCCAGCGTAGAGCCTTCCCAACTGTCTTGTGATTGGCCAATACGCGGAAGTGACATAATCAGCACACCCGCTCTCAGAAGTGCAGCTCCCCCCTCTGGAACGGTGGATGCTGTGCTACTCATTATCAAAACATTGTTTTAACAATGTTTAAAAATAGCTTCTTAACGACTCCCCGCCGCAGTCCCTTTTATGACTTTGACCCGGAGTCAGACCCAGAGTCAGAAGACACTGTCGCTCGTGAAACACCTCCACAACGGACATTATTCTTCTTCTGCGTTTTAATGTACGCGACTGGAGGTGCCTGGACTAGTGCCCAGAGCAGGAGGATCTGCTGTTCAGGAGAACTGCTGTTTACGTAACTGGACCGGGTTTTTTCAGAGATCTCGCTGAGCCCGAGATTACAATAAAACACAGCGTTCTCAGCAGTGGCTGAACTGTTTTCGAAACTTCAGGGTTTCGTAAACAAGGTAATGACGCAGATACACACTAAAATAACAGCATTAATTGGAACTTCCGGTCTAGGTCCGCTTTAATTAACTGACAATGAAACACTGTGTATGTGTGTAAAACGTCATGCATTTACACATAGTACATCATATGAATAATTATTTTGTCTTTAGTAGTTAACAAAAACAATCGCCATATCGCCCAGCCCTACTCCCTCCTCTTCCAGATTACAGGCTCTGACATATGAAGCTTAAACTGAGAAGGTTTTTTTATTTCATCATAAGACCATGACCCTGTGGAAGAGAATTTAATTGTGACTGTCCTTCCTTAGTGGTTCGCTCCTCTCTTCTTCACTCCTCTTATTTCCTCTGTCTTCTATTTTGCAACTTGTTGTGGTTTGATCAGTCTGAGGGGATGGAGGGATGACAGTGTGGATTAAATGTGCTGTGTTGTTGCTGCAGTTCACACATTCCAGTGCACAGCTTTGAGCCAACTGTCTGAACCAACACAGAGGCCTCCTTTAACCCCTGTGTCCTCCTGTCCTCTCTCTCCTTGTAACCGTGGTTTTGACCTCAACCTCCCTCACCTCCTCCTTTTTACTGTCTCATCACTACTTTGAAACTCAACGAGTGTCTGTTAGTTAGCTTTTAGGCTGGCTTTACAGGACAATGCTCCCGGGTGAAACTGACAACATATTTTATCAGATGTGCCTTTCGTTTAGACGGCGGCTTGAAAATGCAAAAAAAATTAATCCACCCTCCATAGTGGAAATCTTAAAAACGCTCCACCACCGTGTTCCTGTCTAAAGGGTTGAAAACGCAAAAGTGTGCTCTGAGCTGCTCACACTGGCTATCCTCCTGTACGCGTTGACGTCAGATCCATGTGCAGTACAGACAAACAACAACAAACATGTCGGATTTTATCCATCAGTCAGACATTCAAGTTGCCTTAACTGTTCTGATACCTATCCAGGAGTCATTTCAGCAATTAAGCCGAGTTAATGTTTTGGTTTTTGACTGTGGGCTACTCAGCGCTACTAGAGAGAAGTAGAAGGATGTTTCAACACAAACGCGCGCTCCTGGTGTTGTTGTATTGCAGTGCTCCACAGCGCCACCTAGCCAACTGGCATGCATACTACATCAAATTTCACACACTTTTGCGTCACCGTGTGCATGCAGATTTCCACCCAAAGACGCTCGTCTAAACGGGAAGTAAAAAGTGGGAATGCAACGCCACTTTTACGGTTTGTGTTCAGATTGGTGTCATGTAAAGCTAGCCTTAGTTAGCTTGTCATCAAGGCCAACTCAAACATTTTGTCTGCCGAAGCAGACAATCACCAATCATTTCCCTGTTGTGTTGTTTTCAGCTGAGAGTATACTGCCCTTTAGTGGTCAAGTTGTGTCATTGCATTTTTAAAAACAAAAAAAAGGCAGGATCAGTGTTCCTATGAAATTACCAATGAGTGAATCATGTCAATATCTTCACTGAATAAACCATCAGTAAAATAATGTCACAGTGATTTAACTGCAGCCTCGACTAAATGTGTGAATTGACAGGCAATAAACGTGTGATGATGATGTTTTCTTTGTTTGTTTCTGTTGTTTTCTTCAGGGACGAGTAGAAGTGGAGGCCGGTAATGAGAGCATGAAGTTTGAGACGGGACCTTTTTCTTTCTACGGTGTCATGGCACTCAGCGCTCCCACACTGGGTGAGTCTCTCTTTATTATATATTATATATTAAAGTATATAGTATATAAGTATGTATTTACTTGGAGTAAAAGGGCCCTTTGATAAATAAATGCTAATGCTTTCACCTAGTGGCTAAACATCTTTCTATGCTGCCATAAATGACAGATGGTAGAATATTTATTTCAGTCATGTTTCTAGTTTCTTTCATTCATTCATTTCACATATAAGTTATTTCGGTACATGATCTAATGAATCAATAATAATCGATGATGGAAAAATGAAGTTTTAGCAGCGTACCATAAAGTAAAAGTGTACGTAAAGGTCATGTTACAAACACACAGTTGACCTCACACACACACACACACACACACACACACACACACACACACACACACACACACACACACACACACACTGTTCTAACATCAGTTTTCTCCCTTCTTGTGTTTGGACTGCAGTGATTTTCTATCATCTGACTGCAGTGATTATAACACAACTCTTTTTGTCTTTATTAGGAACTTATTTAGAGTTGGAGAAAACATGCTGATCTGTGTTTTTTTTTACATGATTTGGGAATATTCTCTCCTTCAGAATCGTAAAAGCTTTGGAATAAGTGACGATGTGAAAGAAAAGCAAACTCTTTTGCTGTTGAACTTAGCACTTTTTTTGGTTGTTGACAATCATGTGTAAGCACAACGTATCTTTGGCACCCACTTGTGTTTTGTCATTCATGTCTCTGTCCAGGTTTCTCAAAACTCTGTTTTCCCCTCTCATGCTGGGACTAGATCATAAATTATTGCTCCACGTTTTACAGATGTGGCCTTTTGGGATTGAAAGCCTTGAATATTCCATTTTGCCTCTGTAACACCAAGGATGTATGGATCCAAAATCCCAGTCCAAACAGGCTCAACAGCAAATTGACTTGTAATAATAATTTAGTGATATGCTTCATAGGCTGAAGAAATGTCAGAGTACAGTGCCTTGCAAAAGTATTCACCCCATTGGATTTTTACCTATTTTGTTATATTACAGCATTTAGTTCAATGTTTTTTTAACCTGAATTGTATTTGATGAATCAGAACACAGTAGTCTAATCCGGTGACGTGAAATTAGAAAAACATATAACTAGGGATGGGACTTTTTTGTCGACAAATCGATCGACAATCGACACGTGCGCACCTCGACAAAAAAGTCGAAGTGTCACAAACACGTAAAGTTCACGACCACGGAGGTTGAGGAAGCTGTGCACGAGAAGATGATCCTGCTGTTCAGGCTCCCTGTGCTCTCATGATGCGCGCGTCACCGGCTCGTTCTCTCGAGTGGCTGTGCGCGTCCAAGCGTGTGTGTGTGCGTGCAGTGCGAACGAGGTTGCGCTTAAGTTTAGGACGGGAGTGGGGACATAACACAAGCGCTACACAAATGAAGACGTCATCTCACCCAGTCAGGATCACTGTACTTCACTCTGGTGGACACTTAACGAGCGCAGGTTCAAAAACCTGAGCCGTCTGACGACATACGCTTTCCAGCGGAGAGTCTGCTTTTTTCCCTTTTTTTTTGCCCCTCATTTTTTTCGCTGTTCTGATGGTCAATAATGGACATTACAGCCATGTTTTTGAGCCAAAAATGAAGTAGTACACTGTAGAATAGTTTACACCCACGCACTGCTGCAGTTGCTGCTGTAAAAAAAAAAAAAAGTCGACAAAAAATTTGACACGTGGACCTCGACAATCGACTCTAAAAATGTGTGAAATTCCCATCCCTACATATAATGATAACATAAAACTATTTATTCACCCCCTTTGTTATGAAACCCATAAAAAGCTCTGTTGCAACCAATTACCTTCAGATGTCACATAATTAGTGAAATGATGTCCACATGTGCAGTCAGGCTACGTTTGTATGAAGGTATATTTGGTGAAAAGTCACAAGCACATTTAACTGCAGATTTCGCATGCGCACACTAAAGTCACAAATGTGACTTTATAAAAAATGTAAATCTGTCACACCAGGGTGTTGGTCTCCGGGGCTGCAGCTGGATTGTTACGTTTACCCCATATGGGGAAACGATAAAGTAAAAGTGTACGTAATGGTCATGTTACATACACACAAGCATACAAGCTGGCAGCCGCACCAAGCATTCAGTTCATAAAAGTCATGCAGAGCTGTGAAGTCAATTTACCAGGGTCGTTGAATGCATCTCTTTCGCTGTTTGACTTAGCACAACATGCACACAGAGAAATCAAATCCAGAAATGTTTGAAATGATGGCGATGATAAATCCAAATGAATGACTGATCAATATGAAAATGAAACACCTTGAACATTCAAACAGTGTAGTCTGACCTGACAGTCTTGGCATGTGTTTGCATGTCCTTAGGCAGTCTGTATCTCTGTCTCACTGACTCTGTCCACCTCCTCCCTCTGTCCACCTCCTCCTCCTTCCTTCTCTCATCTCAGTGGCTGCGTCTCGTCCTCGCCACCTCTCCTTTAAGAGGTTTTCTCTGTTCTCTCGGTTGCCAGGTAAACTCCGGCATGTCTGGGCCTTTAACACCAACCATGGGCAGGCCTCGCTGCCCTACATGCCAGGAGGCTTAAAGGGCATGACTTGATGGGCAGGCCTGGGTTGGTTTGGGTGGGTGGGATCTGGCTTTTGATTGGCCAGATGTGACAGTGAAATGTGTCCATCTTGTCCTAATAATAATCTGTCAAAGGGTAAATTAATGCATAATCAAAGGACAGTACTGTCTATAGAATTGTTAAGGGATGCAGCTTTATGCACCACCATCACTTAGTGTTGTCCACCTAAGGTGCAGCAAGAGCAGCAGCAGCAGTTTTCCTCTCCACTTATTTCAATGTAGATTTACCCTTTTAGAACACAAGAGTCAAAAGATGACAGCGACTATTTTGGCAGATAAGCTCTTAGTTCAACAGAGACGACCTCATCCACAAACACTTTTACTCAGCATTTATCACATAACAGGTCAGTATCAGGTAGTTCAGAATTCATCTCACTGTTCAATAACAATAACATTGAATTGCTATTGAATTGTTTGTCAGAGTTTGTCCACTAGGGAGCACTCAAGTACATGTTCCAGCTGTGAAGAGTTGATTCATTGATTTATCAGTGAATTGATAGAAGTTACACTTCTGAACGAAGGATTTAAAACACAAACATGTTACATGAGTCTACTTACAGAATACAGAACATATGAATATGTACAGTTTATCCTCCATATAGACCAGCACATCCAAGCTAAATACAAACAAGGTGCTTCACAGAGGAGGTGGGAGCCAGGAAATAAAGAAACATGCAAGTGCATGATCGTGTTAAAGCCACCTCACAATTTATAAGCCAATTGATTCATTGAAGGAAAATTATTTTTGACATTTAAAAGTAATCCAAAAGTGGATAGGTGTTATTGTCAGCATGACTATATAATATAAATATACTTCTGTGTAGAAATACTGTATGTTTACCTTGTATAGTCTATCAGGTATATCCTGTCACATTGATCACCCTGGGTTTCAACATGGATTATTTTTTTTTTTATATATATATTTATTCAATAGGAACGGATTAAGGTCCTTCATTACATTTCATGATAAACACACACAGTGCTTTCTAAATCAGTTTTTCCATTTTTTGTACTGAACAGTTTACAACTATAGAAATTCAATGTCCTTAACCCAAATGATACTGGAGTGACTTTATGAAAGCCTAAAAGTGAAGGGAGTTTGCAGTGAGGTATGAGGAAAGAAAGCAGCACATTTTGGAGTATAGGGGGAAAGAAGAGCTGATAGATGCCAACACTAAACTTAAAACATGAGCTGAATAAAACAAAGTAAGAGTTGATCAAAGACCTTATCTGCCAACAGTTCATCTGACAGGACACATGGGGACAAATAGTGATGATATGACAGTGAGATTTGATGGAGAGGGATGGGACAACGTCATGATGAGACACTCGAGGGAATAACCTACATATTACAATCTCTTACATAGTAGATGCTTTAGTATGAGTAGATATTGGCCATGATAACATTTAGTTACTGTTGTCCTGTCCCTCACTGTTATAACATATTCTAATCAGTAGACTTTTAAATCACCTCATGATCTTAACTCGTAGTAAACGCGTTACCTGTAGCTAGTGTAGTTCCAAATGTGAACGTCGTGTTTAAAGGGTTAGAAGAAAATGACATAGTTAGAAATGGAATAGAGTTCCATCATTCACCTTAGTGACCTAAGAAACACTAACTCTTTCTCTTTCTGTGTAGTTTTAGGTTTAAATGAATCAAAGACCATTGTTCCGTCCTGAAGATCCAGTAGTTAACGTTTCTATAAGTTTTACTAGTTTGCTGATAGAGACAAGACCAGAAAAAGAACTACTGAAAATAAAGAAAATATTAATTTGGTCACATTTGACTGCAAATGTGCCAGTTTAGCATTTGTAAGCTTCTGATGAACATGATGTGAGTGTGCTTTTTGATCAATGATAAATGTGTATTAATGTAAATATACGATGAAACAAGTGTAACTCCTCCTGTGGAGAGAGGTTGATGGATAAACAAGTGAATAGTCATGAATAATAATAATTATATATGTCATA
Source organism: Microchirus variegatus (assembly GCF_963457635.1). NCBI lineage: Eukaryota > Metazoa > Chordata > Actinopteri > Pleuronectiformes > Soleidae > Microchirus > Microchirus variegatus. The sequence goes on from NC_139819.1 coordinate 19,134,592, forward strand.
TATACAGTTCCTTGGGAGTTAAAATGTTGAAACATTTTTTTCACGTTGAGGTCACAACTGTGCTAAAATAAATCATGAATTTTAAGTTAATTATCTTTAAAATAAACAGAGCGAGAAGAGTTGTGAGAAAGTCAACTCTAAGGAACAACCACTATGTGGTATGCAAAAGTTTAGACACCCCTGTAAATTTTCATGATTTTCCTTTATAAATCATTGGTTGTTTGAATAATAAATTTTAGTTAAATGTATCATATAGGACATGGGTGTCAAACTCTGGCCCGCGGGCCAAATTTGGCCGTGTAATTTCATTTGGCCCTTGAGGCAATATCAAATTAACATTAGAGCTGGCCCGCCGGTATTATACAGCGGCACCGCCGCTGCCTCAGCTGCGCACCCAAGCTGCTCAATTGCTCTCCATGTTCCGCAGCACTTATCTATGTGAGCATCTTTTCTCCTCAATGAAGATGACGAAAACGTCTCACAGGATACGTCTGACTGATGAACACCTTCGTTCGATAATGAAGGTTGCCTCAGCTCAAAGCCTGAACCCCGACATTAATGAACTAGCATCCAAGAAAAGATGCCAGGTATCTGGCTTGGGCACATCAGATTAGATCAGTGTGTCGCAAACTGAGCAGTAAAAAGGCCTGAATGGTTGATTTATTCATTGTTATTTTATTTTCAAATTTATTAGCTTGTGGAAAAAGTTAATGTTGATATTTACCTCAGAAGGCTGCAAATAGAAAAGAGGCATTACACTTTTTATTTAAATTTAATTAATATGCCATTGATGTTTTTTCGTTTGTTTTTTGAAAGTTGATTTTGCACTATTAAGTTATATAAGCGTTGCTTGTTCCATATTCAGTGTTAAAGCAAATCAGTGTAGCAAACTGAGCAATAATTAACATTTTATTCATGCACTTTCTCTTGCTACTTCAAGGCTTGAATGTTTGATTCATTCATTATTGTTATTTTCAAATTTATTATTAGCCTGTGGAAAAAGTTTATCTTGATATTTACCTCAGAAGGCTGCAGATAGAAAAGAGGCATTACATTTTTATCCATCCATTATCTACCGCTTATCCTGTATTTAGGGTGCATTCAATTTTTATTTAAATTTTATTTGATATGCCATTGATATTTTTTAATTATTATTATTATTATTTGAAACTCGATTTTGCAAGTCACTATAAAGTTATATAAGCCTTGCTTGTTCAATATTCAATGCAAAACTTGTTTGGGTCCCTATTAAAAGGTTAATTTGTTCAACCTTGGCCCGCGGCTTTGTTCAGTTTAAAATTTTGGCCCACTCTGTATTTGAGTTTGACACCCCTGATATAGGAGACAAACACAGTGATATTTGAGAAGTGAAATAAAGTTTATATGATTTACACAAAGTGTGCAAGAATTACTTAAACAAAATTAGGCATATGCATAAGTTTAGGCACCACAAAATAAATATTTTGTGCTTCCTCCTTTTGCAGAAATAACAGCCTCTAAACACTTCCTATAGCTTCCAATTAGAGTCTGGATTCTGGCTGAAGGTATTTTGGACCATTCTTCTTTACAAAACATCTCCAGTCCAGTCAGGTTTGATGGTTTCCGAGCATGGACAGTCCGCTTTAAATCACACCACAAATGTTCAATAATATTCAGGTCTGAGGACTGAGATGGCCATTCCAGAACGTTGTATTTGTTCCTCTGCATGAATGCCTTAGTAGATTTTGAGCAGTGTTTAGGGTCGTTATCTTGTTGAAAGATCCAGCCCCGACACAATCTCAACTTTGTCACTGATTACTGGACATTGTTCTCAAGAATCTGCTGATATTGAGTGGAATCCATGCGACCCTCATCTTTAACAAGATTCCCAGTCCCTGCACTGGCCACACAGCCCCACAGCATGATGGAACAGCCTCCAAATTTTACTTTAGGTAGCGAGTGTTTTTCTTGGAATGCTGTGTTCTTGTTTCAGCCATTCATAACGCCCATTGTTTTGCCCAAATAACTTTATTTTAGTTACATCAGTCCACAGCACCTTATTCCAAATGTGCTTTAGCATACCTCAAACGACTTTGTTTGTGGCAAGTGCAGAGAAAAGGCTTTTTCTGCATTACTTCCATACACCATCTCCTTGTGTAAAGTGCACAGTGACACCATCAGCAGCAAGATGATGTTGTAGGTCTTTGGAGCTGGTCTGTGGGTTGACTGTGACTGTTCTCGCCATCCTTACCCTCTGCTTATCTGAGATTTCTCTTGGTCTTCCAATTCAGGCCTTAACTAGAACTGTGCCTGTGGCCTTCCAATTCCTCACAATGTTCCTCACAGTTGAAACTGAGAACTTAACTCTCTGAGATAGCTTTCTGTATCCTTCCCCTAAACCATGATGTTGAACAATCATTGTTTTCAGGTCATTTGAGAGTTGTTTTGAGGCTCCCATGTTGCCACTCTTCAGATGCAAAGAGGAGAAACACTTACAATTGGCCTCCTTAAATACTGGTCACTGAGGGTCACTGAGGTTACCAAACCAATTTTGAGTTCCAATAATTAGTGTTAAAGGTATTGAAATCAATAAAATGACAAGGGTGCCTAAACTTATGCACATGAAGTGGAGATGTTTTGTAAAGAAGAATGATCCAAAATACATTCAGCCAGAATTAAGACTCTAATTGGAAGCTATAGGAAGCGTTTGGAGGCTGTTATTTCTGCAAAAGGAGGATGCAAAAAGTTTTCTTTTGTGGTGTCTAAACTTATGCACATGCCTAATTTTGTTTAAATAATTATTGCACACTTTCTGTAAATCATATAAACTTTATTTCACTTCTCAAATATCACTGTGTTTGTCTCCTATATGATATATTTAACTGAAATGTATTATCCAAACAACCAATGATTTATAAAGGAAAATTACAGGAGTGCCCAAACTTTTGCACACCACTGTATATTATTATAATATATTATATGTTATATTATTATTAGAATATTTAAATGTTGGTTATGTAATTTGGTTCATGTTGACAAACTGCATCGCACAACAACACACAACAACAGTGTGAAAGAACAGCAAACGCACACTGACTCATTTATCTGATTTAATTTTACACAACATGAGACAAGACTCTGAATAAACACCACACACAAAGACACAACGACAGGCATTTTACTAAGAAATGGTTCCTACTGGATCTAACTAAGGCATCTCTAACCACTAACTAGAAATTAAACTGTAGATAATCCAGGATTAACTAGTGTGCCTCATTCACTGGAAGCTAATGCCATTGACATGTCCAGGTAAAACAGTTTCCTATGACTCACTGAGGCCCCCTGCTGGAAGACTCACACCTACTGGTAATAACACACAGCTGGTAACATGTCCATGCGTGCAGTGTGTGTGTGCACGTGTGTGTGCACGCGTGTGTGTGTGTGTGCGTGCGTGCGTTCGTGAGCGTGTGCGTGTGCGGTAGAGCCACATTAATGAGTCCGGATTAAATCAGCATGATCCATGGTCTGAATGAAGCACATGGAAGTTAGTCATCATGTTTCATGATGATGGAGCAGAGGTGGAAAATCACCGGCTGAAGGAAGCTGCAACGGCTTTCATGTAATGATCAGATGTTAAATTAAATTAAATTATTAAGTTAGTAGATGTTAAATGAATAGGAACTGGTTTAAGTAAGACAGTCAGTGACCTAACCCGCATGCGTTGGTGCCAGCAGTTGTTCGCTTCACTGTCCAGTGTTCTCTGCCATGATGCACTTCCTGCAATCCTTTATAGACAAAATATTGATCATTAAAGGTGCCATATGTAAGAATGTGGTCAAAAACGGTTACTACATTCAAATTCAAAATACCGAGGTCTTTTAGGTTTCTTTTTCTGACGTAACTGGCAACCCTTGGTTGCTCGGCAGCTGAGACTCTACTGACTGCAATGATTGGTAGATGGCGGTAGGTGGCGCCACATGCCAAAACATAAACATGATTTGCAGTCTGCAAAATATTTTTTTTAATGCAAATATTTTGGCTGTACTGTTGTGAGTTCAGTTTGTTATATGAACATTATTCCTGAGTCTGTGACATATTAGGAGGATTTTATGGCCAGTTGCTTTAGACTTATCACATAATGCACCTTTAAGTACATGTATATATAATGTATGTCCTCTAGAGCTGACTCCTTAGATTATTAAGACAAATGGAGATAAAAACATGACCAGCACTGTTTTTTGGTCTTAGATTATTGTCAGTTCAATCTCTTTGGCTTTTTGACGGTTAGTGAGACGCCGTTGATATTTAAAAGGTTAAAGTAAAGTATTATATATCAATGTCCATTGTTTTTGGAAATAAAGAATAATGCCTCAGTCGTGATATTGCACTACTATTATACTATTAATGTAATCATCAAACCAAGCTCAGTAGAGACAAAGATTAGGATCCTGCATCATAATGTGCTTGTAATTCAGGCTCATGAAAGTAAATAAACCAAAATGAGGTTAGTGTTCAATTATTAATGTCACACTTGCTTTGTGTGTTAACTCCGTCCTCAAAAACACTGATTCACTGATTATTTGGAAAATTTCACTGAGTCACTGTTTCTTTGGTTTGAAAGAGAGAGAGAACAACAGATGTGAGGAGAAAGGGTATGTGTACGCATGTGTGTGTGTGATGAGAAGATGATATTATACGAAATTATATAGTGACCCCCTGAAAACCTCAGTGTCCCTCTCACAGTTTTCCTTTCAGTGTTGCTGTTATAATTATATCTGTGGTTTGTAACTAATGACTCACTTCCATCCATTGTTATTATTAAGAAGCTCCTTATTAACCTTCACTGCATCTGGTGCGTGCTTCTGTTGATCTGTGGTTGCATCATCATCAATCACAATAATCAATCGCAGTAGTTTTTAGAGCCATGTTTTCATACTTAGAGATGTACGACGACCTGTTTGATCGACGTCACAAAGAGGAGCTTACAATGAAGCGTTAACGTCTATGTCTATGTGTGCGTGAATGTTAGCAGAGTTCCGTTCACCGTCACACCTCAGCGGACTGAACAGAACGGCTTCTCTGAGCGGAGCTGACCGGACAGAGTCTCTGGCCATCGGTGGCAGCAACACACAGCTCAACAACAGCTTTTCCTCACAGCAGTACACGCCTGACTTCTACGTCCGAGCTCTCACTGACCTGCAGTTTGTCAAGGTTGGTCTTCATGTTTGTCTTTAGATGTGTAGATGTTGTAAGCCAGGGTCAGCCATGTCTACACCCTCACCATGGTCATGACTCCATGTCTCTACAGAACCAGAAGAAGAGAATCAGTCATGTGTTGTGATCCTTGTCTCTCCTTCAGATCACCAGGACTCAGTACCAGAACGGTCTGATGACGTCTCGTCTGGACAGTTCTCCTCAGTCTCCAGAGAGCGGCTTCAACACATCATCTCGTCAGGATCCCACTGTTCCACTCACCAACAACTCCATCACAGAGCTCGGGGTGGATTCCAGTGCCATGGAGAACGGTCCTGATGAGACCACGCTTCTTCTTCTCAACGAGCAGAACTCACCTCACACAGCCAATCACCACAGCAGCAGTCAGCTGGAAAACAGCGTCTGACGCTTACTGCGTCCTTACCTTACTGCTGCCTTTGCACACATGCACTACTGCGCTCACATGTATGCTGGGGAGGGGAGGAGTTTGGAGTGAGTGAGTGAGTGAGTATGTGAGTGAGTGAGTGAGTGAGTGAGTGAGTGAGTGAGTGAGTGAGTGAGTGAGTGAGTGAGTGTGTGTGTGTGTGTGTGTGTGTGTGTGTGTGTGTGTGTGTGTGTGTGTGTGTGTGTGTGTGTGTGTGTGTGTGTGTGTGTGTGTGTGTGTGTGTGTGTGTGTGTGTGTGTGTGTGTGTGTGTGTGTCTCTCTCTCTCTGTGTGTGGGTGTGTGTCTGTGTGTGCTGGTGAGAACAGAACAGACAAATCCACAAACCAACCAACACACTGTAGCGACCTCCATCACCTCCATCACCTCCTCTGTCACCTCATCACCTCCATCCCTTACAGCTAGAAGACAAAGATGAGTCCAGCACGTCAGTGGACTTCAAACAAAGTCATATATGTTCCAGAGAAACGTATAGTCATATATATTTATTGTTAAAACATGTTTGAGACTCCTCTATTGTTTTTTTGGTTTGCTCAGCAGCAGGAGAGTTTGGCTAGATTTATATAGACATATTTTTACACGTAAACCTGTTATCCTGTATGTATATGTGTATATATATACATGTATGTGTACACATATACATATATATATATATATATTCCTCCTTTTTTCCATGGACAGAAGCTGTTGTTGCCAGAGTTGTTCACAGAGACGATTCCCAGTGATTTAGACGATCAGTAATATTGTGAAGAGTGTGTGCGTGCGTGCGTGCGTGCTTGTATGTGAACAAATTAAAGGCCAGATCAGCAGACACTTGGTGTTAACAGAAACCAGATGAGAGAATCTGGACTGTAAAATACTATCAGATTTGTATTTATTGACGTAAAGGTGTGTACATATGTCAATGAGTGAGAAAGGAAGTAGTTTTTATTGTGCCTCGTGTTTGTTTTGTTTGGGCTTTGATCAGATCAGGGTTAGGGTTACCCTGATCTGGTACCCATCACTCAGTCCTGGCATCAAGCAAAGTCCATTCATTGACTGGGGAATAATGTTCATGTATGTTTTACAGTTATCACACACTCCACTTTTATTTTATCTGCCTCTAATCTCATTTCATTTCTCCTCACAGCAGGTTTTTATTTGGATATTTGTAGTGATTTACTACATAAAAACATGTTTTCTTCTCAAAGAAAAACCGCTGCTTTCTTGTCTTGTTTTACATCCATTTCTCTCTCAGATTTGCTGATTTGCACTTTTTCCTCACCTTTCCCTCTAACCTGCTTTATAAATGTGTTTGAAGTGGGATTGTGGGATATGTTGGACAAATCAACACAGCTTTAAAAAGGATGAGATTGTTGGAAGTTGATCTTTCTTCCATCGTTGAAGGAAAAGCTGAAGTTCTGTGAACATGTAACGACCTCAGAAAGTGTCCGTTTGTTCCACTTCTGTATTCTTATCGTCTCCAACATGTTTATCTGTCCTTGAACCAAAGCAGCACTCTCCTCCTCATCCTCCTCCTCCTGTCCTCACACAGGAGCTTTTCACCATCAATGACACCAGAGTTTAATGCCAATGATTATGTCTGACATTTAAATCATTATTGCCTATTGTGGCTTTCATTCTCAGGAAAGCTTAAATGCCACAAGTGTTTTGTCAAAGACAAGAAAAACTCCACTGTATTTTGATCAAAGTGTAAAATGTTCAAAGGCCTTTTTTAGTTGAAGCTGATTTTTCTTTTCAAATCCTTCCTGAAGCAGTCAGAGGAGAGAAGACGCATCTTTATTTGACCCTGGTAAACACACACACACACTCACAGTGCGGATAACTGAAGAACAGTTGAGACATTTCTCTGACTTTGTGTTATGGTTTGATGCGGATCATAAATCTGAGCTGTGATCTTTTCTTTGCCAATATTGTGTCTGTGAGATGCAAATGTTGCCATGATGCTCTGGTGATGATTATGATGCTCTGTTTCATACACAGCTGTGCCTCACTTTGCCTTAAACACACTCCACTTTAAAAAGCTTTATTGCACAGTGTCACGGTTCACTTGTTTTCTACTTTTTCCCACATGGAAAAACACAAATGCTCTGCCACTGTGGAGTTTGATGACATTAAAACTGCATCTTAGACGATTTAAAAAAGACAGAAAATGTCTCAGTGGGTGAACACAAGAAGACAAAAATCTGCCTCCTTTTGATGGTTTTGTGCTTTTAAGTTTGAGATTTATCGTCCTGAAAATTTTTGTTTCGGTGGAGAATGTCTGGGTGAGTGAAAAATGCTTTTTATATTTACATTCATGAGCTTAACACTCCCATTAATCCATCATTATACAACAAGTCAATCCTTGACTGGCCCCTGGTGTGAAACAGCAGAGGTCTCCTGCATTTACCTGGAACAAACCTGACATTTAAACATTTAAACAACCAGAGGAACGTCATAGTTAAGAGAAAATCACTGGAAACCACAATGAATTGACTATTTCATGAATAATCAGCTATTTTGAGTTTTATTTTCTAATTAAAGTAAAACTTGCGTAAAACTTTACACAAACACATGTGTGTTCCCTGTGGGAAACTTCAGAAACACTGTGATATTCAGTGATGAACAGAAGCACACAGAAGTGATTTTCACAGCCGTGATTTTCCCAAAGTTTTCAGATAAGAGTCTGTGTCACAACAATGTGACTGACCAGGCTTTCATCACCGTTTCATCACCATGACACCGTCACATAGAGACACAGATACTGTCTATTCGTTCTTTAAATGTTTGTCTCCGTTTAAACACACACACGCATGTTAATGTATGGGAGCTCCAGCTCCTCCATGGTTTTAGGTTCGGTTTATGTGTGAAAGAGAACTTTGTACCTCTGAAACACTTTCAGTCATTGTGCTAAACAACTTGGTTTTTTTTATCATCATCATTATTAGTGGTAATAAATTTAATTTGAGAGCAGAGTGAGTGAAGTGACAGACTGTCATTTGTCCCTCATTAACTTTTAAAAACAACTGTGTAAATACTGTTTTATAATAATTGAAAGTTATTAATAAACATGAGATCATGTGTTTCTCTATCGACCTCTGTCATGTTCACCTCTTATAGCAACTTTTTTGTCTCGGCACGTTTAAATCTGTTGGAATGATGGAGAATATCCTTCTCAATAATAATAATAATATTTTGGTTAAAGATAGGTGTGCGTGTGTGTGTTATTATAGTTAACGAAAACTAACACACACACTTAAATTGAAAAAACATTTTCAAACTAAAAAAACACCTTTGTAAATGAGTTACATACATAATCCTTTTGGGTTCATATGAAGTGTGTTTTTTTATTATTATTTTTTTTTCTCTGTCAGCAATTCTTCATTCCTTCATAATCACATGTTTGATTTAGTTTTAGTTTAGTTGAGTGTGGGACACAAGGCTGTGCAGGTGAGACATAACATTTGCTTGAGTTGGTTCATCTCATTTTCATCTCAGTGACTTTTACTGTGTTTATTGTTGAGATTGAGCTCCTGAGACAATGTGATGCGTCTCCTCAGGGTTATTTATGATTATTTATGTCTTTAGTCTGTTCTAAATTAGATGTTGACCTTTCACACTAACCTCAGCACAATAAAGCACATTTTGCACATGTAATACACAATACTTATGATGACCTTTTTGAATTTTGCACCTGGCAAATACTCCATTTACAAAAAGATAACAACTAAGAAAAACTAGCAAAACTTCTAATTGAATACCAATTAATGTAATAGTAACTAATTTTAAAAACAAAAAGTCAAAACTAAAACTAATGAAAAATCCCAAACTATTCTAACCTTGATTGAATGATAAAGGAGGTAGAAGTGACCTAGTGTCAGCATCATAGAAGATCTGTGGTGCAGATGCAGGTGCACCCAGGGTAATAACACACATCTCCTTATATGGACTTCCTTCTCCTTTTCTGTCTTCTCATGTGATGTTAAGTCAAAGTTAGGATTAATTTGTATCGCATTTTTAGCAGTGATAAAAGGAGCAGTAATTGTGCGGAAGTCAGACAGTAGACTGTTTTTTAATTTTCTTTTTGTTGATAAAAACGAGTCAAGTGAACTTTGAACTGTGACAGATTTACACATTTCACTAATTCAGTCCTGTTTTAAACATTTAGAGTAGTTTTTGTTTGTTTATACAGTTAGTGAAAATGACGTTGGTTGTGCTGAAAAAAGGATTTAAGTCTATATTGCACATTCTTATAACCTCTGTATAAACTGTACGTTTGAACATAGTGATGGACAAAAGCAGCTGAAATGGACAACAAGGTCTCATAATGAAGAAAAACAAAGCAACAGGAGCATGAACCACATATACTGAAGTCGCTTTTACTGCAAACAAGACTCATTTTCCTTTGACTTTCTTGTTTCTCCCGACCTGTTGTATTGATTCACTCATGTGGACTCAGGAGACACCAGGAAGTGAAATCGAGCAGTTTTGGGAAGTGGTCTGAGTTCTGTCATTGAGAAATCTCCAGACTGTTGCTCCTGTTGCTTTTACATCACTGGGAATTCTATGTGTGTGAAACAGGTTGAGCATGAGTGATGACATGAGTCATCACAGTCCACTATACAAGGCCAACATGTCTGCAGAGAGGAGCTGTTTACGAGAACACCATCATTACACAGGATGTGTACAAACCTGCCTTCAGGAGATCTTATGATTATCAGCTTTACCTATTGTTTACAATGTCTTCAACATGTCTGCTGAGAGAAGCTGTTTACTAGAACACAATCATTATCAGAGCCGGACAGTAATATTTACTTGAGTACAGTACAGTAGTATAATTTTAAGGGATCTGTAATTTACTCGAGTATAATTTTTGGGGAGTACTCATGACTTTACGTAAGTACATTTGAGAGGCAACTATTGTACTCTTTACTCCACTACATTTCTATCCATAGGCGTGACCCATGAAAGTGACTTGATTTTACTTTCAATTACTTTTACATTCTTCAAGACGTTTCTATACGTAAATGTAAGCACTGTTGCAGTAGTAATGCAATATTTAGAAAATGTACTCTTGATACTCAAGTACTTTTAAAAACAAGTACTTCAGTACTTTTACTTAAGTAGACATCTGACTAGTACTTTTACTTGTACTTGAGTAAAATTTAGCAAGGGTTATCTGTACTTTTACTCAAGTAATAAAGCTGTGTACTCTGTCCGCCTCTGATCATTACACAGGATGTGATGAAAGCACCTTGAGGGCGAGTACAGGTGTTATTATCAGCTTTACCTATTATTTAGAATGTCTTTCGTCACATTGATGAAATCCACCTCAAATCCTTCATGAGGACTTAGCAGGAAATTCAGGGCAACGAAGAACCAACGTCATCATTATTGTTATTGTGAATTTCCTGAATTTCACGATGTTCATATACAGAGGTTATGAGAATGTACAATACAGACTTTCTTATATCCTTTTATTTTTTCAGCACAACCAACGACATTTTCACCAACTGTATAAACACACCTGAGCAAAAACTACTCTACTTGACATTTGTAAATTGGTCACAGTTCAAAGTTCACTTGACTCCTTTTTATCAACAAAAAGAAAATTAAAAACAGTCTATTTTGTGACTTATGCTCAATCATTGCTCCTTTATATCACTGCTAAATATGTGATTTAAATGAATCCTAACTTTGACTCAATGTGACACCTATAAACACACACCAGATGTCCATATAAGGAGTTTATCATTTATAATGGGTTCACCTGCGGCACAGATCCGTGCCGTGTGAGCACACGGGGTAAAAAAAATTAACGTCATGATGCTTAAAGGCCCTACTTTCAAATTAATTTAGATTAGTTTACTAAAGTGCATATAAGTCTCATACTAGCCCTTTATTAGTAAATATGAAACACATTAACATTAACACCTTAAGAAAAGTCTTCATTCATGTCGTAACAGGGGGAGAATACGGTTCTGTAGAATAAGGTTCTGTAGAATACGGTTCTTTAGAATAAGGTTCTGTAGAATAAAGTTCTTTAGAATAAGCTTTTTAGAATAAGGTTCTGTAGAATAAGGTTATTTAGAATAAGGTTCTGTAGAATAAGGTCATTTAGAACAAGGTTCTGTAGAATAAGGTTCTTTAGAATAAGCTTTTTAAAATATGGTTCTGTAGAATAAGGTCCTTTAGAACAAGGTTCTGTAGAATAAGGTTCTGTAGAATATGGTTCTGTAGAATATGGTTCTGTAGAATAAGGATCTGTAGAATAAGGTTCTGTAGAATAAAGTTCTTTAGAATAAGGTTCTGTAGAACAAGGTTCTTTAGAATACGGTTCTGTAGAATAAGGTTCTTTAGAACAAGGTTCTGTAGAATAAGCTTTTCAGAATAAGGTTCTTTAGAATAAGGTTCTGTAGAATAAGATTCTTTAGAATAAGCTTTTTAGAATAAGGTTCTTTAGAATATGGTCCTTTAGAACAAGGTTCTGTAAAATAAGGTTCTGTAGAATATGGTTCTTTAGAACAAGGTTCTGTAAAATAAGGTTCTGTAAAATAAGGTTCTGTAGAATAAGGTTCTTTAGAATAAGGTTCTGTAGAATAAGGTTCTGTAGAATAAGGTTCTTTAGAATATGGTTCTTTAGAATACGGTTCTGTAGAATAAGGTTCTGCAGAACAAGGTTCTTTAGAATAAGGTTATTTAGAATAAGGTTTTTAGAACAAGGTTTCTGTAGAATAAGGGTCTTTAGAATACGGTTCTTTAGAATAAGCTTTTCAGAATAAGGTTCTTTAGAATATGGTTCTGTAGAATAAGGTTCTTTAGAATAAGGTTATTTAGAATACGGTTCTGTAGAATAAGGTTCTTTAGAATAAGCTTTTTGGAATAAGGTTCTTTAGAATATGGTTCTTTAGAATAAGGTTCTTCAGAATACGGTTCTGTAGAATAAGGTTCTTTAGAATAAGGTTCTGTAGAATACGGTTCTTTAGAATACGGTTCTGTAGAATAAGGTTCTGTAGAATACGGTTCTTTAGAATAAGCTTTTTAAAATATGGTTCTGTAGAATAAGGTTCTTTAGAATAAGATTCTGTAGAATAAGGTTCTTTAGAATAAGGTTCTGTAGAATAAGGTTCTTTAGAATAAGGTTCTTTAGAATAAGGTTCTGTAGAATATGGTTCTTTAGAATAAGGTTCTGTAGAATAAGGTTCTGTAGAACAAGGTGCTTAATGATAACTGATTAATGACTGATATTCAGTGTTTTCCAGGTGGTTATTAGGCAGTTGGAGCAATAAGGTTTGTGTGCCTTGCTTAGAGTTACAGGGTGGGGACTAGAACCGGCAACCCTCTAATTACAAGGCCAGTTCCCTTTCCCCCCTGCTCTATATAATTTTTAATGACATGACAGCGTGACTGGTGCTTTGTCAGCAAACATGACACTGAGAGATAAATGTGTTTCCTTTCTATATCTGACCTCAGTGAAGCTTTGACAAATAATCACGTCTAATAAAAAAGCATTCTGACATTTCATCAGCACAAATAACGGCTCAGGAGAATTTTCACGTTTGCAAAAATAACATCAAGTATTTTTAAAAGTCAGTCATTCCATTGTGTCGTTTCAACTTTTCTTCACTTCCTCATTTTTCTGAAAAACAACAGAGTGGATGTGAAACAGAGCAGTGAAAAAAACATGAGTCACCAACAATAAAAGGAGAGTGAATCACACACACACACCTTTCAACACTATATTATTATGTACACACACACACACACACACACAAAGAGACACGCTCGCGTGCACATTCACACACACAGAGAGATACACGAACACGCACACACACACACAAGATTCAATATTCAAGATGAGTTTATTTGTCATATGCACTTTCAACACAAGGTCAACAATGCAATGAAATGCTTGGGATGTAGAGAACCGTTGACTCGCTGACGTAAACCTAAGTACTAGTAACATGCAATGCTACTACATGAAAAAGTGCAAAATACAAGAAGAAACATAAGTGGCAATAAAGAAAGTGAAGTGAATAAAAAAAAAAGTCTAATGAGATGTGAACAGCAGTATAATAATAAAGTGAGCAGCAGTATGATAAATGTATTTTCTTATTACACACAGTAAATATTGCACAGGTAAATGAGGTAGAATACAATGATACATTGGTGTTAATGCAGCAGCAATAAACATATCATGTATCACCGAAAGTGATTTAGTGCAGAGTTCGGTATTGTGGGTGTTATTCAGAGTATTGTGGGTGTTATTCAGAGTATTGTGGGTGTTATTCAGTGCTTAACAAATTTGTTAAGCACTGAATAACACCCAGAATACTCTGTGGATGGGAGAGAGTGTGTGGAGTGTGTGGAGAGAGTGTGTGTGAATGGATGGGACTCTCTCCCATCCATTCACACTCTTTCAAGTTCCTGTGTTTTCCCTGCTGCTCCGTGTCTTTGCTCTCTCTCTGCAGGAGGCGTGGTTGACCCACTTTCCGGATGACGCTGGTGATCACAGCACCTGTGCGATTCCACCCAGCTGCTCCTGATCACCAATCAGGAGCGCTCATAAGCGAGGACCAGTCGTGACACCAGCGTCAGATAGTAGTTTCGCTACCGCCGGTAAAGGACCACTCTACTTGCTACTAGAAACTATTGACTCCTGTACGGTACTCACCTCGTCTCCTCTCCAGGTCACCACGTCTCCTGCTGACGGCAAAGGCACGGAAGTTCCGCCGATCGATATTCTCCTGGGATCGCCTCAGTCTTCCGCCTGCTTCCTCCTCGTCCCCTCCTCGCCGTACAGCAACCGCTGTTTCTTCACGGACCTTCCTGTCTTCAGTGATTCTCCTCCGCTCACCTTCGCCTCAGCCGAGGCGCGGCCGTTTCCTCGTCCCTTCCTGTGGAAGCGTCCTTCGTCTACCCTCCTCGTCTCTTGAGCAGCTAACAGCAACGCGAGTGAGTCCGTTCCGTGGGGAACATAACTACGAACTTTAAACCTGCCACAGAGGAACGGCTGTTCCTTCGCCTTCCAGCTGCAGACTGACTCACATTCACATACACATATTTACCTTGTTGTTAGCTTTTCACTTACCTGACGTATAAATAAAGTCCTTTAAATCTTCCTCGTGGTCTTGTCTGCATCCGAGTCCTCCGTATTTAGTCATCAGTATTTCCCATTAAGGGAAAACCGTAACATTACTATCTGACCAAGAATGGATTCGGCAGACATCGAGGCAGTAGGACGAGCGTTAGCAGCCCATGGCATATGTGGCAGGATGGTCTTTTCCTTCCCATCCTTTCCCCCCTCCTCCTTGCTCCATCCACATCAGGTGTGGATTTGCGCGCTGATTGATGGGCGGCGCTGCATACTTTTCTTATACTGGTCTGGTCACACCTGTGGCCGCCCTTTCTTTCCGGTTCTGCTCGTCCCCCGTGGTGGCTGTGGCCTGGTGTGGCAGAGCCGGTGCAGGCGCTGGAGCCTCTGTGGTGTGTCTCGAGTGTGGTGAAGTCCTGTTTGGCGTGGTGGATCATCTTGGAGCATGTTTCCTCTTGTAAAACAGCGCAGCAGGTTGCTGTTGCCGTGGGGCAGCGTTGTCCCGCTGGAAGCCATCCGTTTGTGGTGTGTCTGGAGTGTGGTGAAGCCCTGTTTGGCATGGTGGATCATCTTGGCACACGTTTCCTATTGTAAAATCAACAGCGCAGCAGGTTGCTGTTGCCATGGGGCCGAGTTGCCCCGCTGGAGGCCGTCCGTGTGTGGTTGTGGCTCTACTCCAAGACACGGCTGCCTTCGTCTCTGCTTGTCCCACCTGTGCCCGTGGTAAGACTTCGAATCGCCCGCCTGCAGGACTCCTCAACTCTCTCTCCATCCCTCATCGCCCGTGGTCCCACATCGCTGTCGACTTTGTCACAGGCCTCCCTCCCTCTGACAATAACACCACGGTTCTGACCGTCGTCGATCGATTCTCCAAGTCAGTGCACTACATCCCCCTCCCCAAACTACCCTCCGCCACTGAGACCGGTGACCTGCTGGTGCAACATGTCTTCCGCCTCCACGGGATCCCCGCAGACAATGTCTCCGACAGAGGTCCACAATTCTCGTCGTTTTGCTATGGAAGGCGTTTTGCTCTGCCCTGGGGGCTTCTGCCAGCTTGTCATCAGGTTACCACCCTCAGTCTAACGGCCAAGCTGAGCGTTCGAACCAGAGCCTGGAGGTCGCCCTACGCTGTGTCTCCGCACGTCATCCCTCCGCCTGGAGCTCCTTCCTGCCATGGATTGAGTACGCCCACAATTCACTCACATCAGCATCTACCGGTGTCTCTCCCTTCATGGCCTCCCTGGGTTACCAGCCACCCCTTTTCAACTGCCAAGAGAGGGAACTGGCCGTCCCTTCTGTCCAATCCAACGTTCAATGCTGCCAGACGGTGTGGCAGGAGGTATGAGCCGCCCTCCTCAGAGCCTCCCAACAGACCCAGAAACAGGCTAACCGGCATCGGAGACCGGCCCCCGACTACCAACCGGGCCAGAAGATGTGGCTCTCCACTAAGGACCTCCCTCTCCAGGTGGAATCTAAGAAGCTGGCTCCCAGATACCAGTCGTGACACCAGCGTCAGATAGTAGTTTCGCTACCGCCGGTAAAGGACCGCTCTACTTGCTACTAGAAACTATTGACTCCTGTACGGTACTCACCTCGTCTCCTCTCCAGGTCACCACGTCTCCTGCTGACGGCAAAGGCACGGAAGTTCCGCAGATCGCTATTCTCCTGGGATCGCCTCCGTCTTCCGCCTGCTTCCTCCTCGTCCCCTCCTCGCCGTACAGCAACCGCTGTTTCTTCACGGACCTTCCTGTCTTCAGTGATTCTCCTCTGCTCACCTTCGCCTCAGCCAAGGCGCGGCCGCTTCCTCGTCCCTTCCTGTGGAAGCGTCCTTCGTCTACCCTCCTCGTCTCTTGACTCTTAACAGCAACGCGAGTGAGTCCGTTCCTTTGGGAACACAACTACAAACTTTAAACCTGCCACAGAGGAACGGCTGTTCCTTCGCCTTCCAGCTGCAGACTGACTCACATTCACATACACATACACATATTTACCTTGTTAGCTGTTCACTTATGTGGGAAATAAATTGTTTTCCTGTTCCCGTGAGGGAGTTTTTAGTGTAAGGTTTTCTGTATGTTCAAAGATAACAATTAACCAACAGTCAAGCTGTGAACAAATGATGGGATTGTAAAAGCAGGGGTCAGCATGAGGTTCACAGGATATCTGTGGGTCATAAACAAAGTGTGTTGTCTTGTTGTAACTTGGATGATTTATGGTGTTTGTAAGATGCTTTGATGTTACTGTATATATGTTTGAGCTCTCTGAAGCAAAGTCAGAGAACATTTAGACCATCTTGGTGACAGAGTCTCTCCTTCATGCATGCAGTAAAGACTTGATTTATTCAACACCGATGACTCCAGAGAAATTTCTTTCACATTTTGGCGACAAGGATGGGATGGACGTTCCACTGCTCAGGTTCTGAGTTCTGACTAAAGGTTATAACCGGTAAGGAAAATTTCCGCTCCACCAAGGAGGACAGGAATTCCGCCTGACGTCAGGAACAGGTACTGACCAGTGGACGCTCCATCTATTTAAAAGTGAGTACAGTGTTTTTTAAATCTTGTGTAATTGGGTGAAACCTATAGGTAGACGGTTGTAATTCCTTTGTGGTTGCTGTCCAGATATTCTTTAATTCCTTTGTGGTTTGAATGTCGATATATTCTATAATTCCTTTGTGGTTTGAATATTTAGATCCGGTGTAATTCCTGTGTGGTAATCGGGACCGTCTCATGTAATTCCTGTGTGGTTTTGGAGACTAGTGCACATGAGTGAAACCTAGGTAGACAGTTGTAATTCCTGTGTGGTTGCTGTCAAGATATTCTAAAAAAAATATTAAATTGAAATTTTTGATTAAAGTCGACTTACAAAATTAAAATTGAGATTGGGTAAAATTTAAAATTCGGCCTAAGTGTTGTCTTGTGTTGTTTTGTGTTGTTTTGTGTTGACCTGAGCTGTCCTGAGCTCAGTATGCAGAGCTTGTGTGAAGAGGAAATGTTGATTGTTATAGTGGATGCATTGCTAAACAGAATGTGTCTTAAAAATAAGAAGGAGAAGAAAAGAAGAGTGTGTTAGTATGAAATGGCATGAGAAAATGGGGTGGTACTTTGTGTTGGATTGTGGATGGTAATCAAGTGCTTTGGGGGTTTTTGGATGTTGAAGAGACTGGTATAAAATGATAGAAGTTGATGGTGTTGGAGTAAATGGTGAATGAACTGTTTCTAAGAGCTGATTTCTTGTGCTGAACAAGAAGAGCTGCTTCTGTGGGGAGAGTTGAACAGGCTGAACTCACACAGTGACAGAGAGACAGAAAGAAGGGGGGTTTCAGAATAAGAAAAGTAAGGTCATGAAAGATTGAGGAAAGTAGTAAAAAGGGAAAGATTTTGAAATTGAGGTTTGTTTAAAATGTTTGAAATATATATACATATATATTTAAAAAATAAAAACAACAGTAACAATAAATTAACACATTAATTAATTAAATAAATAAATGATAGGAACTGTGTATTTTGTTATAAGAACTATATATTTCTTGTCACCATGGAGATGATGATGTGTGGCTGGGGCTGAGTTAACTCAGCTTAATTTGTTCCTGTGTTTTATATGATGCATGAGATGGTTAATGAAAGGATGATTGTTTATGACGAAGTGTCCCTGATCAAGACACTAAGTCCTTAACAGCTCCTGATAAGTGTGTGATATGTAGAGCATGAATGTGAATGGGTGAATGGGAGAATTGAAGCTGTTCAAGAGTGCTTTGAGAGGCCCAGTTGATAAATAATAATATTAATTTTTAAGATGAATGTGTGACATGATTTTGTGTAAAAACAAATGGTTTTGTCTCATTATAAGAAAAGAAGTGTGCTAAAGGATGTTGTTGATGGATGTGAAAATGACTGAAGTGGTTATAAACTAACATATACATCTGAAATATATTCCAGTCACTATAGGGTTGAAATAATTAATTCAAAATAAAAATGAATAATAATTAAGGTAATCTAGAATAAGTGAAGTTTACTGTGTGAAGAAACATCTGAACACATAATCTAGGCGACTGGCGACCCTGATCCAATCACTGACTCCACTAACAGACCTGACTGACGAATAAGGAAAAAAAAACTCTGCAAAAATAACTTTGAGTGTCTGTGTGAGAATGTCTCTCTGAGTAATTTGAAGAGTGTCTTGAAGACTATGTGTTTGTGCTGAAAGTTGTCCAAAGTGTGTTTAGGATTGAATCTGCCTCCTCCATGTGCTGTTCAGACTCCGTGTCTGCACCCCTCCTCCCTCAGAGACACACAGCAGGACAATCACCTACAGCTAAATGACAATCCAACTCTACAGGAGGTAGAAGCTGTGTGTTGTAGATGTTTTAAACTCAGATGGCCCAACATCTGACCGGCCAACTGGTCGATATCCTCAGCTGTTGGATCAGTGCGGTTCAACAACATGATGGCCAGCCTGGCTGAAGCTGTGCTTGCTGTTATCCCTTTAAGAGTGTGTTGGACTGAGATCCACAACACAATACAAAAGGAGGGTGAGTTAGCAGCTGACTACCGTACACATATGGACTCTGTTTTCGCAGCTCACTCTGGCATCGACGCAGACAATGAGGCATACGATGACCTGCTCGTTCGTGTCATGGCTACATGTGTCAGATGGGAAACTGGGACCATAGCGAATGTCTGGACACACGTTCTGCACACTGAACGAAATAAGATAGATTTGGACTCTATCCAAACACAAAAACTTCAGACTGCTCAACTGATACTTTGACATCTATTCCTCCACCGAGGAATGAAGAAAGACTGTTAACATTAAGGGAGCACAAAGATACAGAAGTGGTATGGGTTTGTCACTCATGCAGGATCAGGAGATCCCAGAAGGCATGGATAAAACATTCACAACCACAGAGAAACTTGTCTTTTGTTGTATTCTGTATTCTGAGACTTGGAAAAACATTAACCTATACCAATATGTTTGCAGTAAAGAGTTAGTTGATAAAACCATGTGATTTCCCAAATAAATTATGTTGACACTTTGTGTCAAAAGAGAGGAATGTGGGAAATAAATTGTTTTCCTGTTCCCATTAGGGAGTTTTTAGTGTAAGGTTTTCTGTATGTTCAAAGATAACAATTAACCAACAGTCAAGCTGTGAACAAATTATGGGATTGTAAAGCAGGGGTCGGCATGAGGTGCACAGGATGACATTTGTGGGTCATAAACAAAGTGTGTTGTCTTGTTGTAACTTGCTTTGATGTGACTGTATATATGTTTGAGATCTCTGAAGCAAAGTCAGAGAACATTTAGACCATCTTGGTGACAGAGTCTCTCCTTGCATGCAGTAAAGACTTGACGTAGAAATAAAGTCCTTTAAATCTTCCTCATGGTCTTGTCTGCATCCGAGTCCTCCGTATGTAGTCATTGGTATTTCCCATTAAGGGAAATAAAACGTAACATGTATTAGACCACCTGTCATAAAAACTTCAATATTATTTTATATTTCACCTTTTTATAGCCACATTTGAGCTGGCTTACTTCTGTGAGAAGTCAGAAATTAATCAAACTTAACATTCAACCACTAACACTAATGTTTGTGTCCAGGAATGCTTATAAATAATAATAATCATCATATAATATAATGCCATCATTTGACATCAAGAAATACTCAAGAAATAATCAAGAAATAATAATGTGCTTTACAAAATGTCAAAGAGTACATTTGAAAATTCTTGGGTAGCAATAATGATTGTATTTTAGCATGAAAGAACATATATATATGTATAATTGTGATTATATATCATTTAAAGAGCTTCTACATACTGGTGTATTAAGCATAAAAGATCATAATAATGATGTTGATAATTACCGATGCTGTGTCTGTGGGTGTTTGGTCTAATAAAACACTGATTAGGAGCATGTTTAATCTTTTTATTACACTTGTCCATATGTTAATATATGTGTCTTTGTTTGTTTTATTGGTGAACTGTGTATTGCAGCATATCAGAACAAACACTTTTGCTGTGAAATTCTGTCAACATCATCATGATGAAATATTGTCTCCACAGACTTGAACTTCATAGTTCATATATGATGATGACGACGGTCAACAGGACAAAGCATTACATTTAAACAGAAGCTGTAAACAATTCAAGAACAACAGTGAAGAAAATTTGCAAAACTAAACAGAAATAGAGAAAAGAAATAAGTTAACCTTTGACCTTCAGCTATTGATCTTTGTGGCTGTTAATAACAGATGGATGGACCAAACAAATGAGGAAAAACAAAACACTAACATCGGCCAGCCTCAACAGTGACACGTTGACAGCTACGTCATTCTTGAATTTCCCCAAAGTGGATCTAATCTAATCTAATCTAGAATGAGGTGTGCTCATGTCTCCACCAGCTCAGTGGTGGAGGGAGTCGTCTTTCAACTGGAAGGTTGTGGGTTTGATTCCATTGGTCTACATGTAGCCCACTTGTACTTGTCCTTGGAGAAGACACTTTTCTACGAGAATTTACGATAACGAAAACATTTTTATTGTCTCCTTCTCCTCAATAATGACATATTAGCAGAGGTGGAAAGTCATGAACTATTAGTTAATGTCATTTTACTTTTACACATCTCTATTGAACTAAAATTTTAAATTAAATTAAAATGAAAAAATCCACACACTGGAAACTTTGTCAGTGAATTAAAAGTGAATAAAGAATGTAGAAGTAACTTTTTTTTTACACCACTTCTTTTACTTGAGTAGAATGTTTCAGTACTATCTCCACCTCTGCATAATAATAATAATAATAATAATAATAAAAATAATAATAAATAGGAAAACATTTTATTTATGTTCAGGACACTCAAGGTCACCGTATAAAGTACAAAGATAGTACAAAATGTGAATGTCACGGGCAACACTGCTTTACTGAGAATCAGTGTTTGTGAATATGAAAAAGAAACTGAATATGAATCTAATCTCTCTTCACCATGTTTGAAGCTTGTACAATAACTCTATACAAGATGAAAACATATACTATATTTAGCATTATCTTTTGTTTTTGTTGCAGTTATGTCCTAAATCACACCTGCTCTAGAACATGAAGACCACACAGATCATTAACTATCACAGATCGGCAGGGATGTGAAGAAATGTCAGATAAAGCCATTATTATGCAATCAACTCTACTTTGACTGAATGGAATTTTTCTCTCTCTCATCAAAAGAACCAGAAAACTCCACAGAGAGTGTGTTATGTGTAGATTGGTCATTCTCATGCAGCAGCTTTCAGCAGTTATTAATCAATGCTTTCCCATTTGAGTGCAGTGTCACTAAATGTGTTTGCGTAGTGCCATGTTTTTAAGTTTTTTTTCATTTATATTTCAAGTTTTTAGGTTTTTTTTCATTTATTTTTTCACGTTTTTAAGTTTTTTTCCTTTTTTTTCATGTTTTTAAGTTTTTTTTCCATTTATTTTTTCATGTTTTTTAGTTTTTTTTCATTTATTTTTCATGTTTTTTGTCCAGTTTGTCTCGACGCTGTCACACTTTTCACTGTCTTTTTATATAATGTTTTCATGCCATGTTCTGTTCTGTATTTGTCTTTCTAAGGCCATGATTGTACAGACAAAGATAAAGAAGAACACATTTAACGGCTCATGTGTCATGTAAAAAATGACCAAAAAAAAGAACATTACTTATTGCTGTTTCTTTTATCCACTACTTTATTTAAACGCACACACTTGGATATGTTATTTTTTTAGAGGTTTACACCTGGATGTGTTTTAGTTCAATGACTTGTTAAAAACTAAAGCCTGATACAGTGACCTGTCTGACTGAGAACCTTCTCAGATATCTTGTTATATATAATAATATGTTATATATTTACTTTAAAAGTTTTTAGCCTATAGATGGAGGTGGACTATCTGTTTCATTGATGTACATGTCACCATTAAAATATAAAGGGCTAAATACATAAGTCAATGAATAGATGCTTGTGTTGTGTTGTGTTGTGTTGCAATCCCTATCATACCACCGCAGTGTGTCCAGAATTTCATCATCACAGTGAGCGCAACACAAAAGACCTTCCCACTTCCTGTCTGTGGAGGAAAATTCCCGTAGTGATTGTAGTGAATGGGTATATAAAGGCAGCAGCAGGTTAGTACAGGCAGACAGAACAACACTGACAAACAGAGCTTCACACAGCTTCACAGAGCACACTAATACAACTCCTTCGCTGACTTCAACAGGTAAATGGACTTTTCTTTTTCCTTCTGAATCTATTTTATACTGATAGAAAGGATCAATTTCAACTAAGGGACAATTATAAACTGCTGCATACATCTGTATGCACATGTGTTTAGGTAAAAGGTAAACACAGAAATCTTTTCCTGTCCCCCTGTAGATCTTTATCCATTTAAGAAAAGGATGGAATGTGCAATGTTGAGCCCTGTGATGCCTGAAGGACTGGGTCTGGAGATCTCCCAGCATCCTCTGAAGATGAGGCGTGTGGTGAACCTCATCATTGCCATGGAGAGGCTGAAGGCCAGCAGGTTCGACTTCAGAGATGAAAACCTGCTCAACATCATGCTGGAGAGTATCGTGGAAGGTAAATACCACCAATGAAGCGTTATCTCAACACCGCTGCATCAAAGGAATGTCCTCTGTATGTCAGTGTGGATAAAGTCTCAAAAGGCCACTGAATAGAATGTTGCCCATGAAGTCCTTCACAATCAGGTCTTACAAGTGTCATTGGTGTAGTATGAGAATTTAGCTCTGGAGCCATGAGTGTCCTCTTGTTAGCCTATTTTCAGATATAATGCTTAGTGTTTTCTGAAACCATCCATTAATTTTCAGTGGTTTCTCTTTTACTGTTGTCAGTCCTAAGGTCGACTGACCTTCAGAGAGATGAAGCTATAACAAAAGGGGAACTGATCAAATGTTCCCTTTCTTTCCCCTCAGAACATATTGTGTTTGAACTCAGTGCGACTCCACCTGACGAGTTCAGCAGGACAGGAGTGTACCAGTGCAGCATCACGGACACGCAGAAGAGGAACTTTGTTTTGGTGGAAAACAGCATGGAGCTGCACGCTGTCATGTTGCAGGGAGGCAGTGACAACCGCAAAGGTAGTTACATCATTGTTTGACTTGATATTTGAATATGAAGGTGATCAAATCCTCATGTCCCTTTAGCAAAATGCTCAAAAATTGAATCATATCCTGTGTTTTTATTTCCCCCTGCAGTTTATCTGAACATGTCAACCTATGTGCACCCCTCGCCCAGCACTGAGGCCAGACCTGTAGCTCTGGGCATTAAAGACACTAATCTCTACCTGTCATGTCACATGGGAGATGGTGAGCCAACCCTGCATTTGGAGGTAAAACTGCTCACTATCTTCCCTGTTATTAGCTTTTCCTGCTATTCAAAGCAGTTGTTTGTGTTGTTTTCAGTGAACATTTATAGATGAAACTATAATATGAATAATATCATGTATATTAAACAATGTCACATGTCCCTTTTCACCCCTCAGGCAGTGGAGGACAAAAGCTCTCTGTCGACAGTCAGTGCAGAGAGTGACATGTTGAGGTTTCTGTTCTATAAACAGGACACAGGTGTGAGCCTGAGCACTCTGATGTCTGCTCGATTCCCTAACTGGTTCATCAGCACAGCAGACGAGGACAACAGGGCTGTGGACATGTGCACACAGACGGCTCAACGCTACAGAACCTTCAACATCCAGAGGCAGAGCTAGAATCTGCCTCTGCCTCTATGTAATGTGGATCAGTTCATTTGATTTACATAGTCAACAAATGAGAACAGTATTTACTGTATGTACTAAGTACAGAACGTGAAATACTTTGTGTATTGACATAGTCAAGTTTCACCACCAGGTGGCGTTGTTGTGCTGTCTGGTGATCACCCTTTGGGTTTACAAAACCACCTGCTTTTATCTATCTATTTATTTATTTATCCATCTATTTATGCAACATTTCAACATTGTTTGTGTGTATTTGAACATCTTCTTACTAACATTTAAAGTATTATAATGCCATGCAAAATTTAAATAAAGCTTTTATAACCGACAGTATTTGGATTTGTGTTGAATGTGTTTGCTATAATATGACATAACTAAAGTAATAACGCTGTGAAGAAAGTAATAATATATACAGTAATATATATCCAAACATTTAAATAGATCCAGCAAGTCCTACAACAACCTGACACAACACAGATATCTTCCTGGCCTGGTCGTGTTTGTGCACTTTTGTATTTGACAGAGAAAAATATGTTTCAGGTCAACTAACTAACTGATAGACTGAGTTTAAAAAAACAAACACAGGTGCTCAAATTCCTATTTCTATTTACTAATGTCCATGTTTTTCTTCACAGCCCTGGGACCTGGTCTAGACCAGTGCTTCTCAAAGGTCGAGCAAAATCAACTACAGACTTTTCACAGGAGCCAGATTTATTCCCAATAAGATCATTTGCTTTCTCATCATCCTCCTCTTCCTCACTTATACTTCACACACTGCTATAGGGACATTATATTAGTAGACTCTAGTTATTATGATTGAATTATAATATTATAAACCAATTATAAACCATGTTGATAAAAGGTGTTTGAAGATGCTGTTGTAAGTGAGTATTAAATTCATGTTATTTATAATAGCATGAATCCCTATACGACTGTGACCAAAGCAAACAACATTCAGAAAATCAACTCTATATTCAGCTGTTAACTGCTATATCATTTCAAGTTATAAAAGTGTGCTTTTGGTTCAATTGATCTTTTTAATAATGTTTAAATGAATTATTTATTGCAATAATCACAATCATATGATCTCAACATAAAAGAACTTTCAAGTTAATCTTCATGAAAACAATTGTCATTGTGTCCACAGGACACCTTGAGACATGGACATAGGCTTTTATAGATCTTTATATTCTATATTTTTAATTCATGGAGTTTCATGTTTGAAAAACATTCCTAAAGGCCATAAAAAGCCCAGACAAATCTTATTTCTCAGAGTGACGTCACAGCTGTGTACGAGCACAGCCAATCGCGGTCATGAGGCGTCTCGGGAACGGCGCTACTGTCAGTGAACCGTACGTAGGAGAAATGTGAATAAATGAAGACAATGATCGGGTTTCATTTACATTTTTAAAATATTATCACAAAGCAGGTTTTCGTTGTTTATTCGTCGCTCATTAACATTTATTTTCAAACCTATTATCGATGTATTAACGAGCTGCTGTGTGGATTCATTGAGGAGAGGAGACTGACATGTTGCACTTTATCACTGTGTTCAGTCCCGGACATCGTGACACTGATGACGGTGTGCGCTGTGGAGCTGTGACCATGTGATGATGTCAATGTGACACTGATGACGGTGTGGACTGTGGAGCTGTGATGCACTGAGACCTCTATCGGTTCAAGAAGTTAAGCCCAATTTATACTCCTGTGTAAAGTCCTCTGCATCAATGGAGAGCCTGTCGGGGAGCCTCTGCGTCGTCTCCGACTGCACAAAATATTTTTTAAGTGTCCGTCACTCTGTCAAGGGACAACGGAGACGGCAAGAGCTGCGATTGGTCCTCAGGACAGGCCGAGCTAAGCTGCTCTGTGCCGGCTCACAGTGCGCACCGAGCGTCCACAGAGGCGACGCTGATCACCACCAACAACGTTGCTGCCAAACTATAAATACGTCATATCTTAACACACACAGCACATGTTTAGACTCTAAATGGCCAATTGCTCACCTCAAATTATCTTAAAACTGCGTTCCGTCTTTCTCTCTCGGCCGCCATTGCTCACTGTAGCCTGAAGCACAACAACCTTGCACAGTGACCCCTACTGATCGGGCGGGAAATTGCAGCATGTATCCGTCACCACGACGCAGAAGTATGAAGGCTCGAGGGGTCTCCGTGGTGATGCAGTCGGATAACGCATTAAGCAGTCGGAGAAGTATAATGTGGCCTTTACTGTTAAATGTGATGAACACGCGAATTAGAATTGAATATAAACGTGTTGAGTGAAAGAATCGGGAGTTATAAAACTACTTTTACACGTTGTTGTTGTTCCTGATAATAATTATATAATTATATAAGGGAAATCAGGCAAATGTCCATGTGCATGTCCAAGCGCTCGCACATGGCAGCAAACACCCGAGACTCGAAATATCTGCGCTGGTTGCTGTGTATAGTCCCCACAGTGCCAAACCGGCTGAACATCCCCTCCACCAATGCATCCGCCACCGTCTCTGCTTCCTGGTCTGGGATGGCGTACGCCTCTGGCCACTTTGTGGAGTAGTCCATTGCTGCTAGGACATAGCAGTTACCCCCGATCCGAGCGCGGAAAGGGGCCCATGATGTCCACAGTGACCCTTTCCATTGGTGCGCCTGCTGGTTGTTGCTGCAGTAGGGCACGTGATTGGTCCTGAGGCCCTTTGTGAGAGGAAGAGGCATCGCAGCTGTGGCAGAAGTCCTCGACATCTCTTCGCTGCAGGCCCCAGTAGTAACTCTGGCGCAGGCGGCGGAGGGTCTTAGTAACGCCGAAGTGTCCTGCCCCTGAGCCCCCATGGCAAGCCTCAAGCACAGCTGACCTCAGTGCTCTTGGAACCACAACTTGCCACCTCTCCTCCCCCATGGAAGGGTCCCGCCATGCCCGTTGCAGCACGCCTTCTTTCAGCCGAAGTGTCTCGACTTAGCCCACAGACTCTTAGTTGCGATGGAGAGCCCCGTAATGTCACTCCACGGTGGCCTCTGCCCGTCCTCGAGCCACTGTAGCACCAGCTGTAGATCGGGGTCGTTCTCCTGCTGTGACCTCCATTCCGGCGTCTCCACCACGTGCAGAATTCTACAAGAGAGCTGGGCTGGGTTATCGGGCTGTGTGAGCTCATTTTCCCTCTCCTCTCGCTTCTCGCAGTAGCGCCTGCCCTATGAGCAACGGTGAAGTCAAATGTCTGCAGTTCTTCCAGCAAACGGGCCACCTGCCCCTCTGGCTCCCTGAAAGACATAAGCCACTGCAGGGCAGCATGAAGTGTCTCACAGCCGTCACAACAGCTAGGAGCTCCCGCCGTGTGACGCAGAAACGTTTGAGAATCCGGCTAAAGTACGCCACCACCTTCTCTCCGTCTGGCCCCACCTGCGACAGCACAGCCCCCAATCCAACATTGCTGGCGTCAGTGTCCAAGACGAAAGGCAGGGCGGGGTCAGGTGGCACAAGAACAGGGGACTCAGTCAGGGCTCTCCGGAGGGTATCAAATGCCTGCTGACACTATGGGCCCCAACTGAACACACAGTCCTTCTGCAGCAGGCGAAAGAGTGGTGCTGCGATTGACGAAAACCCCCGCACAAACCTCCTATAATAAGAGGCCAGACCCAGGAAGCTCTTCAGTTGGGTCTGGTCTGCGGGGGTGGGCCAGTCTTTGATGGCACCGATCTTCTCCTCCAGTGTGCTGATGCCCTCCTGGCCCAGTTTATGACCCAGGAACTCAACCTCTCTCTGCAGGAAATGACACTTGTCGGGGTGCAGCTTCAAGCCGGCAGCTGCCACCCTCCCCAGCACCTGCCGTAGCGAGTCCAGGGCCTCTTCACACGACCTCCCATGAACAAGGAGGTCGTCCAGGTAGACAAGGCACTGTTTCCGTGGGCCAGCACTCTGTCCATCAGTCTCACAAAGGTGGCTGGAGCATTACAGAGACCAAAGCTCAGGACCCTGAATTGCCACAACCCCCTGTTGGTGCAGAAAGCTGTTTTTGGCTTAGACTCTGGGGACAGCGGTACCTGCCAGTAACCACTCCGGAGGTCTAAAGTGGAGAACCAGGAGGAGCCCGCCACCAAGTCCAGGGACTCATCAATTCTGGGGAGGGGGTAAGAGTCCTTTCTGGTGACCTTGTTAACGGGTCTGTAGTCCACACAAAACCGCATCCGCGTACTGTTTTTTTTGGGGACCATCACCACCGCGGAGGCCCACGGACTGTCAGAAGGCTCAATAATCCCTGCCTGCAGCATCTCTTCCAGTTCTCTGTCAGCAGCTTCCTGATGGGCCATGGGGAGGCGCCTGGGGCGTACCTTAATGGGTCGAGCATCCCCGGTGTCAATAAAGTGTTCCACCATGTGCGTCAGCCCCACCTCCCCTTCATTGAGGGCGAAAATGTCTTTAAATTCCAGCAGCACCTGCCACAGTTTATCCTGTTGTTGCTGATTCAGCCCCTCACAGTTCTTGGCCCAGATACTCCTCACAGCAGCGCCCTGCTCCTCTTCTTCCCCCACAACCGGACACTCAGCTGGCAGCTGCATGGTGGTATCTGCGGTGCTGGCTGTGGGTGCAGCCGTTCTCGAGTGCACCGGGAGGGGGGTTAACTGAACGCACTGCCCCCCTGGAAAAGTCGACGAGCCCGTCCCCAAGTCCAGGATGCCGCCCACAGCACGGAGGAAGTCCAGGCCGAGGATACAGGCGTCCTGTACATCAGCAACCCATGCGGCAAAAGGAATAGACAGGTCCCCCACCGTAAACTGGAACACACACCTCCCTTTAATTGGGGCCAGATCACCGGTCACTGTCCTCAAGCGCACGGTTGTAGTCTCCTCAGAAACCCCCACAGGAACAATATCTGGTCGCACAAGCGTAGCATTAGACCCAGTGTCCACCAAGGCTGTGCACGATATTTCTCCCACAGTCACCGGAACATGGAAAAAGTTCCCTACTTGAGTCCAACCCACAGCGATGACTTGACTTGGTGGAGGTGGCGACAGAGCATGGGTAGAACAGGCCTGTGCGTCCCCACTTACACGGGCCCCCTGCCGTTTCCCTGCGCTGCGGCAAACCTGGGGCAGTCTCTGAGCAGATGTCCGGTCTGTCCACACCCCCAACAGTTCTGCGTTCGGCATCTTGAACGTGCCTGTGGAGCTCTCGCCTGCAGGGCAGCAGCTTGGATCGCCTCCTGCTGCTCCTACGGGGCTCCGCCGGGTACTGTCAGAGCCCTCACGACGGCAGACCCCTCAGCCTCACCAAAGTCTCTGTTCAGCATCTCCCGCTCTACAGCCAGCTCCAGTGCTTCATTCAGAGTGGTAGGACGAGCGAGCAGCGTGTGGACCCGGAGCTCTTTGGGGCTGAGTGCCTGCAGGAACTGGTCTCTGGCGAGCTCTTGTTGCACCACTGGTGGCATTGTCTCATTAGCACGCTTGCACATGTACTCAATATCGCTTGCGAGGATGCGGAGGGGCTCACCAGGACGTCTGCGTCTGTTATGGAACTCAGATCGCAGCAATACAGGCTGTCCATATTTCCCAAAACGCCTCTGAAGTGCCCCCACCAGGGCACCGTAGTCGCCTCTCTCCTCCCGACTCAGCAGCAGCAAACATGAAGCGGCGTCTTCCGTCAGGCACACTCTCAAAACCTCTTAAAGGGACAGTAACAGAAACACACACTTGGAACAGTTGAACAGTCCCAACCACACTAACCAATCCCCTTCAGGATTGTTACAATACGTTTGAAAATAAATGTTAATGAGCGCCGAATAAACAACTAAAACCTGCTTTGTCATAATATTTTTAAAATGTAAACGAAACCCCCTCATTGTCTTCATTTATTCACATTTCTCATGAAGTTTTCATATCGTACGGTTCACTGACAGTAGCGCTGTTCCCGAGACGCCACATGACCGCGCTTGGCTGTGCTCGTACACAGCTGTGACGTCACTTTGAGAAAGAAGATTTGTCTTGAATGTTTTTCAAACATGAAACTCCATGAATTAAAAAATTATAATATAAAGATTTATAAAAGCCTGTGTCCATGTCTCGAGGTGTCCTGTGGACACTTTTACACGCGTCTCTTTTACTATTGTGGTCGATGGGAAAATTGCTTTTTGTGCTCCATGGGATTTTTTGTTGCAGTACCCACAGTGGCCACCATGCAAAAATTGTCTTCAAGGCAGAGGGGGCGGAGCTCTATCCAGTTCATATTATACATCCATGGCGGTGCTCTATCCAGTTCATATTATACATCCATGTGTGATGTGTGGGCGTCTCCAGCATAGACGTATAACAGTAGATGCCGCATTGGCTGCTGGGGCGCGAGAAATGCGGCCGCCATCTTGGACCGGTCGTTCTACTGTTAGTTGGGCAGCAGAAGCAATACGTTGCTAGAACATTGTGCAGCATATTCCTGCGTTAATAGACGGACGTTTGAAAACAGGGCTCGAGGGATTACTTTTCACCAGTAGGATTGAACATTGCCCAGAACAGGTGATTAATTGAACCTAAAACCGATTTTGTCAGTTGTTTATTACTGTTCCATCCAGTGTCTCTGGTGTGGGCTGCAGTTAACGATTCAGCCTCCAGAGGCATCTGTTCTGTTAAGTAATATTGAGATTCCATAAAATTTAAAAGGAAAAGGGAAAGATATCATTTGTAAAATCAAGATAATAGTGGAAAAACAATAAACACTGTGTTGTGATCTCCCCAAGTAAATATGAGAGTTTCTTTGTGTCTGTAGTGTGTTCAAATTCAGGGTGTATTTGTATTATTTTGGGAAAGTGTTCATTTCTCAGAGCCTGGTATTTGGTATCTCTCTCTGTATATGAATTATATATATTTACATTTTCTCTGATATATACCGTGTGTGTATGTGTATATATATATGTATGTATATATATATATGTGTATGTGTGTGTGTGTATATATAAACATACACACACATATATATATACACATTTATATATGATTACTCTATGATTTCTATTGCTGTGTTTATATTTATAGTGTATATAGTGTTTGCAAAATACCTACATATCACATATATCCTATATCTGAATATTCTATTACTGTTAATCCCACTATGACTATTAAAATACGCCGAACCATGTGTTCTGTATCATAGCTACATGTATGACGTTTGCAGCAAAAAAAAAAACCCTGTGAAAATAAGTTTTGAATTCAGAGTTACGATTGATAAAGTGCGCATTGAGCTGTCAAACAGATAGACAGAGTGGAGCGGGCGACCGGTCCAAAATGGCGGCCCCATGGCTCGTCAGCGCCAATAGGCAGTAGCGGTCAATGCGGCGTCTACTGTTATATGTCTATGGCATGGATGTATAATATGAACTGGATAAGCACCGCCCCTTCGCTTCCGTTCATTCCTATGAAGCTGCTCACCCAGCGCATATGCCAAAAAAGTTTTTGACTTCCGTGTTTATTTCCGGGTTATGGGGCCCATAGAGCATGCGCAGTAGTGTCCCTACCATAATTCCTCTCGGCTATGTGAACGAGGTGTCCGCGTTATCGAGTTGCTCGGCGCGTACATGAACAGCGAAAGGCATGATGGGAGTATGCTAATGACGTGAGCTAGTGGTTTTCATGAATACCACCGTCACGTTAACTTTGTTTTTAAACCATGGATTTATAAATAAATGCAAAACCAACGACATCGAAGTGAATATAGTAAGCTGAGTACAATGACGTAGTTAAAGATTAAAACGATCAATAAAAATGGTTTATTTGGGTTAGGACCGTGACTACTTTATATGTGTTACAGGAATCATGTTGTTTTTGTCTGATTTCCCTTATATAATTGTATAATTATTATTACGAACAATAACAACGTGTTAAAGTAGTATTATAACTCCCGATTATTTCACTCAACACGTTTGCATTAAACAGTAACTTTATGAACCGATAGTGACGATAAGACAAACATCCTCCCCGGGAATCAGTGGTGAAGTGACCGCAGATCTCAGTGCATCACACGGTCACAGCTCCACAGTCCACACCGTCATCAGTGTCACGATGTCCGGGACTGAACACAGTGATAAAGTGCAGCATGTCGGTCACCTCTCCTCAATGAACCCACAAAGCAGCTCGTTAATACATCGATAATACGTTTTAAAATAAATGTTAATGAGCGCCGAATAAACAACTAAAACCTGCTTTGTCATAATATTAAAAAATGTAAATGAAACCCCCTCATTGTCTTCATTTATTCACATTTCTAATGAAGTTTTCATATCGTACGTTTCACTGACAGCAGCGCCGTTCCCGAGACGCCACATGACCGCGCTTGGCTGTGCTCGTACACAGCTGTGACGTCACTCTGAGAAATAAGATTTGTCTGGGCTTTTTATGGCCTTTATGAATGTTTTTCAAACATGAAACTCCATGAACTAAAAATACATAATATAAAGATTTATAAAAGCCCGTGTCCATGTCTCGGGGTGTCCTGTGGACACTTTTACACGCGTCTCTTTTACTATTGCGGTCAATGGGAAAATTGCTTTTTGGGATCCATGGGATTTTTTGTTGCAGTACCCACAGTGGCCACCATGCAAAAATTGTCTTCAAGGCAGAGGGGGCGGAGCTCTATATCCAGTTCATATTATACATCCATGGTCTATAGGTAATGCCAATTCCAATATGGCGGCGATGTCGACGTACGACGCTGCTGATCATGACGCGTCGACGTGGTTATGTGTACGCCCACAACTTCCGGTGTGTAGTTTCGCACACGCGCACTGTAAATGAAATTCAAATCGTCCAATCAGTGAAGAGAAGGCGTTCACCCGGCAATTTCAAAACAGGATACGCGAGTCGATGTGTTGTTTTGGAGTGAGCAGTTAAACGTACCGCCAGCTGTTAACATAAAAAAACCATATATATATGTATATATAAATAAGTTATTTTGTCAACGTCTGACGAAGAAAGTGAAGTGCTGCAGCAATGGAAGAGGGAGAGACCGCGTCACTTCTGTCCCGAAAGGGTTAGTCAGCGTGTTATGTAGCCCAAATGCTAGCTCAGATATTTAGCACTGATTAGCATGTTATCGCTAACGCTAGGTAGCGCGCTTTTCACACTCATTTAAAGTTTAATTTCGAAACCGTAATTCATATACTGAATATGTTAGGAGCTGTTTTGTATTCTATATAGTATCATCGGAAAAGGTTTAGGTAGATATTAAAAGTAATTATTTTTATTTGCACAAGCTCACTCATGTCTGACAATTTGTTTGTTTAGGCTGCATTGATATCGATCGACAAGAACAAAATATAAAGACAA
Organism: Microchirus variegatus; assembly: GCF_963457635.1. Taxonomy (NCBI): domain Eukaryota; kingdom Metazoa; phylum Chordata; class Actinopteri; order Pleuronectiformes; family Soleidae; genus Microchirus; species Microchirus variegatus. The sequence goes on from NC_139819.1 coordinate 19,168,334, forward strand.
ATAAGATATTAGTACATACGCACATGTTATGTAAATATCACATTAAATACACACAATACTCTTAAAGTTGTTTCTGCAACATTTACATATAAACACGTATTACATGTAAAACAGAATAAAATCACACATAATAATGGAGTTATAACGATTAGTTACTCGGTGTTAAAACTGCTTGATTATGTGGTCAGTGTAGAGAGAGAAAGTGCGTGTGTTTGTGTACACGTCGTTATTCACAGTTACTTCCAGTTACAGTGACTCATTGTAGCATAGCTAAGTTCATGTTTGCTTGTCAAGTACAAACATGACTGGAATGTGACTATCAAGTAGGCCTGATAGGCCAATATCTAATAAATGTCTCATTGATATCTATTTTTTTATTATAATTGCGTTATCATAGGGAATGGTAATTTGTTCTATAATTATTCTCAGTTTCATTTGAATAACTATGTAATATTTGTGCAGATCTGTGAGAAACAAAGATGTTTTCTTAGGTCTGTAGAATTTGATTGCTTATATGTATTGGTCAGGACAATATTTAATATTCGATACACTGCATTCACTGCAGTTCATCTCTATTACCAGAGTAAAAAAAAATTTAAACTCTCTGAATCATTTTATTTTCTGTAACTAACAATTGTTTTTTTCTCGGTTCACTGAATAGAATTATTCAGTCCCAAAAACGTAAGAAAATTGTGAAAATTGTTTTTCCTCAGACCTTACAATCATGACTCCCTAAAATGTCTTGTAATGTCCAGAGACCAGACTTGGTCAGTTGTTTTAAAGTAAAGTGTCATTTCAGGTGATTCAGATACTGCCAGTACATGTTTGTAAAAAGGACAATCTCATTAGATTTGATTTATTCTTTTTTTAAATGTATTTTAAAGCACTTATTGTTCACTCGTGCACTTATACGCATGTCTATTGTGTTGAAGGTAGAGGAGCAGCTTGAAGATTCATTGCTGGTGATGCAATGCTTGCTGCTTCTGCCACCTTATATAGCAATAGATGCACCACACATCAGGCAACAGGTAGTTGTTTGAGTAGCAGTACGTTTTTTTTTTTTCAGTGCAATCGCTGAGGCATGGATTTACAGCATAATAAAATGGTGATCAATTTGTGTCACGTGCTGATTTCACAATGTGCTTTTTCTGTCTCAGAGCTGCGTAAACAGAAGTTAATGGAATATATGGCAGAAAAAAAACGACTGAAACTGCCCAACCCTAAGTAAGACAAAAACCTTTTCTCATGTTTTTTCTTATCTGGTGTAGACTGACTAAACCAGTTTCACTCCCCAGACCTTACCTCTGTGATGTTAAACACACCACGAAGCCTGGGACATCTTCACAAAAGGTAAGGGTGTACATGCCTGTATGTGAAGTCATGTAATACCTTGAAATCAGTCAAGTGTGCAATAGGGTTGTGCTGATGGATGATGTCATCATCACCCCGTCTATCAAACTAATCCTTGTCTCTTCTAGTTGACCTGAAGGGATTGCTCTGTGAATTAAATTGAGAATATAACAAATATATGCATGCTATTTTAACAACTTCTCATGTTACTTTAATGCTAAACAATGTACCCGATGTTTACTAAAAATTGATTGAACGCATTGATTTGTAGCACTTTCACATCCAAATTCCTGTTTCATGGGCTCTCCACCCTTTTTAAATTCATAATCCACCCACAGAAGTGTGCCCTGTTTGAATCTCACCTGATTCTTAATCTTACCTATTTTAGCCATGCACGGTCACACTGACCACAGGAAATGTTGTACCACACTACAATTAATTTTCCCCGCAGTTTGTCTAACATTCCATTCACAAGCTTATTGTTATAGTCCATAACAATAAGCGAGGATATCATCGATCACCATGTTTTACTGTAAACATCATCCACTGCCAATTTAGGGGACATCGCCCAACCCTAGTGTACAATGATAATGATCAACAATCATTAGTTTTTAAATGACAATTGAAGATTGAGAATGATCTCGTGTGGCACAATGCTCCATCATATATAATCCCACTACAATCCCAGAATTTGCGACACAGATATGAGCCATGCTTCATTTAAAACCTGATGGAGCCACATTACCACATGACACCATCAGATTATTACCTACTATTATGCAACGATTAGATGTTAATCGTTTCTAATAATGTAAAAAAAAATTGGACTTTCCACAAACCATTCAAAAGGGGTGGGGGCAGAAGCATTTATCATGTCAATCTGCTGAACAACCTGATTTTTCTCTGTGTTTTCAGTCCTATTAGTACCTGTTTGCAGCAGTATCACACAGATACTGTGTGATGCACAGATGTACTGAGAAATGGAGGCAGTCATTTGGAGCTGATGAGCTTAATCAGCATTGTGTAAACTCTTGACAATAGATTGAATGTGTCATACAACTAATCATGTATTTGTATAGCTCTAAACTATTGGCTTTTTAAAAAACTAAACAAACTATTGTTATATAATCTTTTTTTTTTTTTTTTCTTTTCTTAACAGAATTTCAAGGGGAAAGAGAACAAAGGTCCGTCCAACATGTTCAAGCATGAGACCACAACAATTCCAACTCAAGCCACAAAGCACCCTGCCAGGAAAGCATTTGTTATCGCTAACAAAGTCGATGTCAAAGGCAGCATTGTGCCTGGACTGCAATATGGCAAATGTCCATCTGCAATCAGTGGTTCCACACAACCACAATTTAATCAGAAGTCGGTGCTCACTGCGATGAACATGACTGTGCCCCCCAAATCTAACCGTAATACAACCAGCCACCTTAAAAAGCAATCAAACAGAGAGATGCAGTCTTCTTGCAGAACTTCTTCAAAAGCAGGTTCTAATGGCAGGTTGTCGAGCTGTTCACATGCTCTTTGGTCAGTTCCAGAGAGAACAGGCAGTGTTAGGATAAGTCTTGGCCCATTTGTCAAAACAAAAACAGGACTCATCCCTGCAGTGACTCAGCCAAGAAATGTGAAAACATCTGTAACGCATGCCTTTTCTACAGCAACCAATATGTCTGCAAACAAGACGCAATCCAGCAGCTCATCATCAAATAAAGAGACTTTTTCCCAGAGGCCCACCGGGGCTGAGAAGAAAACACTTTATGCCACTACTCTGAACATCCCTGTCAACAAAAGAATAACAGTTTCTTCAACTAAAATACAAGAGAAAAAAATTCAAGATCAAAGCAAGGTGAACTCAAAACTGCTCCTGGGTAAACCTCAGCTTACTTGTAAGGGTCAGTTATCAAGTGTACTCAAATCAGTACCCTCCAAGTGCAGAGCAGAACCTATTATGCCAGATAGGCGAGGAGGGAATTCTGTTACTAACAGAACAGTTGGAAAGTCCACAGACAGGTTAGCAAAACAGACATTTGAGGTTAGAGAGGAAAAACATGTAAAGCCACACAAAGTTCCCACCCAAAAGTGCAGTGTGAGAGCAGTCAGGGTTACCCAGGCTGTTGTGACTGAGAAAAGCAAGACAAGTAAGGATACTGGAAGCAAAAGGGGACATGGTTCAGCAAATGTCCGTCCACCACAGGCTCATGTCAACAAAACAGGTGCGTCTGTGATGTCCAAGCCTGCCAGGTTCATCAGTCATACAGCCACAAACACAAAGATACCTAAGGTCCCAGTCAAGCGGATTCCTCAGACTGAAGTCAAGAAACTGACTGCTGCCCAAGAGGAAAGAATGTAAGTACAGCAGTGCAATTGTTAAACCACTGATGTATAACGACTGAATCAATACATTTTGACTTAAAGACTTCAATCTCCCTGCTGCAGAAGGCAATAATGCCGATCTTTCTGAACTGCCAGTTGCAACAGTGTGGCTGGTTGGTCTATCATTTTAAATATTTTCCACTAGAAATCAATTTGTTTATTGAGAATACAATTTTAATAACAGTCTTATTCAAAATATGTTCGACACATTTGGTCAGGTTGGTCCCTTGAGGCGCTCACTCGCAAAGACCACCCTCCATCTGACCTTGAAATTTTGCTTTGCAATTTAGGTCGCATAATGACACTAAAGATCATTGAATTTATAATTCCTTTCATTTCAGTGTGCCTGTGTAATTTTATCTCATGTTATTACATCAATCAGATAACATGATTTTTTTTTGTTCCGTAGGCGAAAACTGACAGAGTGGCGGGAAGCCAAGGGGATAACCTACAAACGCCCTCCAATGCCAGTGAAACCTCCAGTGAGGCACACTGTTGCTGTGCCCCATCCTTTCTGGACTGCCATGAAGGAGGAAGATGATGCCCAGTCCCTGATCTGTGCTGTAGACCGGTCACTGGTCGACTGTATCAAATTGCTCAGAGAGGTATGTAATGGTAATGTTTTTCTGGTCTTATTATTTTCATCTCCATTAAATCTCATTGCAATTTTCTGTTGGGAATATGCTTAGACATTGTCTTGGAGAGAGAATGAGGTAAATCTGCTCTCTTAATAACTAAATATTTACTTAAAATTGATGTTAAATGCATCTGTAATCTGACTGCTATCACTGATCTACAACGACCTGTTTGGTTGGTGACATTTAAAATGTATTCTAAATTGACTTATGTCATAAAATAGGAATAGATAATATCAGCATTCATTGCAGTGTCCAAAGACTCTTTCCACCGAGCATTAATCTGACAGAATGAAAATGACAGAGAGCTATTCATTTTTATATATATATATGTATATATATATATATACATATATATATATATATATTTGTTTATCCTCATTGCTTATTCCAACCCAGAAAACGAAAAGGCTTGTTTTGCCTGATTTTTTTTAATAAAGTGTTGATGTCCACAACTGACATTTTACAATAAGTACAACAACAATAGTATCTAATTCAGCTCCATGTGCATTTGTATTTCTGTATTTAGTTATTTATAGTATATCTCGCACACTATTGAATTAAAATTTGAATGCTGTCAAAACAGAATAATGCATTCTCAAATACACCAACAATTTGTCTCATTAACTTTTCATTTGTTATCTGCCCACATGTAACTGTGTCATTTCACAAGAGTATCTATATGTACAGCTGTGTGTACAGTATGATGTAAACTAGAGCTGCAACTAACGATTATTTTCGTAATCGATTAATCTGTCGATTATTTTCTCGATTAATCGATTGATCGTTTGGTCCATAAAATGTCAGAAAATGTTAAAAAACGTTGATCAGTGTTTGTCAAAGCTGAAATTCTGATGTTCTCTGAAGTCTTGTTTTGTCCAGAAACCAAAATGATTCAGTTTTAATGATTTCTTTGTTATGAGGAGCAAAGAAACCAAGAAAATATTCACATTTAAGAAGCTGAAACAATCAGAAATCTTGTTTTACTGATGAAAAAAGCTTCAAACCGATTCATCGATTAATTGTTTCAGCTCTAATGTAAACTGGTTATTTCCGTTGGTGAAGTGACTGGCACTGCATGGAGTGAACAGAGGTGTCCACTGAAGTGTCATTTAAATGTCCACCTGACAGTCTGAACTATGACAATGGTACACCTTTAGGATTTTTGTATGGCAGAGCTTTTGTGCATTTTTTGCATCTAGGACTTAAAAATCTCAAACCGAAGACTGGAGAGATACAGTTTTTATATATTCTTTTCTATTTTGGGGGATGCAACGGTACATTTTTCCTACGGTTCAGAATGCATTGCGGTTTTTGGGCCACGGTATCGGTACGGTTTCGATATCTTAAGGGTCCCATATTATACCCTATTAACCCAAGTTAAACTAGGCCCTAATGAACATGTCTGTGTCATGCTTTAGTCAAAATATCATAAGGATGAAGCACAATAGCAGTTCAATAACTCTGCCTTTTTCAGAACGCTCGGTTTTGTGCCTGATCATTTACATGTGAATGAGACCCAGGTAAATCCACTGCTTCCAGGAGAGTGTTGCCACTTATCACCTATTGTCATGCAGCGTCGTCACAACCCCCGCTCCATATACTCATAGTAATGTCCGTTTACCTGTTGTTACTGAAGGCCACATTATACTTCTCCGACTGCGTAATGCGTTATCCGTCTGCGTCACCACGTAGACCACTCGAGCCTTCTGCGTCGTGGTGACGGATAGGCGCTGAAATTTCCCGCCCGATCAGTAGGGGTCGCTGCGCAAGGTTGTTGTGCTTTTGGCTACAGTGAGCAATGGCGTCCGAGGGAGAAAGACTGTTGTTGTTGAAACAGCGGCCGTTTGTCACTTTTCTGTGTCCCGGAACGCAGTTTTAAGATAATTTGACCATTTAGAGTCTAAACATGTGCTGTGTGTGTTAAGATATGACGTATTTATAGTTCGGCAGCGACGAAGTCGGCGGTGTTCAGCTCCGCCCTATGTGGACGCTCGCTGCTCACTGTGAGCCGGCACAGAGCAGCTTCGCTCGGCCTGTCCTGAGGACCAATCGCAGCTCTTGTGCTCTCCGTTGTCCCTTGACGGAGTGACGGACACTTAAAAAATATTTTGTGCACCCGGAGACGACGCAGAGGCTCTTCGACTCTGCATAGCCTACGCAGAGCACTTTATGCAGGAGTATAAATTGGGCTTGAGTTTCACCGTAATGCATAGAGTGACCACAATTTTGGCTTCTCGCGATCATAAAGAAATCAAAGAAAAACGATTAATGCGCCGCGCGGCGTTTATGTAAATTCCCATTCTAGAAAAAGACCCTGAACGCACCGTAGGAGTGTAACTGCGGCTCCAACTGGTGTGTGGATCAACAACACGAGGAGAGAACGTGGAAACACGACAGAAAGGCAGCCTTTGGTTGAGAAGAAATGTAGGACAACATCTACATCTTTCTGCAGTGCTTTCAAACGCGTGCTCCTCATATCACCGATCCACACATGTCACTCGGTAACTGCAGGCATGTAACTGGTGCGTTCAAGGTGTCCCTCCAGCATAGGAATTTACATACACGATCAACAACAAAGGGCTTGTGAAGCTTGTGAACATTTTTACATAAATATATCCACTGGACACAAAAATCTTCTGAGGCTGGAAGTTTTTGTAAAACACTTTGCTCCGCTGTACTCCGCTCTTTCTACCTCACCTAGTCTCATATTTCACAGGGACAAGGGGGAGCTACGGTGGAGCTGTGAAGTACTCTGTGAAGTACTCTGCCTGGCTGGGTGCCAACATTCACGGTGAAATGTCCGCACTGTCGTCACTTGGTCGGGACGTGTAAACATCGCATGTTTTATCGCCTATAATTACACAAAGTGGAACCACTAAAACATGACTGAGTCTTGTTTTTTCACATTTTGGGGACTGGTATGGCCCACTTAGTCCCAAATATAAGTACTAAAAGATTAAAAAGTTGATTTTGCACAATAGGGGACCTTTAATATAAAACTGCTCAGAATAGCAAAGGCAATATTGCATTGTGAACATAATTAAAGCCACAGATGTAATCAAACCACACACTTTATTTAAACAATAGTGCACTAGCAGGTCAAATTAAACAGCAAACATAAAACCACATGAATTAAAAATAAATTAAGTTGAGTGCTATCCAATAAAAATTAAATTTTAACCCACTCACAGAAACTACAACTACAAATACACCATGGAGTCGCGCTGTAGGTGAATGTGGAGCCAACTTCAGCGTCGTGATACGAGGAGAACGCTTCCCTGGAAACAATGTCTGTCGAATATCCAACTTAAAACTAACTTCACTTGACAGTCCCAAAATAATCTCACACTTAAACGCCCTTAAATGAAAATGGTGCCTCTTCAAACTTCTTTTTTCAGGCAGTCTCGTTCACTCGCCATTGTTTCTGCATTGTTCAGACAGCTCTCAACATTTGCATGCGGATCGCTGATTGGGTCCTGGGAAACTCAGGGACGTTCTGATTGGCTCTGAAAGTGACATGAGCAGACCATGGCACTGAGTGCAGCGCTGCTCTCATGTCGACTAATCTATCGATTATTTTTTCGATTAGTGGACTAATCACGACTATCTTCGTTAGAATCAATTTGGGACTTCTGTTTAACCTACATAGAGTGGACTCACGTGTGTGCTTTAATAACACAACATTTATCACAGTTCAATACTTGAAACAAATGATCACAGCTTAAATATCAAATAAATATACTCCAAACCACACAGCTGATAAGAGAAAGAGGTTTACAATTCATTATAAATGCTAGTATTGACAGGGGTTGAAATGAACACTTTTAGCACCATAATAATCAGGGGCAGATCGAATGATTAAAATTGCACGAAGTAGCGAGGAGTTACAGTAATTTAAAATGCACATGTGCCACGGTGTCACCGGTGATCCCCGCGGTTGTAAAAGTATGTCAAAGCAGCTTTGCCTGCAATTAAATTCGATTCAATTAATTTACCATTTGCTAAGCTAGCTTCTTCCATGATTTTCCAACTGATAGACATACGACAAACGTATTATGTACTTGCATTATAGTCTAAAGGTTAATTAATAAATGAGCATGTGATTTAAAAATATCAACTTTTGTGAACTCACTTTTCTGCAGTACGTGATGATACAGTGGCTCAGGGGTGTCGCCGTTTATCGTGTTTGTGAATCGCGGTAGTGCTACCATGGAATGAGCATTTAACGTGTTTCGCTGGTTTATTTTCAGTGAAATGTTCCCAAACTTTGGGTCGGAGTTTACGAGACTCTTCTTCTGTTTCCCCCATAATTCGTACGTTCTTCTTCTCTGCTTCCTTGCGGGATGTAAACAGCGAGCAACACTGCCCCCAGCACTTCCTGAAGCTAGTTCTGGATAGCACGAGTGTGTGTTTGCACGAGTGTGTGTTTGCTCGTGTTTGTTTACACTGCAGTTACAGTTGAGCTTGAAGCGGCCGGTGTGTGATTTACAATAACAATAACACAACGTGTCGACGCTTAAATTTTAACGGTGACAAATTTTTGTAGTCGCCGTCATCGATTACTAATCGTTGCAGCCCTACTCCCATGTCTCTGCTCGAGTGCATCTAATCGCACGGCTATACAAAGTTTTGATAACGTTTTGTGATGGGACGAAACGTACCAAAATAGCGTTGTATGCTGTTGCCGAACAGGGCGTACCAAACGGTTCGGTTAAATTCCGAATACCGTTGCATCCCTACTATTTTCTGACGAGTGTGACAGGAGAATCTCTTCATTTACTGCACATGCACTTAAAAAAGACTCCTGGTGTACCTTCCTCATTCTGCATTAGGGAACAGTTTTCCCACGGTTCGGTATGCATCGCTTTTTTGGGCCACAGTATCGGTACGGTTTCGATATCTTAATTTAAAACTGCTCAGACTAGCAAAGGCAAAACTGCAAAAATAATTAAAAGCACAGATATAAACCACAAACATTATTTTAACAATAGTGCACTATCAGATCAAATGACAGCAAACATAAAACCACACAAATTAAAAATAAATGAAGTTTAGTGCTATCCAAATAAAATAAACAACATTTTAACCTAATCACAGAAACTACAAATACACCATGCTGCTCCAAGGGTGATGACGCTTGCTCTGGGTGGCGATGTCGAGCGAGTGTCTGTAGAATATTCAACTTCACTGCCCTGCATAACAGCACACGATGGTTTGTTTGTTGACATTCATTTTCTCATTCTCATCGTAGTCTACGCTGAATCCTTAATTATTTCTCACACATGACTTATACGAAGACAGTGCCACTTCAAACTTCCTTCCTTTTTACAGAGTCTCGTTCACTCGCGCTGATTGGCACTGAAGGCGGCATGAGCAGAGCAGCGCTGCACTCATGTCTCTGCTTCTGAGTGGATCTAATCACGCAGTATTGTGTTTTTGAATACATTTTGACGGACTGAAACATTTGTTTGCCGTTGCGTATTGAACCGAACAGGGTGTACCGAACGGTTCAGTAAAATACAGAATACCGTTGCATCCCTATTCTGCACACATGTATGCACATGCACATGCACAAATATCCATCCGTTATCTCCCGCTTTATCCTCCTGTGTAGGGTCGCGGGGGGTGCTGTGCCTCAGCTGACATAGGGCAATAGGCAGAGTCACACCCTGGACAGTTCACCAGACCATCACAGGGCCACACAGTCTCACTCTCACACTTATGGTCAATTTTGAGTGACCAATTCACCTAATCCCCAAATTTGCATGTTTTTGGACTGTGGGAGGATGCTGGAGAACCTGGAGTAAACCCATGCACACACAGGGAGAACATGCAAACTCCATACAGAAAGACCCTTGTTCCAACAAGGGCCTGAAACTGGGTCTTCTTGCTGCAAAGGCGAGAGTGCTAACCACTACATTAACTGTGTGGCCCATGCACAAACATACACGCACATATTCAGAAATATAGCAGAAAAGATTGTCCTTTTTAAAATTCTTAGCTCTTAATACTGTCTTGTTTGTTGGATGCTGCTCACCCTTGCAAAACACATTTTCTTGTGGACGATAAAGACTAACTTATTAAATTTATACTACTTATACTAATTTAATCTAATCCTGAAATTAATGTGAGCCTTCCGTGTATTTACAGGGTTGCTCTCCAGACCAGGTAAAGGAGGTTCTTTCGCGGCTGCCGACTATGTCCCAGAAGTTTGCTAAATACTGGATCTGTCTGGTCCGCCTAATGGAGCGAGAGGGCAAACTAGATGTTCTGCCCATTTTTGAAGAAGCTGTTCGTGTTGTGTTGGAGGTAAATCATCCATTAAATAAGAGTTTTCTACAATCATAAAAGGTGCTTGTAGTTGTAGTTTTATTTTTAGTTACTTTATGGGCTTTTACTCTATAGTGGAAAAGCTCCAATATAGAGCTGCCTGCAACTATCGATTATTTTCACCATTAACTAAGTAATCGCTTGGTCCATAAAATGTTAATGATTTCTTTGTTATCTGGAGCAGAGAAACAAAGAAAATATTCACATTTAAGAAGCTGGAACAATCAGAAATCTTCACACTGATTAATAGATTATCAAAATTGTTGAAGATTAATTCAGTCATCGATTAATAAACGAGTAATTGTTTCAGCTCCACACCAAAAGTGTACACACAATCCGTGAGGTCCCACTGATGCATAAAACATTTGCAAAGGCATTTATGATCTTTTAATCCAGTTAAATATTGTCCATGGTTATTTAACAGTATTCTTATGCTGGACTGTCCAATGCAATTACATCCATGTGTGTCTGTGTGTGTTCACAAGATTAATTAACTGGGAACCAACATTCAAACAGTAGTCAGGTATACATTACCATGTGTTGCAAAATGTGTATGTTTTTGTTGTTTTAGTAAAAAAAAAAATAAGTCCACACAACTGACACTAACACTAATCACTAACATTACAGGCATTTTACAGCGTGTGCTGGTGAAGTTTTTATTGTATCTTTAGGGTTTCAGGGTCTATTCTGCTGATGGCTTAACAGAGAGTTGGACATCTGGGGCCGTATTTATCAAGCGTCTTAGAGTGCCATTTTACACTTAAGTCCTGAGAATTTGTGAAATTTAGTCCTACTCTCAAACTTAAGAATAAAAGCTATTTATCAACTTTCTTCAGTCTAAGAATCACTCCTACTCTCCCAGATATTTAAGAGACCTCCAGAGGTGTCTTAAGTGGTTAGGTGTTGCCAGTAGGGGATGGAACTGAGGTGAGAAGGATGTCCCGGCTTTGTTAGATGACGAGCAGCTGATCAAACGGCAGGGGCGCCGATTTATGTTTTTGCTGGTGGGTGCTCATCATCGTGCTTGCATGATTGTTGCTATTTTGACACGCACACATTCGTCTCATAGTAAAAGACATTAGATCAATTAACGGCAGCGGCCGCAATGAACGCACACACGGACACGATCTCTTTCACAAACACACACGAGGATTGTAATGTCAATTATGCAACCCTAACGCAAAAGACTGAAGAAGAAAAAAGAAAAATCTACAACCCAGCACCACAGCCTGGATTGAACAGCATAGCTACCGTAACGCCTATAAGTTTTTAGGTAATAACAGCCTACCAACTCAACAGCATTTGTGTCATTAAAGCCAGTTGTGATCATTGACAGTATAATTAATATCAGCTTTTGATTAATTAATTAATGAGTGAAGTTGCTGTTGAGTCGGTAGGCTGTTATTATCTTAAACTTATAGGCGGTTACGGTAGCTACGCTGTTCAATCCAGGCTGTAGTGTTGGGTTGTAGATTTTGTTTTTCCTCTTTCTTTTTTCTTCATCTGAGTCTTTTGCGTTAGGGTTGCATAATTGACATTACAATCCTCGTATGCATCACGTAGACTGTTTTTTTGAAAGAGATCGTGTCCGTGTGCGTGCGTGCGTTCATTGTGGCCGCTGCTGTTAATTGATCTAATGTGTTTTACTATGAGACGAATGTGCGCGTGTCATCAGCAAAAACATAAATCGGCGCCCCTGACGTTTGATCAGCTTCCCGTCATCTTACAAAGCCAGGACATCCTTCTCACCTCAGTGCCATCCCCTGCTGGCAACTCCTAACCACTTAAGACACCTCTGGAGGTCTCTTAAATATCTGGGAGAGTAGGAGTGATTCTTAGAGTGGAAAGTTGATGAATAGCTTTTGTTCTTAAGTTTGAGAGTAGGACTAAATTTCACAAATTCTCAGGACTTCAGTGTAAAATGGCACTCTAAGACACTTGATAAATACGGCCCCTGGTCAGGAAGCAAGAATCAATAACATGAAGTCCTGAAGTGACAAGTACCAAGTAGATTTTAAAAGCCAGAGCATATTATAGGTTAACTAAACTTATCTTTACTGTTGTTTCTAACAAGAGGTAGAGGTAATAGTGCTGCAAACGTTCTAACCACTTCATTGTTTCTGCTGTTTTTAATGAAAATGTCTTTGCTCCTTTTAGCCTATAGATGAGCTGCGGACTGTGGTGTTTGAGATCCTGAAGAAAAAAGACATGATGCAAGGTAATTTATACACTGAGATCGTCATAATACAAAGAACATATGTTGTGTAATGTGTGCACTTACCTCATACATATCACTTAGTTTATTGAAAGTCGAATGTAAAATGTATTGAGCGTCAGTTACAAGTCGCAACGAGTGTCTGCGCTTGCTTTTCTGGGTGTTTCTGTGGCACATCAAGATGAAAATATCACCTTTTTGCAGAATGAAATGTTATATTTTCATTATTGGGCCAGAAAAGTGGGTTAAACTGGTCTTTGTCGACTGTGAAATAAGTTTTGAGCCTCAATTGTCCGGAAGACTCCAGAGTCAGTTGATGGATAGTATTTTTCCACATTCTCTTCACACAAAATATTCTATTAATCCACTGTCTCTATTAATTTACTTTAACATGTACATTAACTCGGTCATCTCTGCAGCTGTCAGGTTTCAGTTACTTAGTAATGGTGGATGCACTTGGAACAGGACCCTCTGAGTCACCTCTGGTTTCTTTGATGATTTTTTTTACATAATATATGTTAAAAAAAAATATATAGATAGATAGATAGTGTATATGTACCTGACTGTACATCTGTGTGATGAGAACATGACAGAAAATGTATTTGTCATATATGTTTATATTTTATCTCATCTCATCTGCTAACATGAAGGAAGCTGGGACAGTGAACCATACTACTGCCAGCCAACATGGGTCAATGATTACACACACCGATAAGTGATAGAGAATTTGACCTCACTACATTTAACCCATCATTATTACACAGCAGGCTCATTTATCTGCACCCACTGAGGGATTGGGTGCTCTGCTCACAGTTACCCCAGCTCTTGACCCATCCTCAGAGTTGAACTGGCAACTCTCTGGTTACAAGCTCCAACTCCTTTCCTCTTGTCCATGGGCTGCAGACAATCATGATCTGTGATTTGTCCATCTTTAGTACAGTGGTCCAAATAAATGGTTAAAAAAAATGTGTGAGATTGTGTAAATAGGTGACTGTTTTAACAAATTATTGCTTTGTGTGTTTAAACTTTTTTTATTTAAATGAAAAATGTTCATGTTTTTAGCATCTGAATCAGATGAGACAGAGGGGAACCAAATCCCAACAGCTGAGAGCGCTCTTGAGTTTAGCAACAACCCCGTGACGACCCCTAAACCTGTCAAAGTCTTCATCTCTGGGGAAAAAGGAGACTCGTCTGTCATCAAGTATAAGATCACAGCAACTCCTGGGTAGGTTTCACTAATTGTTTCCATTATTGTTACAACTGTCATCTACAATAATATTTCTGCAATGAAAGGAACAAGCAAAGGTCGCCTATGGCAGTTTTCAGTTGTCTGTTGCTACATCGGAGGCATTTAACGATACAGCTGCCAAAGGCCTCCAGGTGTTCAGTGCTCTAGCATGCTGAACCTTTGAGTGGAGCCTGTAACACTCAAAGGTTCAAGACCTGCTGCCTTCAGAGTGAGCTGAAGGCAGCAGGTCACTGGTCCAACATTAGAGAAGACAAACGGTACTGCTACAGGAAAAGAACAGTGGTTGACTTGCCTTGGGTCGATACTGCTAATCCATACTATTATTGATATTTTCTATACAACTCTGTGACTTCAGCTGTTATGTGCCAGTCACCTCTCCTCGTTTAGACAGACTGTTTGGCTGCTGCTTGAACTGGGTTGCTGCACAGCCAACAACAGCAGTGTTATCTTTGCTAAAGCTGAAACTCACATCCCTTCCTCATTTTTCTAGTCTTGTATTTGTATGTTTTTCATGGCTTTACGAGTGTTATGTTTTACTTCACATACATATTGGGGCGTAATGTGTCAAAATCGCAACCAAGCGCCTCGATTCTTGCAGCATTCTTTACCTTGATGTTTAGTAAAGTCTCTCGGTTGTAACTTTTGCCAGCTGAACGTCTGGGCTCGACAAAACTTCCAAAACTTTCATACTCGCTGATCCCTGAAGGGGCCGCTGCGACCTCACGCGCCGCCATCATGTCCATTCAGGCGCCATATATCGACCAACACCAATTCTACCATCATATTACATAGTGATTTGGTTTTTAATGATTGAGTTCTTAATTCAGAGGAGTATTTGTCTATCTTCTGATTTATTATGCAGTTGAAATCTCCTCCCACTATAATCCTTTAGAATGTTAAGCCAAGAGTGAAGCAATTTTTCTGAAAAATATTGAATTGTCTTCATTTGGTGCATAGAGATTCATAATAGTTATATTAACACCACCAACTGTACCCACAACCATTATGGGGTGTCCCTCTTTATCTACAAGCACTTTATCTGGTTTAAGGCCTATCGATCTGTGGCACAAGATGGCCACTCCTCTTTTCTTTTTGTTTTCATATGATGCACTAAAAACCTGGCCGACCCATTCTCTCTTTAACTTTTGGTGCTCCCTATCATCCAAATGGGTCTCTTGGAGCAGCGCTATGGAGCAATTCAATCTTTTTAATTGGGAGAATTGTTTTTTTTTCTTTATCGGATGATTAACTCCATTTACATTATATGTGATTATGTTTAATATATTCATCTAAATCTGTCCTTGATTTTCTCTGTGCTAGTTTGTCTTCCAACAGTCACCATATTTTAAAAAACGTCTTTTAAGTCGTTTAAGTGTCACTCTCAGAGCTGAATTACGACAGTACTATGTGCCGTAAACGGAATTTTAGGTGATGTCACTTCCGTGTCCATAGAAATGACCAATCACGGAAGGGAATAAAGAAATATCGCCGATTCGGTGGGTGCTCCCGGATATTGCCGAGCACCCACGGAGATTGTCGAACACTCACATGTGTCAGCCTACGCTTGTCATTGATTTATTAATGACCACTAACTATCAGCGGGTTATATTGTAATGAAAACCTATCTGCGGTCCACAATGGACCAAGGCTGAACCACCACAAGACATTGTAAAAGAATAACAACCTGGAACTAATAGTGCACCAGTTTATAAGACGCACCACTACCAGAGGAAACACATTCCTCACCAAGAATTAAAAAGAATGGTGAGTGACAAAACGACAAATTAAATATTTGTTATAGGGTGTGTCGGAATGGTTTTGAAGTGTGGATTTGGTCCACGATTTGCTTTTATTTGAGCCTTTTTGCTGTAGTTTTGGTGGTTATGATGATTTATTTCCGTGTGTGTAGTTAGTAACACTTTTGATTTAACCTACATTTGTCTCATTAAAGACAGTTATGATCATTGACAGTATAATTAATATCAGGTTTTGATTAATTAATGAGTGAAGTTGCTGTTGAGTTGGTAGGCTGTTATTACCTAAAAACTTATAGGCGGTTACGGTAGCTATGCTGTTCAATCCAGGCTGTGGTGCTGGGTTGTAGATTTTTCTTTTTTCTTCTTCAGTCTTTTGTGTTAGGGTTGCATAATTGACATTAAAATCCTTGTGCGTGTTTGTGAAAGAGATCGTGTCTGTGTGCGTGCGTGCGTTCATTGCGGCCGCTGCTGTTAATTGATCTAATGTCTTTTACTATGAGACGAATGTGTGCGTGTCAAAATAGCAACAATCATGCAAGCACGATGATGAGCACCCACCAGCAAAAACATAAATCGGCGCCCCTGCCGTTTGATCAGCTGCTCGTCATCTAACAAAGCCAGGACATCCTTCTCACCTCAGTTCCAACCCCTGCTGGCAACTCCTAACCACTTAAGACACCTCTGGAGGTCTCTTAAATATCTGGGAGAGTAGGAGGGATTCTTAAGGCCACATTATACTTCTCCGACTGCGTATGCGTTATCCGTCTGTGTCACCACGGAGACGCCTCGAGCATCGGACACTCGCTGCAATTTCCCGCCCGATCAGTAGGGGTCGCTGCGCAAGGTTGTTGTGCTTCTGGCTACAGTGAGCAATGGCGTCCGAGAAAGAAAGAGAGAGAAAGACTGTTGTTGTTGAAACAGTGGCCGTTTCTCACTTTTCTGTGTGACGGAACGCAGTTAATTTGAGATAATTTGAGGCGAGAAATTGGCCATTTAGGGTCTAAACATGTGCTGTGTGTGTATAGATATGACGTATTTATAGTTCGGCAGCGGCGTTATCGGCGGGGATCAGCTCCGCCTCTGTCAGGACGCCCGGAGCGCACTGAGAGCGGCACAGAGCAGCTTCGCTCAGCCTGTCCTGAGGACCAATCGCAGCTCTTGCCGTCTCCGTTGTTCCTTGACGGAGTGACGGACACTTAAAAAATATTTCGTGCAGACGGAGACGACGCAGAAGCTCTTCGACAGTCTCTGCGTCGACGCAGAGTCTCTACGTAGCCTACGCAGAGCACTTTACGCAGAAGTATAAATTGGGCTTTAGACTGAAGAAAGTTGATAAATAGCTTTTATTCTTAAGTTTGAGAGTAGGACTAAATTTCACAAATTCTCAGGACTTAAGTGTAAAATGGCACTCTAAGATGCTTGATAAATACGGCCCCTGATTTTTGTGGGAGACAGCAGCTGTCTCCTTCTCCTCTTGTTGTCCTGCGTCATCCACATGTCCATTGCTGTTATATTTCTCCCACGGATGCTTCGAGTCTGTTTAAGGACTGTTTGGTTTCTCGGAAGGCGTCACCATTCTCACGTCTTAACGTCTTTAGCTCCGCAAGCAGTTCCGATTCTCCATTGTTATCTCTGCTAGCCAACCTAGTTTCTAGCGTTAGCTGTTTCTGGTTAGCCTTGGTTTCCTCCTGTTTTCCACCCCTTGTGTCCTTTTTCTTTTGTGTCTGGCTGGCGCTCATTCTGGCATTTTGTTTGACTATCTGTCGTGAGTTCTTCTGTGAAGTTTAGTTTTGTTAAGGGCACTTTTCTTCTTGGGTCGGACGGAGTACCGGAAATCAAACGTCTGCTTGGGGCATACCGGAAACCGGAAGACATTTTTTATAATATGAATTAATTAATTTATACTCACACATGTTAAAGTAAGCATGCATTTTTTAACACTAATTTAAGTATATTTAATATGTTGATTTTGACCCTGTCTGGCGACATAATGTTCTACTTCACTTGAATCTCACCTGCTTACTACAGAAAATGTACACTTGAAACTTACTCATTACATTATTACATCATAGTAGTATGTAAACTCGTTTTTAATAACTTACAGCCGAAGCTGTACTTACAGTCTAAGCTGTAAGTGCTTTGAAAATAGAAGAAAAAAAAGACAAACACATTAACCAGCTAATGCTTTCGTTAGTTTAATAAACTGTTCATGTTTGTAAAGCTGAATAATTAATAAATTAACCCACTAAACGAGAAACAGGAGAGACTAATGCTACATGTCCTTACTTCCTTACTCCCTTCCTTGTCACGGATGACTCCGACATTAGGGCTGGGCGGTATACCGGTTCATACCGAATACCGTTTTTTTTTCCCATCACGATATGAATTTTTAATATACCGCCATACCGGTATATTTGATTACACAACATCTGTTTGCGAGTGAGCGCGCTCTGCATGTAAACTAATATTTTTTTCAATCACTGAACGAAGCCTGTCATATTTGGGACAAGAGTCAGGATCTTAAATCACTTGCACAAAACTTTTGATCAGTTAAATAAACTACATCTATTTCTGGTAATCGCCAGGTTTATTCAAGACATGCGTGAGTATTACATACTCAAAAAACAACAGCGTTTCTGCACAGTACTGTATATGAGCTAGTTAGCGATAGCAACTATATTTAGCTTACCCTCACTTGTCGTCTCGTAACATCTCTTCAGTTTTATGTTGTATGACTTCCCAAACTTTTCTGTACTCCTCCACAGTATTTCTTGTTGCCGCCTATAGCTTTTTCTGGCGATCTTCTGTTCTGTGTAAACAAATGCCACAGACCGAGCAACAGCACGACTCCACGCCCTCCATTGTTTATGTGAGTGTGTGTCTCGCGTATAAGTCGTCACAGTAGTTTCGCGCAGCCGCGTTGGAGCCGTGTTGTGATAACCACGCCCACGTTGAGAAGGTACATTCTCTGTAGTGGAAACACAACTAAACCGTGCCGTTTCGTGCCGTGTCGCTCAGTGCCGTGTAGCGTAGAGCTAGTGGAAAAGCGCCATTACTATCCACAGCCATACTGTTGCCACTTATCACCTATTGTCATGCACCGTCCTCACAACCCCCGCTCCATATACCCCATAGTAATGTCCGTTTACCCGTTGTTACTGAGTTTCACCGTAATGCATAGAGTGACCACGATTTTGGCTTTTTGCGATCATAAAAACATTAAAATCGAAGAAAAACGATTAATGTACCGCGCGGCGCGACATGTATGTAAATTCTCATGCTAGAAAAAGACCCTGAACGCACCAGTGTTACTGCGGCTCCGACTGACGTGTGGATCAACAACACGAGGCGAGAACGTGGAAACACGACAGAAAGGCAGCCTTTGGTTGAGAAGAAATGTAGGACAACATCCACATCTTTCTGCAAAGCTTTCAAACGCGTGCTCCTCATATTACCGATCCACACACGCCACTCGCTAACCGCAGGCACGTAACTGGTGCGTTCAAGGTGTCCCTCCAGCATAGGAATTTACACACACAATCAACAACAAAGGGCTTGTGAAGCTTGTGGGGAGCTACGGTGGAGCTGTGTAGTACTCTGCCTGGCGGGGTGCCAACATTCACAGTGAAATGTGTTGCTATGTCGTCATTGCGAGAGAGGTTAAAACATTGCATGTTTTATCGCCTATACTTACACAAAGTGGAACCACTAAAACATGACTGAGTCCCAAATATAAGTACTAAAAGATTAAAAAGTTGATTTTGCACAATCGGGGACCTATAAAATGCATTAACTGAAATGTTTGTTCATTTTCAAAATGTAGCTGCATTTTGAGACTCATAAATAAAATTAATAATCAATATTTCAAAATGCATTTTAATTTTCAGCTGCAAGACTGCTCATTCTGTGACTTAATTAAAATGATAAAGATAATGACATTTAAGATGTAATTTTCAAAACATCCTCCAGCAAAAAGGTAACAAAGTGAGATTAAACTTGACAAGATTTCTCGGCGCGGTAAAAAACTGTCCCGTGAGATTTGTGACCTAAAGAAGGAGAAGGAAAAGAATAATTTTTTGTTTCAATTTCTGGAAGAAGAAGTTTATTAAAAGCTCATCCTTACATTGCAGGGTTTTCCCCAGTGTATTATAAGCCTGGCGAACGCTTGTCCAGGTGCCTATCGAAACCCAAGTCACACTATCAAGTCCGTCATTATTACGGTTACATCATTCTCGTCAATAAAGATGTTATATTTAGGTATGCACCGATAATTCGGCGGTTGAAACACAGCTACAACACTGTGGAATGGCACTTGTTAAACGCTGGAAAGTCTCTGCGCAAAAGCAAAACTTGCCTGCGTGCGGCACAGATTATGAACTCCCCGCAACATTCACTTCACAGCAGAGAACATTCTCTCTCTTTGAGCAGTTAACTAAAGACATCAGCTCATCTGTTATGATGCATCTGTTATTCCCTTAATTGCAGCGTTAAAGCGTCTTCTTTCACAAAGATTAAGACCACGGAGTGAAAACGATGAAAAGTGCGCTCTGCTCTTCAGAGTCTGTCACCGGCGTTTTGCTCAGATCTACACGGATCACCTGCACTTCATCGTGACTGTATGCCATCATCGTCATAAAGATCATTATTCTTATGTGGGGATAAAACACGTAGATTAATTATCCAGGCTGCTTTGGAAGAGACTGCTTGGAGATGCAGGAGCGCAGAGCGAGGAACAGCGCAGGAGAGGGAGAAGGGAACAGCGCAGGGGCGGTGCGCAGAAATAAAAGGGCCGTTGGTCTGCACCAGATGAGGGGGCACTACCACTGTTATGTTTATGTTGCTTTATTTTACTTTTAAATGTAACCATTGCATGGCTTGTTTTAAGATTCACTGGCCGATTACTTAATTAATATTTAACCTAAGTGAAAAAATTTTTATATTATTTATTTAATTTCAAGAGTGTCTTTTTGCAAGACTCTATAGTTGGTGTTAAAGTGTTGTTAATAAATGTCTTACAATAACACATAATAGTACACATAATTAAACATTTCCAGTGAACTTTTAATTAATTTTTTTTTTTTTTTTTTTACAAAAAAACGCCGTCTGCCGCCAGTGGGCCCGAGAGAGACCACCGGGCTTAGCCGGTTTTCTGGGGGAAACCCTGCTTACATCATGCATGTAAAGAGTTATACATTTCAAAATGCATGTGCAACTTGTTTAAAGGTCCCCTATTGTGCAAAATCAACTTTTTAATCTTTTAGTACTTATATTTGGGACTCAGTGGGCCATACCAGTCCCCAAAATGTGAAAAAACAAGACTCAGTCATGTTTTAGTGGTTCCACTTTGTGTAAGTATAGGCGATAAAACACGCAATGTTTTAACCTCTCTCGCAATGACGACAGCAACACATTTCACCGTGAATGTTGGCACCCTGCCAGGCAGAGTACTACACAGCTCCACCGTAGCTCCCCACAAGCTTCACAAGCCCTTTGTTGTTGATCGTGTGTGTAAATTCCTATGCTGGAGGGACACCTTGAACGCACCAGGTACGTGCCTGCGGTTAGCGAGTGGCGTGTGTGGATCGGTGATATGAGGAGCACGCGTTTGAAAGCACTGCAGAAAGATGTAAATGTTGTCCTACATTTCTTCTCAACCAAAGGCTGCCTTTCTGTCGTGTTTCCACGTTCTCGCCTTGTGTTGTTGATCCACACACGTCAGTTGGAGCCGCAGTAACACTGGTGCGTTCAGGGTCTTTTTCTAGCATGGGAATTTACATACACGCCGCACGGCGCATTAATCGTTTTTCTTTTCAGTAACAAAGGACATTACTACGGAGTACATGGAGTGGGGGTTGTGACGACGGTGCATGACAATAGGTGATAACTGGTGACAGTATGGCTGTGGATAGTAAGTTAGATCGACACTCCCCTGGGAGCAGTGGATGTGTGTTTACCTGGGTCCCATTCACATGTAAATGACCAGGCACAAAACCGAGCGTTCTGAAAAAGGCTGTTTTGGCAGGGTTATTGAACTGCTATTGTGCTTCATCCTTATGATATTTTGACTAAAGCATGACACAGACATGTTCATTAGGGCACCAGGACCTAGTTTAACTTGGGTTAATAGGGTATAATATGGGACCTTTAAATAAATCTGTTGGTCCAGTCATATATATTGTCATTGTAATTTTCTCAAAATCTCGTCTCGTTCTCGTGAACCCAATATCGTGTCTCGTCTCATCTCGTGAGCTGAGTGTATCGTCACAGCCCTAGTTAAAACTAATTTGACACTCCTAAAAACGTGGGTTAATATCCAACAATTACCAGGGAAATGTCCGACATCTCAATATTTAACAGAGAAGTCTGGTCCGCGATTGTCCACCACTTGTTTGTGTGGATGTGCAGAAGAGCCAGAACAAGGGGAGTGGCCAGTGACCTCACTTTCCTGCGTCCCTCCGTATTGCGAACTCATTTTGAATTATGAGACACTTTTTGTGGGCTAAGATGACAACGAAAAATCATTTCTCTGTTTGCATTTTCTTTTTAATTAAGGCACAGAATATGCAGTTTCGAATATTGATTATTAATTTTATTTATGAGTCAAAAAATTAAGCTGCATTTACTGTACTTACACTAAGGGGGACCACTTGTAAACTGGCGGCCATATTGGAATTCAATTGATACAAATGAGTTGTTCCTGTCACAATACATTCATACATTCATTTTGATGTTTGGATCATTAACACATTTCTTTTCATTGACGTTCTACTTCGAAAGCTTTTTTTTTTTTGCATTTGACAAGGCTGGGTGAATACCAAATACAAACTATTTATCACAGGTTGGAACTTAGAATTCATTCTTATCTTTCTTTTCTTTCAGTGGCCCTCCCAGCCAAAAGAGAGAGTCAGCGCTGGTCAATGGCCAGGAGATTCGATTTTTCACTCCGGTTAGGCGCTCGCTGAGAATTGAGAGAGCCTTGCTGCAATATCCTGTGTCCCTCCAGGACCATGATGTTTGCGTAGCCTCCTACAGTGACCTGATCTTTGAGGAAGAGAATGTGAAGGAAAGTGAAACAAGCCCATCTGTTCATGACACACAAATGTATATCTACAGGCAGAACGAAGCACTGAAAGACAAGGTGCTGCTCAAACTTGTCTATGACTAAGTCAAAATTCTGATGATCTGTCAATGTTTTGAGGTATTCAACTCCTCAAAAGAAGTTTTATTAAGTGGTTATTTTTAAAATGTATTTGTTTAAATCTTTAGGTGTCATATTTTAATACTTCCAACTATTGTGCACATATTCATGTAAAAATAAACATTTGTTTTTACAACCCATATTCCTGAACTGTCACATTAATTATCAGCAACATTGGGCAATAATATTTTACCTGTGATACTAACTTCTTAATAGCTTTATGAGCATTACCAGTGGTAGGACCATCTGCCAATTAAATCATTTGTAAGAGCTGATTTCTAGAGCTGCACTAACAATGATTTCCTAATTGATAAATCTGTCAATTATGTCCTTGATTAATCGTTTGGTCCATAATATATCAGAAAATGTAAAAAAAATCCATGCATTTTGTGAGTCTCCCACATTCCTTTTAGCAAACTCAAAACGTGTCATCTTGCCACTCTGCCAACTCTATGGAGCGTACGGCTTATTGTCGTCCTATGTACAGATACTCCAGTCCCTGCTGTGGAACTCTGTAGCTCCTCCAGTGTTACATCAGGTCTCTGTGCTGCCTCTCTGATAAATGCCCTCCTTTACAGGTCGTTGTTTTGGTGGGCGGCTGTCTCTTGGCAGGTTTGTTGTTGTGCCATGTTCTTTCCATTTGTCTATGATAGATTTGATTGTGCTCCTGGGGATCATCAAAGATTTGGATATTTTTTTATAACCTAACCCTGACTTCTCCCTGGACAATCCCTGGTTCTCTATCTCTGCACTCCAGCTTGACACTGACAGTACGGAGTACGTGAATGGTGCTGACTGTCTTTCTGTGTCAGTTTTCTTATTATACTTTCTGGGTAACAGTGAAGTGAAGGGTTATTTAAAGACAGCAAAGTGCACGGTTTGGTTTGATAGCCAAACTTTTGCTTAACAGCTTAGCGTGTAAGCTAAGCTAAGAGCTGCAATTCTACTTACCCCTTCACACGGGTGCAATGGTTGTCTCCAAAAGACTCAGTCCATTGCTGAACTGGAACGCCGTATCTCCGACCTTTACTGGATACGGGATGAGGAAAGACTCCTGGAGTCAGCCCTAGACTCAGTGGCTCCACTTTCCACAAAAACAATGTCAGTCAAACCTACACCACCTTGGATAAACACTGAAATAAAACAACTGAAAATAAATTGCAGGAGCGCAGAGAGAAAATGGAGGCAGACAAAATGAACAGTTAATTTCGACATATTCCTGTACAAACTCAAAACCTAAAATAAATGTGTCGGTGTAGCATGTGTATGTCTGTGTGTGTTACATGATGGTGTGGGGAGTGGGGATGTTTAAGGGGTTTGTTTCATTTAATTTCATCAAAAATTGTGGAATCGCTCATTCTGAGGAAAAAAATATGGAATCACCCTGTAAATTTTCTTTCCCAAAACGAGCACCTGCATCGGATTAAATCTGCACGTTAGTCTGCCACCAAGTGGATTGACATGAGTCATGGCTCCACCATGAGATAATGTTAATTGGATCAAATGAAAAGAGTATCAAACTCCTTAAAGCCTCTGTAAACCCACAAAAGTCCACAAAAGTCTTCTATGTAATTTAGGGTCTTATGTACATCATTTTTAACATGTACAAATATTAGAAATCCAAATATCGAAATATTTGTCTTTTTAACTGTTGAAATGTTTCAATTGGGCGGAGTTATCTCTCCGGGTTATGACGTGGGAAATCATCCAATCATAAATCATCCACTTCAGTGACGGTTAACAAAACGGTTCTGCTCCTGCTCTATCTGCCTCTTTAAGTCCAAGCCAACTCCCCCCTATAGCCTTTTGCGATTTCAATCTATGTCTACTCATTCATCATTATGTCAGTTTGTCAGTTTTCCCTCGATGCATGTCCTCCGGTGAGGACGTGTAATTTTTTCAATATTCTGCCTCCGTCAGATAACTACTGCTCTATGTTACACAGTATTAATTTTCTCTATTCCCACAGAAACGTCAGCGCTTTGGAATAATTTTTCTTTCCACTACTGCCAGCGCGGAGGCTTTTTTGTGCCACTGGGGCCTGTTTTTTCTTCTAGCCGCCATGAGCAATAACAGAGCGGTGTGACGAGGCTGCCGGGGCTGCACACCTCCTCCGTTGTAAAATAAAAAAAATGACACGTCCTCACCGGTCTGTCAGTGTGGACAGGTATATAAGAAGGTGAAGATAAGTTAGTGGAAAGAAAAATAATTCCGAATCGCCTTCGTTTCTCTGGGAGTGGAGAAAAATAATCCTGTCGAAGCCTCGGGCTCGCGTGAGAGAGGTCACCGCTCGAGATGAGCCGGGGAGCGGCTACACAAGCAAGGAGGAGCTGTCAATCAGAGCGTTAACTGCCATGCCCACACTGTCCTGAGCAGTGGTCTAAACCAGTCCAAACATCAAAATGAGCTGTTTTCAAACCAGTTTTTTTTTTTTAATAGTTATAAATAGTTAGTTAGTTATGAATAGTTTCACTCAGACTT
Source organism: Microchirus variegatus (assembly GCF_963457635.1). Taxonomy (NCBI): domain Eukaryota; kingdom Metazoa; phylum Chordata; class Actinopteri; order Pleuronectiformes; family Soleidae; genus Microchirus; species Microchirus variegatus. Next base: position 19,193,928 of record NC_139819.1, read on the forward strand.
TTGTGGATGCTTAATGAGACACTCAACTTTGATATAATATAAGCATTTTTAATATGACAAGCCAGGTTTACAGAGGCTTTAAAGAGGGTAAATCATCACACAATGTTGCAAAAGATGTTGGTTGTTCACAGTTAGCTGTGTCTAAAATCTGGACCAAGTACAAACAACATGGGAAGATTGTTAAAGGCAAGCATACTGGTAGACCAAGGAGGACATCAATGCGTCAAGACAGAAAACTTCTGTCACCGAACTGGAAGAAATCGCCTAAAGGAAATGGGATTTGCATACAGAAAAGCTAAATTAAAGCCATCATTAACACCTCAACAGAAAAAAACAAGGTTACAATGGGCTAAAGAAAAGCAATCATGGACTGTGGATGACTGGATGAAAGTCATATTCAGTGATGAATCGCAAATCTGCATTGGGCAAGGTGATGATGCTGGAACTTTTGTTTGGTTCCATTTGAATGAGATTTATGATGACGGCTGCCTGAAGAAAACATGCACATTTCAACAGTCATTGATGATATGGGCCTTCATGTCAGGTGAAGGCACTGGGGAGATGGATGTCATTACATCTTCAATAAATGCACAAGTTTACACATTTGGACAGTTTCCTTATTGCCTTTAACTTAAGTACAAACAACATTGCCTTCCCATGTACTACTGTTTGTACTTGGTCCAGATTTTAGACACAGCTAACTGTGAACAACCAGCATCTTTTGCAACATTGCGTGATGATATCCTCTCCTTTTTTCAATTGACATATCTTGTGTTGGAGCCATGATTCATGTCAATCCACTTGGTGCAACAACTGAGGTGTCATCACTCCATTTTTAACTGCAGACCTAATCTGATGCAGGTGTTCATTTTGGGAAAGAAAATTTACAGGGTGATTCCATAATTTTTTCCTCGGAATTGAGTGATTGCATATTTTTTCCTTTTCTTGATTTCTTTTAGAGTTTCTTAAAGCCAGAAAGTTGCCATTTGAAATGAATTTAGTTTTGTGTCTGTAATCTGCTTTTTCTTTAGGAAATTAAACAACTGAATGAACATCCTCCAAGACAGGCAATTCCACCATTTTTGCCAGGGGTTATACTTCTCAACTACATTGTCCCTCACTTGCTTGGAGAGTTCCTTGATCTTCATGGCAGTGTTCAGTTAGTGATGCCTCTTGCTTAGGTGTTGCAGCCTCTGGGGCCTTTCAAAAAAGGTGTTTATATGTGCTGACAGATCATGTGACACTTAGATTGCACACAGGTGGACATCATTTCACTAATTATTATTGATTAATTATTTTTTAAATAATTAATTAAGTTATTAATTTTCTTTAAAACCGTTGCATGGGGCACCATTATGTTGTGGTTTTAACCTTAGTGGCAATAATTTGATTGATAAAAATAAAAGTAATAAACATTAATTAATTCATTTAATAACTAATTAACTTTAGATCGGGCACCACCCTGAAATCAGGGAAAAGACAATCAATCTATGCCTTTCAAAATCAGTCTAAATAATCACTGTAATTGACTATATCAAAGATATCCCAATTGAACAGTAATGAAGGTATGAATCCGAGCACTGACCCTCACAACCACCGTTTGTCACAACATTTATGTACAAAAGACACAGTCCGTTCCTTTAAGTGAACAATAGTAACAATTTATTAAACCAAATAACAAGAATCAATTAAGGGAGAGGTAATGCTGTAGTATCGCGAGATTCCGTGAGATCAGTGCGAAAATTCCAACATGGCGGCGCGCAGCTAATACAAACATTTCCTCTGCACATCTCCAACTAATCTGAGGCCAAATAGCAATAACAGTCGTAATAAAAAACAGTGAGACAAAACAGAAGACTGGATAACCTAGAGCAGGGGTGTCAAACTCAAATACAGAGTGGGCCAAAATTTAAAACTGAACAAAGCCGCGGGCCAAGGTTGAACAAATTAACCTTTTAATAGGGACCCAAACAAGTTTTGCATTGAAAATTGAACAAGCAAGGCTTATATAACTTTATAGTGACTTGCAAAATCGAGTTTCAAATAATAATAATAATAATTAAAAAATATCAATGGCATATCAAATAAAATTTAAATAAAAATTGAATGCACCCTAAATACAGGATAAGCGGTAGATAATGGATGGATAAAAATTGAATGCCTCTTTTCTATTTGCAGCCTTCTGAGGCAAATATCAAGATAAACTTTTTCCACAGGCTAATAATAAATTGGAAAATAAAATAACAATAATGAATGAATCAAACATTCAAGCCTTGAAGTAGCAAGAGAAAGTGCATGAATAAAACGTTAATTATTGCTCAGTTTGCTACACTGATTTGCTTTAACACTGAATATGGAACAAGCAACGCTTATATAACTTAATAGTGCAAAATCAACTTTCAAAAAACATCAATGGGATATTAAATAAAAAATTGAATGCCTCTTTTCTATTTGCAGCCTTCTGAGGTAAATATCAACATTAACTTTTTCCACAAGCTAATAAATTTGAAAATAAAATAACAATGAATAAATCAACCATTCGGGCCTTTTTACTGCTCAGTTTGCGACACACTGATCTAATCTGATGTGCCCAAGACAGATACCTGGCATCTTTTCTTGGATGCTAGTTCATTAATGTTGGGGTTCAGGCTTTGAGCTGAGGCAACCTTCATTATCGAACGAAGGTGTTCATCAGTCAGACGTATCCTGTGAGATGTTTTCGTCATCTTCATTGAGGAGAAAAGTTGCTCACATAGATAAGTGCTGCCGAACATGGAGAGCAATTGAGCAGCTTGGGTGCGGAGCTGAGGCAGCGGCGGTGCCCCTGTATAATACCGGTGGGCCAGCTCTAATGTTAATTTGATATTGCCTCAAGGGCCAAATGAAATTACACGACGGGCCAAATTTGGCCCGCGGGCCAGAGTTTGACACCCATGACCTAGAGGAATACATCGACGAGTGTTTTCACCGACTGGTAATGGATAAAACACCAAAAACACCCTCGTCTAATGGCGCTTTTCCACCGGCCCGACTGTCAACGGCACTGCGCTACACTACACGGTTTAGCGAGTGTTTCCACTAGCGTAGAACGTGGAACCAGGTACTATTTTTAGTACCTGCCCTGTTGTGGTTTCAAGTCAGTGGCGCAGGTACTATGCAGTATTATGCGCTGATTAGTCAAAACTGCCGGCCACTGATTGGCCAGAAGTGTCGCCACTGGGTGCATCATGAGCGCGACACAGGATGCAGGAATCAAATCCACAATTTTTCAAAAAATAGTAGCGTGCAAATACTTCGACATGGCGACTCTGCATAAGAACATTTTTTTTTATTTTCGTAGTGTTTCAAAAAGTCATGTAAAGTAACATGGTCGCGGGCCGCGGTTGCATTGTCACTGTTAGCAGCGAGACGCCATGTTTCTACCGGAGCCTATAAGGACAAACGCGAGAGAACAAATCAAGCGTCTCTTTACTTGTAGCGGAAGTCCCGCCTCCACTCTCTCCGCTTCGTCTGCTACTGCCGCGGTAGCTCGCCCTCTCCCTCGCCTCACGAACCTCATCTGCTGACACGGAGAAAGACGACGAGGACGACATTTGACCAGCTGCGGATACCGTATCGCTCTGGGAAGGGAGGGGGTGGGCAGATTTTGTAAATTTCAGCCTCTCCTCTAGATGGCACTATAAACTACTTACTTCACCTTTAAACAAGACATTATAAAAGTAACATCATGTGTGTCGGTAATCTCTGTCCGTCTGTTTACACGAGACAACGTAGTTGGCTAGCTAGTTAGCAATGTCGCTATTAGGTGCTCAACCTACAACAAAACTTTATGTAAACCTGTAAAAGAAACCAGATTTGTACAAGTCATGAATTAGACTTACTACCGTGTAACGTGCTGTTTTTACATGTTAAAACAGACTAGACCAGAATATACAGTATGGGTTCGATATTTACATTATAGACAGAGAATGAGCATCGGATATTATATGTCTATATTGCACTTTTGTAAAAAGACAGTATATTGCACATGGGATGAGGAGCCTGGTTATATGTTGTCTAATGAGAGCTAACAGCTGCAGGGAGGAATAAAGGATAATAATAAGGATAAAGCTCCTTCATTTAGGGTGTTTCAGTCTGTGGCTGAATATATATATTGTTATGTGTGTAATTACAGCGTATGTGTACACTTCTTTTGTTCAAGAATCCCATTCCATATGTGAGGAGTGTTCATCCACCCCAGCAGAGCCATCAGCTGCTTCGTCGTCGGTGCCACCAACTTCATCCACAGACCACAGCTCTGTGCAACTGGTAAGAAATAATAAACATGATTTACAGCATTTGTGTATTTCCTTAATGGTTTGATTAATAACCCCTTTCTTCTTCTCTATAGTGTTATGTAGGGAAGAGAAAAAGAAGCACACAGCTGTCCTAGCAGAGCTTCAGGTGTATGATGTTCAGTAGCAGGAGTGGAACCGGACACAACGTGACCGCCACACCACAAGAGTGCTGCGTTCAACAACGCATTCCTTTGTGTGATTGGGCAGCTTGTCCAGGCAATAGGTGGCAGGAGCATGTGACCTATTTCCTCCCTCCTGTCCTAGGACTCCACCACCTATGTACAGTTTATTTGATTTGCTGTGTTGCACTTTAACTTTGGTTTGCTGTGTTTTTTTGTTTGAATAAACAACAATGTGACTTATGTTATTACGTCATGCGTATTTCTTTTCTTTTTCTTTTAATTGTGGCAGCCTTTACACACCAAACGTACACAGACAAAAGGAGACATCTCTGCAGAAAGTACAAACTTTTATTCATAATTCAGTGAAAAACAGTACAATAATAAAGCATTTTACAAATTCACAAGTGACACATCAGGCCCTCGCATGCATCTCTGCCCTCCTCTACACCCTGTGCCACTGCCACCACAGGTTCAACCACTGTAGCTGCTGTGTGTGCATCTCATTCAGTGTCATAAGGCTCACCATGATTTTCACACAGGTTATGCAGAGCACAGCAGGTCACCACCATGGATTTCACCAGCTGGACATCGCAGTCATTCCTTTTCAGGAGTGACAGAACCATCTGAAACACACAGGCAGCATGCTTACGTTAATACCAGAATACCAAAAATAGAGGTAGCTTTCGGTCATTACTACACTGTACACTTGTACAGTACTATGTAGAAGTCTTAGGCCACCATTAGATTTGTTGCTTGAGCAATGCTATAATGAAAATAGAGGATCATTATTTCTATTTCACTTTACTGGAACACATTCAGAATATGTGTATGCAGTTTTTTGTTGTTTAAAAAAAACATCCTCTACAGGTGTCAAGCATTTAGTGTGATCTACCCTTACACTTGAACAATAACACAGCTCTGTTAATACTGGAGTGGAACCTTAATTAATGTTACTGGTAAATCGCCAGGTTTATTCAAGACATGCGTGAGTATTACATACTCAAAAAAAACAACAGCATTTCTGCACAGTACTGTATATGAGCTAGTTAGCGATAGCAACTATATTTAGCTTACCCTCACTCGTCGTCTCGTAACATCTCCTCTTCAGTTTCATGTTGTATGACTTCCCAAACGTTTCTGTACTCCTCCACAGTATTTCTTCTTGCCGCCTGTAGCTTTTTCTGGCGATCTTCTCTACTGTGTGTGAACAAATGCAACAGAACTCCACGTCCTCCATCGTTTATGTGCGTGTGTGTCTCGCGTATAAGACGTCATAGCAGTTTCGCGCAGCCGCGTTGTAGCCGTGTTGCGATAACCACGCCCACGTTGAGAAGGTACGTTCTCTGTAGTGGAAACACAACTAAACCGTGCCGTTTAGTGCCCTGTCGCTCAGTGCCGTGTAGCCTAGAGCTAGTGGAAAAGCGCCATAAAAGAAGCCACCAGAAGGACTCACCCGAAGCAGCTTCTTCTCCCGGAACAACTCCTGCGTCGGACTATGACTTTTTGGAGATCCTTAACTCCAATAATGGGAAGCTGTCGAGTTTTGATGCTCGACTCTCACTGATGGAGTTACTCCACAAGGAGTTCCAGGCGCTACGGGAGTCACTGGAGTTCAGCCAGCAACAGGTGGCCGAACTTGCGGCGGAGAATGTTAATTTAAAAAGCTCAGTGGCGTCACTCACGAACCAGTCATCTCTCAAATTAAAATAAAAACATAGAAGAAACAATCATTGATCTCCAGGCGAGGAGTATGAGAGACAACCTGGTTTTCTCTGGGATTCCGGAAAAAACAGAAGAGGACCCAGAAGTGACGGTGAGAGACTTTTTACAAAAACAACTCAAGGTCCCGGCCGACACCGTCAGAAACATCACCTTCCACCGGGCACACCGCATAGGAGGGAGGCGGCAGGATGGCCAGCGCCCGCGTCCCATCATCGTAAAATTTGTGTGTATAGTGAGTGCATTTTTACATGTGCATGTTCATGTTCTGTGGCTTGTTCTTTGTTGTTATTCATGGACAGTTATCTGGCACCATGACTCAGGTTCATCATTGTTTTCATGACCCCCATTCTGTGTGCAATACAGCAAGTTTCAATGTCCGTGTCATCTTTGCCATCATAAAAGAAATCCATGTCACATTGGTGTCAGAAGTGGGATGGCAATATGAGTAACATGATGGAAGACATTGATGATCTGATTCAGCGGATGCAAGCCATGGAAGGAGCTCGCCCCAAGGCGACAGCAGTGCCCTCTGGCGGACGGATGCAGGGATTACCGGAGGGAGCCAGAGACCTAAGACCAGCATTCATGGAGCGGCGACAGAGGCTTCAACACCGGAAGGAAGCGGAGGATAGAGGCAGAGCTCCCTCCCTGCAGGCTGTTGAAGGTGCTACACCCCCAAGGCTTCATTACGAGAAGGAAGCGAAGGATGGAGGTAGAACTCGCCCCTGCAGGCCGTTGAAGGTACTCCACACTCACACACTGATAATGAGGAATATCCAGCCCCCTGCATTCCTTATGAAGGCCACAGGCAGCTATTGCAGATATTTTTTAATTATTATTATTATTATTTGAAACTCGATTTTGCATGTCACTATAAAGTTATATAAGCCTTGCTTGTTCAATTTTCAATGAAGCTGTCACTGGTGTATCTCAACCACAGCCACGACGTAGAGGCAGGAGGACCAACCGGCAAAGCTTGGAGGGGTGTTACAGGTGTGGAGAACCAGGGCACATAGCACGAAACTGCCCCGCACCGTCACCGAGAGACTCAGGGCCCCAACCACCGTTAAACTAGAGTGGGGTGGCACAATTGGGGAACTGTCAGCCACCACTGCACCTTCGCCCCCTACCATGTCAAAACCACGACTTGGTCGCCTGGGCCACGCTCATGGGCTGTTTGTGAAGTGTAACATCGATGGCACCTGGTGTAGAGCCCTAATTGACACAGGGTCCACCATCTCTTTGATTCAAACCTGGTATCCTGCCTGGAACCAGTGGCCCAGGGTTACAGGGTTGGGAGCCCACCAAGCTTCGCGTCACAACAGTCACCGGTGAGCGGACAAGAATGCTTGGAATGAAGCCAGTCCAAGTATCAGTTGCTGGCCACGTCACAGACCACAAGTTTTGGCTGGCTAAAATGTATGAGCCCTGCATTATTGGACTTGATTTGCTGGGAAGGTGGAAAGCAGTGGTAGACGTATCAGTGGTGGTTCTCCACCTGGGACCCAAGGCTGTACCACTCCATGCAGCCAGTAAGGAAAGAGCTGGTTTTGGTTAAAAAGAAAGACGGCACCTGGCGGTTCTGCGTAGATTACCGCCGCCTCAACGAAGTCACTTGTAAACTCCTACCCACTTCCCCGGGTGGATGATGCCCTTGACTGGTTTTCAGGGTCGAGTTGGTTCAGCACCCTTGACCTTCGGAGTGGCTATTGGCAAGTGCAGTTGGTGCCAGATGCACGCCCTAAGACCACCTTCTCTATTGGCCAATGGCTATGGCAGTTCAAGGTGATGCCCTTTGGCCTTTGCAATGCTCCGGCGACCTTTGAGCACCTTATGGAGAGGGTCTTGGCAGACATTCCCCGGCAGCAATGTGTGGTTTACCTGAATGAACTCCTCATCCATGCAACCAACTTTGAGGCTGAGCTTGCTAACCTGGAGGCAGTTTTTGGCGCCATCCGTCAAGCCCGATTACGCCTTCATCCCAAGAAGTGTCACCTGTTCCAGCGGGAGACATTCTTCCTGGGACATGTGGTCAGTGCTGCAGGAGTGTCCACTGATCCGGCCAAGGTTGCAGCAGTGCGCAATTGGCCTCTATACAGGGGAGCTACGGAGTTTCCTGGGTCTTGCTTCATATTACCGACGTTTTGTGAAGGACTTTGCCACTATTACCAGCCCCTTGCACCGGTTGAAACAGAAAGGACAAGTGTTTTGCTGGAAGGAGGATTGTGCCCATGCTTTTGCACAACTCCGGTTAGCACTCACCAAGGCACCTGTGTTGGCCTATCCGGTTCTCCAAAGACCTTTTATAGTGGACACGGATGCCAGTAATGTGGGAGTTGGTGCCGTGTTATCTCTGGAAGGGGAACATGGTGAGCAGGTGGTCGCTTACTTCAGTCGCTCTCTCAGCTGACCAGAGAGGAATTACTGTGTCACCCGTCGAGAGCTGCTGGCTCTGGTCCTGGGCCTCCGCCACTTCCGACCATATCTCTATGGGCAAAAGTTTCTCTTGCGCACCGATCATGCATCACTCACCTGGCTCCTCAATTTCAAAGAGCCTTAATGACAACTTGCAAGATGACTTTCAGATCCACCATCGGGCCGGGCAAATGCACACGAATGCTGATGCATTATCTCAACGCCCATGTGTGGAAGAAGACTGTCGGCAGTGCCAGCGGGCAGAGGAGCGGGGTGCAGTTACTCCTCGGGTGGCCGCTCTGTGAAGTCCCTCGGCAGCTTGTCGCACTGGAAGTGTTCCCACTGCATCAGGCCCCATGGACCTGGACCCTGACCAAGCCAGCATGACCAGAGCCAAGACCCTACTCTCTACCAACCCAGTGCACGCATGCACAAGAAGACTGTCGGCAGTGCCGACAGTCTTCGGCACTGCCGACAGCAATACCAGGTGGGGGCTCCCATGGAGCGGGTGGCTGTCGAAGTCCTTGGTCCATTCCCTGTCACTGAGCAAGGTAACCGTTACATTGTGGTTGCCATGGACTATTTTACCAAGTGGCCTGAAGCTTATGCGGTTCCTGATCAGAGTGCGGCCACCACTGCTGAGTGCCTGGTGAACCAGATGTTCTGCCGTTTTTGTGCCCCCGAGGAGCTGCACAGTGACCAAGGGCGCAACTTTGAGGCGCAGGTGTTCCGTGAGGTCGGTCAACGACTGGGTATTCGGAAAACCCGGACCACACCACTGCATCCTCAGAGTGATGGGCTGGTAAGCACTTTAAGTATCAGTATCGGAGGCCTTTCCGATAAGAATAAGCTGAGGCAAAGGATGGTGAGAACAGTCACAGTCAACCCACAGACCAGCTCTTAAGACCAACAACATCATCTTGCTGCAGATGGTGTCACTGTGCATCGTTCAACTATTCAGCGCACTTTACACAAGGAGATGCTGTATGGAAGAGTAATTCAGAAAAAGCCTTTTCTCTGCACCCGTCACAAACAAAGTCACTTGAGGTATGCTAAAGCACATTTGGACAAGCCATCTTTATTTTGGAATAAGGTGCTGTGGACTGAAGTAGACTAGACTAAAATTTTGGTATTTGGGCCAAACAAGGGGCGTAATGCATGGCGAAGAAAAACACTTTGATGGTGGTTCCATCATGCTGTGGGGCTGTGTGGCCAGTGCAGGGACTGCACAGGGACTCGTATGGATTCCACTCAATATCAGCCGATTCTGGAGAACAATGTCCAGGAATCAGTGACAAAGTTGAGGTTGTGTGGGGGCTGGATCTTTCAACAAGACAACGACCCTAAACACTGCTCAAAATCTACTAGGGCATTCATGCAGAGGAACAAATACAACGTTCTGGAATGGCCATCTCAGTCCCCAGACCTGAATATTATTGAAAATTTGTGGTGTGATTTAAATCGGACTGTCCATGCTCGGGAAACCATCAAACCTGACTGAACGGGAGATGTTTTGTAAAGAAGAATGGTCCAAAATACCTTCGGCCAGAATCCAGACTCTAATTAGGAGCTATAGGAAGCGTTTAGAGACTGTTATTTCCGCAAAAGGAGGATGCACAAAATTTTTCTTCTTCATTTCACTTCTCAAGTATCACTGTGTTTGACTCCTGTATGATATATTTAACTGACATTTCTTTCAAACAACCAATCATATGTTGCCGAACGAGCTAACCCGAGCTAAGGAGTTAGTGGTCCCTTTACTACGGTTCAGGGAACTGCCGGATTGGCGTTGTTAACAATACTTTCTCGTGCTCATCAGGAATTAACTGCATGCGGGCATGATGTCCGTGAGATCATCCACTGCAGTCATTTCAGTTTGTGTTTCTGTGTGAAAATGACAGTAGCTACAGGAGTTAGTTTGGCTCTATTTTAGCCTGGGACTCTACTTGCATTCTACGTCACAGTCAGGTTGTGTCTGAAATACATTCAAAACGTATTTTGAAGTCTTTGGAGTCTGTTTTGGCGCAAGGGATACATCACTTTGGATCGTGTTGTTAATTTCATTCATGAACAGTTACAAACGCCAGCCGCTCCAACATTTCGAGTGCACCTTTTCTGCCAACACTATGGGAATTACTTTGAGACAACTGGGAAAGTCAGCGCGTTGGATTGCTTACTGCAGCATGTAGAAACTTCTGGATATATATACATATATATATATGTATATATATATATATACATATAGCAAAGAAAGAAATAAAGAGGTGTCTCATTAAGCAAGTGTGATCATGCACTGATGTTGGACCAGCAGATGAAGCTATTGAGCTAAAATGCTAATACTTACATCACATTTTAACACTTTTCTTTTTTTTTTAGGAATTTTTATTACACAAAATACAGTAAACATGAGCATTAAAGCGCAATACCTTCCAGGTTATGTGACCTGAATACTCCCAATCAGTGCAGAAACATAGTACGAGACTGCCTAGTCAAGACACACCTCTTTTTAATCCATTTTAGTTCTACTCATGTTTTTTATGTAAATATGTAACCTTTTTATTTGAAAAAAACCAAAACACTTTTTTTCTTTTCATACATTCAATACCCACGTTTTATTTTGAAAACCGGAAGTTCTTTTTTTTTCTCCATATCCCTTTATGTGCTGTATATATATATATATATATATATATATATATATATATATATATACTGACATACACAGACATAAACATAAATGTGGCAGAATCTTCTCTCTCTACATCAGCAGGAGTCTGCTCTCCTTCATTTTCATTTGAAGATGAGTTTTTGTGTTTTTGCATCAAGGTAAGTCAATACAATAAACATTTGTATGTGCTGTTATGGAGGATGTCATCTTGCTCCACTCACCCGTTCTTGAGCAGCCTGAACACACACAGAGTGTTTATTTTCAGTGTTTTGATGTGAAAACTCAAGACACAGAACAGTAGAATGACATCCTTCCCCTGTATGCCAAGACCACTATAGTTTCCAGATGAGCTTAGGAAAGGGAAGCTCACTGTTGAATGTCACAGGTTATTCACATAGAGCCTTTTAAGCTGCAGTGGGTAAGCTTAGGAGAAAAAGATTTGACTGTTGATGTCTGTGAAGGTTTCCAGTCATCCGGGTCCATGTATCCTCCATGAGGCTTCATCACTTCAGGTCTATGTTGAGCTCCTCTTATCAGGTAAGCAGGCACATCAGCACTCTTATGTGTCAGCAAATCTCAGTATAAACTAATGAAGTGTCTCCATATATATTTGTGCCTTAGCTTGTCTTCCCAAGACACCATTGTCCTCCACTGTGCCTGGTGTCAGCAGGTCCCACACTCTTTACAACAATTGCTGTCCACAGTGTTGGGGGGGGGGGGGGGGGGTGGTGCTGTTCCAAATAATAAAAAATCATATGAACAACTGCTTACACGCCTTCATGGTCTGTGCTTATTGCCACAGCTGTTCTCTCCAATCTCTCCATTTCCAAAATAATGAGCTGAAATGGACATTGAATTGTGTTTAATGTTTATTAAATATATAGACTCACACCCACGATTTCTCCCACTGTTTATGTGCTTTATACATATGAACCGTATCTATATCAGTTCAGTCTGTGTGTGTCGCCTGCTCCCGTCTGCCTCGCTGTGCTGGGGGAGAGGCGATCTTGTCAAGACAGCAGCTGGATAACCTGCCTTCACCAGCAGACTGACAGACATTTACTAAACGAGAGTAGTTTTAATGTCCGCTCCATGGAAAGAAATCAACAGAGTTCAACTGATTCATTGACTTTATTTCTTCGCCCAGGCAAAGCAGTTTATTTTATTTGGGTTTTGTTTTTTACATCGGAGTGGCCAGTTCTCTATTTTTTCTATCTTGGTTTGTCGATCATACAATTCAACCAATCCAAACAATGAAAGACAACATGCTGGCCAATTACAGGTGGTGGGGGTGGGTTACCGATGAGATGATACGCTGTTAGCACATAGTTAGCTGTGTGTTCAAAATGGATATCTGTCATTAAAAAAAAAGCAGCGCCATTCATTTCTACTGGAAACAGAAGCACTGAAGTCAACAGTAACCATTGCTGGGCCTAGCCATTGTAATCTGTTGAGGCCTATTGGGAAGTCATAAAGCCTGGTGAAAAGTTTGGGGTCATAAAAGGCCTCAGAGACCACATGGTGAAGAACAAAAGAAGAATCCATCCCACCAGGGGTCCAGTTTGTGATGGACTCATTCCCCACAAGCCATTGCTGCATATGATGCCAACGACAGACAACCGTTCACCCATTGGTGGAAATTCTTGGGGGTCATACCCCCCAGGAAAAGCCTTTAAAAGCACAAACAGACTCCTCCCCATTCTCTTCGACCTTACTGTCAGCATGAGCAGACGTCTGTGTTTTTAGGAGAGAATCAACACCCTGAAGAACTGCAACCTTGCTGCCCGAGTTTTGAAGATTCTTCCTCTGTCTGCTCTTACCCCATTTTTGCCCATCAGAGACCCTGTGAATAACTCCCTGCGAGTTATTCCTCGTTATTCCTGCAGAAGAGGAGACCGTGATTTACACACGCTCTTAAACCACTGTCGACCAGCTGTCCCTGTCGTGAGTCGTTGGACTACGTATTAAACAGCTTCAGAGCCGCGCAACGAGGTGCCCACTCTCTTTTCCGATACCGGCATTGACCGAAGGACGGATCGAACCGCCTGAAGCGGCAGCCCCCCCTCCTTACTCGCCAGAAGACGACTCACAGTAAGCGACACGCTTGGTAGTTTTATTGTGTTTTTATTGTTTATGTGCTTTTCTTTCTTTCTCACACACGGCTGTAACTTGCTTAGAATAGTATTTGTGAGCTAAAACTAGCGTACTGTATAGCTGAATCACTGATGTTAAACCGCGGCGCCGTCTCCACAGCTGTTTAATTGTTTACTGTTCTCTGTGCAACAAACAGGAGTGATTTACAGGAGTTTTCTGATCAGACACTTTCTACTTCACTTCCCTTAAATTCTCCGTGTCACTGCCGACTCCATTTCCTCCTTCAACTCTCCTCTTTTACTCAGCGCCCCCGCTGGTGAAAGACGAAAGAGTTGAGTGACGAAATCTGCACGAGCGTCATCTCGCGTTGCCTCGGGGTAACATCGAGTGACGCCATTTTACGTGACGTAGCAGCCACCTTTAGTAAACCGGAAGTGGGAGGAGCGTCGCCATGTGTGCCATTTTGCTGCTGCTGGTGAACTCTGGGAACTGTAGTTCTTACAGACCATTCTGATTCAGCTCAACACCTCCCACTTGAGCTCCTGGTTTTTTCAAACCCAGAGAGGTCACACAAGCACCTTTACTTGTTTAGCGTTGTTCTTCAGTGGGAAGTATTATGACAAGGCGTCTGACATCTCTGTGAAGAATTGTGGCTGGGATTTTGATTTGAAGTCTCTTGGTTTTTTCACCATTTCCTCTTGTGGGCCCTTCTTTGCCTTTTGCCTCTTTGATGTGAACAGGATAGCTGGGAAAAGTCTTCACAAGCACATCTCTTACAATGCCCTTGCTGTCAGCATTAACATGGACCACTCTAGCCAGCTTGTACTGTCCTCTCAGGGCGTTTTGGTCAGCCAACCAGACCACATCTCCCACAGCAACATTTCTCTTTTTGGTGTGCCATTTGCTTCTTATGAACAGATTTGGTCCAGCCAATTGGCTCCACTTCTGCCAGAAATTGTTTACCTCTGCTTGAATATGTTTAAGTATTTTGTAAGGGTAGCTGTCAAACTGAAAATCTCTAGGGTCTCCCTTTGGATTTGCACGTCCTAAAATGAGAGAATTCGGGGTAATATACTCTACAGTCTTTTCTGCTTTGAGTTCTTGCATCGATAGGTCTCTCATTTGCAAGGTTGGCTGCCATGAAGAGAAAAGTTTGGAATTCTCCCCCTGTGAAAACACCATCTCCACCAAGGTTGCTCAACGCCCGCTTCACTATTTTGACAGCTGCCTCTGCTGCATCATTCCTATGGGGCGAGTCTGCAGGATGGATCTTCCACGACCATTGTGTACCCACTTTGACTGTTTAGGGGCCTGGCACTTTCTCTTCAGCCACTGCTTGGCAGCTGTGTCTTCAAGTTCAGACTTGTTTAGTCGGTCAAGGAATTTGTGAAGCTTCTCTTGAGCAGGTCTGGCTCCCACAAGGGGTCAGGGTCTGAGCAGAGTTTCCTGGGGTGTCCTCTAAGTGAAGTGAATCTTTAATAGGCTAGCAGGAATCCTTTAGATGACATGTCACTCACCACTTCAGTGTGTATGGCTCGAGAAGCCATGCAGCAGAAGACTGTCCCCCATACTCTGAGTCTAGCTCTCTTCTTGACTTCATCTCTACCGTGAATTCAAAAGGTGCAGCTGGGCCTGTTCACTCTAAAGGCAGGTCAGCCATGATTTGTTGACACTGTTTTGCCTTGTTTTTTTCTGCAGACCACACAGCTGTCAACCATTTTTCTTGTCTACGGCCTTTTATTATCCAGGCTTTCTTCCTCATCCGGAGAAGGGTTCCTGCCACTCCCTCTTGGTTTGCTCCACAAACTAGTTCACATCTTTGTATACTGCCAGTCTGCTTAGAGTTGTGTCTGAAAAAGATGCATCTGCTTGAGCTGCAAGAAAGAGGTCTTCAAGTGCATCTTCATGTTCTTTGACAGTCAGCACAGCTTGCTTGGGTGATGTTACCTCCCACTTTTAGGGGACTGTTTAGGGGCCCGGCACTTTCTCTTCAGCCACTGCTTGGCAGCTAGACAAACCCAGGCAATGACTCTCACCAGTTTGGATAGGCTACTGAATCTTCTCACCTCTACAAGATCTTTAACCCAGCCAGTGGGCTTCCTTCTTAGAAGAAGAGTTGGGTTCACCACAGGTTTTTCCTCTCGAGTCTCATTCTTTAGACTTTTCTGGGTGGTTTGTGGGTCACCTTTCTGCTGACTCCTCCTTGCTTGAGCTCTTGTTAATGCACCTGAGAATGTCTTCCTCTGGAGCTTGTTTACACTCTCCCTGGCATAAGCTGCAACCTCTCCAGCTGATTTTATAGGCCACTCCTCCACTGGCCACTTCAGGAAGTCTGGTCCATTTTGCCATGTGGAATTCTCCTTCAAATCTTTCAGTCTCATTTTCATCATAGAAAAAACAGATTTAGGAACAACTGCACACATGAAGCTCGAAGAAAAATGAACTATCCATTGTCTACTGGGCAGGGAGAGGAGAGACAGAGTTTAAGAGCTTTAAATTGTTTTTTCTCAACTTAAGAACTTCAATTTCTTAAAATATATATTCTAAGACTCTATATTTTACAATAAATCCAGTGAAAAGTAGAGGATGATCTTCATACTTTGAGATTTTTTGTGGATACTCTCTTGGCCTGCGTTGTCTGCTGAAGCCTGAGGATTTCCTGACAGAGAATCTCAGCACACCATGCCATCCAAGAAGGATCAAAGCAGCAACCAAAGTAATGGTGAGGAGTTGGTGTCGCTCTCACAGGTACGAGATCTAATGAGTCAACAAAAAGATCTGTTCATACAGCTACTGCAGCAGCAAGAAAGCAACTTTAAGACTGTTGTGGAATTACTTGTGAACAATGTGAACACTCGGATTGACAAATTGACCAGGGAGACGTAGGAGCTGAGAAGCAGCTTGCAATTCTCCCAGAAGGACATTGATGATCTGATAAATAAATATAAGAAACTTGAGTCTGAGAGAACAGTTGTTTGTGCTGAAACCCAAACAATGCAGGGGAAATTGGCAGAGATGACTGAGAAAGCAGACTACTTAGAGAGTCAAACAAGAAGGAATAACCTTCTTTTGGATGGAATTCCTGAGGCCCAGAATGAAAGCTGGAGGGACACTGAGGATAAAGTCAGGTGTGTGATCGAGGAGAAACTTCACCTGGACAGTAGTAATATGGTGATTGAACGTGCGCATAGGACTGGCAATCCATCTGGATACTCTGGAAAGAGACCTAGGCCTATCATAATAAAATTCCTCAGATACATAGATAAAATGACTGTACTGGGAAAAGCTAGAAATCTGAAAGGCACCAACATCTATGTGAATGGACTACACTGAAGCTGTCAGGCAAAAGCGTAAGGAACTCATTCCGGCCATGAAAGCTGCCAGAGAACGAGGCGACATAGCCTATATCCGACATGACAAGCTTATTGTCCATCCCCCTACACAAAAGCATAAGGACCAGAAAGGCACCAACGTCCAGGAGCTGGAGCTGGAGACAGGGGCTGGAGCTGGAGCTGGGGCAGGAGTTGGTGCTGGTGCTGTAACCAGAGCCGGAGCTGGAGCTGGAGCTGGAGCTGGAGCTGGAGCTGGAGCTGGAGCTGGAGCTGGAGCTGGGGCAGGAGTTGGAGCTGGTGCTGTAACCAGAGCCGGAGCTGGAGCTGGAGCCAGGAGCTGGAGCTAGGGACTAGTGCTCTGGTCTCCTTAACATGAGCTCACATAGACTGAACTGAACTACAGTTTTATTTTATTTTTTTATTTATTTTTGTATGGATAATAGACCAATTGGTGATGAACATCTCCTTCCTGCTTCAAAGGGTCTTGTTATAGCCCATTTGAATGTCTGCAGCATCAAAAATAAGATACATGAACTTAACTATCTGATCACAAAAAACACCATTCATGTTTTTGCTGTATCGGAGACCCATTTGGATGCTACTGTTCTTGACACAGAGATCTCCATTGATGGCTATAATATTTTTAGAAGGGACAGGAATAAACATGGAGGTGGCATAGCATTATATATCAGAAATAACTTTCCAGCAACACTGTGCTCTGAGTTTATCTCAGATGGTGTAGAATCTCTATGGGTCAAAGTGCATCTTCACACCTTAAACCAGTGTTGATTGGTTGTTGCTATAGACCTCCTGGGACTGATGTGCAATACCTGAATGATTTATGTATGTTAATTGACAGAGTTACAGATGTAAATGGTGATATATTTGTACTTGGGGATATGAATGTAGACTGGTTTGCAAATCAATGTCCAATGAAACAAAAGATAGTATCATTAATCAATGCTTGTAATCTGTCTCAGATGATCTCTCAACCAACTAGAGTCTTTACTAACAGAGCTGGCAATACTTCTGCCACTTGCATAGATCATATTTACACAAATGTTCCTGAATGCTGCACTAAACCAGTTTCTCAATCTGTAGGTTTTAGCGACCATAATATTATAGCAATTACTAGGAAAACTAAAATTCCTAAATGTAAGGTCATTATAGTACATAAAAGGATGTTCAAGAAGTTTATTCCAGAAAGTTTTTTGGCAGATGTTGGTGATGTTGACTGGACTGATGTGTATGCTGCTGAGGAGCCCGAGGCCTCCTTGAATATCTTTATGGAAAGCTTTATGAAGATTGTTGATAAGCATGCCCCTATGAGAAAGTGTATTGTAAAAGCGAGACCAGCTCCATGGCTGAATGAGACTCTAAAGAGCCTCATGAAGGAAAGAGATGAGGCCAAATCTACATTACTAAAGTCTGGATTAGTGGAGGACAGATTGCAGTATTGCCAACTGAGAAATCAGGTTACAAAGCTGAATAGATTGACGAAAAGAGAATTTTATATGAAAAGAATAAATTCTGTAAAGCAAGATAGTAAAGAGCTATGGAAAACACTTGATGAAATAATGGGGAGACGGCTAACTGGTGGGGCTTCCTTTGTGGAATCAGAAAGTGTGTTTCTGACCAAACCATCTGCTATCGCAAATTATTTTAATGATTTCTTCATAAATAAGGTATATGCATTAAGACAAAATATGGATAATACTGATTCAAATTATCTTAAGCCAATAAAAAATAAGGTGATGTTAGATAAGAGTTGCACTTTCCAGTTTAATAGTGTAGAGTAGTGGGAAATAAGGAAGTTGTTGAAGTCCTTGCCTGAACACAGCTCAGTGGGTACTGACATGCTGGATGGTACTTGGCCTGGCAGCTGACTATGTTTATGGTCCAATATGTCATATATTAAATGCATGCTTAAAGAAAGGTAGTTTTCTCACTATCTGGAAAGAAGGTAAAATGATTCCCTTACCTAAAGGGCAGACTAGCACTCACTGGAAAGAACAGTCGACCTATCACTATTCTCCCAGTTCTTAGTAAACTGATGGAGAGAATAGTTCATTCACAAATACAGGAATACTTTGACAGTAATAGTTTGAACACTGATTTCCAACATGCTTACAGACATAACCATTCAACTTGTTCCGCCCTTACAGTAATGACAGATGACTGGCTCAAGGGAATGGATAATTCAAAGATGACTGGTGCAGTATTACTTGATTTTAGTGCGGCATTTGATGTCATTGATCACAATTTACTTATTGGTAAATTAGAATGTTATGGATTTTGTCCAACCGCCATACAATTTATGAGGAGTTATCTCACATGTAGGACGCAAAGGGTTTATTACACCGGCAGTTGGTCTCACTCTAAGGTCTTGAACTGCGGGGTTCCACAAGGGAGCTGTCTGGGACCACTCTTATACGCCATCTTCACAAACGATTTACCATCAGCTTTGTGTAAAGCAACTGTACAAATGTATGCCGACGATTCCACATTGTATTATGCTGCAGAGACTGTTAGTGAACTGGAAAATGTTTTATCAGCTGAGTTGAATAGGGTCTATGATTGGATAAAACAAAATAAGTTAGTATTGAACATCTCGAAAACCAAATCAATTATCTTCGGATCGAGTCATAAACTGTCATCTACACCAAGAATGAGTTTGAACTTGGTTGGGGAACCTATAGAACAGGTAGATAAAGTAAAATTGCTGGGCACAATAATAGACAATCAGCTCTCATGGGCAGAACATATTGATGCCATAGTGAAGAAAATGGGTTGTGGTATCTCCATGGTGAGGAAATGTCTTTCTTATGTCCCTGCACACATTGTGGGACAGGTGGCTAAATCTTTAATTTTATGTCACCTGGATTATTGTGCACCTGTATGGTCATCTGCATCTAAAGCTCAATTAAAGAAATTACAAACTGCCCAGAATAGAGCTGCAAGATTAGTATTACACTGTTCCATAAGAACAAACACTGTCGGTATGCATCGTCGACTCTCATGGTTAACAGTGGATAACAGATTGGTTTTCAACACAACAACATTTTTCAGAAACACAGTCTTTTCTTCTCAACCCGTTTTGCTATATAACCAAATTTGCAGGTTTAATCGGGTTCATTCACATTTGACTAGGGCCGCCGCTAATGACCAGTTGATGTTACCTCGCCCAAAATCAAATGCTTTTAAGAGAATGGTTATTTATCGTGGCATCAATTATTGGAATAATTGTCCACTGAATATACGCAAACTGAATAGTAAAGTATCTTTCAAGTACCATTTGAGAATACACTATTTAAGTTTGTGAGTTGGGGATGGACAGACAGAATGTAACAATGAATGTAATGCTCTAAGAACTTATTCTGTACATTTATTGATATGTTTATAATGATGTCTACAATGTTTCACTGCTTTTAAATTAGATTTTGTAAGAATTTATTCTGAAAATGTACTGATGATGCTTATAATTATGTCTGCAATGTTTCACTGCTTTTAGATTTTGTAAGAACTTATTTGTGGACCCCAGGAAGACTAGCTTGTCTAACTTTGGTGACAGCTAATGGGGATCCTTTTAAATAAACAATCTTCAGGGAGCACCCCCTCTTGTCAGGATGTCAGCTATGTTCAGATCTCCACGGATCCACCACCAGTCTTGCACTAGTCCAGCCTCCTGGATTTCACCCACTATGTTTGCAATGAAGGTTTTGTACCCATAACTGACTCTTTGTATGGCTCCCAAGACCGTTTGACTGTCAAGTAGATGGAACCATCTCTCAATCTTCATTCGAGCATGCTTTTCCACATATCTCCTGATCCTGGCTGCGAAGACGGCACCACGGAGCTCAGCTTTCACAGCTTCTCCTTTCTGATCCAGAGGTGGCAGCTTGGCTTTCAACGAATCGAACTTCAATACCTTGACTTGTTTTCCATCTTGAGTACATCACAGCTCCATAGGTCTTGTCACTTCCATCCGAGAATGTAATGCCCCAAGGTTTCCCTCCCCTGCCAGCTGGTGTGAGGCTCCTGTGGAATTTTACTTGTCCAAGCTGCACATATTCTTCAAAACGCTGTATGGCTTGGTCTCTGAGGCTTTCTGGGAGTGGCTGGTCCCAGGTGTCTTGGGTTAGTATCCCACCCTCTCCCTCTTGGAATGCTTTTCTTACAAGAAATTCCCCCTTCTGTTTGGCAGGTGTAACTTAGCCAATTGGGTCGTACAGTCTAGCTACTTGGCTTAAGAGATTCCTCCTTGTCAGTGAATTAGGTGTCTCAGTTCTCACCTTCTTCTTGAGAAGATCTTTCCCAACTCTCATCTTCTTCTTTCTTTTGGAAAAGTTAACTGAGGTTAGCATGTAGAGCCTGTCTTCATCCACTTGGTAGCCGATGCCCAAGGCTTTGTTCTCTTCATCCCTCATTTGATTTGGAAGAATTAAGGTTATACCTTGTTGCTCTGTTAGAACTTCTGTCTTCATTCCTTTCCTCCCACTTTGCCCTGACCGTACCCATGGTTTGAGGAAGAAACCTCCTGCTTTCAAGATCTCTTCAACATTTGCTGTGATTTCGTCAAGTCTATTTAGGTCATTTTGGGAGGTTAGGAGATCGTCCACATAACTGTCCTCTTCAATGACTCTGCGCTCCTCCTCCAAGTGAATAAAGTTGGGCAGGCGAGCCGTTTCCCTCATAGCCCACTGAGCAATGCACCCAGCAGGTCTATCCCCAATGTTGACTATGGTAATTGCATATTCACTTATCTCTTCATCTGGGCTGTCCCTCTAGAGGAACCTGTGAAGATGCATCTCCCACTCCTCCAGCCATACAGAGTTGTACATCTTGTTGATGTCTCCTAGAGATGCATGCATCCCTTCTCTGAACCTCAGCAGGACAGCTCTGATCGGGTTGAGAACATCTGGTCCCTTCAGAAGAAGATCATTCATACTCACGCCTTTGTAGTTCTGGCTACTATTCCATACAATACGAACTGGTGTTGTCACTGAATGAGGGTTTGGCGCCACCAGGTGGCTTATATACAACACTGGTCCATTACAATCCTCCATGATTTTGTTGGTGAGTTTTATGGCTGCGCCTCGTTCAACCATTTCATGGATCTGGGTAGCATATGCGACTTTCCAGTCTGGCTCTCTGCTTAATTGCTTTTCCATTCTTAAGAAACAAGCCAGTACTGCACCTTTGTTGTTTGGGAGAGAGGCAGAATCTACCGTCCAAGGATACTTTGCATCCCAATGTGGAGTTGATGCGTGAGCATCCCTCTTTTTGTAGGTGTGGCCTCCTTTGATGATCTCAAGCTCCCTCTCCTCCGCCAGGGTCATTTCTTTTCCTCCTGGTGGACAGTTTCCACATCGGCATCCTCCACATCTTGGCTCACATGCAGCTCCGATGCTGTCCCAGTGCCACCACTCAAGGCACTCACAGTTGCTGGCAGCTGTAAATTTGGTCTGATGCTGGGCTTTGGCAGTTGTTGGACTTGTGATTTCTTGATATCTGACAGCTGCTGTCCTCATGGAGCGAGCAAAGTGTGTTTTGGACTCATATGCTGCAACCTCCACTTCTTCAAACAAGTCGGGATGTGCTCCACCCACTGTCTTCCCTAATGGACTTTCCCACAAGACGAGGTCTCCGATGATTTTTACCCTCTGGGGAGCCAGTCTTCCCTCTCGGTGGCTTATGAAAAGTTCCAATTCTTTAAGTTTGACTTCTGGAAAGAATTCTTTCAACTTCTCAGGTTCAATTACTTGATGCACTCTGGCCATTTCATCCAAGCCGTAGCAGACCATTTCATGAGCTCTCTCTGTCCCTTTAGGAGTCTTGACTCTGACTTTGAGGAGATACCTTCTTGTGTCCACCTTCATGGTCATTACACCAACTCCATGGACAACTAAAGTTATCTTCTCATTTCTCAACCTCATTTCTCTGTCTTTCAGCAGCCTTATGGGTAATGTAGTTTGTATCTGAAGCAAGATCAATTAAAGTCCCAATCTTCTGCTCTGTGTTCGCAGTGACTTGCATTAACATCATGATTACAGGAAGTTCAGAGAGCCCATTTCTCTGCAGTAGCTCAGACTGGCCTGAAGCATCGAGTGTCACTGTGTTTCTGTTGGTGTTGGTGAAAGCCTTTCTGCCAATTCTGGGGAAAGTTCAGATAAGATCTTCTCTTGTTCCTCCGTTAGTTTGCTTTCACCTTTCCAGTCTCTTCCACTCTTTCTCTCATCCCCTCTTTTGACTTCTCCTCTTGGGCAGAGGAAAAAATGGTGGTCTGGGGCACCACCTACCCTTTTACAGTCTTTATTTCTGCATAAGAAAGTGTCTCTGCAGTATCCATCCTCATCATGGCATCCAAGACATTTTCTGCATGCTCCCAGCTTTCTCAATACAGCTGTCTTTTCAGGTAGCTTAAGTCTCTTGAACTTTTTACAAAAGAAGATTTTGACACCACATACCTCATCAAGCTCTTATTTTCTTGTGGTTTTTGTTGAAGCATACCTTCTGTCATACTTCTTGTCTGAACGATCTGATTTCTCCATCTTCTCCACAGTTCTGAGCTGTTCGAGTCTCTCCAGTATTTCTTCTTGACTTTTCAGGAACTTCAAGAGCATGTCAAAGTGGTTGTCAGATGTGACATTGTTTCTGGGTTCAACCATGAACATCAACCAGTCTCTTTTAATAAAGTCAGGCAACTTACTTTCAATGGATTTAATTACCAGTGGGT
Organism: Microchirus variegatus; assembly: GCF_963457635.1. NCBI lineage: Eukaryota > Metazoa > Chordata > Actinopteri > Pleuronectiformes > Soleidae > Microchirus > Microchirus variegatus. The sequence continues at coordinate 19,217,351 of NC_139819.1, forward strand.
TCTTTATGGCTCCAGAGTTTCTTAACTCTGTAAGATCTGCTAGGGCCTTCTCCACTGACTGTATGAGGTCAATGACCTTTCTTGGCTGGTTCCCTTTCACATGTGGCATCTTCTCCAGCTCTTCAAGTATTTCCACAGTGATGGTTGATTTGTTGCCATATCTGTTCTCCAGGACTCTGAACATGTCATTGGCACTGGTGTAGGTTGAAAGCCTGAGGTTTTTTGAGATGTTGTCATCCACACTCTCCAAAAGTTGAATTTTCTTAACTTCAGTTGAACCCGATGGCTCTCCCTGCTTTTGCAGGTTCTCCCAGTCTTTCCTCCATCTGTGAAATTCTCTCTTGCTTCCATTGAAGATAGGTAGAGTGGTTGGCTTGATTCTCATTATTGGTGTGGATGTTGCCAGTTGGGGTTGTAGTTTTACTGTGCCTTGCTCATCGATCGTCCGTGCAGTGGCAAATTCAGCTTTCCTTAATTCAAGCCTGTAGTACGATGCTCTTAGGTCCTTGACTCTTCCACTTAATTCATCCTTTAATTCCACAGGGATCCATCTCTCCCATGTTGACATTGTTGAGATGGCCTCTTCTATTCTCTTCTCCAAGAGAACAAGGTGCACTTCATAGCCTTCTAAATTGGCACTTTCCACAGGTACATCAGCCGCTTTAAAAAAGCTTAGTGAAAACTTAAGGCCACATTATACTTCTCCGACTGCGTATGCGTTATCCGTCTGCGTCACCACGGAGACGCCTCGAGCATTTATACTTCTGCGTCGTGGTGACGGACACTCGCTGCAATTTCCCGCCCGATCAGTAGGGGTCGCTGCGCAAGGTTGTTGTGCTTCTGGCTACAGTGAGCAATGGCGTCCGAGAAAGAAAGAGAGAGAAAGACCGTTGTTGTTGAAACAGTGGCCGTTTCTCACTTTTCTGTGTGACGGAACGCAGTTTCAAGATAATTTGAGGCGATCAATTGGGCATTTAGGGTCTAAACATGTGCTGTGTGTGTTAAGATATGACGTATTTATAGTTCGGCAGCGGCGTTATCGGCGGGGATCAGCTCCGCCTCTGTCAGGACGCCCGGAGCGCACTGAGAGCCGGCACAGAGCAGCTTAGCTCAGCCTGTCCTGAGGACCAATCGCAGCTCTTGCCGTCTCCGTTGTCCCTTGACGGAGTGACGGACACTTAAAAAATATTTCGTGCAGACGGAGACGACGCAGAGGCTCTTCGACAGTCTCTGCGTCGACGCAGAGTCTCTACGTAGCCTACGCAGAGCACTTTACGCAGAAGTATAAATTGGGCTTTAGTGAATTCCTCCTTTAACTCCACTTGAAGCATGCTGCTTGCTCCTCTTAAAATGAAGTTGGCTTGTCTGGTGAAGCTGCTTTTCGCAATGGTCCTCTCCTTTTTGAGCTTCTGAACCGACTTCCCCAGGATATCTTCTGCCATCTTGACTTCCTCTGCGTCAACAGCTTATTTCTGGATCTGAAGCCGTTTATCCTCAGGGCCAGGCTGCTCCGCTTGGTTTACAACTGTCAAGTTCTCTGCTTGTTCACCATCCAAAGGACACAAGGACAACTCAAATTTCCGACTCAATCACTTTTATTTTCCCTTTTTTGGCTTTGTCAGTTGATTGGTCTGCCAGTAAATTAGGTTGTAAACCTTTAAAGACAAAAACAAAAAGTTACAATTTGAAAAAATTTAACATTTGAATGCACTTTAAACTTATTTAAACATTCTAATTAAACATTTTCATGCATTTTAAATGAATTAAAATTTTAATTAAACATCTTTAATGCTTTTTAAATTAATTTAAATATTCAAATTAAACATCTTTAATCCATTTTAAATGAATCTAAACATTCCAATTAAACATTTTAATGCATTATACATTTAAACATTTAATTAAAGATTTTAAATTAATTAACCAATTAAGCCTATTAGATAGAATAAAGAAAATCTAATTTAATTAATTTTCCAACATTTTTTTGTAAAGTTTTATCATTTACCTTTGCACTATTTTTTTGTGTCTTATACCTTTAATTTCTCAAACTCAAAATGAAATATTTTTCAGAAAACTAATTTAACACAAAATCAATTAATCTACCCAGCAGGTAAACATAAATTTGAACATTTCAAGCAGTATTTCAAACACCATGTAAATAAATAAAATATTTCACCGACCATTGGCGTCTTTGGACTGAACCTATCAGTGAACTGAGTGTCTTCTCTCTGAAGCTGTGTTTGTTTGAATGAGTGAGTCCTCCATGTCCTCACAGGTGCTCTAAATCAGTGACTGATCTGGTGACAGGTAGCCATTTTGCTGCTGCTGGTGAACTCTGGGAACTGTAGTTCTTACAGACCATTCCGATTCAGCTCAACAGTGAGTTATGGAGGTCTACTTACATACATTAAGTTGTTTTTATGGTCAAAAACCTCCTAGTTGCTGTAAACGAGCCAATAGAAATCCTCTTTTCTGACACTGTTCCTGAGCCGTGTTATTTCAGACTGAACTCTCACCCCCAGAAGACAGAGTCTTGTGATTGATTATATTCAGCACATCCGCTCTCAGAAGCGCAGCTCCCATTTTCAGAGATCTCGCTGAGCCCGAGATTACAATAAAACACAGCGTTCTCAGCAGTGGCTGAACTGTTTGTTTAGAACCTTCAGGGCTTCTTAAACAAGGTAATGACGCAGATACACACTAAAAAACATCGTTAATTGGGACTTCCCGTCTAGGTCCGCTTTAAGTATTTTCTTTGTTAATAGAGATATCAAAATTATGAAAACCATTGTATTATCTTAGTTTAGGCCCATATTATGGATTACTTACGTCATTGTTGCGTAACATTTATTTTTATTTTATGATCTTTTGTCAATAGCTGCCCGGTGTGGTTTACTTTTCAATAAGTCGTGGTGTGTGGTAACTGTCAGCTGAATATGTCCTTGGTTGTGGTATTTGTATGAGTATCATCTTATAACTAACTGACAACCTAATAACTTGACTGACAAACGGATCGAAATAAATAATCGTGGCGTAAATGTGTTCTTCTTCTTCTTTTTTGGAGTTGACAGACTGGACGCAGCTTTTGCGTTATTCTGCCCCCCACAGTCTGAAGACGTTTCTGCATTTAAGGGATGTCCCATTTCTAAGTGACAAAATAACCCTCAACATTTGGTTTTGAGGGCCAGTTAAGATTAAGGGTTGAGCTTGAGGGTTAAGATAGGAATTGGAATTGGCCCTTACACTCACTCGCAAACTTTAGGTTACTTGTAGACAGAAGGGTAACACTCTTCCAGTAATGTTTACTTCAGTGTTCATGGTTGACATCAGTGATTCTGTTTCCAGTAGTGAAGCTTCTGTATGGTCAATCAGTCAATCAATCTTTATTTGTATAGCCCACAGTTTACAAAACTACAAAAATAGTTTGTCTCATGGGACTTCACAGGGTTGGTAACATCCTCTGTCCTTAGACCTTCGACCAGGGTAAGAAAAAACTACCAGGGAAAAAACCCTTGTAACAGGGAAGAAAGGTAGAAACCTTATAGGGAGAAGCACAGGTGAGGGATCCACTCCCATGGACGGACAGACGTGCAGTAGATGTTACCCAAAACATACAATACACAATGACAAAGTATCTTCTTGAATACATGCTTTATTTGATAAATGGACACAGCATGACATTTTTTTTGCAGATTTTGTGATGAACTGCCCCTTTTTAGTAAGAGCAAAATTATTTCTCCGCACTGTAGGAGTGGTCACAGAGCCATATTGTTCACCCTGAAGCAAAAAAAAGCACCATCGCAGCACTGGGCAGCTCCTTCGGTCACAGACTAAAACATCCAAAATGTCTGAAGGAGCGTTATCGTAGGTCGTTCCTCCCTGCAGCTGTTAGACTGTACAACAAGTACTGCTCTAAGTAGACCCCCCACACACACACACACACACTCTCCACTCTCCATGTGCAATATACTGTTAATTTTTCATTGCTGTAATATACTGTATATATTTTTTCACAATGTAAATTTTTTAAGTGCAATATATTGTCATTTTTCATACTGTCAAATTTTTTATACTGTAGTTTTCTCATCAGTGCAATATCCATATCCTTATTTAATATCCTTATTTAATAGCTCAGCCTTGTTTCCCTACACTGTAAATACCATGTGCATACTGTGTATATTCTGCAGACCGGTTGTAATGTACATTCTACATTCTATTTTTAAACCTATTTTTATAGTCAGTGTTAATATCTTTATATATTGTACTTTATATATTCGATTTCTTTTTGGTAATACATGTTTATTATTTATTATCCTTATCTTTATTGTCTTGCTGCTGTAACACTGGAAATTTCCCCACTGCGGGACGAATAAAGGACTATCTTATCTTATCTTATCTTTATGCCCCCCCTTAAATGTTTTTCTGCGGCCGGGTCTGCGCACCAACTGCACCGCAACAACTAAAGTGTCGAGTGCATGACTGTTGGAATTTGTGATGCACAGGATAGGATTTGTGTACCTGTAGCCCTATTTTGTGTTAACAAGGTATAAAAAAATATGTACAACTTCAAATTTACGGTTACACATTTGTGACTTAAAGGTCACATAGAGTGGTCCTGTTTCACATATATGTTAGTTATGGAGGTCTACTTACATATATTAACTTGTTTTTATGGTCAAAAACCTCCTAGTTGCTGTGAACTAGCCGATAGAAATCCTCTTTTCTGACGGTATTTTTCTGGTGCGAGATTTCAGAGTGAACTTTCACCCCCAGAAGACAGAGTCTTGTGATTGGCCAGTACTATCCAGCACATCCGTTCTCAGAAGCGCAGCGTCCCCCTCTGGAACGGCGGATGCACTGCTCCTCATTATCAAAACATTGTTTTAACAGTGTTTAAAAATAGCTTCGTCACAACTCCCCACCGCAGTCCCTTTTATGACTTTAAACCGGAGTCAGACCCAGAGTCAGAAGACACTGTCGCTCGTGAAACACCTCCACAACGGACGTTATTCTTCTTCTGCGGTTCAATGTACGTAACCGGATGTGCCCGGACTACCGCCCGGAGCAGGACGATCGGTTGTTTAGGAGAACCGCTGCTTTCGTAACTATTACGGGATTTTCAGTGATCTCGTTGAGCCCAGAGATTACAATAAAACACAACGTTCTCAGCAATGGCTGAACTGTTTGTTTCGAACCGTCAGGCTTCATAAACAAGGTAATGACGCAGATACACACCAAAAAAAACAGCGATAATAGGAACTTCCGGTCTAGTTCCACTTTAAGTGTGCGCATGTGAAATCTGCAGTTACATTTTTTTATGACTTTTGCAACAAATACCTTCATTAGCATAGAGCTGTATGCAGACAGCCAATAGGAAGGCCGTCTGTCTCTCTGTGTCATTCAGTGTCATGGTTTAAGTCACGACGAGAAAATAACAGCCTCTAAACCAGTAGTTTCAGACATACATTGTTTATTGTATTGTTTATTTTATTTCATTTAGCTTACTGTCTATTTTCACTGTCTTATTTTATCTTATTTTATTTTATTTTATTTTATTTTATTTACATATTTTATTTATTTTATTTACATCTGTATATCTAGCTCTTGTTTCCGCATGCTGTATTTCTTCTTCTTACTTTGCACAGAGCATCTGGAACAAAAACAATTTCCCCACGGGGATTAATAAAGTATTCTGATTCTGATTCTGATTCTGATACGGCCCGTGGGCCAAATGCAGCCCGCAGGATGATATTTTGTGGCCCCCCCTTTAGATATCAAAGTTTAATGTAAGTGCGGCCCGCAGTGACGATAAGGAAGAGCGGTGCAAGAGGGAGAGAAAAAAACTGCAGACTGTAGCAGCTGCTGATTCAAAACAGCAGTTATACACACACACACACACACACACACACACACACACACACACTCGCTGCAACCAGGATAAAACCGCGGTGTTCAACAGAGTCAATGGCCCGTTAGTGGGAAGTTTGAGTATAAGACTGACTGTGGGACTGTGGTAATGTGACGAAGACAGGAGCCAAGCGCAGGCTTTTAGCCAGCAGGGCTGTCTGTCCAAGGTGTGTTTGGAACACCAATAAAACAATTCCAACAAGATGTGAGTACACTGTGTTCACCTTTAAATTAAATGCCGGAAAGTCTCTTTGAGCAGTTAACTAAAGAGTCAGCTCATCTGATGCATCTGTTATTACCTTAATTACAGCGTTAAAGTGTCTTCTAGATTGAGACCGGAGTGAAAACAATGAAAAGTGCGCTCTGGAGGATCTGTCAATACGTTTTACTAAGATCTACTCGGATCCCCTGTATTTCATTGCAACTGTACTCGATCCCACCTGCATCAACAACGGCACAGTAGAAATAGTGGACTGTTTCAAATACCTTGGACTCACCCTGGACAATAAACTCAGCTTCGAGAAACACACCACTGACATACAAAAACGCAGTCAACAGAGACTCTATGCCATCCGTAAGCTCAGAAATCTTTCTGTTGCCCCCTGTCACCTGCTCCTTCTGTACAAAAGCATAGTCCAGCCCATCCTCCTCTACTGTCTTCCCTGCTTTTTCAACATGCTAACTGCTGCTAACAGAAACAGACTCACACGCATCACTCACACTGCAGACAAAGCAATAGGCCTTGCCACCCCTAATCTATCAGACCTCAACAGTACGCTCACCAGGAACAGAGCACAGACCATCGCTTATGACCCCACCCACCCCCTCAATCCCTTTTTTATTCTGCTTCCATCAAGACGCAGATACAGGGCTATGAGGTGGAATCGAGTATGCTTTGGGAAAAGCTTTGTGCCCTCTGCAATAGCAGTACTGAACAACAGGTCACAACAGTGATGGACCACTGGGCCACCCTCATTCCCCTGTAATGCCAACTGGTGATGGTGTTCCTGTTTGTGTCTGTGTAATGTGTAATGTGATGTATGTGCTGTTAACATCCATGTGGATGAGGTAGGTGGGGACATGCGGGTGGGTGAAGAACCGTAACTGTGTGTATCTATGTATTTCATGTTTTTGAGGCTTGTATGGTATGGTCAGTGAAAACACATTTCCTATTTAAGGACAAATAAACTAACTAACTGATCCTTGTCATAAAGATCATTGGGCTGCATCATCTTATTTAATGCGGCCCAGCCTCACCCAGACTCTAACTCATTCGGCCCCCAGGCAAATTGAGTTTGAGACCCCTGGTATAAACGCTTCCTATAGCTTCCAATTAGAGTCTGGATTCTGGCTGAAGGTATTTTGGACCATTCTTCTTTACAAAACATCCTCAGTTCAGTCAGGTTTGATGGTTTCCAAGCATGGACAGCCCGCTTTAAATCACACCACACATTTTCAATAATATTCAGGTCTGGGGACTGCGATGGTCATTCCAGAACGTTGTATTTGTTTCTCTGCATGAATGCCTTAGTAGATTTTGAGCAGTGTTTAGGGTCGTTGTCTTGTTGAAAGATCCAGCCCTGACACAACTTCAACTTTGTCACTGATTCCTGGACATTGTTCTCCAGAATCCGCTGATATTGAAGACTTTCTGTAAATCATATAAACTTTATTTCACTTCTCAACTATCACTGTGTTTGTCTCCTATATGATATATTTAACCAAAATTTCTTATCCAAACAACCAATGATTTATAAAGGAAAATCATGAAAATTTACAAGGGTGCCCAAACTTTTGCACACCACTGAATTTCCAGATTTGTGCTCTCTCTCTAGCATAAGGCTATTTAGTTTGTTTAATAAAAGGACACAGTATTGACCTGTTAAAGAGGAAAGGGAACCTTAATGTCTGTAATGTAGTGCTTTACAGAAAATAGAATTAACTTGACTTTGGAGGGGGAGGGGGGTGTCCCTGAATATAAAGGTAGGGGAGGAGATGGTGCCTCCCCCACTATCCTTTACCATTGTCCACTCCCTCCCTTCTTTGGAATGCATTAATATTGAGATAAGAGACTAAAGGATGTCCCTCAGCTTGTCTTTCATATGCCACACCTGTGAGGTGCTCACTAACACACATTGAGATGCATGTGTGAACAATATTTGAAAGAAATGGTGATTTTGTGTATAGAGAAAATGTTTGAGTTGACACAGGATAGAGAATTAGCTTCATTATTTGTGTGTATTCTCTTCTCTCTGTGACATCGTAAAGGTTTCTGCCGTACTATCATACTCTATGTTGTGATTGAGTACTTTAACATCCTCGTGGTCAAGTCCATAAGCCTCATTTTACTGAGTGTAATGAGGTAAAGTGAGAGGAGAAAGTATAATATGATACAGAGAGGCGTACAGTGCCAAACCCAGAAGTCAACAGGCTGACAGAAATATGTCAGTTAAGTTGAGCCAACAATTCCATGAGTCACAACATTGTCTTATCACCATCAGATCTGATTCATGGAGCACCGAGTCATCCAGAGCAACATTTTAATCTGATTTGATCACACCTTTTGTTTTTTAAAAAAGGAGAAAAAAAGTACAGTTTAAATCTAGTTTTTCACATTATAAATGACGGCAATGTATTCATTTTTTTTGCTACCTACAAAAGTACAAATCATCAAAAATACCTTAAAGGGACAATGTGTAGTATTTATGGGTTTATATAACCCAAAATCCACTTTTTTATACATATTATGTGCTCCTGCATTGTCTAGTCGCTGTATAATATTCTTTGTTTCATTTTCGTAGTGTTTCAAAAAGTCATGTAAAATAACACGGTCGCGGGCCGCGGTTGCATTGCCACTGTTAGCAGCGAGACGCCATGTTCCTACCGGAGCCTGTAAGGACAAACGCGAGAGAACAAATCAAACGTCTCTTTACTTGTATATGGAAGTCCCGCCTCCACTCTCTCCGCTTCGTCTGTTACGGTCGTGGTAGCTCGCCCTCTCCCTCGCCTCACAAACCTCATCTGCTGACACGGAGAAAGACAACGAGGAAGACATTTGACCAGCTGCGGATACCGTAGCGCTCAGGGAAGGGAGGGGGTGAGCAGAGGAGCAGTTCTTTGTTGTAAATTTCAGCCTCTCCTCTAGATGGCACTATAAACTACTTACTTCACCTTTAAGCACAATTTATTCACCTCATTTCTTTATTGTGAAAGGGCTGAGCACGACTGTTCTTCAGTATCGCAGCAGTGATGAACTGATTATATGGCACTGATTTGGAAAAGGAAAATCATTCTAAAAATCTAAGGCAGTGATTCCCAAAGTGTGGGCTGTGAAAGGTCTTAAAATATAAATAAGTATGTTTCAAATTGCTGTAAAATATCTAATATCTAATCAATCTATGATAGATTGTAAGGAATAAAACATGTCCATGGCATTTGAATTTGATAGTTATGCACTTTGACAGTGATGACTTTAAATTGAATGTTATATGAAATATTACATGGAGCTCAGCTGTAATAACCAGATGCATGTGTATGAGTGTCTGTGACTGTGTAAACACTGAAACTGCCAAAAGAAAGAGTAGACTCACTTCTGTCATCAGACATCGTTGGAGGATAGAAACCAAACATGTTGTTGGTTTCATGTGAACAACAGTCTAGTTATTTTCCATGTCTTCTTTTGACCGTGATTGACAGCACATGATTTTACAGGAGGATTGGGAAAGCGTCAGGAGTGGCACCCAGTGTGGTGATTTTCAAAGGAAATCTGTTTATTGTCAAATTGCATAAGAAATTAACGAGGTCAGTTGGAGGTGGAATATGTTTGTTGTTGGTTTAAAATGATATGAATGATCTGGGGTCCGTTTCACAAAGCAGGTTTAGTGAAAACTCTGAGTCTGTTAACCCTGAAATGAGGGAAACTTTTCCGAGTTTTCCGTTTCACAAAGGGAGGTAAGTCAAACCAGAGAAAGAGGAGTAACTCTAGCCTGTTTCACAGAGAGAGGTAACTTAAGCTCTCGGTCAGTTACCATGGTAACATGCTCTTTGAACCTAACCTGGTCGGGACAAGGTTTTTCTCGGCAAACCTTGAGTTTCTCTCTGTCTCCACCCTCTTGCAGACACACACGGTATTTGATTTCCTCATTCATTCAGTCTGCAGAGTTTTGAAGTCTGTTCTGCGTCTACATTAGAAGTTATATTAGGTGGAGACTATTTTAACTACCATGTTCTTTTGACAGTGATCACGTGGATGAAGGTGCAGCATTACTGCGCAGAGAATTAAATATTCGTCAGGAGATGATTATCAGACCGCGCATAGATGTTCTTGCATTTCCAGACACTTTTCTTTTTGAGCGGTAACGTTCCACGTCACAGTCCATCATTTACATACACAACCTAATCCGTCCTTACATTTCAACATTAACAACCGGAGTCATGCTCTCACACCACAGAAGAAATTGTGTGTTGCGCTGTGGTTTTTATTTTTTTTTTATTTTTATTTTTTACAAATTTACAAATGTACAAATTTTTCTTTTATACAACGTCATAGATGCGGAGCACTTGAACGTGATATAAAGAATGAGAAGTAATTTATGTGTGTGAAAACATCATACTGTTGGGGATAAAACAACATCAAACAGCCACTTACCTGGAATGTTTTTATGTTTCATCTTAAACTGCTGCCAACTGCGCTTCTCCCCCGCGGGATTACACCTAAATGAAATAAATTAATAGTCTACAACTCAAGCAGTTTCCCCCTGTAATATTATTGTGATTGTACAAAGGACGACATTTAAACTTCCACATCAGCAGCAGTGTTCTCATCCGACGTCGTCTCCCTCTCTTTTGCTGCAGTTACACTTCCTTCTAAAAACATGCTCAAACTCACGCATTAATATTTTCAACTCCAGTGGGTGAAGAACGCCGCCCTCCGCTTCCCCGTTGTCATGGTGACTCGTTGAAACGGGGTTCCATTCTTGCTGTCTTTTTATACTTGTGGTGCACGCGCTTAACTCGAGGTGAAACTACTCCGAGTTGAACAAACTAACTCAAATCCGCTGTTCTGAAACCGAAACTCAGAGTTTCCTATCCCAGAGTAGATCAACTCAGAGTTCAGGGTTAGACTCAGAGTTTGTTGAACCTGCTTTGTGAAACGGACCCCTGGTTTCTCCCCTGACCTCTGCTATGCCAGAGAACTGTTGCTCACTGTAGACTTTGTCTGTTGTCTGTTTGTCTTGTTTGTCTTATGCTTTCTTCATCAATAATATCAATCACATTCTTCAACTCCAGCACTGTCTCAGAGACATCAAGTCCTGGACAGTGTTGCATGCATTACCTTTTGCTATAACATACTAATATAAGGCATTACTGAAAAAACGCTCAGTAACACGCATTACAATGCATTTTAAATCCAGAATTAAAGGTGAAGTAAGTAGTTTATAGTGCCATCTAGAGGAGAGGCTGAAATTTACAACAACAAACTGCTCCTCTGCTCACCCCCTTCCTTCCTTGAGCGCTACGGTATCCTTAGCCAGTCAAATGTCGTCCTCGTCGTCTTTCTTCGTGGTGCGGGCGTACGGTCAGGTACTGGTGTTCCTGTATCCGCTGTAAAATACGTGTAGTCCTCCATTCCAAACGCGTAAAAAGATCCGCTCTCAGCCTCGTCTCAGCGCTCGATTTGTTCTCTCGGGTTTGTCTATACAGGCTCCCATAGAAACATAGCGTCATGGCAATGCAACAACGGCCCGCGACCATGTTATTTTACAAGACTTTTTGAAACACTACGAAAATGAAACAAAAACTATTATACAGCGAAACAAAAGTTTTCTTCCTGTTAGAGCTAACATTGTGGCATCATGTCTGTAAATGTTCTCACTAGGATGTAAAAGCAAGTGTGTTATTCAGCTGAATTGGTGGCTCATGCCATTCTCATGTAATTCAAATGTGTTTTCAGGGAATGTTTAATGGAGCATATGCGTCAGCAGCTCCTCAGGTTCCTCATATTTAAAGGCTGCTCTCAGCTCTGCTGCAGGAGGCACACACACTCTCTCACACACTCAGACAGAGGCTCACTCCTGCAGCACACCAACCACTCACTGACGGTAAGTGGAAGTTGCCTGCAGCTTATTATCACATTACATGTGTCTTGTATCTAGTACTTAAAATAAAAAAAAGGGTTAGGATTCATGCAAACATCTGATGGAACCATCAGGTATTTATTGATTAGTGGGCAGTTACCTGGACACTTTCGGTGATTATTTAAAGGTGTGGAGAAATTGCTCAGATAAGATAAGAGAGTCCTTTATTGGTCCTGCAGTGGGGAAATTTACAGCAGCAAGACAGTGAAGATAAGGATAATAAATAATAACCATCCATTAACAAGAAAAGCACAATATCAAAAGATATTAACACTGAGACTGCATTAAAAACATAGAGTTAAATAGAAAAGGGTTGCGCCTCCAGCGTGTGGAAAACCAGCCAACCTGATCAATGGTTTACTCTTGTTGAATTATTAAAACACCATTTGCTATGAATGATCTTGAGTGTGGCAGCTGCTGATTGTACTGTGTGTTTCTGCCACAGTTTCATAATGATGCAGAGAGTGCACTCGCTCCTCACTTACTGATATTTCTGACTGATTCAAGTACATGTTGTCCTTTGTTTTCTCTCATGTCAGAAACCACACAAGAGAGAGATCATGGACCAGTGGCAGCAGTATGTTCTGAAAAGCAAAGATAAGGTTGTGACCATCACTTCTGAGTCTGATTCTGGAAATAAACTCAAGCTGTGCATCAAAGACATTCAAGGTGGACTCAGAAAAGGTAACATTGTAACTCTTTAAAACTGCTCTACAAAGGTCAAAGGAAGCATCAAACAGATCAATAATGTGGCTTCTTAGCTTTCAGTCTGATGATGAAGAAGTGTGTTTGATATTCTTAGCTCCTATAGTGTGGAAACGTGAGCGTACAGAAAACGACAGAAACCAGGTGGCTATGTGCTACATGTATGAACGACACTGGTATATCGCCAAGGTGGAAGGAGACAATTTACAGGTAAATATCAACCTTTAAGAAAATAGTAATACTTACTTACAGAGGCTGTAAAAGGTTCACCATAATGTAATAAAGTGCATCATTATTTTTGTATAAAGCAGTAAAAACTTTTCCTCAGCAAAGTATAGTTTATTATAGGTGATAAATCAAATCATTTATCAATCTTAAACAGAGAAAACATTTCATGTTAATCATCCATAGGGTGAGAATGTTCTCAAATATATATTTTAAGTAAATTTGCTATTTTAAGAGCTTTTAAGACTGTGGGCTCTCTTTGGCCTGAAATGGGACTGAATGATTGGTAAAGCTGTGTTTTGTATGTTCACAGTTGGAGAGGTGTGCTACCAGATTAGAAACCATCTCTAAAAGTTGCTGGTTTCAAAAGGAGAATGACGGCCTCGGCGCCTATTGCTGCCTGAAAAATGTGGAAAATCCCAGGCTTTACCTCTTCATTTCAGAGCAGAATTTATGCGCTGGGGAAGAAAAATCTACATTCAAATTTGTATCGGTAAAAAAAGGACATAGAAGAAGAACATGAACTTGAAGGAATTGCAGCATATTTCCATCCTGGTGACACCTGTCATTCTGTGGTAAACTTTAAGCTTCTGTTGCATGAACACACACACATACCCATTTTTAAACACACAATGGTCTTATGTGTCAGCTGGGATTGGCAGTGCACTGCTGCCAAGTAGAAGATGACGGAGTGACTTTATCTGACAGGCAGCACTTCCTGCACTGAGTCAGCTTATTATTATTATTATTATAATATGTAAATATATGACTTCAAGCTTGGGACAGGAAATCAAAATGGGGGAAAAAACTAATATGTCCATTAAATCATGTTGTTATTTTATCTGTGTGGTTTTGCTCCTGTTTTTTTGTTAAAATCTTATTTTTATCTTTTTGTTTATACCTTGTACCTTTGTGTATTAAAAGTGCTTGATAAATAAAACAGCTTGGCCTTCCTTAAAGGCTCATTACATCAGTTATGTTGGGCATCATTATTTATCAATAATCAACCGACAGACAGAAATCACACCATAGAACAGACAGGACGTCTGCAGAGATGCCACAAATATAGTAGATCAGATGTACACAGAGCCCAAAACACTTTAGCATATCATTTGTTTTTGGAGATGTTTTGTAAAGAAGAATGGTCCAAAATACCTTCAGCCAGAATCCAGACTCTATTTGGAAGCTATAGGAAGCGTTTATAGGCTGTTATTTCTGCAAAAGGAGGAAGCACAAAAGGTTTCTTTTGTGGTGCCTAAACTTATGCACATGCCTAATTTTGTTTAAATAATTCTTGCACACTTTCTGTAAATCATATAAACTGTATTTCACTTCTCAAATATCACTGTTTCTCTCCTATATGATACATTTAACTGAGATTTCTTATCCAAACAACCAATAATTTGTAAATTAAAAAAAAGATATCTTTTTGCTGTTTAGGTATACAGCACCCCCAAGTGTTGGTTTTTATTTTTCAAAAAGCACCTAACTTTTCTTACAATCAGACTGAATATGACTTCAGTCATAAATGGTCTTGACTTCAGGATTTAAAGGATCCAAACAGTGAATCCTAAAAGAAGTCAACCTTGAGACCGACCGTATACCTCAAACCCTGCAATATTAAGCTTTAAATCAAAGATTGATGCCCAGCGGCTTAAGGCCTGAGAGCCAAATATGTCCCTACATAATTGTATGAAACATCATCAGTTACCACAGACGACTCAACTGCAGCGACTGGTGAGCAGGGGCCTCATTTATAAACGTTGCGTACGCACAAAAGAAGGCGTACGCCACTCTCTACGCAAACTGTCGGATTTATAAAAAGAGAACTTGACGGGAAAATGTGCGGTCCTCCACGCCAACTCTGACCCATGAGTACGCACATACCTGGGGTAAGGAGAAACTGCATCACTGATGGCGAAACGGGAGAAACTGTGTGAAACTGATCGTGTAAAATAAATAGTTATATTACCTCTCATATATGAACAGTCTATTTGCAAGAAAGGGATTGAAAAAAAATTAAATTTCTACAATGAACAAACAAACCGGAGTTTGTTCAATATATTAACATCCTATATCATATAGCGCATTTCGTTTCATCTCCGTTTTCAATGCATAACACATAAAACACATTGTAACTGTGTTTTGTTGCCATACAAATGAAGACTATAATTATCTTATAGTCTGAAGAACTGTTAGTCAATCAGGGTAATTCTCACACGTGTAGCAGATACCTAATCAATGGGCATATAAAGGCAGGTACTCACAATGCGTCATGGCGCACAGTGGCTGCATTGGCACTGTTAGAAGATGTGGCAAACGGAAGGATACGGAGGGAGCGGAACTTCCGAGACCAGCAAGACCCACTGGCCAACAGTGATGAGTGGCTGATGAGCCGTTTCCCACTCCCACAAGCTGTCGTCTTGGATCTGTGTACGGCATTGGGCCCAGCCTTGGAGAGGATCACCCGCAGAAGCCACGCCGTGCCAGTCCCGCTCCAAGTGCTCACAACACTCGGGTTTCTGGCAACCGGCACATTCCAGAGGGAATTGGCTGACAGGTCAGGGATATCCCAGCCAACCTCAAACCTCAATGTCCAAATCGTATGTGATGCAGACATGTTGCTCACAAATGTAGTGGCTCGGTGGCCTGGGTCAACCCATGATTCATTTATACTGAGACACAGCAGTGTTGGGCGCAGACTGGAGGCCGGCGCTGTACGTGATGGGTGGCTTCTAGGTACGGATAATTAATGTGGAAATCCTGACACTTGAAATTCTGTACTTGTGTTTAACCCGTTCACCGACCTTGCAGGCGACAGTGGATACCCCCTCAAGCGGTGGCTGCTCACCCCTTTTACGAACCCACAGAGCGCAGAAGAGAGGACATATAATCTGCGCCATAGCCAGGCGGGCAGTATCGTAGAGCGCACCATCGGGCTCCTGTAGGGCAGGTGGCGGTGTTTCGACAGCACAGGGGGAACGATGTATGCTACAAGCCCGAGAAGGTCTGCAATATTGTCAGAGCGTGTGCTGTGCTGCATAACGTGGCAAAACTTAAGGATGTGGCCCTTCCCCCCGACGCTAATCGTCTTGGCCCCGACCCGGACCCCTATCCCCAGGCATTTGAGCCAAACGCTGCTGCCGTGCGCCATCGTTTGGATGTGATGCGTCGCTTATGAAAACAGAGGTATGGAAACAGATTCAAAATAATCATTTATTGATTAACTCCTTCAAGGTGGTGTTGAGCTCAGACAGGACATGCTTTATCTCCCGCAGTTCTCCAGCAACTTCGTTGATCGCAGTGATTGTGTCCCACTGCGTCTGCAGGACTGCATCTGTGAGGACACGGCCGCTGGAGGGCTGGGATGCACGAGGTGCAGTGGAGACGCTGGGCGCACATGGCTCAGCTGCAGCACCACTGACCTCGCTTGGACCCGCAGCAACAACAAAAAAATGTTGAATAAAGTCACTTGTTTTGTGAACGGAGTCTCAATCGTTTCTGTACATAAATGGGTGAACACAACTTTGATGCATTTGGTTTACACTCATTTCAAATATGGGAATACAAATTACATACCTTGTTCTTCTGCTTCTTGTGGAGCGGCATCAGTGTCCCCCTCCACCTCCGTCACCACTCCACTCAGGAGGGATTCCCCGATGATCCCCGCCAGTTTTTCATCCAGCGGGGTGAGCTCCGGTTGGCCCGTTCCCCCGCCTGTGGAACAGACGCTCTGCCTGTGTGAGGCCAGGCGCTTTTTTGTGTCCACTTTAATATCTGATCACTTCTTTTTCACCTTGGCCACACTCCGACCTTCTGAGGCAACAGCATTGACGTTATACGCCACATGCTGCCACTCAAGAGCCTTTTTGGAATTGGTGACCCCAACACTGTGCCCACCAAACAATAACGCCTTCCACTTCTCCACCTCCCCGACAAGAACTTCCACCTCACACTGAGTAAAATTAAGGCCTTTCTCTCAGATTTCGCCATTATTTCAGTCATGAATCAATATTCATGAGGTGCGTTTCTCTGAATATTTATAGGCGTGGTATGACCCGCACACAGGTGCGCCACATTTAGAGTGGATTGTGATTTATAAAGGGAAATCGGCGTAGGACGTGCATGCGCACTGTTTTATAAATCAGGATATTTTTGTGCGTAAGCACTTTCTGTGCTTTGTGAGTACGCCAATTTTGACGTCGGTCCTATGCACAGTTTTATAAATGAGGCCCCAGATCTGTGTCCGGTGTATCATGAGGATGATGCACAGACTTAGGTCAAACTTTTGCATACCACTGTATATGTCCATGAGGACATTCATAGACATAATGCATTACCTAGCCCCTTACTCTAAACTTAATCATCCCAACTAAGTGCCTAACCCTAACCTAAACCCAAGCCTTCACCCTCAGAAAAGACATTTTAAGGGTTTGACAGCCAAACTGTCCTCACTTTCCCAAAAGTGTTGTGGTCCCCTACAAGAACACACAAACTGGCATACACACACATAGGCTTACACTGCTAGACTTCTTACGGGGTATCCGTGGGGTCTTAAAAAGTCTTAAAAAGTCTTAAATCCAATAATTTTAATTTAAGGCCTTAAAATGTCTTAAATACAATTGTGAAAGGTCTTAAAAATCGATTAAAGCTCACCTAGAGTGGTCCTGTTGCACATATATGTTAGTTATGGAGGTCTACTGACATACATTAACTTGTTTTTATGGTCAAAAACCTCCTAGTTGCTGTAAACGAGCCGATAGAATTCTGTCTTTTCTGATGCTGTTCCTCAGCCACGATATTTCAGACTGAACTCTCACACCCAGAAGACAGACTATGCTGTGATTGGCCAGCCAGCGTAGAGCCTTCCCAACTGTCTTGTGATTGGCCAATACCCGGAAGTGACATAATCAGCACACCCGCTCTCAGAAGCGCAGCTCCCCCCTCTGGAACGGTGGATGCACTGCTCCTCATTATCAAAACATTGTTTTAACAATGTTTAAAAATAGCTTCACGACTCCCCGCAGCAGTGGTTTGTTACAGATTAGCGTAGCAGCGGAGAAAACTTAATGAAAGCCCACAGCTAAGCCGAATTGCAAGTTCAACGATTTGTGGCTCCAGTTTTCCTTCATGACTTTTTTGCCAGTATGGATTTGAAATGGGTCTTAAATTGTATTCATTTTGGCCTTAAAAAAGTCTTTAAAAGTCTTAAATTTGACTTGTTGAAACCTGCAGAGACCCTGTCTTAGGACACTACCTTAACAAAGCCTTATCCTTAACCATCACAGTTAACCTTATCCAAGCCACAATTCTAAACTGAATCACCTCAAAAATGAGGTTGTGCCTCATTAGGACCAGGTGTCCGGAAGGACTGGTCCTGAAATATGAAGGTATATTTGGTGCAAAAGTCACGAGCACATTTAACTGTTGACTTCACATGCGCAGTCACAGATGTATAACCGTGAATTTGAAGTTGTACATATTTTTTATACCTTGTTAACACAAAACAAGGGCTACGGGTTCACAGATCCTTGTTACAGGTACACAAATCCTATCCTGTACATCACAACTTCCAACTACAGTCATGCACTCTACAGTGCATGACTGTAGAGTGCAACAGTCATGCACTCTACACTTTTGCTCCAATCGTTGCGGTGCAGTTGGTGCAAAACACATTTGCACATCAGTGTTTCATAATTTGAGAACATGCACAACATGTGTGCATTTTACATGGGCACCCTGGTAGCATACCTTCGAAGATGGCGTCTACAGCTCAGCATCGGTAAGACAGTCACAGCAGCATACCATCTCAGCACCAGAGAAGCAAGGAGGGAACTCGAGGTACGAGTTGACAACAAATGTCTGGAGGTCCAACAAGCACCCCTACAATAAGGCAGCACAAGAGATGCTAAATTCCACCTCTGAGGACATCTCCAAAGATGCATGGCTGGCAGCAGCTTGGAAGCAGGAGTGGTAGTCAGCCGGGCCCTTCCGCGTCCATCGTTACATCTGGGAACCAGGAAATGGCGCCATAGGAGGAGACGACCTGCCACGCCAGCACTGGACCACTCTGAACCGTTTACGAACTGGGGTCGGTCGCTTCAAAACATCAATGAAGAAGTGGGGCCTGGCAGACAGTGCGGCTTGTGAGTGTGGCGACCCCGAGCAGACTGCCGACCACATAATCACCACCTGCCCCTTATACAGACCACCATCGGAAGCCAGCCTTTTTGACCTAGGGCCAGAGATGTTGGCATGGCTACTCGACACCGAGTTGGACCTCTGACGTTACACGAAAGAAGATGTGTGCATTTGTAAACCCAAATGTGAACTAATGCATCAGAAGCTTTGCATCTGTGGAATATTTTCTCATTAATAAAATTCTATAGATCGCTATGATCATTGAGCATTTTCTTGCACGACTACAAGTCACTTGATACAAGTGCTCGAATCTGCTTCTACGAGTTTCAGCTGTTGTTTTCCTGACAGATGCTATTTCTCCTCGCTAGGTGGTATAAGTGGTGCAAAAGGATGTGTAACTTGTGCATGCCGAGCGAATCGATCAACAAGAAAACAAGGCTTAGAGTGGGCGGGCCTAAGGAAGCTCTCTGATTTTTGAGTGATTAACAGTACATTTCCATTTTATTAAATATATAGACTCACGCCCACCATTTCTCCCGCTATTAATGTGTTTTATATATATGAATATATATATCTATATCAGTTCAGTCTGTGTGCTTCCGGCTGCCTCGCTGGAGTAGCATCCAGCTTTGTTCAGTTAGTTTTACAAATAAACTTACAACAATAAAAGGATAGGATTTGTGTACCTGTATGTAACAAGGATTTGTGAACCTGTAGCCCCTATTTTGTGTTAACAAGGTATAAAAAAAATATGTACAACTTCAAATGTACGGTTACACATTTGTGACTTTCGTGTGCGCATGTGAAATCTGCAGTTAAATGTGCTTGTGACTTTTGCACCAAATATTCCTTCATAAAAATTATTTATGATACAGATGTAAGTGCATTATTCCTTATTCAATTTACTGCAGAGAATAGCAAACACCTGATGTCTACTACAGTATATCATTGTGAATGGACTGTATTTGTCTGTGACCTGAAACCTTACTCTGTAGTCAGAGGGATGATGACCTGGACACGTTCATGTCAATCTTCCTTGCTCTACATGAGGTTTGACAGACCACAAACAGCTGGGTCATTTATATTTATACAATACTCTGAAAATACACTGCACACTGCAGCTGGCCCTGGACCTCTGGACTGATTATATTGCACCATGTCGGCCAGTGTATCCCCAAGACTATTTTTAGGGCTTAGGGAAATCTCAAAGGATGTGCCAAGCTCACAAATACTTCCTTAATGTTTATGTGTGTGTGTGTGTTGTGTGTGTGCGTGTGTGTCATAGTAACAATGTCACTTCCTCATACAAACACTCTTCACTCTTTGAAATGAACTTATGCAGAGCGCCACCTGGCGTTCATATTAAATCACAGTCAAATTACTACATTTTGACCACATTTTCTGTGGTCCATAATCGTGGACTAAAACCAAACATATTTTACATTTACATTGTAGATGTACATTTTTAACCACTCTGCTTTGAAATAATGAGCCGTTAGCTATTTTAAATATCATTGTATTTATTTTTTGTATTTGTTTGCATCTTTGTTGATGCATGAAAAAACATTTAAGTTTAGGTACTTTTAGATACTTTTGAATTTCTCTCAGCTAAAATATGATACTTTCTACTGTTCTTAAGTCCAGATGTCTAACATGTTTTAACACTGATATAACATGAATTTAATTCAATGAAAATAAGACATTTTTTATATTTTACCTAGAGTTCTTTCAAAGTCTTTCCTCCATCACAAAAGAGAAGCATTAATGTAAACATATGAAGCTCTTCATTATTCGGATGATGCTTCTTCTCCTTTCAAATTAAAGTCACATCAGAAGCACTAAAACGTCTTAAGTTATCACTTTTAAAACCAAGACTTTCTAAATAAATGAATACTGAATTTTACATTTGACCCAATGATCCCCTTCAGAAAAATAAGGCAACACAGCTGTTTCAAACATAAGTTTACACTATTCCCTATTGAGCTGTGACTGAAACGTCCCTGAAAATGCACAATCACAAACAAAGACTTATTCTGAGCAAAACCCTTTATTTGTGGTTGAAATGATGATAGAATATTACAGCAGAACACACATGACTGAAACAGCTGCCATTTCACATAACACAGTAGAGGAAGA
Organism: Microchirus variegatus; assembly: GCF_963457635.1. Classification (NCBI taxonomy): domain Eukaryota; kingdom Metazoa; phylum Chordata; class Actinopteri; order Pleuronectiformes; family Soleidae; genus Microchirus; species Microchirus variegatus. The sequence goes on from NC_139819.1 coordinate 19,238,599, forward strand.
AGGATGTAGTTCAATCTCATGTGTATCATATACATATATGTATATCGTATATCAGTAGAAAAGAAAAAACTATTGCTCCCAGATGTTTGTTTTTGTTTTATTTAAATATGGCATTTCTCTGCTGTGTTGAAGTGGAAAAAGGTTTGCACACCAAAGGAAGTGGACAATGAAAGTGAAATTCCCCAAAGCATCGGAAGTTGTGGCGCTTTTATTATTATTATTAGGCTGAAAAGTAAACGTTCAACTTTTTATTGATCCATTGCAATATGGTTATAAAACTTTAAACTGCTATCTATATTTGATAAATACCATCATACAACAATCAGGGTATGCAAAAGAAAAGAACACAAGAGCAGGCATGCAAAAAAAGACTCATCTCTTAAATAGAAGCACAAAAGACAAACTGTTGATGTTTGCATCCTATGGCAACTGATGGAACGCCAGTTCATTAAAACGTGTTAAAACGGGTGGAGTGAAACCAGGGGACGACAACGTGATGCTTGATAAAGTGAACCGAGTGCCGAGTACAAACTACTACAATGAGGTCGCCTCAAGAAACTGCTAGAACATACTGTATTATCAATTTGTTGTATGCTCTTTTATTATTATTATTATTATTTCTTAAGGAATAAAATCAATGTTAGGAAAAAAAGCAGGTATGAAATATCACCCTGGACAGTTGCATCCAAGTGTAGTAATTTTAAATAAGCCACTTTAGGCAGCATTATCTTATAAATGTCTCATATACACAAGACATATTTAATGTATCTTCTTTGAAAAATAATTCTATACTTGATCTTTTTAGGAAGTAAATATCTTTGAGTATATTTCTTTTTGCTGATTAGGTACAGCACCCCCAAGTGGGGGTTTTTATTTTTCAAAAAGCACCTAATTTTTCTTACAATCAGACCGAATATGACTTCAGTCATAAATTGTCTTGACTTCAGGATTTTAAGGATCCAAACAGTCAATCCCAAAATAAGTCAACCTTGAGACCGACTGTATACCTCAAACCCTGCAATATTAAGCTTTAAATCGAAGATTGATGACCAGCGGCTAAAGGCCTGAGAGCCAAATATGTCCCTACATCATTGTATGAAACATCATCAGTTACCACAGACGACTCAACTGCAGCGACTGGTGAGCAGATCTGTGTCGTCAGACTCAGGTCATGCTAATAAAATACAGAAAGGACTTTTCAGCCCTGAGACACAACAAGCCACATGTGAGTGAGGAGCTCTCACCACGATTCAGCTGGAGGAGCAGATGCTCAGCACCTGAGGGATGGGAGGAGGAGGAGGAAGAGGGAGGTCATTTGGATTCATTTGGATTGTCCAGGGAATCCAAATGAGTTGTGTGCTTGTAACAGATGATCTTAATGGGACCTCGCTGGGCACAGAGGCTTGTCCTGTGATGCCAACGATGCCTCACTTCAGCTGATGCTGTGGCTCGGTTTGTTGTTGTGAGTCTGTCTGAGCAAGTCAATCATTACAGGTCACTTCAGAACAAAGACACACTCCATCTTGCTTTTCATTTCAGGTCTGAGGTTGTCTGACACACACACACACACACACACACACACACACACACACACACACACACACACACACACACACACACACACACACACACACACACACACACACACACACACACACACACACACACACACACTATAGGTCAGAGCCAGGTGAGCTGGAGCCATAGCACCCTGCTGCTGCGTCTTCGGCACGGTCAAACTTAAACTGCTGGGCTACACATGTGAGATTTTTCAAATGGGCAATCTCTAGTTGTAAATATATATTTATATATTTTCATCAATGGGAAAACTTCATACAGGAGCTGACTACTGCAGTCTGCACTCATTTATCTAGAACATCCACCTAAACTTTAGGACATATTCTCTTATATAGACAGTAATTTCTCAGTCAAATATACTTTTTTTTGTTTTGTTTTAGCATTTTAAAGATGGATTCGTCATGCACAGAATAGTCGTTCGTCTCTTGTTACTCCCCAGACTTTTGTCAGCTTCATCACAGGTGGCCCCCCGTGGCCCCTGCTCCTCTATCAGTCGTCGTCCACGTCGTCGCCCTCGGACTCGTCTGCGGTTCTCCTCTCGTACATCTTATCCCGGTGTCTATCCTGGATCTCCTTCATCTCCTCGGCGTAGCGGCTGAACGCTCCTCCGAACTTGCTCCACGCCTTGAATGGGATGGTTATAGAGTTCCTATAACTGGGCTTCACTTCGCTCACCCGCAGGAACACGCCGTACTTGTTGGAACCCACGTCAAAGAAGAAGCGCTTGGAGTCCACCATGAACGAAGTGCCCTCCGGGAGCTCGCTGTAGCCGCTTGCGCCTCCTCCTCCGCCGGCCAGGTCATCCTCATCCCCCCCATAGTCGTCTATCAACTTGGCCAAAGCATCGCGGAACTCTATTAAACCTTGCGCCGGGAGTGCGATGGTTTGACCGGACTGAAGGCCGGCACCGGGCATGCCACCTACTCCGCCACCGAAGCCGGGACCTCGGTTGACGGTCTGTCGGATACGGAGAAAGCGACCCCGCTGGTTCTCCTTTAGGTCGAGGTAGTATTTTCTGTTCTCACGCACCAAGAACTCGCTCTTCAAGGCCCGTCTAGGCCCGGTGTCATCCCCGCTGGATGATTGAGCGATCTGCTCCGGGGTGCTAGGCCCAAGCTGGGCGTAGTGCTCTATGAAGTCCCCCAGGTAGTCTCGGAACTCTGCCGCAACTGACATGGAGAGGGTCAGCCGACTTTTCGAGCCCCCGGCGCCGACCTCGGCGATTTTGATGAACCGGCCTTTGGCGTTCTGCTTCACGTCAAGGTAGAAGCGTTTGTTCTGAATGTCCAAGCGCTTCGAGGCCAGCTCCTGGGTCTCCGGCTCCCGCTGGTAGTGCTGAAAACTACCGCCTCCTCCCCCTCCGCCGCTGCTGCCGCCACCACCACCGCGCTCACTGCCACTGTCCCCATCCGCCATCTTCGCCACCAGCAGCCCGTTTCTCTACGTATCTTTGACCCCCACTCCCCCCTCACCACCTCCGCCTGGTCCTCTGTACTCGGAGAGGAAACCGGACGCTGCTCGGTGAGTTGTGATTGGCTGCTGTTGCCGCTCATCATAACGTCACTCGGTGATGAGCCCACGTTCTCATTGGCCAATCACCCTGTCTATCATCAAACGTGAATGACATTTGAGTACGTATAATATTTACAGCACAGAAGTGATTATTGTCAGTATTAGCTGACGTCGAACGTTAATCTGTCATTGTGTGGTTAAATGTTGCTCTAACAAGTTTCCTTTTCCAAAAATGTGTGAATTTCACTTATGCGCGCGACGATACTGACATTTAGAAACAAATGTCAACAAACATTTGGTTGTACATACATATTTACACATACACCCCCCCCCCCCCCCCCCACACACACACACACACACACACACACACACACACACACACACACACGCACACACAGTCCCGCCTACTTGTCTCGTGCGCAAAGGCAGACTCGACCCGACCTATGGGCACGACGATGTCAGTGTGGGGGATGGGCGCTTGTTGTGCAAGCCGTTCTACGATTGGTGAAAGCGGAGATTCGAAGTAACAACGGGCTCTGTGATTGGCTCTCCTGACTCCCCACGAGCGGACTCATGCAAAGGATTTGCGAGAGGCTTTATTGTTTCTTTGCTTTCGGGATCTGAAATTGTTGTCTATCAAGTCACTTCTACAATCAAGTAACGGCACGGAAAAATGGTATGTGCTCTTCGGCCGACGCTAAACGCATGTATCGGAGCAGCTGTGCGTGTTTTTGGGCCGTGAATAACGCTGAACTGCAGCATTGTTATTTGAAATGGAAGTGGAGGAAATTGGAGCAGAGGATTGGGTGGTTAAAAAGGCTCGCTGAAGAGCCAACTGACAGCTAACATGTTAGCATCAACGGTAGCATAAGACGTCCGACTTTTTGTTGCTTTCCTTGTTTAAGTCATGTGATGTTTGCCAAGATGCGGTTGCTGGACACTTCATTGTTTGCATATACGAGACGTTCAATCACAAGTATTTACTTAATTTATATAAAAGTATTATTTGACTCCGCGTAGCCTCAGAATGGTGGACTAGCAGCCATTAGCAAGCTAAGTTTAGCTTTATTATTGGCTGAATAGTTGTACAGTGAACTGTATGCGTTAAACATTGCGCTTGTTTTAAAAGAGATTTATTTGGTTAATGTGTGCGGAACTTTTTTCGCTGAATTCCGTGAATGAAAACTTTGACGTTGGTGTTCCTAAAGCGGGTGTTAAAGCGGCGTACGTGTGTTGTTTAGCGCGGGGTCTGCAGCAACAGTCGCTAATGTTTTTGGGGGGTTTTCAAAGAACGGTCCGCTATTTGGTCATTTTAACCATTTGTTCTGTTGAAATGTGTGTATGTGATTTCCGGTAACCGTTATCGGTTCCGCCTTTCACTCGTTTTGTTTTGCATTGGCGGGAAATCGCGAACAGTTCAACTGTGTTACTCAGTGAACCGCTAACGCTGTGCGCTTCATGCTGGCTATGGTTTGTTCAATTCCCCTTTATGTATGTGATTTATTTTGTCACTTTTTTCATGCATTTCGTCGTTGGCATATTCAAGAACAGTGTTTCTATTTTGTGAGAACCTAAAAGACACTGCCTCACTTTAAAACTCACTTTTGCTTTTCTTTTTCAAATGATTAACTGTTAATTTCCCCCCCACAACAGGCTGGTGGTAAGGCAGGAAAGGACAGTGGCAAAGCCAAGGCAAAAGCAGTGTCTCGCTCCCAGAGAGCTGGACTGCAGGTAAATCTTCGCTGTATATTTAATTTGATTGCATGGTTTCTTCCTGTGTTAGTTCTTAAACCAAAAACCGTGTGTGTGTCCCACCAGTTCCCAGTGGGTCGTATCCACAGGCACTTGAAAACCCGTACAACCAGCCATGGTCGTGTCGGAGCCACAGCAGCTGTGTACAGTGCTGCTATCCTTGAGTACCTCACTGCTGAAGTAAGTCTTGAATATTTTTGTGTTTACATAGAGATGGCACAGATAGTGTTAGCTTTTGTCTGTGTGTGATGTTTGTATTAATGTTTGTTGATGGAAACCTGCATCCTCAGGTACTAGAGTTAGCGGGCAATGCCTCCAAAGACTTGAAGGTGAAGCGTATCACTCCCCGTCACTTGCAGCTGGCCATTCGTGGTGATGAGGAGTTGGACTCCCTTATCAAGGCAACAATTGCTGGAGGAGGTATGCTGAGAGTTGTGCTAGCACTTGTTTCCTCTGTCCTCGTACACATGATCTTGACATCACAGCGAGCTCTGCATGAGACATTTAACCTCACGATGTTTGCTTGTTTTCAGGTGTCATTCCCCACATCCACAAATCCCTTATTGGGAAGAAGGGCCAGCAGAAAACGGCATAGGTGCCATGTTGACCATATGTTTCGGGGATTGGGCTTTGATCGGACCAGGAGTTCACATTTGTTTTTGTTCTTTTAATTAACATTATAGCAAAAAAAAAGAGTGACTGTTAGGCTTTTGTGTTCTATTTTCCCATAACTAGAGAAAAAGTACAGTAAACCTGTTAACAAACCCTCTGTATGTTATTGTAGAATGTTTGACTGATGAGTTGATGAATATTACCTAAGTTGTGACAGTGAATTTGTTTGATTGGCCTGGGACTCTGTATTGTTTTATACTGAAAAAAGAAATTGTTAAACCATTTTTATATAAAAATACTTTCTTTGTCGTTATTTTCTTGAAGTTAAAATGTTTGATATAGTAGAATTTTTACAATGTGTTTTTTGAACAGCACATTAGTTTATGTGACATGGTGCTTTTTTTCCATCTGACTTGTAATATCTTTGAACTGCACAATAGCAGTGATGTTTTTTACATGACACTGCTTCTGTGTGTTTGGTTGGATTTTATGGCTGATTTTAAGTGTTAAACTTGTGCAGTGAGCAGCTGACACTGTTCCTGCAGATTTGATCAATGAATAAGAAAAAATCAATGACATATCGCTCCTTGATATAGTCTGTACCCAGATATGAGAGGCCTTCATTTAACCACAGTATTGAAGTGAATGCACAACATTAAATGTCCATTATAAAAGGGTGAAGTCTTTTTCTAAAATGACATCTGTTCAGGGAAATGGCTGCATATTTTATCTTTGAATAAATACCATATGCATGTTGACTTTGGTTTGACACACATACTTGAAATCATTTGTACATATGTGAGGTGCTGTTAGTATCCAACAATACATTGAGAAATCCTCACTATGCTTTTCAGTTTGGTTTTTGGACATTTAATAAAAATTAAAGTTATTTTAGTAACTTAAAACTGGGACAATGTAGTATATTAATTATGAATGAATAAAGTGACAGTAACCTCTGATGAAGAAATCTGATAATGGTTCATTCAATCAGGTTAGATACATTCAACGCTTTAAAATTCACCCTGTACAATTCCCTGTGCTTACCAACAGGGGGAGCCACTGTTTTTCATAAAATAAACAAACGCGTTGTACAGTGATTTTCCCTCAGCCAACCACATCTGCACAGTGAATATATGCTAAGCAAAAAAAAAATCTGTTCAACATGTTCAGATTACATGAGGTTTACATAATAATACTATTCTAATAAAAAGCTAGAACCTTCTCGTATGCTTGGAAATCATATGTCACTATATTTTCAGTTTACAAAAAAAGGGATAGATGTCAAGTCGTTGGAGTCAGGTGAACAAAAGATGTGTTTTATGACCATGAAACAGGCCCTTCATATCTATAACATGGCTACAGTAATTTTCAGTTCTCACTCAAATTTACAGATGTATCGTGATAAACACACACATGCCAGTCGTACGTCAGACTGCTTTAGAATTTGGTCAAAGTTTGACAAAAAAAACGATATACGGTCTGATGATTGTGACATGATAAAATGCTGTGTCCCTGACAGTGATGATGTCATCAACAGGACTGACCTTTGCGAGAGCAGCAGTCATTCCATTAGCGCTCTGTTTCCCACAGCTGCACTTTTCTTTACACAACAGAACATCAACGACATGTTTAATAATCAGCCACAAATTCAAAGACGTCTAAATAAGGTCATTCAGACTGTTAGCTGATTTGATTTGTGTGTAACAGTCCCGAGTAGTAAGTGAGCCAACGCGCTGACTTTCCCCGTTTCCCCGTTGTCGCAAAGTATTTAGCCATAGTGTTGGCAGTAAGGGCGCACTTGAAATGTTGGAGCGGCTGACTTGACTACGCGAAATCGAGAGACTGCTGTTAAGCAGACTGATTGCGGCTGAATAACCCGCCTTCATCAGCTGACAGAAATTAACTAAACCCAAATAGTTTTAATGTCTGTTGCATGGGAAGAAATCAACAGTGTTTCACTGATTAATTGAGCGAGTGAGGCAGACGGGAGCAGGTGACACACACTAAACAGACTGAACTGATCGGTCAATAAACATACATATGTTCATATGTTTTAAACACATAATCAGCAGGAGAAATTGCGGATGTGAGTCAATATATTAAATAAAATGGAAATGTACTTTTAATCTCTCGCTCCTTCAGACATTTAGGATGTTTTGGTCTGTTACTGAAGGAGCTGCCCAGTGCTGTGGTGTCCTGCAGGGGGTGGGAGAGATTGTCCATCAGAGATAATAGCTTGGTAGCCATTTTCCTCTCTCCCACCACCTCCACTGGGTCAGAGGGACATCCAAGGACAGAGCTGGCTCTTTTAATCAGTCTGTCCAGCCTGTTCTTGTCCGCAGCTGTGATACTACTCCATAAAAGATAGCTGATGCCACTGATGAGTCTTAGAAGGTCTTAAGGAGTTCACCCTGCACTCCAAAAGACCTCAGTCTCCTCAACAGGTAGAGTCTGCTCTGACCCTTCCTGTAGAGCGCAGCAGCATGATCAGACCAGTTTTTGTTAATGTTCATTTGCGCACCGAGCAAGTCGATAACGCGGACGGCTCGTTCACATAGCCAACAACTCAGTCTTAAAACATAAAGTTGTTATAGAAAAAATTCACTTTCTAATACAATCTTACTGGCTTAAATCTTAGGGCTTTAAATGATAAATGTTTTCTTAAAAGGAACCCCGGCTATAAAACTTGTAGTTCTTAAAAGATAAATGTTAGTATCAGTTATAATAAATTGATATAAAAAACCTTCTTGATGTCTTCGTTTTTATAAAATTTGTAAAAATAGTTTAACTCGTAGGTCGCCATTGTTGTTAACGTCGCAACGCACTCTGGGTAGTGACGTATAAAGGTTGTACTGGGGGCTTCGGGACCCTGTTGTGACTGTTCAGCATAAACATGTCATCTGTTCAGCCTTTTCAATTTGAACCCGAGCGAAACATACAGGAGGAGGACAGCACTGACAATGTTTCACAAAACGAGCATCAAAATGAAGCGCAAGAAAGACGGGATGAGGCGAGAGTGGGACAAAACCTGTGGTGTATGTGCGGCAACTGCGTCTCCATATATGGATATACAGTGAAGCGGCGACTGCAGACGCGGGTTGTCTGCTCAGGAGAGCATCCAGCGTCTTTTGTCTCTGCCGCTTTTTAACGCAATTTTCACTCACTTCACGCAGGCGTTTAGGCTCCTTATGTGGGAGAATTGTCGGACAGGCATTTGGTTTAAGTCTCTGTTTGTATCCACTAGTGATGGGTCGGGCAACACCGATGCGTCGGCGCATGTGTCGAGCTCATAGAGCGAAGCCCCGTGTCGGTGCGCGTATCGCTTTAAGAAAGTCACGTGACCGATACAGCTGCAGTGTCGCCTGTCATGCGGCTCGCCGGGCGCGCCAAACTGTGTTTAAATGGAAGCGCATCTGTCAACAGGATGGGTCTCTGCCAAAACAATCAGACAACATTTCGAACAAAAACATATCTGCAAGCCATAATGGAGCCAGAGAAAAGAAGAAAAGTTTCTGCCGTGTGGGACCATTTTGATCTTCTCTCCGCAAATAAGGTATTATTTGTTTTTATTACCTTGTAATTTCATATGGTTCTTCCCCGTTCCCACTTGATTTATCAGAACTCAAATCCATTTCAAAGTGACTCAGTTTAAATTATTTTACTTTCTGCAGGTTAAATGTCGCATTTGTTTGACAGAACTGTCATACATTAATAAGAGTACTTCTTCAATGCTGAGGCACTACAGAGCTAGGCATGAAAATGAGGCCACAAATAGGACTACACCAGCAACCGACACAGGTAGGCCTATAGAGACATTTTAACACGTCCTCATGGTCGCTTCATTGATAGTTAATGCATATTATGTTGTTGTTACTACATTTTTGACCATCAAGCTTCCAGGAAGCATGTGTTGGACCAGGCTATCCTGAATTTTATTTTGAAGGACTGCCAACCCCTCAGCGTTGTGGAAAATGAGGGGTTCAGGGATCTGATTCAGGTCCTTGAGCCATCATATGTTTTGCCAACCAGAAAGGTTTGTACAGAGAATGTCTACAGAAGCAGTTGATATATCCAATTAATTTAATATTTAATTTTAATATTGATTAACTTTTGGTTTAACTTGGTTTAATTCTCAGACTGTGAAAGAAATGGTGGCCAAAAAATATGTGGAGGAACGAGCCCGAGTGAAAATGGAAGTACAGCAAGCTGTGGCAGTAAGTATAACAGCTGACATGTGGACATCTGTGAACATGGAGGCTTACCTGGCTCTGACCTGTCACTACATTAATGAGAATATGCAGTTGTGTACATCTGTGTTAGGTGTGCAATACTTTCCACAAAGTCACACTGCTGACAACTTGGCCCGAGTCACAAGGGACATGATGGAGGATTGGGCCATAATGCATAAGGTAAAGTGTCTTGTGACCGACATAGCAGCAAACATGATTGCATCCACAAGACAACTCCAAATTCGCCATTCAGTTTGCATTGCACATAGTCTCAATTTATTAGTCAGAAAATCAGTTGATCAAATCCCTGCACTTACATCAATCAGACACAAATCTAGGCAAATAGTTAGCTACTTCAGATCAAGCACCACAGCCAAAGAGAAGCTTGCTCAAGTGCAGCAACAGATGGGACGGCCAGCCCTGAAACTCATCAATGAGGTGCCAACACGCTGGAACAGCACCTATGAAATGCTGAAAAGGCTTCATGATGAGAAGGAACCAGTGTGGGTATCCCTTGGATCACTAAATACTGACATTACTCCACTCACAGCCGATGAGTTCAACGTAATTGGAGAAGCACTGGTTGTGCTTGCTCCATTTCACCAGGCTACAGTGGAGTTGTCAGAAGAGAAGAGAGTTTCAGGGTCAAAGGTCATCCCGATGATGAAAATGCTGTATCATGCACTTGAGCGTAACGCTTCGAACATCCACACACAGGCAGTAACACACCTACACGAACACCTGAGGCGTCGAGTCACAGACACTGCTTCCAATCTGGAGTCATTAAGTGTGTTGACCCTATCTACACTCCTAGACCCCAGATTTAAATCACTCGGGTTTCGTAGCCCCACTAAATGCAGCGAAGCAGTCAGCAGACTAAAATCAGAATGCGCAGCTTCCATTGGGCGCACAGCAAATGAGCCTGGACCTTCTTCACAACAGCAGCCTGCAACAACTTCAGGCATGTTATTCAGCTTTATCTGATTATTTGTGCAATTATTTGTTTGCCAATCATGTACTAAAATGCCAATTTGTTGTTTTTTAGAGAGCTTGTTGTGGCAGCATCTGGACAATGAGGTGAGCATGCAGACCAGTAACATTACAGCAGATGCCATCATTGAGGTCCAGAGGTACCTGGCTGAGGGCAACATGCCAAGAACACAGGATCCCTTGAAATACTGGGACAACCAACGACTTACATTTCCCAACCTCTTCCGCCTGTCCCAAATGTTTTTATGTACCCCAGCCTCATCAGTGCCATGCGAGCGTGTGTTCTCCAAAGCCGGAGAACTAGCATCAAAGAAAAGAAATCGCCTAAAACCCAAAACATTGGAACACCTTCTTTTCCTCAATAAAAATCTATAAAAAACAAATCACCTCCCTGCCTCAAGGACAAGTACATAAGCATCCTCACATTCACAACACTTTCATTTTGATTTTTACATATTATGACCTTTAAGATATTATAATAAACCTTCACTCTCTGATAACACCCCAACTTTCACTACAATATCAAATATATTAATTAAGATATGAAATATTATAATATAAAATACATTTAGTTAAATTATGTTATTGTATAGCCTATACTAGGTCATTAAATCAGTTGAGTGTCATTGGGTTCCCGGTAATGATTTTAAAGATCCAGGAGGTGTCAGTATTGAGCAGCACAGTGACACAGTACCGACACAGTATCAATACAGTTTGGCAATGTGTCGCAACTCTTCACGAGGCCTCATCTACCCATCACTAGTATCCACCCGCTCCGGTGAGGTCTTTTAGCAGCTGTGGTCAACTTTCGATTGGCTTTTATCGAAAGGCAACAAGGGAAGTGCTGTGAGTTTACACAGCTTTCCCACTGACAAGAAGAGGAGAAAGGAGTGGGAAGATGCCTGTGGAAGGACACAACTTCCTAAAGATCCGCGGCTGTGTTCTCAACATTTTTCGCCAGAAGCATTTGAGGCTTTTAGTCGACCACAGCTGCTAAAAGACCTCACCGGAGGCCCCCAGTACAACCTTTATACGTCACTACCCAGAGTGCATTGCGACGTTAACAACAATGGCGACCTACGAGTTAAACTATTTTTACAAATTTCATAAAAACGAAGACATCAAGAAGGTTTTTTATATCAATTTATTATAACTGATACTAACATTTATATTTTAAGAACTACAAGTCTTATAGCCGGGGTTCCTTTTAATAACTGGGAACGACTGAAATTTGAGATAGAAAAATATCTAAGAGAGTATGGCTCATCCTTGGCCAAACTAAGAAAAGAAGAAGAAACAAAAGTGATTACCAAAATTGCTACTCTCACTCAGTGTGTGCCTGAAGACCTGACAGAAGATGACAAACAAGAATTAACTGAACAGCAGCTCAAGCTAGATGAAATGTACAGAGTTAAAGCAGAAGGAGCTTATGTGAGATCCAGAAAACAATGGCTGGAAGAAGGAAAGCAAAACACAGCATATTTCTTTAGACTGGAAAAGTCACGCAGTAGAGCGAACTGCATTCTAAAACTCAATATTGATGGGACTCTCACAGATGATCCACAAAAGGTTTCCAATCACTGTTAAATGTTTTACAAGAACCTGTATAAATCAGAGAGTGTGTGAGAGTGTGAGTGAACGGTTGTTTGTCTCTATATGTGTCCCTGTGATGGACTGGTGAACTGTGGTGTGACCCCGCTTATCGCCCTATGTCAGCTGAGATAGGCACAGCACAGAAGGTGTTGCAGCATGCCTTGATTCTCAGTAATCGCTTGAATCAACAGGCAACTGGACTCACAGCGTTTTTTTTTTTGGCTTGTTGGGCCCTTTCCTAAAATTAAAATATACAATGCATAAATATGCAACACTTTATATATGCAAGTACTTTGAAAAAGACAATTTCTTTCCCTGATCATTACGTACCACAAGACTCTTTGTGGATGTGTCATTAAGCTGACCACAGTAACATCACTGCCCTAAATGGATACACAGACAAGTTTGACTGAGAGAGAGCACATCTGTGTGTTTACTGATGTATGAAAGAAATGCTTAGACTAACCAAGTCTTTTGGAGAAAAGATGGAAGGCATCTTGCTGTATGATGGTCGTCTGTGTCCGGTGGCACCTGTAGACCAGTGTTTTTCAACCAGTGTGCCGTGAGAGATCCTCAGGTGTGGCGTGGGAAATTATCCATTTTCTCCTAATTGGTCTAAAAAATGTTTTTGAAAACAATTAATTAATTATTAATAATTAACTGCAAATAATATGGATATAAATATTCAAGACACTTTGATAAGAATGACTAAAAAAAAAAAGGTTGAAAAACACTGCTGTAGACGATCATCATCACAATCAGAATTGTGCCAGCATGTCTCGCAAATGTAAACAACTTCCAAAAGAGATCCATGTTGGATTCAGAATGACACAGAACCATAGTTAATATACTACATGTGTCATAACAATCCATGTAGTATGTATTACTGACCACAGTGGAGCTTGAATGCCCTCTTTTGTGGCTGATCCTGAGGACAGGTGCTGGGTTTTCTAGAACTGTTGCTAGGTCCTCTTTAAGTACAAGGCAACAAGAGCTGTAACGTGACATCCTCACAATCATATAATAAAGGGTAGATATCTTGTCCGCGCTGCCGGCCAATGGAGTTGAACGTCCGCACCATCTTGTCACAGTCAGCTCGCTCACCCATAACATGTGTTGTAGTGGTACATGGACTTTGAAAATAACCATAAGTTGCTACATTTTCTACCGATTTTCAAACTGTTTGGTTTGTTATAAACGTCAGAGATGTAGTTATTATGACACTGCATATTTATGAATAATTATAACCATGGGCTTTAAATAAAATTAAACAGAACAGAAAGGTGCAATGAATGTACTCACACACACAAGGTATTTATATTAAATCAATATATGGGCTACTAAAACTCAGGATACAGAATGGCATGAGATATGTGTATACTTTTATATTAGGAATATTTCTAATATAATAAAAGCATTTGAATTATTACACGTTTAGTTTAAACAAGTAATAATTCAAATTATTGCATTATATTAGTAACATTCCTATTAAAATTATTGTTTCATATTAGTAATATTCTTTTTATAAAAGTGACATTTATTTGCAATAAAAAAAGGTGCACGATTTATCTTTACAAATATACATCAAGAAATCAAGAAATGCTGCTAGACTACTCTGGAAGACTACTCTGGAGGTATACACATGAAGGACAGAAATAAAAAAATGACCCAAAAAACATTGTGAAATCAATAATATACATATTTATTAAATAATAAGGATTAACAATAGAGAAGAATATAAAGTAATGGGAGTGTGGTGTACATCAGTAAGTGGAAGGGAACCAAAAGTGATGCAAAAATCACTCCTGTAAAACCAAAGAAAAAGCCAAAACACAGAGAGAGACACACACACACCTAAATGATCATATTTATGGGGTAATTGTATGCATGTATGTAATTTAAGAATAAGATAACCACACTAAAAACAGAAACATTCAGCTTTGCCCTTCTCCTCCCGCTACGTCTCCGGTTCAGGCTCACTCAGCTTCTCCTACATTACCTCCTACGCTACATACTCCTGAGGCCTTCGTTCCGACCCCCGAACGAAAAAAGTTGGGGTCGTCTGTATTTGGTGCATATGTTTGCCAAAATAATTTGTTCTTTCAGTAATGTTCCCTGAATGATAAGGTATCGTCCAAATTTGTCTTTGATAACCCTATTTACCTGGAGAGGTATTGACTCATGGTAGTGACACTATGTAGACTTTTTAATTATTTTTAGAGACCGTCAACCATTTTCTGAACTGTTCACGTTGTGAAATAGGGAACTGCATGTTTATGATTTATTGCAGTGTCTCTTATTGGAAACAAAACATTTTTTGGGGTCAAACCTGTTCATGACTTTACTTTGATGACTGTTTTTTTTTTGTTTTACTAATTACATACAGTGTACTGCGGTTTTCTTTATTTAATCAAACATTAGAAAAAACAATCCGTTATATGTTGATGAAAACCTGCAAGAAATCTTCTTCAATCCAGTGAGTTTTTATTTTTAAAATGCTGGCTTCATCCTTGCAATCAATATGAAAGTTGGATATCCCATGTACAATTACTTCTAGTAACAAACATGATGTGGAACTAATTTAAGTGTTTCTGGTGAACTTTATTTATACTATAATGCAACAATTTTGATGATTATAAACCCAACACATTTCTCTGGTAAAAGTTTCCCACCGTTTAATGTTTAATGTCAACAATTAGCTACGTTTCTTCTCACCATTTGTTTGTTATGAACTCTTCATTGGATAATGCAATGGACACAATTGATAAGATTAGAATGAGAAGTTTAATTTAGTTATTATTGAAGGCTGTAAAAGCCATTTTTGTTGTCTTTATTTGTGGAACCTCTGACCACTGAGCAGGAGGAGGATTTACCTCAGGTTCATGTTGTTGCTCAATCAGGAAGAGAAGCATACAGGTTTATTAGATTATATTTTGACTGAATAATTGTTTTATTAAATAAAATACATATTTTGATTTTTGAATCATTTTTACACACATGCATTTTGGCCTTAATTCAACAATTTTCATCTGTCCATCCATTGTCTTCTGTTTAGTCCTCACATGAGGCTTCTGGACAGGTGACCAGTCCAAACATTCATTCTCATATGTAAGGAACATGGTACTACAGTGAGAGAGAGAGGGAGAGAGAGGGAGAGAGAGAGAGAGGGAGAGAGGGAGAGAGAGAGAGAGAGAGAGAGATTTTTTGATTTTTAAAATCAACTTTTATTTGGCAGTAATTTTTTAAACTGTACACATTGTACAAAATTAGTGCCAAATTAAATCAGTTTTAAAAAGAAAAACCACAACAAAAATAAAAGACAAAAATCACAACATGAAAGATAAAAATTACACGAGGTAATTAGCATAGACCATTTCTCCGACTGAGACGGAACATAGAGCATTGTTAAAACACCAGAGATCTTTAAAAGAGTCCAGGTCACCTGTTGTTTTGTAAAAATTAAAATCAACTAAAAGGCTGGTTTGATCAAGGTCACACACACAGGAACTGCTTCAAAAATGAGGTTTTCCTCCACCTTCCTCATCCTGCTGACATACACAGCCATCTTAGCCTGCTCTAAAACAAAGTTTAAAAGCTGGCTCTTGTGTTTTGCTGTCGAGTGTATTTAAAACCACAAATAAAAACCTGCTTACTAAAACTCTCTTAAAAACTGGTAAAAACAGCTTGTAAAAACAGGAACAGTGCAGACAGACATTGACACTCATAAAAACAGTGATAAATTATCTCTCTCACTCCACAGAAAGGACATTTGTCTTCCGTGGGTTGTTTTATCAAAACTATAAAATAAAAACGAGTTCACTGCTAAAATCCCATGAAGAAGCCTCCACTGCAGGTCTCCATGTCTTTTGCACAGTGTAGGCTTGTAGAGAGACCTCTACAAGCCTACACTGGGTGTCTCCTCCAGGGATTGTCTGTCATCTAATTTTTCCTGTTCAGGGTTTTTACCATCAGTTTATAGAGAGTTTTCCCTGAGGCCCCCTCCAGGGAGACTGCCTCTAACAGAGGCCCAGAGCAGTGTTTAAAATCCACAGCCAGGAAGGTGGTAGGAAAAGGGTCCTCCTTCTTGGGGGAGGAAGAACCGTCTTTAAAGGATTTTAAAAGCAGGGTGTCCTGACCTGTCAGTTTTTTACTCCAGTGGTCGAGAATGTTTTTCATCACCCTGGAAGAATGTATTCTCAACCTGGACGCCAGCCCAGCAGGATCCTCCAGCTGGGGTCCGGCCAGCTCCACCACCTGTCCCAGCGTGGAGATGCCTGCTGCCTGCAGCCGTCCAGCTAATGTGGGTCCTGCCCAGCTCGGGTGGTCCAGTACCGACCCGTACAGGACAGGCTCCTGCAGCAGCCAGTGCAGGGAGTTCCCCTGCTGTCTCTCCCTCTTTAGCAGGTTCCAGACCATAAAAACACTTTTATAAAAACTAGGGGGGGAGGATGAGAATAAAACCATTATAAACAAATTAAAATCAAGACTCAGGCTGTTAAAATGCCTCAGGATGCACTGAGATAAGGGTCTCCACAGGGTGTCCTCTGGTCCCGTCAGTAATCTCTGGATAAAATTCAGCCTGAAGGCAGCGCCCCTACTGGCCAGGTGAACTAGGCCTTGACCACCTTCCTCTTTAGGCAGGAAGAGGACACTCTGTGGGATCCAGTGCATCCCGGCCCAAAAAAAAATCGACTAAAACCCGTTGTACCTCTGTTAGGAGAGAAACTGGAGGATCAACACAGGACCGCCGGTGCCACAGGGCAGACGAGACCAGGTTGTTTAGGATCAGGGTGCGACCTCTGTACGACATTTTGGGGATGAGCCCTCTCCATCTATTGAGGCGACCCTTCACCTTCTCAACCACATTCTCCCAGTTTTTCTTTTTGTAGGTCTCGTCCCCCAAAAAGATCCCAAGATACTTGAGACCTCCTTTCTTCCACACCAGACCCCCGGGCAGCCTGAGTCGATCCCCCAGCTTCTCCCCGACCATCAGAGCCTCGCTCTTCCCCCAGTTCACCTTTGAAGAAGAAATCAAAGTAAAATCATTAACAGTGTTAGTTAAAATGTCATTGCCTTTTTGTGTGTTGACCAGCACTATGAGATCATCTGCATAGACAGACAGTTTAAAAGCCACTTCACACTGGGGGAAACACACACCATTCAAGTTTTTTCTCAGCTTATGGAGCAGAGGCTCGATGGCCAGAGACTACAACATACCAGAGAGAGCGCAGCCCTGCCTCACCCCTCTCTGGACGCTGAACGGAGCACTGAGTCCTCTGTTTATTTTCAGAATACTCGCAATGTCACTGTAGAGAACCCTGATCATGGCTATAAAGCCTTGGTTGAACCCAAAAGCAGCCAGAGTCTGCCATAAATATTGGTGTTCAACCCGGTCAAAAGCCTTTTCCTGGTCTATGGAAATAAGACCAGTAAACTTCCTGATCTCAGAAGAATCTAAGACTTCAGAGCCACCACCCGTGTGTAAAGAGTGAATGGTCTTCCTTAGTCCATTTTTCTGCTCCAGCCCAAAGAAAAACTGGGAGGGGGCGTCCATTTCCGAGGTGTTCATGAAACGAGACCTGACCAGAGCTCCCTGTGCTGAAACGCCCAGCAGGTTGGCTAAGGCCGATTGTTTAGATTTGAGGGAGTCTAAAATCCCTCCATCTCCTGTAGAAGCCGCTAAAGACTGCAGGTCTTCTACTTGTCTCTCCAGATCCTTCATTGATCGGGTTAAGTCTCTTGTGACATTGCAAGTAAACTGCTGGCAAAGTTGTTTGATTTGGGTTTTCCCAAAATCCCACCACTGTTGAATGCAGGGGAAGGCAGGCCTGCTCTCTCTGTGGTTAAACCAAAACAACTTAAAAGCATTTCTAAAAGCCTGGTCTTTTAAAAGGTTTGCGTTAAAATGCCAATAGGCACTCTTTAAACAAACATTCTTAATAAAAACAGAGCAGGAGACAAGACAGTGATCAGTAAAACCCACAGGCTGAATAAAACTTAACTTATCTTTAAAGATATTAAAATGGTGTTTAAAACAATAAAAACGGTCCAGTCTGGCCAGAGATAAAAGATTCCCCCTTGTGTGACTCCAAGGGCCTGATTTAACAAAGCTTTGCGCGTGCAAAAACGTGTGCAAACTGGATTGCACACGCAGATTAGCGTTGATGCTGATCTACTAACAGAGCGCAACGAGGAGTGCGTCCCTCAGACGGGCAAAATAGCACTCGCAACTCATTTAGCGTTCTTGCCTTAATGCATATGCAATGTGGGGCGTTTACACGCTATTTTGCTTGTGATGGGAGGAGAAAATGTAAATATGTTATTTTAGCACGCGCAAAGTGATTTATAATAATAATAATGCATTATATTTAAGGCGCCTTTCAAGACACCCAAGGTCGCCGCAGTTTCAGGTTTATCAAACCTGAAACTGATCGCTGCCGGCGGTGGCACCGACCCGGCCGCCACCGCCGGCAGCGACTCGGCCGCCGCCGGGCGCCGCTCTGCCCCCGCAGCCAGGCAGGAGCGGACCAAATGTCCTTCCGCACCACAACCAAAACATTTCATAGACTCTGACGAGGCAAAGACCATGTATGTAAAACCTTCGATTTTGAAGGAAAAAGACAGTTTGAGATCACTTGTTGTGTCTTTGAGGATCATGTACACCTGTCTCCGGTGACACACGACGTGTTTTAGCTGCGGAGATTTGCAGCCCAAAGACACCATTTTTATAGGAGAGACTAGTTGACCGTAGCGAGACAACTCTTTAGCCAACACATCATTCTTAATGAACGGGGGAGCATTGGAGATCGTTATCTTGGTGGCAGGACTGACGAGCGGGAGAACGGGAGTGAAGGTGTCGCGTATCACGACACCGCTCTCCACGGCTCTCCCCACCTTGTCAGTGCTATCCAGGAAGATAACGATCGCTCCGTTCATGCGGGAGGCAGACTTAACGCTGCCGTACCCCACCACCTCTCCTACTGCCAAACCCGCCTCCTCCACCGAACACTGCACAGCCGGGATGAGTTTTATGGCGTGACGACGAGTCAGCCGTTCAAACTCTGCGGCAGCAGCCACCGCGACCGGCATCGTGCCAAACAAATGCTGCTTCACCAACAACCACCAAAAACCACCACCAGAAAACACCAAACACAACAAAACACACCTCAACAAAAAGACAAACTATAAACACATAAATCGGAGCAAAAGGAAAAAGTAAATACGAACAAAAAACACTCATACCACTGAAAAACTCCAGTAACTCACACGCTCTCAGCACTCACACCTCCATTCACTCAGAGAGAGAGAGAGAGAGAGAGAGAGAGAGAGAGAGAGAGAGAGGAGCTTCACGTTTAAACCTGTTCACCTCATAAATGGGTTCAGGGAAGAGACGTAGTGGTGAACACATTTATTAGAAGAACGTCTTTAAAAAACACACAAATCAATCCTACTTTGGTCTTGAAGGTAAAAACAAACCAAAGTCTACATGACTATCTAAACATGGGCTTCTGTAAAATGAATAAAGATTGAAGTAAATAGGATGGCTAATCTAATAACAGATAAACTGACACTAACTTGTTACAGCTGTTGAGAAAAATTTAATCAAGGTTTCCAGTTTTTTTTTTTTTTTTTTTTTTTTTAATTCATGAGAGATTATAGTGCAATGAATCAGTGAAATCCTGTTTACACATTTGACTATTTCTACGTCAGTGAAAGTCTGCACATGTTTTTTTAAATTAACACCTCACAAAAGAAAGCAAAGACAAGTATTTAACTGTGTGGTCTAAACATTGTGTATGGCACGGTTGTTGATCCGTTAAGAGAGTTTATCAAGGGAGGCACCTGCATGGTAATGGTCAAGTCTTTATTCATCAACAGCTTTTTGAATCTCTTCACACACATTCTGTCTGTGCCGCTGTCGTTGGCCACATTTGTACCTGGGTCTGTATCAACAAATAAGTGATGTTTAAGACGTCATTAGAACTCAAGTTCTTCCACTCATGCACCAACAAATCCTCTGAGTCCCTGAATGTGTTGTTGTAGTCCACTTGTCAACACCAGGAAAAAAACCTCCCCACCATTTCAAAGAACAACTTGTTGGGCTTCCTGAAGTAGTGACAGAGCTTCTTGAAAGCCTGAGTGCTCAGGGGTGCATGAGGCCTGCCTTTGGACTCATCCAGGCACTTGTCATGTCCGGCAGCCAGGAGGCAGTAGAAGCCTTTGGTGGTGTTGTAGTAGAAGTTGTCGGGGCTGATCCTTGGTGGTAGATTCAGGAACATCTCTGCTTTTCTCAGCTCAGGAAAAGGATCCCTAATGAGGGCATCACCATCCACCACGTGGATCTGTTGCCTGGGAAAAACCTCCAGCCAGCGGGCTAAATGCTGATGGTACATGCTCCTATGCAGTGCCTTGTACCCAGGGTCGATGTGGCCCTTGTGGAGGAGAAGCTCCTCTAGTGGCAGGTACGGCTTGTGCCGGGTCAGGCGATTATGGAGGACCTGGGTGTAGTCAGAAACCAGCCTTTCGGCAGGGTCTCTTACAATGAGTAACAAGCGGATGGCGGGATTCATGTCCCAGATCCGTGCAGGAACCTGAGGAGCTGCAAAGTAGCCCGGGGTTTTTTCTACTGTGAGCTGACGAGGTCGGGTGAAGGGCATCTGGGCTCGGTACCAGGTCAGGCCTCTGCGGAAGTGCTCCTCTACATTGAAGTAGTGAACCTGAAAGAAGAAAAGAACACAGCAACTTCATGTCACTTCTCAGTTCAGTGCTTTTGAATACTTGTCTTTATTGGTTGTGAAAGAAAGAATTTGGAGCACAAATAAAAAACATCCAGACCCAGCACATTCCTTATGACCCATCACTAAACCAATCTGCATTGATTTAGTGATGGGTCACCTTGATCTATCGTGATCATGCTTTTTTACATGAAACTATATTGGGACAAGCTCGTCATTCATCACCATGTAGTCAAATTACACAAACTTGTGGTAGGGCGACGAGCTGTCAAGCTTGTCCTGATTTATCTGCAGCTCTCTGCATTGATGGAGGTATAATTTCACTTATTGTCATTTGTAATCATCTGTTAGGAATGACAGGTTTAATTAGAGAACTGGGCGGGTAAATACTTCATCAATGCCACAATTAACTGAAGCAGATTTATTAAACTACAAACTGCCGTTACACCAGTGACTTCACACCAAGCACTGAAGATGTGCATGCATCATCTAATAGGCTTGCACTGGATATTTGTATTTTATTAAAATAATAGCTCTGCTGTATGAGTTACCGACGCCAGGGGAAACAGATTTTTGCCACTTAACAAAAGGGTCACATAATGCAATTAATGCCCCCTTAAGTTATGACGTGTTTCCACCGGCTCGACTGGACTCGTCTGGACTCGCCTCAGCATGCATGGTTATTTTGTGTTTTCACTAGTGATAGTACCTGGGCACCTGCTCTGGTTAGGTTACAAGCGAGCTGAGGCGATACCATGTGTGCAGTCGTCAGACTGCCGGACACTGATTGGTCAGAGTTCCGTCACAGGGAGAGACGCAAGAATCAAACCGTACAATGCCGAACTGTAGATCAGTTAAAAAGTTAATCTCCAACAATTACCAGGGAAATGGTGAGTAGCATCATAAACCCTGCCGCTGTATTTCAGTGACTGTGTCAGAGTCTGTGCTCTGGCCATGGAGGAAGTACTGACCTAATAGTTTGAATTAACTGATTCTAATGATTCAGTTACACTGAAAACACCTGCTTTACAGGTCACGAGTCACTCGTTTGTGCATGTCGCGTATAAAACAAAGTCACAGTTTCATGCAGCAACCTAAACATGATGAGGCGAGGCGAGCTGGGACCATAGGTGGAAAAGAGGCCTTTTTGTGGCTTTTTTGATTGCTCAGTTTCCACACCAACGTCCAGATACACAATCAAATATTTTGCATCACTGCACTTTGATACACTTTGAGTTTTGATCCTTCACTGAGTTCAATGATATTATTTTGTTTGGGTTTACCTTAACTACACAAATGTACTCAACCAGGCAACAGTTGACAAACATCTCCTGTCGCCACACAAGTTAAAAAAAACACAGATTTTCTTAATAGACTTTGATGCAGTAGAGTGAGCAAGAGTGAACATCATCCAACAACATTAAAAAACACTTTCATTATAAATGTAATGATTTCCTGTGTCTGAATATTTTCAAAAATCAAAACTAAGTGACTTAGAAAGTTATAAAGTAAGTTATATAGTCACAAAAGTATAAAGGGCTATTGGTCTTATTTGAACCCTGTTTGTGACTGTCATGTTACGTCTAAACAGCCCAGTGAAGTTCAGGGAAGGTGCTGCTGTGGGTCTTCATTAGAGGTAGAAAAGTTAACTTCTCTTTGGTGAACTTAAACCCAGAATGAAGATGTCAGATATACTGTATTTCACAGTGTGGTGTATTAATGAATCATTTGATTTCAATGGAAACACTATTTAATTTTTCTAATAAAAAATGTTTACGTTTTAGAGTAAATCTGCACAGTTCCTCATGAACAGTGACAGTGTTTTTCACCTCAGCTTTAGCGACTTCCACATTTGGATGGAGGTTCAGCATCTCCAGCAGGGCTCTGGTGCCACCTTTCCGAACACCAATGATAATAGCTCCAGGCAGCCGCTGCTTGGTTGCATTGTAAAAGGAGGAGGAGGACGACAATGATGATGATGATGATGATGAAGTGGAGAAGGCAGCAGGGGATCTGGAAACCCCAGAGCGTAATTCCCTTAAGCACACAGACAGTTGAGTCTGGAGCAGCAGAAGCACCAACAGAGCGAGGAGCACCGTCCACAGCATGGTGTCACACACACACACACACACACACACACACACACACACACACACACACACACACACACACACACACACACACACACACACACACACACACACGCACACACAGGTGGAGTGGCTGTTGGCTGTTATGGACACACACTCATGAAGCTCCCAGACTTGTACAGATTTGTGCTTGTTGTTATTCTGCAGAGGTCCTCAGGAGGGCGCTCTTCAATTTCAAAACCTAAAAAGCCAAGAAGAAAAAACTAAATTAAAAGTTGGCCATTTTGCTTTCATGTGTCCCAGCCTATTCAATGAGAAAATAACACTGTGCAAAAAACCTTTCATGAAATGTCACCAGACAATACACTATAGTGTCACAACACGACAACAAACAAGAACACGTCTGCAGCCAAGATGTTATTTTGATTTGTCCATTGTAGTGTGATTGAGTGTCTTTTTGTGCAGGCACACACAGTAAAATACAATGAATATGCTTTTTTATTGCACATTCTTTAGTTTATATTGCACAGTTATACACCATTTGTTCCGATATTTTGCACTTTATTACACATTCTTAGTTTCCAGAGGTCCAAAGCACATCAACAAATGCCTAAATGAATCACAGATGGCATTATTGAACAATACAAGACATTACAAGACAAAACAATAATACTACATATAATATTCATTTGAAAAAGTGAATAGGAATGTTAAAAATCCCATCTTGGATCAGTGCTGGAGTTTGCAGCACTGACTGTAAAAGATTACATTCACAGTGAGATTCTGTGTGTGTTGCCTCGTGTACGCAGCCCTGATCCATCATTTCATCATCCCACATGTGTAAAATAGCTGCACTCTCATATATGTATAGATTATGCCATTTTACAAAGTCTCCATCCTTGTAAAATCACTTGTGGTGTTCAGCCTGGAATATTGAGCTGGGACATGATAACACACGTTATCACACATTTTCACACGGAATGAGCCGACTGATCTTGTTTCAAATGAGCTTCAAACATTTAAATCTAACAGATCGGCTGCTTAACAATGAGAGTAAAGATTAGTTTTCCACAGCTTCCCAGTGTGAAGTGATTTTGTCATGGTTTCAAACTCATCATAACATTTTCATTGTCTGTTTCATTCTGTTCACTAACTCTCATGTCTTTTCAGACCCTGTCACTCACTCCTCCTGCTCCACCCGTCACACGCCTGCCCCCACATATACTAGCCCATTTCCTCTTGTTCTCTGCCAGTTTTCTAGCCTGAAAACTAGTTATCCAGCATTATCTTCTCTCTGTCTTGATATTGCCTGAATCTGCTTTTGACCTGTGGACCTTCCCGTTTTGTGCCTGCCCCTTATTAGATTTGTTTGCCTCATGGACTGACTTCCTGGTTTAAACTCTGCCTTGAATTAAACACTGCCTGTTACACCTTTACTGCTCTGTCTTGTGTGTCGTGTTTTTGGGTTCTCGCCTGCCATTTTTAGATAATGTAACTGTAGGTTTGTGAACCAGGAGCTCTGTATGTTTATTAAAAGCCTGACCCACTTTGAAGGCAAAATAATGGATTTCAACTTTGCCATTTGCATTTTTGTAAACACTCAATTTGCATTTCCTAATCTATGGTGGAACAAAGCAAACATGATTGTTTGGCAGCAAACGACATCCAATATGTCTCTAGGTGAAACCACATGTGTAGCTAGAGAGGGAATTATTTATTATTAAGTTTTAATTCCTCACACTTTGATTGTATCACTCAGACTGTTATAACAAAATAATAATAAAATAAAAAAGACTGTTATAACAAGTAGCCAAGTGGAAAAACTGTCTTTGGAAATATTCTTCATTATTCTGCAGCTACAAAATCCCTCAAAGGTAAAAGATTTTTTATCAGATTTAGTTCTCTGTTCAGATAAAATCATCATAGTAGGTGATTTTAATATTCATGTAGATGTAGCCAATAATAGTCTTGGCTCATCTTTTAAAGTTTTGCTTGAATCAATTGGCTTCAAGCAGGTTAACAAACCAACACATCGTCATAGACACACACTTGACCTTATCTTGACATATGGTATTGACATACATAACTTGGTAGTATTTGATGAGAATCCTTTGATATCGGACCACTGTCTGATCTCATTTGAAGTTGTACTTACTAATGCTACTGACCCTAAACAGCAGCATTATTACAGTCGCTGTTTATCTGAAAGTTCAGTTGAAAAATTCACTGAACAGCTCTCGTCTGCCCTCCAGCCATGTTTCATCACAGAGGAAGACTATAGAAACATCTCTCCCACGGAACTTAATGGAATAGTGGACAACACAAATTTAACCTTGCAAACAGTTCTAAACACTGTTGCTCCTCTTAAGAGAAAGGTTATCACCCGGGATAAGTCTGCCTCGTGGTACACTGCCCAAACTTGAGCATTAAAGCTCAATACACGGAAGTTAGAAAGAACGTGGCGTTCCACACATAATGACAGTCACTATGTCTTGTGGAAGAACAGTTTTGATAACTATAAAAAAGCTCTGAGACGTGCAATAACCTCTTATTACTCAGAGTTAATAGAGAAAAATAAGAGCAACCCCAGGTTCCCCTTCAGCACTGTAGCCAGGCTGACGGAGAGCCACGATGCAACGAATCCATCGATCCCTCGACGCTGAGTAGTAATGACTTTATAACATTTTTTAACGATAAGATAGAACTCAGAGATAGAATTAACAACCAGTTTAGTACAGCGAGCCTAGACTTAATCGCGTCTCCAGCTTTACACGTACTGAATCATTTTACTCCTATAAGCCTCCTGGAGCTGACCTCACTGGTCTCCTCCTCTAGACTTACTACATGTCAGTTGGACCCTATACCAGCTAGACTCCTTAGAGAGGTTCTACCACAAGTTGGTAATATTTTACTAGATCAAATAAATATGTCTTTACTGAGCAGCTGCGTCCCAAAGGCCTTTAAGATGGCAGTAATTAAGCCATTACTTAAAAAGACTTCTCTCGACAGTAGCATTTTGAGTAACTACAGACCGATCTAGAACCTCAATTTTATTTCAAAGATTTTAGAAAAAGCTGTAGCCATCCAGTTGTGTGATCACCTGTGTAGCAATAATGTATTTGAAAAGTTCCAGTCTGGGTTTAGAACCCACCATAGTACAGAGACTGCACTACTTAGAGTAAAAGATGATATTCTTATGGCCTCTGAAAAAGGACTGGCTTCTATACTGGTCCTGCTGCATCTCAGTGCAGCATTTGATACGATAGATCATGAGATCCTGCTACATAGACTAGAACAAGACGTTGGGATTAGAGGATCGGCATTTGTCTGGTTCAAGTTCTTTTTATCGGACAATAACTATGGAGTTCCTCAGGGTTCCGTGCTCGGACCTATTCTTTTTACCCTGTACATGCTGCCATTAGGCAACATTATCAGGAAACAAAACATAGATTTTCATTGTTATGCAGACGACACCCAGCTATATGTATCTGTACAGCCGGACGACCCAAACCCATCTATTAAACTCCAGGATTGTCTCATAGACATACAGACGTGGATGACTCGGAACTTTCTGATGCTTAACACAGAAAAAACTGAGGTCATGGTCCTCGGGCCAAAAGATATAAGAGCAGCACTTTCAAGTGGAGCTCTAAACCGAGGCAGTAACACTTCAGTCCCTTGCACTACAGTAAGGAAC
This sequence comes from Microchirus variegatus, assembly GCF_963457635.1. Classification (NCBI taxonomy): domain Eukaryota; kingdom Metazoa; phylum Chordata; class Actinopteri; order Pleuronectiformes; family Soleidae; genus Microchirus; species Microchirus variegatus. The sequence goes on from NC_139819.1 coordinate 19,265,387, forward strand.
CTAGGAGTCCTGTTTGACCAGGATTTATCACTGGATGAACACATTAAGCATATATGTAGAACAGTCTCTTCCACCTTCGCAACATCAAGACAATTAGAAATATTATATCACGACAAGACTCTGAGAAACTTATCCACACCTTTATAACCTCTAGGCTGGATTACTGTAACTCCTTACTGTCTGGATGTCCTAGTAAGTCCTTGAGAAGCCTTCAACTTGTCTAGAACGCAGCAGCACGTTTACTGACTGGAACCAGATGACGTGATCATATAACTCCTGTCTTGGCTTCTCTTCACTGGCTCCCAGTGAAAAGTAGAATCGATTTTAAAATACTTCTACTTACATACAAGGCCCTGAATAATCAGGCACCTTCTTACATTTGTGACTTAATCACTTTATATCAACCCAATAGACCGCTGCGCTCCCTGAACTCAGGTCTACTGGTTATTCCTAAAATAACTAGAAGTAGAATCGGTGGTAAAACATTTAGCTACCAGGCTCCTCTCCTGTGGAACCAACTTCCGCTTTCAGTCAGACAGTCTGACTCGGTCTCCGCCTTTAAGGTGAGACTGAAAACCTACCTCTTTAACATAGCCTATAGTCGAAGCTAGATCAGGTATGTCCTGATTAGAATAGTCTATCTCAGGGGTATTCAATTAAAAGTCAACGAGGTCCAGTTACTAAAATTTCCTCCAACTAAAAGGTCCGAACATTTTCATTTCAACACACTTTTTCATATGGTTTCAATATTATGTATTGTCAATGCAGGAAACCTTTAACAGAGTGAACTTGTATAGTAAACTAGCTATTTGACCATAAATAAAAGCTGCTGGCAAATAAATTTAAGGCCTTTTTTTACATTCAAAACAGAAACCTCAGAATAAAATAAATAAATCAGAGCCTACAACCCATTTTTTTCTGTTAAATTAAAGAAGTCCCAGCCTAAAGAAACACACTTCAAGTAAAAAACTAAACATCTTCAGGAAATAATTAATAAAAAGTGTCACTTTTAGGCACAAAACAAGAGCAAACAGAGCATTGACTATATTTTTCTTAAAATCAAAGAGGTCTCAGTCTAAAAAACAGACAGGTCAACATCTTAAGAAAACAATAAATAAGAAATGGCTCTTTTATGGAAAAAATGAGAACACAGCTTGGACACCACCTTTCTCTTTTGCTTATTATTTTTCTCTTAATGAGAAAAATGGGCATGTGACTGTCCTGCCAGTGATTTAAATCTGGGTTGGAATGGAGTCAGGGCCATCCTCATGCAGACATGCAAGTGGCTATTCGTCAGCCTAGAACGGTTCTTGTTTTTGATGATGTCCATGGTGGAAAATGCTGACTCACAGCTGTAAGTGGATCCAAATATGGTCAAGGTGTGCAGGGCTACTTTAGTTAGACCGGGGAACACACTCTCAGACACAGTCTGCAGCCAGAAGGTAGCAGGGTCAGTTGCACCAAAATGCTCTTTTAATGCAGCATTTCCTTGCAGATCAATGAGCTCAAGCTGTACAGATCCTGCATGTGCCCACTTGAACACATGTGTCACCTCCTTTGAAAATCCTCTGACCTCTCTGATGAGGAAAGGATTCTGGATTAGCAGGAGGAGCTGTGGCCCAAGGCAGAAGCTGTTGAACCTGTTGCTGAAGTTTTCAATCAGCTTACTGAGGAAGGCAACATAGGGAGAAACATCTCTCTCACCCTGCATCTGTTCCTGCAGTTTTGGGAAGTGTTCACACTCTGCATCAATATCTTCTTTGAAAATGTCCAGCTTCCTCTGGAAAGAGCGAACGGCTGTCATCAAATCCGCAACTGAATTGTTCTGGCCCTGCAGCTTTAAATTGAGCTCATTAAGATGTGATGTAATGTCAACCAAAAAAGCAACCATATCCATCTTGTGCTCATCTTGCAGAAACAGTGAAAACTGTGTGGCTCTCTGGCTCTTGACCTGCTTTAAGAAAGCTTCTATTTTGAGAAGCTTTCTTTTAAACTTTCTATTTTTTATATATTCTTTTCTAATAGACCAGAAACGTCCCAGTGCATTGCCCTTACTCAGCCACCTAACATTGGTGTGCAGTAGCAGGTCATTGGCATTTGCCTCAACATCTTCCAGGAATTCTCTCAGGAGGCGATGCTGAAGGGATGAGGATGCCCTAAGGAAGTTGATGAGTTTCATCACTGTGTTCATTACTTCAGAAAAATGTTCTGATAGAGTGGCACACAGAACAGTCTGATGGATGAGACAGTGGTAAGCAATAAGATCTGGGTTGTCCTCTTTCATCCGGGACACAGCTCCCCTCTCTTTTCCCACCATGGCAGGAGCACCATCCGTGGTGACAGAGACAACCTGTTTCAGATCTATGCCACTCTTTGTCAGCATCTCTTTTATTGCTGCATATATGTCCTCTCCTCTTGTGTGTTTCAAGTGGTGTTACACCCAGCAAGTCCTCACAGAGCTCCTTCTTATCTTTGTGAAAAAATCTCACATACACCAAAAGTTGGGCATTATCAGTAACATCTGTAGATCCGTCAATGGCTAAAGAAATGCATGGTGCACTCTAAATGGCTGCATCAAGCTGTGTCAGTACGTCATCTGCTAACATTTCTGATTTTCTGCAGCATAAACTTCTCCGTCCATTCATCTTTAAAACAGCGATTTTCCTCATTGACCTTCCTTCTTTTGGAGCAAGCCATGTCTCTTTCTCACTGCTCTGGTGCGCCGGCCGCACAGGGTAAACAAAGGATTTGATTGGCTCAACTGAGTGAAGCTATTGCCGTATTAACTCGAGTAGCAGCGCCCGCCGTCAATAGTTGCGACCGTCAGAAAAAAATGCTCCATGAAAATCTGCTATTCTCGTTTATCAGAGATTGGTCACGGCTCACGGGTCCGGACAGAGCCATCACTGGGTCCGGGTCCGGGTCCGGACCGAGGTCCACCATTTGGTGATGCCTGGTCTATCTTATGCTGCCATAGGCTTAGACTGCTGGGGGAATTTCCCATCATGCGCTTAGAATGAGCACACAGACTTTGCACGAGCCGCACTTTCTCTACCCCGTCCTCGATTTTTCATCCCTCACCACTTACCCCCATGAGATGTAGCACATAAATCCACATGTAGCACATCTCTAACTCATTCTAATCTCTTACAGTTCTGCTGACACCAGTGAACGACATGAGGTCAGGACAGGAAGGAGGACTCCGTCATCTTCAAGTCTCTGACCACAGTCTTCGCTACAGGCTGTGACAAACCCAGTGATCCAGATGGATCCTGGCATTTATAGACTTTTTCACTTTTTATTCTTTGTCATTGTGTATTGTATGTTTTGGGTAACATCTACTGCACGTCTGTCCGTCCAGGGAGTGGATCCCTCACCTGTGGTTCCCCCTAAGGTTTCCATCCTTTTCCCTGTTATAAGGGTTTTTTCCCTGGTAGTTTTTCCTTACCCTGGTCGAAGGTCTAAGGACAGACGATGTTACCAACCCTGTGAAGTCCTGTGAGACAAACTATGTTTTGTAAACTGTGGCCTATACAAATAAAGATTGAATGATTGATTGATTGACTTGTAAATCAATGACCACAAATGACTAACGCAAAACAATTTGTTTTCCTCAGTTTTGGTAATTGCAGCGTGAATTTTTCCCAAAATGAATACATTTCTGGTGTTTGACTTCTGGGATGTTCATGTCCCTCTGTGGAGGATTTTCTCTGACACAAACGGTTTGTTTTGGGCCAAGTTCACAGCACAAACAAAAAGCTCTTGTTGTTCCTAATTATTGCTCTTGTTAGTGTTAGTGTTAATGTTAGTGTTAATGAGCTGAAGCTGCTCTGACGCGTCACACTTATTCATTACACTACGACAAACTCTGTCTGCGGCTGTTCCTGTAGCACCAGGCTAATTGTACCTTCAGGGATCTTTGGTGCTTCCCCTGGCTTGGTGACATTGTCGTCATCAGTGTTGTAACCTTTGTTGTCTGTCACTAATTGTGTGTCTGTGAGTTTGATTGTTTGCTCTTTGTTGATATTACAGGTGAAATGTTCACTGCAGTGAGAGTGAATGTTTCTGGAGTCTGCAGGTGATTGACTCTGTTAGAGAACAGGACAGATGCTGTTGTTGTGCTGCTGGTGTCTTTAGGAAGTTACCAGAGTTGTGTCTGTGTCTCTGATGGCCGACTCTGTAGGGATGGGTTTGGCTTTGTTTGGCAGCTCTTCTCCTCCCTGTGGTGTGTGTGTGGGTGTGTCTCTGTCTGCATGTGGCACACTGTGATTGGCTCATTTCAGGAAGACTTGGCTCAACGTGAGTGGATGAAGTTCAGGAGGCCTGGACTATGAAAACCCGCCCTAACTTGTTCTAATCTATGTCTGCTGCTGGATCACTCTCTTTAAACCCTGAGTCAGTGTCATCACAATTGTCTTTGTTAGTAAAAGATGATTATAGGAAAGGTTGTTAACTTTGAAACAGTGTTATTTTGTGAATTAAACTTCCCTGGAGTATTTTGTACAGTGGCCCTGAGGTGCAAAACAAAAAAGAAAAATGCAAAACAGAAAACACAACACAAATCAAAAACACAAGCGCAAATCAAAAAACACAAACGCAAATCAAAAAACAAAAACGCAAATCAAAAAACACAAATGCAAATCAAAAACACAAAAACATTAACTCAAAACGGAAACACAATTCACACGAGACAAACACAAAAGCAGAAAACACGAAAACATTAACTCACAACGCAAACAAAAGCAGAAAACACGAAAACATTAACTCACAACGCAAACACAAAAGCAGAAAACACGAAAACATTAATCCACAACGCAAACACAAAAGCAGAAAACACGAAAACATTAATCTCACAACGCAAACACAAATGCAGAAAACACAAAAACATTAACTCACAACGCAAACACAAATCACACAACGCAAACACAAAAGCAGAAAACACAAAAACATTAACTCACTTTAGCTCACTTGGTAGAGCTGCCGTTCATGTAGACTCAGTGTCCTCAGTGTCCCATCAACATTTAGAACATTATATATAATATGACTTTGTTGAGACTTGGAGCTCCAGCATAAACCTGCAGCTTTCCGGTTGTTGAATAAAATACACCAGCACTTGCTTTCCCTCCTCAGGGACATTTATTACACTTCTCATCTCTGCATCATTATGACCTGACTGACTCCACTCCATAGCTGTCACACTTTGATCAATATGTGTCACTACCTATTCAAATTATATATATGTATATGTATATGTAAATATATATATATATATACATATATATATGTAAATATATACACCACGATGCCAAAATCAAGTGTCCTACATATGAACATGTATGTGCTGTTACGGCAGCAAACAAAGACAATGACACATTCAAAGTGAGCTGATGCCAATTACACTGTAGTGTGTGTGTGTGTGTGTGTGTGTGTGTGTGTGTGTGTGTGTGTGTGTGTGTGTGTGTGTGTGTGTGTGTGTGTGTGTGTGTGTGTGTGTGTGTGTGTGTGAGCAACTCAGACAAAGACAGATCTTTGGTTTGGGGAGGTGTGTGTGTGTGCGTCTGTCTGTGTGAAACACATGCCTTGTGTTAAGTGGTTGCATGAGTCCCCTGTGACTCTGTTAGCAGGAATATTTCCCTGCTGTCAACTCACTTCATGTTCACTGTGTCTCGTCAACCTCTTCCACCTTTTCTACACTTTTTCTCATCTGTCCTCTGTCCTTGTCCCCGTCCTCTGTCCTTATCTTCTCTGTGTCCTCTGTCCTTGTCCTCTGTCCTTGTCCTCTGTCCTTGTCCTCTGTCCTTGTCCTCTGTCCTTACCTTCTCTGTGTCCTCTGTCCTTACCTTCTCCATGTCCTGTGAACTCTTTATAAAAAGTCAAATGGGGGCTCGTCCGGGATTTATGTTTATGTGCTGCTTTAATCTTGAAAATGACCTTTATGCTTTGACAGGAACAGATTTATGAACCATAATTATGATGTTAATTGCTGAGGGGACTTTGATATGTTTACTGACCCACGAACGTACTGACACACAGAGAACCAAGAGTGTATGTATGGCTGCAGACCGGAGCCTCCCGTTGCGAGGGGCCCGCAAGGAAAACAATTTTCAAAATAAAAGCTCGCCTCGGGAACCGCTCGTCTGTTGCCATAAACATAAAATGACGCTGGTAAATTGTATAAAATGTATTGTTCAACATGAGATTTATGCTCCACACTTTAACCTGCCTGGATATGGCTCATTAAAGGCCAAAGTGTATGTCTGCACTAGACGAGAGGCTCCAGACTGCAGACATACACTTTGAAAATTATAAAATATTTTATAATTTTCAAAATAAAAGCTTGCATCCGGTATTGTTAATAATTGTGTTTTAACTAAAGGGTAAAAGTAATCATGCTAATACTTATAAGTATATACTTACACTAATACCAGACGAACAAATTGAATGGAAAAATATACAGAACATAAAATGAATAGTAAATAGTGCAAAAAAATGTATTGCTCAACAGCTATATCAGATAACCACATCATTGGAAGTAATATAAGAGTCGTGGGAAGTCATTCTTACACAGAATACAGAGCCTCTGTTGGTTAGTTTCAACTTTCAACAAGTTTAATGGTACGTTTATTTATTATTCTTTATTTTAATTAATTTGTTGTTTGGTGTGTAAAATAAATATACTATACACATACTATTAGAGTTCGATAATTTTTTAAAATTATTTCATATTTTTACTAATTCTGACAGAATTGGCTGTGTATCGTAACATTGTTAAGGTAACTGAGTAGCACTGGAAACAATCGAATGATAATGGCATGGCAGAAAGCTGATAGAACTAACCTTTATGATGAACAGCATTATTAAGAGACTCGAAGTGCTTCTGAACTTTTGCCCTAAGCCAAGGCTTGTATATGTCAGTGGGACAAAGCGGGCAGTGGAAGTACGACCAGTAAACTGTGCACCTCGTCACCCGTGGTGGGCTGTTCGTCTTAAAAACACTTAAGCTTAAGGAAAATCATACAAATAAACCATCAAGTTTTGCGACCATTAAACTAACTTTAGCTGATATTCACTGACAAACGTCAGTGCTGAATGGCTAAGGAATTGCATGTTTCCTCAAATAAACATATATATATATATATATATAAACATATATATTTATAACTTTATAGTCCAGAAATCTGCAAACTATATGAACATAAAAACGTTACTGTTAAATGTTTTGAAATGAACTGCAGAAAACAAGCTCACAAAATTACCTGTGACTCAGTCATCCTCCCTGTCATCACACTGGGCTCCTGCTAAGCACTGAACGATTCGGTGAACAAATCTTTTGAACAAATCATTTTAATGAATGGATTCTATGGATTCAGTACACTCTAATGAACTGCTGATCCCATCACTAGTCTAGTCTTCACTGATATTCATTTACTCATATCTACTGTATGTGCAGAGCATTATTACTGAGCCTTTATTGCACTCTGCAGTTTCACCACTAGATCTTCCACACTGGACCTTAAATGAACTCAAACAAACATTTGTATGATGACAGTGCACTTAACTGTCACTGTAAGCGAAATGTCCAACATTGAATTGCATATATCAAACACAGATGGAAGATTGATGTGGTGTATAAAAGTCAACATGCTTAACATGCAAATCATTACATACACACACACGCACACACACACACACACACACACACACACATACACACACACACACACTGCACATGTTCCAAGACCAAAATATGTCTGCTCCTTTACTCTAGTGTGTGTGTGTGTGTCTGGATTAACTCCCTCAAAGAATGAGAAGAGATCACTCCTCTGGAATTACGTTAGATTTTACTGACTACTGTATGTAATCTGCATTAAACTGTAGTTTAAAATGCTCTCTCGCTCGTCAAGTCATGTTATTTCCGGTTCCTTTGGAGCACACAAATCTTTACCAATCCATCTTGCTATTGTGAGAATGCACACAGTCGCGCCCTTACAATGCAAAAGATAGGAAAACTCTGCCCAAAGACCGCCCATAGCCGAGTGGACTGGCCCAGATAACCAGATATAAACTACTGGGCCACGCTCTTGTGTTCAGCTGCAGACCTGTCAGCGTCAGTGTGGACACACGTCTTCTCCACAGCAGGTGAAACACGTGATGACTGAGTCCATCATGTCTGTGAACGTCAAACAAGCAAGTCACAGCAAGAGGCAACACTCTGTGTCACGTCTGATCTCTAATTGATGCTGAGGATTTGGTTCTGTCCATAAAGTCAGCAGCTTTTGGGACAATGAACAGCATCGACATGTGCGAGTGTCACACTTGAGCACAAACATCAGTGTGGAATGAGGTCAAGCTGACAGATTGTGCCTGGTCAATATCATCACAGGCCAGTGAGCCCAGATATGTGTCCAGCCATGGCAGTTCAGGGCTCAGAACTGCATTTTCTTTCTGGGTTACATAGGAAATAAAAACAAGTCAGGGATTAAAGGAGATGATGCAGCAGATTGTGTCCATGGTTGGAGAAAGAGGAGAAGAAAGTGTGTGACACATGAAGGAAAAACACAGACATCTATCTGCATCATCATCATCAGGTGTGTTTGGGCTCCTGCTGGCAGCTTACCATGGCAACAGCTGTTTACATCCCTCTCACCTGGGCTGCAGAGCCCAGGGACCAAGGATTATCACAGTCAGGAAGGATGGATGGATGGATGGATGGAAAAAGAGAGAAAGACAAAGTGAGAAACCACAGAGGGAGAATCAAAGAATGGAGGGAGGGCGGGAGGCAGTGATAGTTACAGATGACGCCTCAGTGTTACAGCCAAATGGTTCCCTACAGAGATAAGAATAAGCCAAAGTGACTGCAGGTGGCTTTGTTTTCCAAAACAGATGATTTGTCTGAGAAGCGTTTGTAACTAGGTCTGTAGGACATGACGTCATATGTGTTTTCACCTTTGTCAGTCGGTTTCATTGTTTGTCAGCAGGATCATAGGAAATCTATTAGATTTTAACTTTACTTTAAATATGAGATGCTGATCTACTAACAGGGCGCAACGCGGAGCGCGTCCCTCAGATTGGCAAAATAGCACTCGCTATTTTACCATTTAGCGTTCTTGCCTTGATGCATATGCAATGTGGGGCGTGGGAGGAGAAAATGTAAATATGCTATTTTAGCATGCACAAAATGATTCATCAAACCTGAAACTGATTGTGGTGTTTATTTTTGCGTCTATATTTAGCATGTTTGAAAGGCAGGTCTTAACTGGCACAGCGGTGGTTACGCACATATCCATGAGAAATCCATAAACACAGCACAGTGCACAAACGTTACCAAAACCTCACAGGCAGGTTTCCACAGTTCCAGGCACATTTAAATGCAATAAATAATCACAACAATCACTATTTAATGTAACTATCTGAATCAGCTATAGATATATCATCTATATCGATTGTCCCGTCGCCTCTGACGTCAGATCAAAGGCTGTTGGCACGCGTAATGGAAACTCTGAGCAACTGAATGAACACAGATGAAACCAGGGACGGACTAGGACTAAAAAGCCGTTGTGATGGTCCGCTTTATTTATTTATTTACTTATTGACAAAAAAGTCACTCATCCATTGATATTAGACGTATGTGTAATCTTGATAGAAACTGCTAAAAACTCCCTGGCAGCTGTCAGTAAGCTGCAGGTGAGTCAGGAGGAGAGCGCAGCACCTTTTTTTCTTTCTTTCTTTTTTACGGCAACATCCATAGTCCATAGTTTTCTTTGTTTCATACGTCAGGTAATGATGGAGCTGTCCAAAATACCGACGCAGGATCAAAATTCTGCTCATCGCAGGACGTCAGCTGTGCTTTCTGTTCAGTGGCTTCAAATTTCATTCTGCGCTTCCGTTGAGTCTGCTATTTCTCCATGTTGACAACCCTTGACTAGCGCAAAATCCTCATTTAAATAGATAAAATTCAAACAGGGTCGATCAGAGTATGCTGTTCGACACTGACAGATAGTGCATGTATGTTTCTGAATGTTTCTGAGCGGCAGTTTCTGAGCGGCAGTCCCAGAGCCAGCGCGTTACAGAGGAGGGCAATGACATGAGGCATAGTATAAGAAAGCTTTTGTCAGGTTCCATCGACGCTAACGGTGTAGTTTCTGGCTTTTTCAGCCTTTTGCGAATGCCCATTCTGAATGAAAATATAGATGGAAGTTTGCGCTTGAAAATCTGTACGGGAAGACACTGATAACATAACGTAAGACGTGTGATGGGATCAAGGACAACTTTAAAACTCGGAATTTGAATTTGCTCAACTGTTCTTTTTGGTTTGAACAGGATTTTTTTTTTGCATATGACAGCCTAATCACTGCATCTGCTCTGAGCTAGTGATGGGATCTGCAGTTCATTTGAGTATACTGAATCACTAGAATCCATTCATTAATTTGATTTGTTCAAAAGATTCGTCCACCGAATCGTTCAGTGCTTAGCAGGAGCCCAGTGCCCTGCTACGTGACTCACGTCCTCTCTGAGTGCAGTACGTTCGCGCCACGGGTCATAGAGTGAGTGACAGCGCGAAAGAGATTCACGTCCACAGCCACAGTTCACCAGCTCTGTGTGTCAGTTTGCTCGCGAATCATGACTGAGTCAGTGACTGACAGCGCAAACGAATCACAGCAGCACGGCAGACACTTCTTCTTACTAGTCACTCCCGGCGCACATTGGCTGGCGTCGTTTGCCGAAGATTTACGAGTGAGTGACGGCGCCGGCGAACGACTTCACGAGTGATTCACACAACACGGCAGTTCTACTCCCGGCCACCACGCTCGCTGCTGAGCTCAACTGAACTAAGAAAGGAACAATCAGTTCATGAAGTGATCCCAGTCAGTTCGTTCACTCAAATGATTCGTTCTTTCGAACAAATCTTTCATGACCGACACAAAACTACTCTGAGCTGGTGGTGCATTCTTTCCTTTCATTCTGCCTGTATTTTCTATGATTCCCACGCAGTGTTGGGGAGTAACGAATTACATGTAACGACGTTACGTAATTTAATTACAAAATGTAATTAATTGTAATTACAACTTAAGTTACATTTGAAAAAAAAACAATCACTACAAAAGCTCGGATTTATCAGTTTTTTCTTCCCCATGGATTCATGTTTGTTTTTAGTTTTTTTCAAATCAACATCCTCCTTCCAAAACTGACGCTTGTGATTTTCATCTCTCTGGTCATGTGCCATTCGACTCAACCGACAAACCGTACGGCGGCAATAATGTCGGCAGCGCACAGTATGTTCCTGGGCTGGAAATACCAACACCACTTCACCAAGACAGAAGATAAGGGCCCAAACATTTCAGTTCAATGTAAAGAGTGTTTGCCTGCAGTTAAGGTGTTGTCGACGTCGAAACTGTCGATGTCGAACCTGAAGACGCATCTAAAGGTACGTAGCCTGATGTAGCTGTAGCCTACGGTAACTGCAAGCATTCACATATAATAAAAGGGGAAGGTGTGTCTTTTATGCTAGCAGATTAAATGACGATGGCAAAGTCGGCTTTAGTAGCACATAAATTCTGATGCAAGAACAGTTATGTTATTAATGTACATTGTCCTTTATAAATAAATAAACAGTATTATGAAGTAAGATGTAACCTCCCGACCAGGTTCTGTTCAGAGTTTAATCATAACATTGGCTATAAAAGCGCCGTGGTTTCACTATTTAACTCATTTACAGCTGGTGTCACCAAAGTCCAGGCCCTCACAAAAGTTCTAAGGGTACCAGAAGACCAGCTGAGGAACATCTGTGACAAGCTTGGTGTCCCAATGCTTCATCCACAAGAGTCTGCATTCTTGAAAGAGTACACTGAGGCTCTGCAGCCTCTAGCTGTTGCCATTGACATTCTCCAGGGCGAGGAACAAATGTTACTTTGGATTTGTGATCCCAACTCTGCTGAGCCTCAAGGCAAAGCTGAAAAACTACCTATCATTAAGGCCATAGAGCACCGCTTTGGATCAGTGTTGGATAGTCATGACGCAAAGATGGCGACTGTGACCCTGCCAAAGCTCCGTTTCAGCTGGCTAAGCCCTGAGAAGAGAGATGATGTGAGAAGAACCCTCTTGCAGGAAGCAGTTACTATGGAACAACAACAAAAACAACCGAGTCCTGTTGCAATGACACAGGGTGACACTTCAAAGTCTGATGCCGATTCAGATGAAAGCTTTTTTGTCTTTGATAATGCCGAAGGTGAAGGTGTTGTGTGAAAGTTAACACATGTTAAGATAATGGAAAATGCTACAGAGCATGAGAGCAAGTGTTTTAATTTAAGTCCTGCTCCAAATTTGCACTATACTGTTGAAAATGTTGACTGTGAAAGTTTGATGAAGAACATTACAGTAAGTGTACTGTATCCAGCTGTTCTAACAGTAAAAAAAAGTTACAGAAGTTCAGTCTGGTTGAGTCTTTTATTATGTTGTTGTTATACAGTCTTAAGTACTGCTGAAAGGTTTATCACACTATAGGTCTTAAAATGTAAAAATGGTTAACAGTTGAGAGATTTCATTCAAAATTAAAGGTCACATAGAGTGGTCCTGTTGCACATATATGTTAGTTATGGAGGTCTACTTACATATATTAACTTGTTTTTAGGGTCAAAAACCTCCTAGTTGCTGTGAACTAGCCGATAGAAATCCTCTCTTCTGACAGTATTTTTCTGCTGCGAGATTTCAGAGTGAACTTTCACCCCCAGAAGACAGAGTCTTGTGATTGGCCAGTACTATCCAGCACATCCGTTCTCAGAAGCTCAGCGCCCCCCTCTGGAACGGCGGATGCACTGCTCCTCATTATCAAAACATTGTTTTAACAGTGTTTAAAAATAGCTTCGTCACGACTCCCCGCGGCAGTCCCTTTTATGACTTTAAACCGGAGTCAGACCCAGAGTCAGAAGACACTGTTGCTCGTGAAACACCTCCACAACGGATGTTATTCTTCTTCTGCGGTTCAATGTACGTAACCGGATGTGCCCGGACTACCGCCGGGAGCAGGACAATTGGTTGTTCAGGAGAACCGCTGCTTACGTAACTATTACGGGATTTTCAGTGATCTCGTTGAGCCCCGAGATTACAATAAAACACAGCGTTCTCAGCAGTGGCTGAACTGTTTGTTTCGAACCGTCAGGGCTTCTTAAACAAGGTAATGACGCAGATACACACCAAAAAAACAGCGATAATAGGAACTTCCGGTCTAGTTCCGCTTTAAGAGAAGTAATCAAAATTTAATCAAATGTAATTAGTTACATTACTTTGAGAAAGTAATTGAAATAGTTACACTACTATTACATTTTCAACAGGGTAACTTGTAATTGTAATCAACTACATTTCCAAAGTAATCTTCACAACACTGTTCCCACGTCTCACTGACTCTCCAGGCCGACTCACTTATTCCCCTCAACACACACACACACGAGTATATGTCTGTACATGTTGCTGGGTTGCAAAAATGTGTGGTTTTGCAAGTATGTCGGACTGGGTGGAAAGGCAGACTGTGTGTGTGTGTGTGCGTGTGTGTGCGTGTCAGTGTGTTCAGTGCACTTCAGAGATACGCATGCACTCTGTTCATAAATAAGAGCTATGCATTATTCATGGATGCTCCACCAGCTAATGCCCCTTAATGTGCCAAAATACCATAATGTACTTTACTATCAAGGTGGCAGAGCAATTATGTCACTAGATGCAGAAAAAGCATTTGATAGAGTAAACTGGAAATTCCTCCTTGCGACAATGGATACATTTGGATTCAAACAAAACTTCGTCTCCTGGATCAAAATTCTTTATAATTCACCCGGTGCCTCGGTCAGGACAAATGCTCAAACTGTCACGATCTACATTCCCACATTCCATAGTTTCTCTGTTTGTTGTTGTTTTCTGCTGCTCTGTGTCCTTTCTCTCACCCTGCAGGGGGCATGGTTGACCTACTTCCTTGATGACACCAGTGATTGCCTCCACCTGCGCAACTCCTCCCCAGCTGCTCCTGATCAGCGATCACGTGTGCTCTTAAGGCGGGGTTGCGCCTCTCACTGGTGTCAGTTCCTCGTTTTCGCTCAGCTGGTATAGTGCTACTTACCTTGCTATCAGAAACATTGACTCTACAATTGTACTTACCCTGAATTCCATCTTAGGTCACCACGTCTCCTGCCCCCGAGAAAGACACGGAGTTCCTGCGGATTCTCGTCACTTCCGGAATCGCTTCCTCCCGTCATTCTCCAGCTCCTTCGTCTCCGCTACATCCACGAAGCAGCCGCTTCTTCCCACGACCCTCGTGGACTCCCACACTCTACTCTCCAACACCTAGAGTGAGTCCGTTCCTTGGGAACAACAAACAAACTCTGTTGCCACTGAGGAGTCGCTGTGGAATCTGGCCCGGCTGCTATCCGTTCTAGCTTAGCTCTCTACTTCTGTCTCATTCATGCTAGCGATTGTTACGGTAGTAAATAAATACATATTTTTACATACTTACCGTTGTCCTGTCTGCATATTTAAGATCTTCATTTCCCTTTAAAGGGAAACGTAACAGTAGGAACTGACCAACAATGGACCCGGCAGACAGAGACATAGTTAAGCAGGCGCTAACGGCTCACGGCGAGGCAATTAGCCGACACGAAGCGTTGCTAGTTAACGTAGCTTCTACCATCCAACAGCTAACAGCTAACCTCTGGCCTTTGCTTCGTTCGTCTCCTCCCGCTGCTTCTCCTCCGGTTCAAGCTCACTCAGTTTCTCACCCGTCACCTCCTAGACTACATACTTACTACACAACCCCACGTTCAACTGGCCCACGGGTCAACTCACCAGTTGGAGTATCCACTGTCACTCCAGATGTCTCAAGTCTGCTCAGCCTTCACCATCCAAGCCTCCTGATGCTCGTCCTGAACCTCCTGTCCTCTCTGGCGTTCCAGAGGTCTATCACGACCTAGCAGAGGCCTTTTCGAAGGATCGAGCCCTCTCTCTGCCACCTCACCGCCCATATGACTGTGCTATAGACCTTCTTCCTGGCGCCACACTCCCTTCCAGGAGACTTTACAACCTCTCCCGAAACAAGCGCCAGAGCGCCAGAGCATGGAAGACTATATCACCCAGTCTCTGACAGCTGGACTCATTCGTCCCTCCTCCTCTCCTGTCGGGGCGGGTTTTTTCTTCGTTGAGAAGAAGGACAAGTCACTTTGCCCCTGCATTGATTATCGGGGCCTAAATGACATTACGGTGAATAACCAATATGCTCTACCTCTCCTGGACGCTGCCTTCAACCCCCTCAGTAATGCTCGGATCTTATGAACTAAACCTACGAAGTGCCTACCACCTGGTCCGAATCAAAGAGGGGGACGAGTGGAAGACGGCGTTCAACACACCCATAGGCCACTTCGAGTATCTGGTGATGCCTTTCGGCCTCACCAACGCACCGGCGGTGTTCCAACACTTAGCCAATGACATTCTGCGCGACATGCTGGACAGGTTCCTCTTCGTTTACTTAGATGACATTCTAATCTTTTCCGAAACCAAAGAGAAACATGTCCAGCATGTTCGCTTTGTCCTGCAGAGATTGCTGGAGAACAGACTGTTTGTAAGTGCAGAGAAATGTCTTTTCCACACCCAATCCGTCCCTTTCCTGGGGTTCATTGTGGAGCAGAGCAGTTTGGCACCTGACCCTTCCAAAATTTCTGCCATCAAAGACTGGCCTTCCCCTACCACCCGGAAGCAGCTACAGCGCTTCCTGGGTTTCGCAAACTTCTACAGATGATTTATTAGAATCTATAGCCGTATTGTCGAACCACTCACCAAACTCACTTCTCCCAAACAGGCGTTCCTGCGGTCCGACGATGTTGAGGCCTCCTTCCTGCACCTTAAGGAGATGTTCACATCGGCTCCGATCCTCGCCCATCCCGATCCTGAGCTCCAGTTTGTGGTCGAGGTCGACGCATCCGACACCGGGGTTGGGGCGGTCCTCTCCCAACGTAGCCACGATGACCAGAAGCTCCATCCCTGTGCCTTCTTCAGCCGCCGTCTCACTCCAGCGGAGAAGAATTATGACGTTGGGAACAAGGAGCTCCTGGCCCTCGTCCTAGCCCTCCAGGAATGGAGGCATTGGCTAGAGGGGACCGCCCAGCCTTTCATCATCTGGACCGACCACAAAAACCTGGCTTATTTGCAGAACGCAAAAAAAATGAACTCCGGGCAAGCTCGCTGGGCCCTCTTCCTGGGCCGATTTATGTTTACACTCACGTTTCGTGCAGGCACTCGAAATGTGAAGCCCGATGCACTCTCCAGAATCTACTCTCCCGACCCTCCTGATCCGGAATCTGGTCCCATCCTTCCATCTTCCTGCATCCTTGGCGCAGCAACATGGCCAGTAGAGACAAGGGTCCGCCAGGCGCAACGAGAGGAACCTGATCCTGGAGGGGGACCACCCGATCGGCTATTCGTCCCTACGGCCATGCGTTCCGAGGCTGGCCTGCCATCCTGGAACCGCTCGCACCCTCGACTTCCTCAAGCAGCGCTTCTGGTGGCCCACCATGTCCCAAGATTCTGCCACATTTGTCTCGGCCTGTCCCACCTGCTCCAGAGGGAAAACATCTAACCGCCCTCCGGCCGGCCTCCTTCATCCCCTACCCATCCCCCATCGCCCCTGGTCACACATAGCAGTGGACTTTGTCACCAGACTTCCCCCGTCGAATGACAACACAACCGTCCTGACTGTCGTGGACCGTTTTTCAAAGTCGGTCCACGACATCCCTCTTCCTGGACTTCCCTCAGCCACAGAGACAGCAGAAGTGTTGGTCCAACACGTGTTCCGTATCCACGGCTTTCCAGTGGACATTGTGTCGGACCGGGGACCACAATTCTCATCCCAAGTCTGAAAGGCTTTCTGCACCGCCCTGGGATCCTCCGCCAGTCTATCCTCCGGCTATCACCCCCAATCCAACGGCCAAACCCAGAGAGCCAACCAGAGCATGGAGTTGGCTCTCCGATGCGTCGCCGCTCACCACCCGGAGGACTGGAGTTCGTTTCTCCCTTGGATAGAGTACGCTCATAATTCCCTCACCTCTGCTTCAACCGGCGTCTCACCCTTCATGGCTTCCCTGGGCTACTAACCCCCACTCTTCAACCCCCAGGAGAGAGAAGTAGCAGTCCCCTCAGTCCAAGCCAACATGGAACGCTGCCAGGTGGTGTGGGAACAAGTCCGAGCATCCCTTCAAAGAGCCTCCCTACAATCTCCAAAGCAAGCCAACCGCCATCGAACCCCTGCTCCAGAATACCTACCTGGCCAGAAGGTTTGGCTGTCGACGAAGGACCTCCCCCTCCAAGTCGAATCCCGTAAGCTGGCTCCAAAATTCATCGGTCCTTTTCCCGTCGACAAGATCATTAACGCCACCTCCATCCGTCTCATACTACCCCAGTCACTCAAAATTCATCCTACATTCCACGTTTCCCTTCTCAAACCTGTGATCGAGTCAGACCTTCCTTTAAAGGGAAACATAACACATACATCTCCAAGCTTCAAGCTCCAGAGGGGCCCCAGACAAGGTTGTCCACTCTCCCCTTTACTGTTTGCCATATTTATAGAACCGCTTGCAGCCGCAATTCGAGAAAATGGAAATATCAAAGGTATTCAAACAGAAAATCTGCACCACAAGATAAGCCTATATGCAGATGATGTTTTACTCTTCCTTCAAAACTCACAAAACACTCTCTCTGGTACTATCTCACTCATCAATAAATTCTCAGCAGTTTCAGATTACTCAATTATTGGACAAAATCAACTATTTTACCAATCAACTCCAACTTCAAAACATCTTTACCGACTTCCTTGAAATCAGGCAACATTAAATACCTGGAAATTAGTTTATCCTCTAGGATCTCAGACCTGACTCCACTAAATTATACACCTCTACTTAAACAATTGAAAATGACCTCCAACGATGGACCTCTCTACCCATATCACTTATGAGTAGAGTTGCCACTATAAAAATTATGTTCTTACCAAAAATTAATTACCTCTTATCTATGATCCCCACCAAAATTCCTGTGGAAAAATAAACCAGCACGCATCAGTCTAAAAACCCTTCAAAAAGTAAAAACCTGTGGAGGATTAGAACTTCCAAACTTTCATAATTACTTCCTGGCTAATAAACTACAGTATGTCCAAAAATGGATAAAACCCGACCCACTGGACAGTCAATGGTTAGACATAGAAAAAACATTCTGCAAAGATATCCGAATCTGTGATCTACCTTTCATCAGTACAAGCATTAAACAGCACCAATGTTTTAAAAGCATAACTATAAGTACCTCCCTCTCAGCCTGGTGGGAATTTATTAAAATCACTAGGTCCTCACATATACCCTGTAAACTTACCCCAATCTGGAACAATCCTGACATCCTGCAAAATAAAGTAATGTTAAACTTCTCAACACGGCATGAAAAAGGAATAAGGTACCTGGAACAAATACTCAAACATAACACATTGATCCCATTCCAGAACCTGGTGGAGCAATATTACCTCCACAGTAGTAAGTTTCTCGAGTACCTGAAAATGAAATCTGTAATTAGGTTTAGAACTAGTAAATGGGAACTAGAACTACCTCCAATAATAAATCAATTTCTAAACGTCACATCTACCAGAATATTATCAAAAATGTATGCTCTACTGACAGAGAATGACACAATAATCTCCTTACCAACTAAAAAATGGGAAACAGACCTAGGCATCAGCCCAGACGAAACTTTTTGGAGACAAATATCAGCTAACATGTTCAAAATGATTAAAACCCCAGACTTACAACTCATACAATACACAGTTCTACACAGAATACACTACACAGGACAATGCATGTTCAGAATGGGGTATTTACAATCAAACACCTGCTTAAACTGTAAAGAAGACAAAGCAGATAATTACATGCATGCTATATGGATGTGCACACCTGTACATATGGTATAGGATATGTGAGGACCTCTCAGCATGCCTAGATCACACTATACCACCTACTCCTGCACTGTGTATACTGGGAGATTTAGGTCAAATAAATATAGAAACAGGGAAAAAACTTTGCTAATTACTAGCCTAAGCATCGCCAAGAAAACAATCCTCATAAACTGGAAAAACAAACAAAAGATAAGTACAAGCCAATATAGAAATCTTCTGCTTGACCACATCTGCCTCAATTAAAAACACTAACACACACACACACACGCTTAAAATGGTTCCATATTCCCAAATGTTCTTTAAAAAAAAGAATGTTTGTCCCTAATTCTCCACTGTGGGTGTTTCTGTGTCCACTCCTCCCTCATCGTTCTCCACACCACCTCTCCTCCTCCTCCTCCCTTTGTTTTCTAACAGAAAATATTCATCTACTGTGGAGGGAGGAGGAGGTGTCAGTGTCATCTCAACGAGTTTCTGTTCCAATTGAAATAGATTGAGTTTACAGTTCAGAGAGAAGACGCCCTGAAAAACCAGTCAGTTTAAGGTGTGCTGTTTACGGCTGTTGCTTTGCTTGTGTGCATTTTATTGATGGTGTTTTATAATCTAATCACTGTGTAATTTGTTTGTCCATTTACTGTCTGTGGTTTTAATTGCTTTGGCAGATTGTGATCCTGTTTTTTAGTGGAACAATAACTTTTGTTGAATGCAAAATAACTCAAGTTTAGAAGTTTTGCTTGTTCTGATATTATCAGAACAAGCAAAACTTCTAAACTTGAGTTATAAATAATGATTTTTTTAGTTTCATTCTCTCTTTCCCTCTCTGGCTTCTTATTTAAACTATTGACAGTTTTTTTTTAAAGGTATTAACACTCATTGCACTTGCAGTGATGTCATATTGTTGTATTTGACACTTTTATATGACTTTTGGAGAATGAAAATGCTTAAATCCAGGATTTTGGTTCTGATTAAATAATCATTCACATGGTCAAGTGTATTTAGGTCGTGTCTGAATTCACTTTAACTCATTTCAAAATAAGGTCAAGGCTATTATTATAAATAATATTATTTTTATATATATTTTTTATAAAAAACACCTTTCCCTGTTTTAAAATAAAATACAATAAACCATCATTTGCCAATACTACTGTGTGTGTCCTTAAAATAACAGGATACATTATTATAACACTGACTTCAGATCGGGATAATCTACAAACAATAATCTGCATTTGTTTGTTCAATTCTTTAATTCTACTGAAATAGTATTTGAGGAAAGTATTTTTCTGATTGGTACCACAGTCAAATTTAAAATGTATTCATGAAATATCTAAATATATAAGATGAATCATCTGTCCCATTTCAATGGCTCCTTTAAGTGTATTCTGCCTTCATCATCCAAACACCTCCCAGGATTCATTGCATTTTGGAGACAATTTATTTGAATGAAATAATGAGTTCTTTATAATAATGTTCTTTATGTTGGGGAAGACGAATGTCAGGGCTGATGGGTGACAGGAGGACAGCAGAGAAAGCCAAAGGGAAAGTCTATGACGTTAGTGAGACCGTAGCACTGTCTAAAACAGGACAGGAGCTGGAGGTGGCAGAGCTGAAGATGCTGAGATCTTTGTTGGGAGTGACCAGGATGGACAGGATTCGAAATGAGGGACAGCTCAGGTTGAACAGTTTGGATTATAGTAAGAGAAGGTCCATGGATGTTGTGAAGGAGGACATGAGAAGAAGACATGATGGAGGCAGATGTTCTGCTGTGGTGCTGTGGCCCTTAATTGTCTTCATGTGTCCGTTTCCATGATATTATCCTCAATATTTCTGTCATGTTATTTTGTTTTTCTTTGTTTTGACAATGATTGACGATGAAACACTTGGTAACATGGTAAATAAGACATTTTACTAACAGGACAATTGAAGTTTTGGTTTGGTCCAAGTGATGGATGAAGATGAAATATTAAAAATATGACACATTTATTTGTTGTTGTGTGAAATATAAATCTGTGAATGAATGGATCCAACTGCAATATGATGTTTGGTAGGACTTAAAAAGTTAGTCTTTGTTGTCCTCACCATCATCACTTATCAGTGCTTAACATCCACTTCTTCTTCTTCCTCATCATTTTAAAAACAGAGCACACTACTGCCTTTGTGTTTCTCCTTAACTCCTGTGATGCCAAGAGTCAACCGACCAGAAAACATGTTTGTATGAGTGTTTCAAGGATGTTTCCTGTTTAATATAAAGTGATAGATGTGACCACGTCTTTGTTACACGATGCACGTCTAGATACACACTAAAAAACAGCGTTAATTGGAACTTCCGGTCTAGGTCCGCTTTAAACATTCACCTGGAGCGTAACACTGCTGCATGCAGTTTGTTTGAGACACACAATGGTTTCCAGATCTTTAGAGAAGATGTATAGGTTTGACAGTAACGATACTTCAAACTAACTTTTTCTACATTTTCCTCAATGTCAATGTTGCTCCTCAGCACACACACACACGCGCACACACACACACACACACACACACACACACACACACACACACACACACACACACACACACACACACACACACACACACACACACACACACACACACACACACACACACACACACACACAGTCTCTTCACAAATAACACTTTCATTTACTCAGTGTTTTTCTTCTGAAGGAAATGGAGGGAAAAAGCAACTCATTGTTAATGTGTGTGTCTAAATTGTGCGCGCTCACATGCAGGTAGACTAACACATGGACAAACATCAACTCAAACTCAGAGAGTTAGGATGAAGACGAGTCTCACACTGTGCAGATACAGTTTAAGAAGCAGCATAAGAATGGATGAGCAGGGACAACAAGGAGCTCCTACCTCACCGATTTGTCCTAAAATGAGTCTTTATATTTCCTCTCAGTGTCTTCACCAGTGCCTCTTCTTCCTTTTCTTTCCCCTTGTCTCTTTCTCTTCTTTCTTTCCTTCTTTCTTCCGTCTCGTCAGATTTGCTTCAGCTTCGCGGGTGTTCCTGAGGAGGTGTGTGTGTGTGAACTTATCTCACACACACTCTCAGCCTCTCCTATACCGTCAGTTTCAACAACACACTCACTCACACACCAAGGACAGCAGCACAAAGCAGAGCCTCACTCTCACACACACACACACACACACGCACACACATACACACACTCTCTGCCTCGGGGAAACACCCCCCCCCCCTCTCTCACTCACTCACAGTCTGTCTTTCTTGTCTTTTTTCTTTCTCTTCCATCAGATCTTTTCATTCATCTCATCACATTGGAAGGTAACACAGAGGGAAACATTTTCCATTCTCCTCTCCTCATCCTCCTCTCCTCATCCTCCCTCCTCTCCTCATCCTCCCTCCTCTCCTCATCCTCCTCTCCTCATCCTCCCTCCTCTCCTCATCCCCCTCTCCTCATCCTACTCTCCTCATCCCCCTCTCCTCATCCTCCTCTCCTCATCCTGGCTGATTCTTCAGTTTGTAACCTGGTCTTTTGTTGTCTTTCCTGCTCATATTCCCTCCACAGTTTGCTCGTCTGCTGATTCATGAATAAGTTACAGAGAGCTGGAGAAAAACAGATCACTCAAATATCTCCTGCTTTTTCTTTGGCTTTATATCAGTTTAAAAAAAATAGTTGACTGTGTTTGCACTTTCCATGTGCAAACATGTTCACCTTATCAATTAGTCCTAATATAGTGTAAAAAATAAAGACAAAATTGAAGTGAGCTGTGGCTGTGAAAACAGGACATTTACACAAACTAAACTCCTTATTTAAAGATCTGATTTATTCTCAGTGCAAACATTCATTTTTAAATCTATAAATCCTTCATTCATGACATTTTTCAAAGTCTGAAGAACACAAATGAAGAACAGGTAGAAGAACAACATTTACTGAACATTCAGACGTCTGATGTTGTTACAGTCTCTTTATCTCTTTATATCTCTGTACAGACACCATGTTTGAAGCAAACTTCTGTCATTTGTTTCATCTTCTCATCAGCACGGCCATGGAATTGATTTTTTGTATTAAGCTGTGTGACAGTGTCACGAGGAGGCAGATTTGTTAGTATTTGTGTTGATTAGTCAGGGTTAGGGTTAGGGTTAGGTGTTTTAGTTTATGTCTTCAGTCACGTTATAGTTCATGTCATGTGGTGTTGGGTTAGGTTCACTTCCCCTTTTATTTTGGTAAACCCTCACTCTTCCTGTTGCACTGGCACTGCATCCACCTTGACGCACCTTCCCTTAATTCCCTCATGCACTGCACCTGGTGATCCTCAGTAATCACACACACCTGCCCTTGATTTCCTCTCCCCTTTATAATGTCCCCACTTCCCTCAGTCAGTGTCAGTGCGTCGTTTATGCTTCATGAAGAAGTCATTGTTTCAAGTCTGATCGCAAGTATTTTTGAAAGCGCAGAGCTAGAATAGTGTTTGTTATTTTTGTTACAAACCAGTTCATTGATTACTTGGATTGTTATTTCATTTTGTTTGAGGAGCAATAAAGCCTCACCGTTGTTCATTCATCCTGATTCCTGTCTCTTGCATTTTGTGTCCAAGCATTGCTACACCTTCCTAACAGCTAATTGTTAGCCTGTCCAGTGCCATTCTGAACATCCATGAAGTAAAACATATCAAGTTTTTTAGCTGACGGAGGATAAAATCAGCCTGAATTTTGTCATGTTTTTGTCACTTATTGTGATTCTTCTGTGGAGTGTCTTCTATTATTTCTGGACACTGTGATGCGCCTGCACAGAGCGTCCTGGACAATTTTTGTCCTTTTAGACTCTGGTTTTGACCTGATTTATTTACTGTCATTTCTCAAGGTCAGTGGCATTTTTTAAGAAATGTGCATCAAGACGTTGACCAATTGCTTTTGACCTGATGTTTCATTTCAGATGATAAAAAACTAGAAGAGGAAACCTGTGTGTGTCCTTACATACTGTGTTTTTAAATAGTGTGTGAGAGACTGTGGGGGAGGGAGATGAGTGAGCTCCACATCTCTTAGAACAAAGCTGAAATATGGCGTGTACATGCATCTGTTATGGTCATATTACTGTTGAAGGCACTGAGGAGCTTTTCTCTCGCTCTCTTTCTCCTTAACAATAGACTGACCCCCTGTAGAGCTTCTTTATGGGGGGTGTTCTCACTGAGCCATCTTCATCTCCCTCTGAGACTCCTGGGAAACGCTCACCCAGCTCCCCACCTCTCTTTACCTCCCCCTTTGCCAGTTTCCTTCACCCTTAAATTCCCTCTCTCATATCCTTCCCTCCGAGGCTTGAGTTAACTTTGGTTCAGATCTTTTTTTTTCTCCTTGTGTTAATCTCTGTCCTGTTACTCTTCCATTTTCATCTCCACCACGATGATGACCCTGGCATGTTCTCTTCTTTCTTTTTTAAAAAACACAGATTTTCTCCTCTTCTTTTCTTTATTCCTGTCTCTTTTTCATTCTTTGACACTTGTCTCTCTTCTTCTTTTAACAGTAGAGTGATTTGGTCCTGGCTCTCAGGCCTGTGAGAATACCAGGAGCTTGGTTTCATCTTTGAATAAATAAGCATCCATGGCTAATCAGCTGTGAACCTGCAGCCCCTTGTTTATTTCCCGTTTAGAGAGAGGAGATAAAGACACAAAGTGATGGCAGAGCCTCACAGACGCTCATTATATGCTTGTCAGTGAAGTTTTCTCACAGGGTTTCACAGATAGCTCAACTCCACTTCACTCTGTTTGTTTCTTTTCAGGGTAAATCATCTATATTACATTCTGCTTCCTTCTGTATTTTGGTATTTGGATAGAACTGGTCTCATGTATGAAGCGCCACTTCAGGCTGAATCAAGGCAGATTATTGAGAGCAAACTGCAAAGATTATTGCACTGAAGTAACGGCTATTATAGCAGAGAAGACTGTGAGACTGAGTGAAAAGAAGGCATCTGTGGGCGTTTTTCTTTAAAAGACAGGCCCTTATGTTATGTTCTATGATGTTATGCAGTGAGTGGGGTGTAGCAGTTGTAGTTGCTGTCTCTCTCTCTCTGACTCACACAAACACACACTCCATTCATGACTTGGAGAGGGAAGTGTGTGAGCGCCAGGTCAACTGTGAACATCAGGTATGAATATTGCAGGACAAACAGGTTTTCATTAACACAGCATCACTTCAAGAAATGTCTTCATACACATACGACATACAAACCCCCTAAAACGACTCTAAACGCTGCAGTACATATGGCAGGACTGTATGTGGCGCTGTAGCTCGCTTCCACAGAAAAGACAAGAAGATGAGGCAGATATGTGGGGACAATATGGGGTTTATCTGGAATGGCTCATTTCTGACGATAAAGGGACACTGTCCGTACGTTTCCAAGTGCAGTTTAAATGGATAACTGTCCTTGTCCTAGAATACAAGCACAAGTGGCTCATTTATTTCAGTCGTGTCCTACTCTGCTGCTAAGTCGTAGTGGTAAAAGGACCCTTTTCAGATTCTTTAAACTCGCCTTGGCACAGCTTTTTGGCTTTTCCATTCGTGATAGTACCTGTAGTTTTTTAGCACCTATGGCGAGGTTCCAAGTGAGCTGAGCCGAGACTGTCTGCAATGTCATGAGAAAGAATGCTGGTCACTGATTTGTCAAAGTGTTGTCACTGGAAGAGACATGAGGAAGAAGTCTGTACCTCCATATTTAAGTGGACTCTGGTGTATTTTAGCGACAGCGCTGCTGAAAGCCTGTGATTGACAAGCAACAAGCAGCATCACAAACCCTGCTGTTGTATTTCAGTTCGGTGACTGTCAGACAGTCTGTGCTGCAGTCTTGGAGGAACTACTGAAATAATCTTTTTAATGAACTGATTCTAATGATTCACTACATCGAAAACAACTGCATTACGTTGCTTCCGTGCTTTCATGTTGAGGAGGTACTATACAAAACCGTGAAGAGTTGAGCCATTCCATGCCAACAACTTTATCTGATAGCATGTGTGAGTCATCAACATCGGTGTTGAGTGTTGAGTAAATCAAGTCTTTACTGCATGCATGAAGGAGAGACCCTGTCACCAAGATGGTCTTTAATGTTCTCTGCCTTTCCTTCAGATAGCTCAACCATATATACAGTCACATCAAAGCATCTTACAAACACAATAAAACATCAAAGTTACAACAAGACCACACACTATTAATCGTTTTTGTTAGTAAACGATAAACCATAATAACACTATAGCCTGGCACTTCCTGTGGTCGCTACCACTAGGGGGCTGTGGAACTTGTGGTCCGCCTGTGTCAGAGAAATCTGCTCAGTGGTCAGTCAACTTCACACGCCAGGTGGACACGACGACGACGACGACAACGAGAGGGATTTACATTCATTCAAGTACTTGAATTACTCTTTCAAGGTACGTATTGTCAAAATTTAATTAATTCGTTTCGGTTAACAACGATTATATTTATACTTAATTTATAAACATAACATTACATAACGTTACCAAATTCAACTGTCTCTGCCCCTGCGCCGTGGGTGCTAACAATGTCGATTGGATGTTGCTACGACTTCTCCAAGGGCACAATTTCTGTGGCTTCTGCCTCTTGTCAGTGTTCACTTATTTACAGTTTCAAAATATTGTACATTACGGATGTTATCATTGATATATCTTTTGTGTGTGTGTGTGTGTGTGTGTGTGTGTGTGTGTGTGTGTGTGTGTGTGTGTGTGTGTGTGTGTGTGTGTGTGTGTCTGTGTCTGTGTCTGTGTCTGTGTCTGTGTCTGTGTGTGTTTGTGTGGTGGGGAAGGGTGGCGGGGATTGGGCACACCAAGGCAGTTTCCTCCTTAACTCATGGGCTGCCATTGACTGCTATTGCAGTCAATTCCAAGTAGGTCTAACTGCAGACCGCAGACCCCATGCCAGACCATTACAGGCACTCCCATTACCCATTACAGGCACTCCCCTTACACGCAGGCACGCCTCCTCAACACTGATTGGGTGAGAGATCACGTCTGACGTGATGACGTTTACTTTTGTTGAAACTTTATTTATGCACGCGTATCCCATGCAAACTCATTGACAGAGACTTTTTGCGACAATAATAGAGACGAATAAAATACTCGTTGACATTTATGAACACAGAAGTGTACTTGGTATGCAATTTATGAATAAATAAAGCCACTTTGTAAACTATTAAATAATATAGCCAAACTGCTAAAATATATAAATGCAGATTATACACATACACAGAGATATAATTATCACGTTTATGATACAATGATCACGTTTACCATATAAAGTATCACGTTCATGAAATATAATTCTAACGTTTATAAAATATAATGATCACGTTTATAAAATATAATGACCACGTTTATATATTACAGTATCACATTATAACGTGATACTGATCCCCAAAAAGCATTTCCACTGTGACAGCAATAGCTTCTGTACAATGTAACGTTTGTGAGTGATTTAAAGGTACAACATGTAGTATTTATGGGTTTATATAACCCAAAATCCACTTTTTTATACATATTATGTGCTCCTGCATTGTCTAGTCGCTGTATAATAGTTTTTGTTTCATTTTCGTAGTGTTTCAAAAAGTCATGTTAAATAACATGACCGCGGACCGCGGTTGCATAGCCACTGTTAGCAGCGAGACGCCATGTTTCTACCGGAGCTTGTAAGGACAAACGCGAGAGAACAAATCAAGGGTCTCTTTACTTGTAGCGGAAGTCCCGCCTCCTCTCTCTCCGCTTCGTCTGCTACGGCCGCGGTAGCTCGCCCTCTCCCTCGCCTCACGAACCTCATCTGCTGACACGGAGAAAGACGACGAGGACGACATTTGACCAGCTGCGGATACCGTAGCGCTCAGGGAAGGGAGGGGGTGAGCAGAGCAGCAGGTCTTTGTTGTAAATTTCAGCCTCTCCTCTAGATGGCACTATAAACTACTTATTTCCCCTTTAATTTATTTTTGCAAACTTCCATGATCACAGCAAACTGTAGGTTCTAAAAAGTTGTGTTTAATAGCCTACACGAAAAAGTATTAGAACTATAAAAGTCTACTTGTTCTGTTTTTACACTCCCATGAGGTACAACTATGAAATCACTCAACAAAGCTTTCTACAAAATCAACAATAAACTAAACTATTGCTGATTACGTCATTAAGGAGTTGTTACCTACTTCCAGGTAGATATGTGAAACACTGGTTTCTGAATCAAACACAGTTGGACAGCAGTGGATATTTTGACGAATGAAGTCATACAAAAGCTCTGAAACACTTGATTCTGCACAGAAAGTTGTATAACTTTAAAATCCATGTATTGAATACAAGAAATGAGTGATATATTATTTTTATTTGTTTAACAGAAAACTATTTACACTTTTGAAGAAGAGCCCCGGCCGGAACAAGAGTCTTTCTGCATGGAGTTCGCATGTTCTTCCTGTGTGTACGTGTGTTTTCTCCTGGTTCTCCAGCTTCCTCCCACAGTCCAAAAACATGCAGATTTGGGGATTAGGTGATTTGGCCAATGGTGTGAGAGTGTGAGTGAACGGTTGTTTGTCTCTATATGTGTCCCTGTGATGGACTAGTGAACTGTGGTGTGACCCCACCTATCGCCCTATGTCAGCTGAGATAGGCACAGCCCCCCCCCCCCCCCCCCCGTGACCTTCCAGTGGAGGACAAAGTGGTAGGTAATGGATGGATGGATGGAAAAAAGTTTGACTCAAATTACAGCTGCTGAAGAAAGTCCTCACTCTCTAAAGCTCTCTGGAATTGGCCCAAGAGGCTTTTGAGTTTGAGCCTTGCTTTATCAGACAGGTGGCTCTGAAGCTGTTCGCTGAGCAGTGTTATCTCACTGATAAGACAAAATGATACAACAAAATAATGAAGTCATTAATGACACTCGCATACATTTGGGAATATACACTTCTGTGAAAGTTGGTTTAACAGTTTTCTAAACTATCTTACCTCGAGTCAAACTTCGTTTCACGTTTATAAATCTCTGTGGCTTTGTCCAGGGAGATGGAGCGTACAGCTGCCAGGGCGAATATTGTTGCCTGTGTCATGAAGATTAAGATTTAAGATTGTGTTGGACAGTGACCATGTGTTAAAAGGAGACATATGCAGTAATATAAAATATGTAGTCTTTGAATCAGTGTCTGATATCTCACCTCTGGCAAAAGTACATCCATGAAGTATGCAACTGGATCTGCATACATCTTACATCTGTCTGTGTACTTCCTACATTTGTCTGTGTATTTCCAAGTACTCCAGACAAAAAAGTGTATCACCTGGTCCACTTGGTCGTCTTCTTCAAAAAGAATGAAGACCCTGTCCTCCTTCTTGGCCCAGGGAGACTCTGATGATTTTATATAAATATATTATAGGTTACTTTTTAGTTTGGGTATTCATATATAAATAAAATAAATAAATAAATCTCACACAAAATGCCTTTGACAAACTCACTTGAAGGTGTTGCAGCATGCATTGATCCTCAGTTATCACTTTAATCAACAGGCAACAGGACTTACGGCGTTTGTTTTTTGCTTGTTGGGCCCTTTCCTAAAATGAAATTATACAATGCATAAATATGCAACACTGTATATATTCAAGTACTTTGAATAAGACAATTTCTTTCCCTGATCATTTGCACTTCCTTGCGTACCACAAGACTCTTTGTGGATGTGTCATTGAGCTGACCACAGTAACATCACTGCCCTAAATGGATACACAGATAAGTTTGACTGAGAGAGAGCACATCTGTGTGTTTACTGATGTATGAAAGAAATGCTTAGTCTAACGAAGTCTTTTGGAGGAAAGATGCAAGGCATCTCATATGCAAATGTAAACAACTTCCAAAAGAGATCCATGTTGGATTCAGAATGACACAGAACCATAGTTAACATACGACATGTGTCATAACAATCCATGTAGTATGTATTACTGACCACAGTGGAGCGGCTGATCCTGAGGACAGGTGCTGGGTTTTCTAGAACTGTTGCTCTGTAAGAGAATTTTAACATTTAATATTTAATTACATTTATTTTGTATTTTTAACATGGGAAAATGTTTCATCGACAATCCAGTAGTTATTAACTGGATTACATTTGCCTATAAGACTTTGTCCTAAAATATATGTAGGCTAACTGAAATGAATCAAATCAAATATAACTGTTTACTGTGATTCAACAGAAGTTTTTATTTCTAAACGTGAAATATATTATTCATTATCAAATTTTTCATCTTTACAATTGTAGAACTGAGGTCACGTTTTCAAATTATCAAAGCTGTGTGCAACTTCAGTCATTTAAAGATTAAAAAAAATGACTAGATAAAACTAAATAAAGAGCATGTAGTTTATCGTAAACATTTCTTAGTGGAAAATGTGACTCACTTTGTCAATGTTATAACCTGTATGAGTAAAGGCATTAAAGAAATAATTAAAACAAACTAGAAAAAAAATAGCTTCTCTTGCTTACTGATACAGTCGCTACGGTTACAACATGCAGACACGAGTCACGACTGGTTAGCAAACTAAACTTAATTGACTTAATCGATAATGTATAAATAACAACAATAAATACAGTGTTCAATATCAAACTGTGTATTTATCCATTCTTACCACCATTTTGAGAACTACACGCTAGTCCCTGTAGTTGTGAAGCTCTCCTCTCTTTCTAACTTCTCGCTCTCTCGTCCTTCTTCAAATACGACAACGTCATCACGCCAGACGTGATCTCTCACCCAATCAGTGTTGAGGAGGCGTGCCTGCGTGTAAGGGGAGTGACTGTAATGGGTAATGGGAGTGCCTGTTAGACCCTTCTCGTCAATTCGACCACTGCGTTCAAAATGGCTGGCAGTGAATGTTTAATGGATATGAAGCCATTGGACAGGGAAAAAAAACTAAATGAAGATTTCATGTGATTTTTGTAACGTTAAAAAAAATAAAACAAATGCAACATATGTCTTATCTTAATGTCTATTTTTATTTTTGCCTTTTAGCTGATCATGGACAGCAGTGTGGCCATGTCGTCAGGTAAGAGTATATGTGTTATTTCTTATATTTTTGGTTTTTTTTTAAGGCAAGGTCAGTATACCAGTACTAATACCAACTTTTACTATTCTTTAGATTTAAATACTGCATTTACAACAGTGGAGGACTTGTACCACACTGAACACAAACAGTGCCAATACTGTAAAGTTGCCACAGTGCCAACCAGAGACCACATCACAAAGGTCCATTTACAGTATGCTTTGTGCTTCCTTGGAGAAGTTGGTAAGCAGAAATACAGTACTGTACATGTTCGTCTACCAGTCCGGATGCTTGGCCTGATATGTTTATTTTTTTACATGTTCCATAGAGACCTTCAGTATACCATGTCACTGCCAGCTTAAGCAGACAACACGCAGTCACTGGCACTGTCCCAAGTGCAGTTCCATCATTCAGAGGAGACACTTTTGAAACTCACCTTAAAAATCATGGTAAGATTGTTAAAATATAGAATAACCACGATTTGTTCCCCTCGTGTTCTCAACATGCTGCATGCACATGGGTGTTTACATAGCATGATCATTATAAAACAGGACATTTTAAAGTGAACAGATAAACCTGTACGTCTAATGCCCATAATAATACCATGCTAGTGTTGTGATTCAACTTGTAATTGGTCAGCAAATATTAATAAAAATGATTAATTATTTTAATAATTAATTTTGTTATTAATTTCTTGAAAATGTTATTAAAAACGGGGCACCACTCCTCTTCATAGCGAGGAGAATGACAGAGAAACTGTCACTTAACAACCTTCAAATGTCTCGACTGCTAATTATAAAGAATTAATAATAAGTATTTAATTTTAATCAATAATTAACTGGAAGGTGTGAGATCATACACTGGCTTCTTTCAATTACCCTTTGTTACAAACAAGCAAACACAAAAGACAGAAACAGTACTTTTAAAGTAAAGGCTTAACATTTATTAAAGCATTAAAATTAATCACTAACAGCAACAAACATCAATCCCTTAATCTAATATAACTGCTGGTAAAAACGTTTCAATATAAAAGAAAGAAAGTAAAATAAAAAGGGGTATGGATCTGAGTGCAGGAATGTGTGTGTGTGTGTGTGTGTGTGTGTGTGTGTGTGTGTGTGTGTGTGTGTGTGTGTGTGTGTGTGTGTGTGTGTGTGTGTGTGTGTGTGTGTGTGTGTGTGTAAAAAGGGGGCGTGTCACTTTGGCAGCAGGTAACAGGACGTGAACAAAACAAAGCCAAAGTAAAACAGGAAGCAACAAACAAAGCCAAAAGGTAAAAGAAGGAGGGGTCTCTGACGTGACGGTTGTCACGGCGACGCGCCTCCCACTTCCGGGTTACCAAAAGGTGGCTGCTACGTCACGTAAAAATGTCGTCACTCGCTGTTACCGTGAGGCGACGCCAGATGGCGCTCGTGCTCTGATTTCTTCACTCCGCTCTTCCGTCTTTCACCAGCGGAAGGGTAAAAGAGGAGAGTTGAAGGAGGAAATGAAATCAGCATTGACGTGGAGAATTTAGAGGGAATGGCGGCGGGAAGTGAAATAGACAAAGGAACGGGTCTGATCAGAAAACTTCTGTAATCACACAACGTATTCGGCTTGACCGACTTAAACTGTGGTTCTTACAGATCACGGAAGTTTCCTCCCAATGATCCCAATGAGTGATCGCGGGCTGTGTTGAGGACACAGGATCGCGATACACGGGAACAAATCCCAGTACAAAAGGGGAGACACGTGAGGAGAAATAGAAACCGAATTCGACCACACAGATTAGCGAGAGTTTATCTCGTGAACCTGCCGTCTTACCGGTCCTAATTAAGGCTTCTATTATGATCGCCCCTGGCGCTGCACGCGGAGCAAAAGGCACAAAGAATAATAAACAATTGATCAGCTGGGCGGACTGCGAGCGGTGTTTCTGCTAAACGGTCCGCTAGCGTAAGAGTCAATCCGAAGAGGCCGACCTCTTCAGTTCGTTCCATTTTGATACCTTTGCCTCGGGGGCGGGGCATCCCGTGGTGTCCATCAATGGGTGAACGGCTGCCTGTTGTGGACGTCATCTGCCACATTGGGTTGTGGGGGATGAGTACATCACAGCTGGACGCCTTGGGGGGATGGATTCCTTTCCTTTGTTCTTCCCCATGTGGCTCCTGGGGTCTTTCAGACTGCCATTTTAGGTCTCCGCTGCATTCAGGCTTTCCCAAAGAGGACAGTGAGGCCTCACACTCATGCTGGGCCCAACACTAGAACTCCTCAATCCGATATAAATTCATTTTGATTCATTTATTATGTATTTTCCTCATAATTAGATACAATTGGACTGATACATTGAGCAGGTGGAGGGTTTATTTATATCACTTTGATTATGAGCATTTCAATGCTATCAATGTCAGTGATACCAGTCTTAGGCAGAGGGAACATGTCCATTATTTTCAAGCATATTATAAGCCTTGGCATGATAAAGCGATTCTAGTACTATTACACGTTAAGTACATAATATTGATGGCTAGCTGCCTGAAAGGTAGAAGATTTACATATGTATCCCAACAAAATGTTTAGTGTAATTTAAATATTTTCCCCAATCAACAGGAATGATTATTCAAGGGGGAAAAAAATCATCGAAGGTAAGTTTATTAAGATGAATAAAAGAGCCATTTCTCCCTTTATTTGTCTCTTGTGTTTATTTAATGTAATTCATTTGTTTGTACGCTAGGTGGCAGTCACTCCCAATTTGACTCTATAAATTAGAGGATGTCAGGTGTGTTGCATACCTGCAAAGCAAAACTTTTGAAAAATATGTACGCCTCTTTCATTATGTTGTGTGTGTGTGGGCATATATACATTTTTGTGTAATTTTATAACAGTGCAGAACAGTAGATAACTATTCACCTTCACTGTATCCAACAGCTTGAAGACCTAATCGAACTTGTGAAGGAAGCATTGTCTTTGGACGAAAATGACTTAAAGGGGAAATAAGTAGTTTATAGTGCCATCTAGAGGAGAGGCTGAAATTTACAACAAAGACCTGCTGCTCTGCTCACCCCCTCCCTTCCCTGAGCGATACGGTATCCGCAGCTTGTCAAATGTCGTCCTCGTCGTCTTTCTCCGTGTCAGCAGATGAGGTTCGTGAGGCGAGGGTGAGGGCGAGCTACCGCGGCCGTAGCAGACGAAGCGGAGAGAGAGGAGGCGGGACTTCCGCTACAAGTAAAGAGACGCTTGTTTTGTTCTCTCGCGTTTGTCCTTACACGCTCCGGTAGAAACATGGCGTCTCGCTGCTAACAGTGGCTATGCAACCGCGGTCCGCGGTCATGTTATTTAACATGACTTTTTGAATCACTACGAAAATGAAACAAAAACTATTATACAGCGACTAGACAATGCAGGAGCACATAATATGTATAAAAAAGTGGATTTTGGGTTATATAAACTCATAAATACTACATATTGTACCTTTAAGGAATTGTCCTCTCTCTTGTAATTGATCCATCTTTTTATTTTTTATGTAGGCCACAGTGGACATCCTAGAGAGGTTGGAGGGAATTACAAGGTTCCAGGCGGAAAAGGTTATCGGGACGATGATAGACGAGGCATGAGGAATTGGTGTGGTGTTTTTTTTGGTATTAATCCAATTCTATTTTTATTTTATTATTATAAGTTATTTTGAAAGAGAATTTTAATTTTTGTTTTGTTATATTTATTATGGTATTGTCAGTAAGAAGTGTTAATTATAATAATCAATAAAAAAAATGTTGAGCTGTTTGTGGAATGGTTGTATTTTTTAATAGAATAAAATATAACTTCATGCATGGACAGTTCTATTTCATTCTTCCTGACCGCCAGAGACGGTATGAAATACCTGGATATCCATCACGCGCATGCGCATATCGAGACATAATATCAACACAAGTCACGTGACCTGGGTGACACAAGCGACCTGTATAAAGGAGGCTGGCACCCAGAAATCCGCTCCTTTTCATCTTCTCGCCTTAGCGCACGGATCGTTGCTATTGTTTTGTCGCCTCACGGTTGGAGCTGCAGATTCGCCCTCAAGACCGGATTTGCTCTCATCCCCGCTGTGCGGATCACCAGGTAAGTATTTTCCTCGCCAACGGGTGTGATTTATTGTCCGTAACCGAGTGTTCCCGCTCTGTTGTTACGTTGTTGATTTGTCAGAGCGGCGTTTTAGCTCTACGGAATTTTTCTGTTGCTGCACTTTCACGGCACCAAGGTTGTCTGACTGGACTCATAACCAAGTGTTCTCGCTTGGTTATTTTCAACTGCTGGTGTTTTTTCTCTGTGACAGCACCTTTTTAGGTGATCGTAGCTGGGTGTTTTCCCGCCCTGCTGCTACGTCGCCAGCCTCGCAGTCGTCGGGTTAGTCAAACTTCGACAGCCTCTGTTACTATGCTGACTGTTTGTACATCCTGCATGGCTCCTCTCAGTCCAGAGGACGGCCATGTCAGATGCCCTTCATGTCTTGGCAACACTTAAGGTCTGCGCTAACTGAAAACGCTTGCGTTAACTGCTCTTGCATGCCATTGGCATGCTCTTGCATGCCATTGGCATGCAAGAGCAATTAACCTTTAACCTCCTGCACCTTTGCCCGCTTCTACAGGGTTAACATGGCCGCTCCCCATCCCGTGGCGACGGCTATCGGGTCTGTTCCTTCGGTCTGCAACTGAATTTCGGTGAGTGCGGATTCCTCATGACTTTGTTGGTACAGGTCATCCAGGTATTTCATACCGTCTCTGGCAGTCAGGAAGAATGAAATAGAGCAAGAGTTACGGATGTAACTAAGGTTCTATGAATTCTGGATGACCGCCAGAGTTTGTATGAAATACCTGGATGACCTGTACCAACAAAGTCATGAGGAATCCGCACTCACCGAAATTCAGTTGCAGACCGAAGGAACAGACCCGATAGCCGTGGAATCTTGACGAGAAGATTCTGTAGGAGACAATCTCTGGGTGCCAGCCTCCTTTATACAGGTCGCTTGTGTCACCCAGGTCACGTGACTTTGTTGATATTATGTCTCGATCTGCGCATTCGCGTGATGGATATCCAGGTATTTCATACCGTCTCTGGCGGTCATCCAGAATTCATAGAACCTTAGTTACATCCGTTACTCTCAATTTATTTGTCATCAGAGACAACAGATATTAGTCAACACTGAAAAAATGGTCTGGAGCACGAAGACCACAAGCTCCAGCGCCCCCTTGTGGCAACGGCCAGTGGTGGGTGTGTGTGCGTGCGTGCGTGTGTGGTCCGCCCGCTGGTCCACGGAATTGGCTTTTCCCTCTGTTAACCCTCTGTCCCCTCTGTCCGGACCACTGGGTGGCTGGTCCCGACCATCTGGTGACTGGTCTGGACCACCTGGTGACTGGTCCGCACTAGCCGGCGCAGGTACCGACCACACGGCGGCTGATCCGGACCACTGGTCTGTGGACGGACTGGACAGACCACTGAATTGGCTACAACCCCTGCTGCAGAAACCCTTACATTAAACCTCCTATGGCAGGGGTCGGTAACCCGCGGCTCCGGAGCCACATGCGGCTCTTAAGCTCCTCTGCAGTGGCTCCCTGGAGATTTGAAAAAAACATTTTTTTTCAAATTATTTTTCATTTATAGCTCACTAGAAAATAATTATTTATATCAAAGCATTTTACTGCTTTCTCTTCCCCATCTCTTGCCGCTCCTGTCGGGGCTCGCGCACGGTGACGTTTCGGACTTTGCGCTCATGTGGACAGCGCAGTTGTGAGGCGCACGATGAAGTTTCTCCATGTGGTCACACTTTTTTTATATATAAAGAACTGAGGCATTTGTTGCAGCCAGGTCGATGATATTACAAATCACTGTGACTGGACATCTGCGCATGGCTGCTGAAGGGAAAGCAGCTTTAATTGTAATCGTGTCTGGTTAAGCTTTTTCCCCACTCGTGATGGTCACAGCTGTGTGGAGATCAGCTCACCTGTTGCATCTGTTATTCCCTTAATTACAGCGCTAAAGCATCTTCTAAAGCATGGGTGTCAAACTCTGGCCCGCGGGCCAAATTTGGCCCGCCGTGTAATTTCATTTGGCCCTTGAGGCAATATCAAATTAACATTAGAGCTGGCCCGCCGGTATTATACAGCGGCAATCGCGCTGAGTTTAGCCGGCGATTTGGCGACTTTGATGGTCAGTATAGCGGTATTTTTAAATGTATTAGCTTGTGGAAAAAGTTAATGTTGATATTTACCTCAGAAGGCTGCAAATAGAAAAGAGGTATTCAATTTTTTATTTAAATTTTATTTGATATGCCATTGATATTTTTTAAATATTATTATTATTATTTGAAACTCGATTTTGCATGTCACTACAAAGTTATATAAGCCTTGCTTGTTCAATATTCAATGCAAAACTTGTTTGGGTCCCTATTAAAAGGTTAATTTGTTCAACCTTGGCCCGCGGCTTTGTTCAGTTTTAAATTTTCGCCCACTCTGTATTTGAGTTTGACACCCCTGTTCTAAAGAAAGATTGAGACCATGGAGTAAAAACAATGAAAAGTGCGCTCTTAATCGATCCTCGTCATAAAGATCATTATGTATGTGTCATATATGGATGTGTGGATAAAACTGCGCATAGAAAAAAGGCCCGCACCAGATGAGTGGCACCCTCTATAATTGCAATGCCTTGACTTTAGTGGTGTCAGTACACACAGTCCCAGCCATAACAACAAAGTTAGATTTAAAAAAAAAAAAAAAAAAACTTACAAAATTGGCACAATAATTAATTTCAGTTTTTCTGTTTTTTTCCATTTTGAGTTACTTTCCCTTACTTCATGAGTCACCATAATGGTCCTTCAAAAAACCTCAGAATGCCCCATTTTTACCTGAAATTTTCAAAAGCTCCGCATTTTTTTTTGGGGGGGGGGGGGTCCATTTAAATTTTGGGGTATGTGTTATCTTCATTTTAAGGGTCCAATAGGTTTTGCGGCTCCAGATGAATTATATTTCAGGGAGAGGGGCCACAAATGGCTCCTTTGATAGTAAAGGTTGCAGACCCCTGTCCTATGGGGACAAAAAAATTATTAATTATAATTTTGTAATGAAACTCTTAACCACATTATCTGGGTGTGCTTGCATTAATTAAGAACAATGAACACAGAGGCACAGGAGAGAAACTTTGAATATATTCAGAGGTCTTATTCCGTCACCTCTCGCTGTCCACTCTTACTTTCTCACAGTTTGTTCTATAACTTGTGCACCGTCAGTGGCAAGACACTGTACACTATATACATGAGTGTGTCCATGACACTGTCTGTGTATAATCATGAGTGCTGTCCATGACACTGTCAGTGTACAGTATATACATGAGTGTGTTGTTGGGCCCAGCCATTGTCATCTGTTGAGGCCTACTGGAAGTCATAAAGCCTGGTGAAAAGTTTGGGGTCATAAAAGGCCTCAAGGTTGAGAACTAAGGAACAGACCACCCCACCAGGGGTCCAGTCTGTGAGGGACCCCTCCCCACTAGCCAGGGCTGCAGATGACATCCACGGCAGTCAGCCGTTCACCCATTGGTGGACACCACAGGATGCCCTGCCCCCGAGGCAAAGGTATCAAAACTGAACAAACCCCCAGAGTTTGATCTCTTCACCATATTTTCCTAGCGAGAGCGGATGTATGTGTTTAAGAAGAGGAAAACATCAAGAAAATCTACATCCTTGCTGGCCAAGCTTTGAAGATTCTTAATCGTCCATTCCTACCCCATTTTTGGTTTTTCCCTTTTTGTTTTTATTTTTATTTTTGATCCAAGGACCCCGTGAATAACCCCCTGTTATTCCTGTTATTCCTGCAGAATAGGAGGCTGTGCTCCTAAATCCCTGTCGACCAGCTGTCCCTGTCGTGAGTGGTGAACCACGTATTACACAGCACCAGAGCCGCGCAACGAGACGCCCGCTCCCGTTCTCTGATACCGGTATACTGACCGAAGAACAGATTGAACCACGGATTGAACCACGTGAAGCACCAGGACTCCTCCTTACTCGTTGGAAGGCAACTCATAGTAAGCGATTGTGTCTGGGCAAAATAGCTTATTTAAGGCTTATTATAAACACGGGAGTGCACCCCGTAGTTTCATTGTGTTCTTATTGTTTATGTACTTTTTATTTTCTTTCATCGTCACCGTGTGTCTCACACACGGCTGTAACTTGTGTAGAATAATACCTGTGAACTAAGCTAGCGGACCGTTTAGCGGAAACACCGTGGCGCCGTCCGCCCAGCTGATCGTTTGTATATTATTCTTCGTGCCTTGCGCTCCGCGCGCAGCGCCAGCGGCGATCGTAATAGAAGCTTAATTTGACCGGTAAGAAGACTCACGAGATAAACTCTCGCTAATCTGTGTGGTCGAATTCGGTTTCTATTTCTCCTCATGAGTCTCCCCTTTTGTACTGTGATTTGTCCCCGTGTATCGATATCCTGTGTCCTCAACACAGCCCGCGATCACTCATTGAGAGGAAACTTCCGTGATCTGTAAGAACCACAGTTTAAGTCGGAGAAGTCGAATAAACTGTGTGATTACAGAAGTTTTCTGATCAGACTCGTTCCTTTGTCTATTTCACTCCTTGCTGCCATTCCCTTTAAATTTTCCACTTCACTGCTGACTTCATTTCCTCCTTCAACTCTCCTCTTTTACGCGCTTCCGCTGGTGAAAGACGGAAGAGCGGAGTGAAGAAATCAGAGCACGGGCGCCATCTCGCGTCGCCTCAAGGTAACAGCGAGTGACGCCATTTTCACGTGACGTACCTTTTGGTAACCCGGAAGTGGGAGGCGTGTCGCCGTGACAACCGTCACGTCAGAGACCCCTCCTTCTTTTACCTTTTGGCTTTGTTTGTTGCTTCCTGTTTTACTTTGGCTTTGTTTTGTTCACTTCCTGTTACCTGCTGCCAAAGTGACACGCCCCCTTTTCACACACACACACACACATTCCTGCACTCAGATCCACACCCCTTTTTATTTTATTTTACTTTCTTTCTTTTATATTGAAACGTTTTTACCAGCAGTTATTTTGGATTAAGGGATTGATGTTTGTTGCTGTTATTGATTAATTTTAATGCTTTAATAAATGTTGAACCTTTACTTTAAAAGTACTGTTTCTGTCTTTTGTGCTTGCTTGTTTGTAACAAAGGGTAATTGAAAGAAGCCAGTGTACGATCTCACACCTTCTTTGTTATTTATTAATTAATATTATTAATCAGTTATAACTGATAGTCAAGAGACACTTGAAGGTTGTAAAGTGACAGTTTCTCTGTCATTCTCCTCACGCTAAGAGGAGTGGTGCCCCGTTTTTAAGAAATTAATAACAAAATTAATTATTAAAAATAATTAATCATTTGTGTTAATATTTTCCCACCAATTACCTAAGTTGAATCACAACAGTGTCTATGAGTGTGTCCATGACACTGAGCACAGATACAGTCACACCACAGTCTGACCATGCATCAAAAGGAGGGATGCAGCAAATGATTAACACATTTTGGTTCTCATAGGTTGTTCTGCCTATGCTCAAAAACACTGCAAAGCCTGTGTTATCTGTGCTACTCACGGTGCAGGCAGAGCGATTCAACCCTCTCAACAAGCTGCTAATCCCAAACCAACTCAACCTTTTGAACATGTCATGATGGATTTTGTAGAACTGACTCCATCAGAAGGAAAGTCTCATTGTCTAGTGATGGTAGATATGTGGAGCAAATGGGTTGAAGCGTTCCCAGCCTCAAAACAAACTGCTTCAGTTGTAGCCAAAGCCCTACTCACTGAAATCATTCCCAGATGGGGAATTCCAGGAATATTTGGGCGTTAATCTGAGAACACACTGTGCCTACCACCCAGCTAGCGGAGGTGCAGTAGAGAGGGAGAATGGTACACTGAAGAACAAGTTGTCAAGATGTTGACAGAGGACTCTCATGGACACAAGCATGTCCTCTAGTGCTTATGTACATGAGAACGCGGAAACGAAGCAGAACTCATTTCAAAAGAGTCCGTTTGAGATTCTTTTTGCAGTTCCTCCTTCTATAGGTGTAGAACCTCCTCGGTCTCCACCCCCTACAGCTCTCTGACGTAAGGAAGCAAGTAGTTGCAGCCCTCCCAGTTTCAGCCAGTGGTCCCCTACACCAGCTTGAACCAGGTGACTTTGTGGTTGTGAAAGACTTCAGGAGGATGTCATGGAGGAACAGGAGGATGCAAGGAGGTGGCTAATCATTGCAGGAAGGTTCCAGCACCTCCTGCTGCTTCTCCAGAAGAACCACCTGTTGTTCATACCACATACACAATCATTGCTCAAACTAGCATATATACGCCTTGTTTTCCTCTGTGCACTCACTTTGCAGACTCCTCGACCCTGTAAACTGTGTACCTCTTGGTTGCAACCTCGATTAAATCTACTTGCTTGTACTTTTCCAACTCAGTTCTCGTGCTTCATCTCACATACAAAAAACTTCAACAACAGTGTGTGTGTGTGTGTGTGTGTGTGTGTGTGTGTGTGTGTGTGTGTGTGTGTGTGTGTGGAGGAGAGAGATGTCATTGCTGATGAATGTATATTTCTCTTGCTATATTTTCATATCTTTTAGTAAAATAATATAATGCAAGTACAAGTCTCGACAGAGCTGTGATGTCTCCACAAAGACAACTCCATAACAATTGAAAATCCAAATGAACATATCCATGCTTATTTTTCCTTCATTTTAAAATTCAAAGTAAGAAACGGAAACACAACTGTCTCTTTTTCATTCTTAAAAGGTTTTTACTAAACACTGCATTGTCTTAAGAAATGTCTTCATCCACATGAAACCCCCTAAAAACAGCTCTAAACGCTGTAGTACATATTCCAGGCCTGAATGTGGCACTGTAATGCTGCCACAGAAATGCACTAAAGAAGAAGTAGAGCATACACAGAAAGTTTTTTGGGGGTTTTACACTAAAATGTAAAAGAAATCACAGTGCCTCACCATGGCGTGGGCGGACGGCACCGTAACCTCCTTCTCAGTCTCGGGGAACAGGCGGTTGGTAACCGTAAGTGCACTGAAAAGGAGACAGACCAGAAGCAGAGGTTGGCAAAGAATTGTGTGCATACTCAATATACCCATATCAGATAACATACTCATATCAAGTGCTTGCTCGTTGCTCGTAGGGTGGTCTCGAGGTCCTGATTCATCCTCTCTGTCTGTCCGTTGGACTGAGGATGGTATCCAGAGGTCAGGCTGACAGTAGCTCCCAGCAGGTCGCAGAACTCCTTCCAGAACTTAGATGTGAATTGAGGCCCCCGATCAGAAACCACATCCAGAGGAATACCATGCAGCTGGACAACGTGCTCCAGCACTAACATAGCTGTCTCCTTGGCAGAACCACCAAGGGAACGAAATCGACCATCGTCGAGAATTGATCGTCGAGTGTGAGAACCTTGTTGTTGCCCCTGGAGGAGGGCCTGTGATGAAGTCTAACGAGATGTCACTCCATGGTAGGCATGGTAGAGGTTGAAGGAGTCCCTGCTGGGGCCTCGTCTTGTTGCGGGCAGGCCGCCACGTACTCCTTCACGTCGCGGTCCAGAGACTGCCACCAGAACCTCTGGCGGGCAACGTAGCTGGTTCGCTTGGCCCCAGGATGACAAGTCAGCAGCGAAGTGTGTGCCCAGTCAATGACCGAAGACCGCAAGATCCGTCTTGGCGAACAACCGCTAGGCACAGGGCACTCACCACTTTAGCGCTTGACCAATTGTTCTATCAGCAGGAAACGCCTCCTACCACACAGTCAAGTGGTAAGATAGGTGCTGGATCTGTGGCCAAAGGCTCCGGGTGGTGGAGGCGGGACAGATCGTTCAGCTTCCCATTCTTGGACCCAGGCCTGTAGGACAAGATAATTTAGTCTCTTAGCTCTGTGAATATACTCAGGGTTTTGTGGTCTGTCCACACCAGAAACGACCTGAAGCCCCCTCTAGCCACTGCCTCCACTCGATCAGAGCTTCCTTCACCGCCAGCAACTCTTTGTCTCCCGCATCGTAGTTGCGTTCAGCTGGGGTTAGCTTTCTGGACATGAAAGCACAGGGATGAAGTCTGTTGTTCTGGGCCAACCTCCCCATTGGAGACATCCAGAAAAAAATCAGGATATCATCCAGATAGACAAAAACGAATTGGTTCAGGTACTCACGTAATACATCATTTATGTGTTGGAAAACGGTGGGGGCGTTGGCTAGGCCAAATGGAATTACGAGGTACTCGTAAATGCCGGAGGGGGTGTTGAAGCCGGTTTTCCATTCGTCTCCTTCTCTGATTCTGACGAGATGGTAAGCGTTCCTTTAATTTGGTGAGTATTCGTGCCTCCTGTAGCTGCTCGAAAGCCATGGACCTGAGTGGCAATGGGTAGCGGATTTTGACTGTGATTGCGTTAAGCGGGCTGTAATCGATACAGGGGCGCAGAGAGCCGTCTTTCTTGTCGACAAAAAAGACTCATCCCCTGGCAACGAGGAAGGTCAAATGAGGCCTGAGTGAAGTGATTTGTCTATATAGTCTTTCATAGCTTGGCGTTTGGGATTCAAGAGAGAGTACACTCTTCCTTTGTGGCACCTGGTACGAGATCAATCGGGCAATCGTAGGGTCTGTGGGGTGGTAGTGTAGTGGTAGGAGGCACCACTGCCATATTAAACCTAGTTTGGCTGCACCACAGCCCCTCTGGCTTGTTAGCCAATCACTGCACTTGCCAAGGCAATAAATGTAGGCCGTGTCCCTCTGCCTGACCTCTCGCTTCCTACCTCTTCGGCCCGCCCACTTCCGGGTCGTTGCATCTGCTGCTGGCATCCGAGCACGGGTAAGCGTACCTTGCCGCGTTGTTTTGTGTATATTACTCCGTGTTCCAGTTAATTAAAACCGTCGCTCCTTAATAGATCTTCACTGCGGTCGAGTCGCTATTTGGGGATTGTGTACCGCTGCCGACCAGTGTATTGGTGAGTGACGACATGCTTCTGTTGTTAACTGCTGTAGCCAGGTGCTAAGCTCCTCTTCCGCTCTTCTCCCTCTAACAGTCTGCTGGTCGTGTGTTGCATGGCGGCTGTGTCCTCTGCTGCATGCGATTCTCTTTACCCCTCTGCCTCTTTGGACGGGATGCTAATGCACCCGGACCTATAACTGACTGTAAAGCTAACGCTAATGACGAACACAGCTGA
The DNA here is from genome assembly GCF_963457635.1 of Microchirus variegatus. Classification (NCBI taxonomy): domain Eukaryota; kingdom Metazoa; phylum Chordata; class Actinopteri; order Pleuronectiformes; family Soleidae; genus Microchirus; species Microchirus variegatus. Next base: position 19,309,531 of record NC_139819.1, read on the forward strand.
TTAATCGAGGCTAATTTGCCGCTGCTTCGCCGCTGCTTTGCCGCTGCTTTGCCGCTGTCCTGCTGCTGCTTTGCTGCCGCTCCTGTTCCGACGGTCTGGGTCTGGTCCCGACGGCCGTCGGTGTTCAGCCAGCTTTCTGCCATTACGTGCAGCGCTGCTTTGTGTGTGTTTGTGTGTGTGTCGGTCACCCAGCCGGAGGCGTATTGCCCAGACTCTCAGGGGACTGTACCTATGTTCCCCGGGTCCTATGTTCCCCGCTTTGTATGTGACCGGGGAACATAGGACCCTTTCTCTAACCCTAATCCTAACCCTACCCTTTTTCAAAAAATGGGTCCTATGTTCCCCTGTCACATACAAAGTGGACCTTTTTTGGGAAAAACGGGGAACATAGGACCCGGGGAACATAGGTACGACCCCGACTCTCAGCCGCTCATTAAGACTGGGTGTATGTGTGCGAGTGTGTTTTAAATGCAATCTGTCAAGGTTTGGTCTTGTTGTTTATTTATTTACTTTCTGTTTAATGGTTGAATTTCTATTGTTAATTTAATCAAATTGCGTTAAAACTGTTAAAATTGATTAATTGTTGATTTGATATCTATGGCCAGAGACTCTTTTGTTTCTTTTGCCTGGTTGATTTATTAATTCAATTTTACATTTATTTGGTTGGCACGCATTATTAAATATTGGTTGTTTTTCTTTATTTTGAGCCCTGTTAACTGTGTGCTCCTTTTCCCCTAGTGCTGAATGTTGACGGTGGTGGTGGTGGTTCTCCTGGGTGGTGGTGGTCCCCTGTGTGCTGTGTGATCTCCCTTTTAAGATTTTCTTTGTTTACACATCACTTTTTGCTGTGTGCGTGGGGGGTTCTTTTTATTTTGGATGTCACTTCCCCTACCAAACCCCTCCTCCAGCCGGTAAGCCTCAGACTATTTCCCCCTTTTTTTCAGTTGGGCTCCCTTCTTTTCTTTTTTGTTAGTGCCAAACCTGTTGCTATTTTAAATAATAAATGTTGTATGTGATCACTGAACGCTGTCTCCTTCCCTTCCTGAGTAATGAATCTGAGTGTCCTTTTCATTCAAAAGTAATAATTGACCTTTAGTACGAGTCCTTGGGCCCTAACCCAAGGTGGCGTTGTCAGTAGTTGGTGTATGATAATAATAATTATAATAGTCATGATAATACTCGTGCCGTCACAGTAGTGAAGTCACTCTCTCTTTACTAAATACCTCCTCCAGATGGTGATAACATGTGGGGACATTATGTAGGTCTAATTTGGGTGGAGGATGGCCCGCGTCACTTGACTAGGATGGAGTCAGAGGGATAGTTTCTTTATTCAAATGAGAGGTTACTAGTGTTCTTCCCCCCAAGAGCGAACTCTCCCCGAGCGCCAGTCTATTGTGGGTTTGTGTTTTATTAACCATGGAAAACCCAGAACGACAGCGTGAGATGGTGAGTGATATACGTGGAAGTTAATGAGTTTGTGATGTCCTTCTATATCCAAGGCTACAGGCTCTGTTGTGCAAGTGATCTGGAAAAGCTTGGTTCCGTCTAGGGTCGTAGCGTTTACAGGTGACGGTAGAGGAAAAGCCTTAATATTTATGGACTGGGTGAGTGCTGAGTCTACTAAATTTTCATCAGCACCAGAGTCAATAAGAGCTCCCAAACTTTGGCATATCTTCCCTCGTGACAGACTTATCTGTGTGAGTGTGCGTGGGGTAGTGTTTGATAGTTAATGGCAGCTTAACAGAAAGTCTGGAGTGCGTGTGAGTCGAGGTGCGAGTACCGGACATGAAGCTCTTTGATGTCCCGGCTCTCCGCAGTAAAAGCATCTGCCCTCCTGCCAAGTGGAGACAGGGATTCTGGCAGGCGGAAGTCGAGGTGGAGTTGTGTGTCGCCTCTCCCGGTTCCGCTCGCGAAGACGAATGTCCAGACGAGTAGCCATCTCGATAAGAGTGTGGAAGGTAGGGGGCACATCCATTGGCGCGAGAAGATCCTTTATTGGTTCCTACAACCCCGGAATGAGTCTCTCAGAGCCGCGTCATTCCAGTCGGAACCTGCCGCTGCTGAGCGGAAGCGAATGGCATACTGTGCCACCGTTCTCTGACCCTGCTGGATCATCTCCAGAGTGCGTCTCTCCTTTCTGGATGGGATTGAGCTGTGGAACACCTGCCGGAACTAGACATTTGAACATGAACACCTCCCTCAAAGTCCCACCCTCCAGGGCGGAATGGCAGTGGCTATGCGCATACGTGATTCATTTGCAGCCTGGACACAGAGTGCGAAGGGTTCTCCACTCTACTCTGACTATAGGCTTGGACTGCGGAGTTTACTGTGAGAGTGATGCCTTCACACAAGAGTCTCCAAACACCACAAAAAGTCGACAGAATTAGCAACAAAGTCGCCATGGTGGCAACACTGCTCTGTCAGAGATGCGCACGACTAGGAAGCTGTGACAGCGATCGGCGAGGCGCGCGACAGAAGACAGACAGGTAGCTCACCAAATTATTTTATTTGGTCCAAATTTTTTAATTGGTCATACTTTTATCATAATAATATGAGAATTAAATAATGATGAGTTTCAAAACCTGGTGGTTTTATCTTATGTTTTAGAGTGCCATACGCTTATTAGGAGCTGTTACCTCCCGAGATGTTAACCAGGGGATGAGGGAGGAAAACAAAGTAAAATATTTCCCGGGAAAAAGAAAACGACACGGAGATAGATCAATGTGTATAAAAATAATGATATTTATTAAAGAGTGAAACTAAAGTTGTCCCAAACTGACAACGCTGGTCAAACTAAACTCCACGGACCAGGTCAGCGCCACTCTCTGGGGAAAGATAAGCCACAGTTAAATAACTTTAACAAATTAAAAGCGTCACCGCACCTCGGGGTAAGAGAATCCAAACAACTGATAACAAGAATATATTTTCCACTGAAAAGAGTACACCACCACAGATAAATAACACCGCCAGCAACAAACAGAAATGGCCTCACCACCGATGTCCACGCTACTCTCTCTGCCCCTCCTCTCGCACTGCACTTGCTCCTCCACCTTTTGACTTGCATCTGTTGATTAGCAGAGTGGAAACAGCCACTGATCGGAGGAGGGGAAGTCACCTGGAGGAGTAGATTGGAGAGAGAGAGACACACCACCACCAACCCTAGGCCCTAAGGCCGTAACAGGAGCAATTTAAGATTACAAAAGAAAAGTGTAAAAATGCAAAAAAGTAAGTATAGCTTTAAGAGGTCCGCTGAACTGCAGACAGATCGACGATCCCACTCCACCGTCAGTCAGCGGCTTGACCCGTCAGGTGCGTGATGAGTAATGCTCATGCTGGCAGCTGGTGCCATTACTGTGGCACCAGAGGAGACGGCACGGACGTTGGGGTGAGTAATCAGCTGTTGCATGGTCTGGTTCATGGAGATAATCTGGTTTGTTATCGAATCTTGAAATCTCTGTTGTTATGTAGTCAACAGCCGAGGCCCGTTCCGCAAAAGTAGGATAAGGGATTAAGCCGGGCTATGTTGCTTATCCTGGCTTAACTTATCCGTGATCCGGTTCCTCAAAAGCAGGATAGGGGAAGGCAGGATATGTTATGACAGTTACCATGGAGATTTACCCTGTGGCCAAGTTCCAGGATTTATTAAATCTCATCCCTCATCACAGCCAGCAGTCAACACAAATGGAAACTAATAGTTATTCCACTGTCCACTACACTATGTTTTCACATTCAACTATACCCACGGTCATTATCTAAACATTTGTAATCATTGATTACAATAATTCAAAAATAATTAATAATAATTTTATATTTATACACACGATCAAACACATCAAAGAGTAACACGATGCTACTTTATTGAATAAGGATAAATCAAAGCAAGCAAATCAGCTCCTTTCAAAACTGAACTCTGTCTCTGCAAAGACATAAAGCACCAATTCAAAGCATATTATAGAACATAAGAATATTATAGAACATAAGAATGAATGCACATTAAAAGGTCTGTATATAATACACGCACACCACACGCACAAACGCACGCACACACACACACACTCTCATACGCACGTGCACACACACTCTACACAAGCTCGCTCGCACACACGCACGCTCGCACACACACACACGCTCGCATACGCACGCGCTCACACACACAAAGTGTATTTTACAATCTAAAGGAAGTGATATTTACACATTTTCACTCACAATTTCAACTCATTATCGGAGTACATCTACGTTATCGGAGATGTTAAATAACTTTTTGGATTGTAAATGTGACGGTTTCGACGGAAGGAATTGACGTGTATTTCCGCACTACTTACGCATTCTTTCACTTCCTCCATGAGGATTTCAGCCTCCGAGGACGAGAAGAACGCAGCAGTTGTCATGGTGAATCTAAGAATCTGTGATCAACAGCGAGGTCTATTTGAGAAGCTGTGTACACACACTGATCCAGGATTGGTTTCACCTGGCTTGATGAACCCGTGTCCGATCATCCTGGCTCGGTCTTTGTGGAACCAACTGAGCCTGGACACGCTTGTTTTGGATTCGCTGAACCAGGCTCAATCATTCATCCTGGATATCTGAATCCTACTTTTGTGGAACGGGCCTGGTTCAGTTCTGCGTACTGCTCCTCGTTCTGCTGTAAACGACGCCCCTGGGCGCCGAGAGCTGCTGTCACTGTTCTTGTCTCTGATGGATCCATGTTTGGTCCGTGCATTCTGTTAGGAAGGTGTAGCAATGCTTGGACACAAAATGCAAGAGACAGGAATCAGGATGAATGAACAACGGTGAGGCTTTATTGCTCCTCAAACAAAATGAAATAACAATCCAAGTAATCAATGAACTGGTTTGTAATAAAAATAACAAACACTATTCTCGCTCTGAGCTTTCAAAAATCAGACTGTGATCAGACTTGAAACAATGACTTCTTCATGAAGCATAAACGACGCACTGACACTAGCTGCGTCTCATTTGGTCGGCCGCGGCCGAGGAAGGGTGGATTCTTCGTCACAGCGCAGCGCCGTTGGCTGTCCCGAATGAACCGGTCCACCTTGACTGCTCCGTATGCGGCCGACGTTAGCTTGTTTTTGAAGGATAGGTCTGGGGTATCCTTCGCAGCCGACCATATCCCACAATTCTTTGCGCGCCAGCTGCAAAACTTTTCCAATCCAACATGGTGGGCGTGTTGCGGGAGAAGCGAGTTCGTTTTCATACGTAAGTATTACAAATCAGAATGAAATAAAACAAATTAAACGTCTCTTCTGTTTTAAATGTTCCGCTATTTATGTAATTAATAAGCACAAGTCACAAGACTGACCGCTGCATTTGCTGTTCGCTGTGTGCTGTGTGCTGTCTGTAAGCACCGTGAAACAGTAGTTTCAATCACGGCGTAACTTTCAAACTTGTTTTAACTTAAACTTTAATTAACATATATGTCGTGGTTTTATATAATACTTATTTCACCACGTACACTGATTGTAGTTGGTGGCATGAAAGAAACATACGTTAATCATTTTATTTTCTAATAAAATGATGCTCGATGTATTCTCCTCAGAGATGAGCTCACCTCTTCACTCTGGCAAAGACATAAATGTTGTTGTTGTCTTTCCTAAAAGTGAAGGGTAATGTTATTATGCCTATAATGATAATTTTAACTGTGAAATAGGGCAGCAACAAACCCCCGTGCTAAAACTACATCTTCCCTTGTTGTCTTTTGTCTCTGAATAGAACTATTTTGCAAAGAATGGACCTGCAGGAAAATGTAACTCCCTTGCAGGCCAAAAAAACAACTTAAAAAGACAACTTAAAATAAATATTAAGTAAGGATACGGTATGTATATATTAGTTTGATGTCTGTTCAGTGTTTTACATTACATTTGGTTTATCATGGGCATTAATAATATACTTTTGAAATGTACTTTCATTGTTGTTTTTGTTGACTTGATGAATCCCCTGTTTCAGGATTGCAACTGTCAGAATGGGGAAGCCCACTGCTGCAACGTTGCCCTGCGATGTCCTCAGGGATGGAGTGCTTCTGTCTCAGCACCTCATCCATGAGGACAGACAGACCAGGGCAAAGTTGCAGCAGTGGGTGAAGAGGAGGACGATTGGGTGGAGGAGGAGGATGATGATGAGGAGGAGGACCCAAACAGACCAGAACCTCAGAGGAGGAAGAGGGACAGAGACGGTGAACTGATCAACCTCCTCAGGGAAGACATGAGGAGAGAAATGAGATGGAGAGACTCCTCCCTATCCTTGAAAGATGTGTCCCCATATTTATTATATTTTTGTTTATATTTTTTGATAATAAATACACTGTTAAATAGTATCTTGGATTTTATTATTTTAACATAACAAGCTATATATATATAGCTATATATGTATGTGTGTATATATATGTGTATAAAAATGTAATACACAAAACAAGCACTATTGACAACATTTACATTAAATAGAATATAAATGTCTTGGTTGAGAAGGTCCAGAAGCACAACCAGGGCTTCTCTGCTCAGCCTGAAGTCTGCCCATGTGTCGTCCTGCCTGAAGAATCTTTCCAGCACAAGAACAAACATGTTGATCCTACAATATTGAAGAAAAACTACTTACTACTTTACTTTTAAAGCTTAAACATTTCTTAGATTGATGACTAAAACTATATATGTGTGTATACACATGTGTATGTGTATACATATATGTATGTTTATATAGATATATACACAAGATTATGTTTACTTTCTGTTTCTGTGAAGTAGGTACTACATGACAAGCTCTACAAGGGAAAATGACTCCTGGTACAGTGACATGTCCATTGTATTATATCTGATGAGCTTGGATTAAGATTACTGTTCAATTTACTGCTGTAAATTTTAGTTTGGGCTCAGATTTAAGTACTTAATATACATATGGCTGGTTTAATTTACAGTGACATATCAGATTATACTGTATACAATTATGATAGGATTGTATGGCTGCAAAGTGACATTTATTATGTTTCTATAGGAATTCTATAGGAGTTCACACCATAACCATGTTTATTTTACTTGTTCATGTTTGTCTTTCAACCTGAGAAACATCACATGCCGGCATCTGTGGTAAAGGTTCTTCATATGTAATATTAATATTATTATTATTATTATTATTATTATTATTATAATCTAAAGGCTCCATCCAAACTAAATTAAATTAAAAGGAATAGTAAACGTACCTAAAACAGACTAAAACTATACTACTACAACTAAATAATGATTGTAATGATATAATAATGAATTATTTTGAAATAATGAATTGTTCTTTAAGATAGTTAGCGGCAGATTTATTAGACTATTTTACGAAAACTAATACTAATAAAGTAGCTCTAGCTTCGGGAATCGGGAAGAATTGGTGACGGCTTGCCGCTTAGCGACGGCACGCTAACCGAAGAAGTAAAAGAAGAAGAGGTAGGCTAGACCGTCTCATTTCGCAGCGTTTGACTTCCGAGTCCTCCGGCGGCTGCGGTCCACATCGGCCGCGGTCTCGCATTTGGGACATAGCTACTGACTGAGCGAAGTGGGGACATTATAAAGGGGAGAGGAAATCAAGGGCAGGTGTGTGTGATTACTGAGGATCACCAGGTGCAGTGCATGAGGGAATTAAGGGAAGGTGCGTCAAGGTGGATGCAGTGCCAGTGCAACAGGAAGAGTGAGGGTTTACCAAAATAAAAGGGGAAGTGAACCTAACCCAACACCACAACATGACATGAACTTATATGTGACTGAAGACATAAACTAAAACACTGACTAATCAACAAAAACTCTAACAGATCTGCCTCCACGTGACAAAATAGAGACGGGATAAACCGAGCCAGGGGGACAAATAAATTCAAATAAAATTTGACATAAAGCGAAATACACTTAAAGGTGCCATATGTAAGAATGTGGCCAAAAACGGTTACTACATTCAAATTCAAAATACCGAAGTCTTTTAAGTTTCGTTTTCTGATGTACCTAGCAACCCGTGGTTGCTCAGCAGCTGAGACTCTATTGACTGCAATGATTGGTAGATGGCGGTAGGTGGCGCCACATGCCAAAACATGATTTCAAAACATAAACATTATTTGCAGTCTGCAAAATATTTTACAGTGTGTACTGTTGTTGTTGGTGAGTTCAGTTTGTTATATGAACATTATTCCTGAGTCTGTGACATATTAGGAGGATTTTATGGCCAGTTGCTTTAGATTTATTACATAATGCACCTTTAACAAATGTGAAAATGCAAATCCAAGAGCAAGACAGAGGTCATTCTATGACATAATCATTTTCCCAAAGTTGCATATTTGTTGTTTAGTCTTTTGAGTTGTTGTTTTTTTCCACCCTGGAACCTGTTTTCCAAAAAGCATTTTAAGGGCACCCTAAGCACTGGTTCTGTGTGGATAAAGAGCCCAAACAATACTAAACTTATTGTCTTATGTATTTTGGACTGAGGTTCAGCCAATTTATACACACACAATAAATGTCATCCCAAATTGAACTTGATCTACTCATGCTGAGGTTTGTAGGCTTCTGTCTACACTTCATATTTTTACCAACAGTATAAATATAACTACTACATGCCTGTAATAATGTGAAGAATACAGAAATGTTTGACTGAGAAAATTGTCCACAGTCAACAAATATGATAAATCCAATTTGTCAGTGACATGATGTCATTTTGGTGTCACCTCCTGAATCTCCTAAAAACCCCAAAATAAACTCTGTGTTTCTCATCGTTTATTTTCTAACAGTGTGTGTGATCTATACTGGGAAAAGTATAGACAAAAGTCAGATGTAGCCTGCTGTTATTGGGCTTTTGACCAGAGGAGCAGATCAAGGACATTTTCCTCCGCGAACATAGTCCAGCCACGCTTTTACTGCACGGACTCCAAAAATATGATTTATAATTTATTAATTTTCTCTTAATCTATACTTTATAGTCATAGGCCACTTTGTTGGTGAAGTGGGATGATGATGCACTCTCACAGCTGTAAACAAGACAGATACAAGACAGCTTTGTGAGATGTTGATGAGATTAAATGAAGCACTCAGTGAATTTTACTGGCTACAGCTTTGTTTTGTGGCGTTTCCTGAATTTAATCAAACACTGTGGACACCCCCGTCCCCGCAATCAAATCTGTCCAAAAACAAAAGAAAATCATATTTGAAATCTGACTGAGGATAATAAAAAAAAAGAACTTCCCCAGTGTTCCCTTCACTCTAAGTAGTTTCTAAATGAATCATCCTCCACTGAGAGTTTTACTCAACAAACAAACCCTCCAGTACATCATTATAAGTCAAAAAACACTGCAATCTTCTATATGAAGACATCTGTCTATACATAGCAGGATTTTGTTCACTCTGGTTCAAATGCCGTTCATTGTTAGTTTTCTCTGTACAGAACTCCCAGCACACAGTGGAGTGTTGGGTGTGTTGTGTCTGGAGCTTAGAGATGCTCCATGATGATGCTCCTCTGGACCTTTGTGTTCGACTGAGAGCTGAGGGAAGAGGAGATGTAAAAGAGAGGAAGTGAGGCGAGAGAAGGGAGGAATTCAAAAGAGAAGAGACAAGGAGGAAGGAGAGGAAAGAATACAGAGGCGCTGAGGAGAAAAACAAGGTAATAGTGGTGAGGAGGAAAGGCAAGGACATTGATAGAGGAAAAAAGAAAATAAGATGGAGAGAAGAGGACACTGAAATAGAAGAGACAACACAAGTTAAAAGAAAGAGATTGGGATAAAAAGAAGCAGTCATGCAACTGTGTAACCAAAGAAGAAGACAAAACAAAGAATGGGTAGAGGAGAAAACAGAGCGAGAAATCATCCAAAGGAAAGGAGATGACCACATAAACTAGGGACAAGTATACAACTATTTCCATGTATTGAATCATTAGAACCACTTTATTGAAAGGACGTAGTTCAGCATACTCCATCTGACACAGTCACTGAACTGAAGTATAGCTGAACGAGTTGAGATTGGGCTCATTACATACATTACATTGCACACTTTCACACAGTCTTTTGGCCTGATAATCCTCCTGTACATCTCGCTGCATCTCCATTACTACAATACACCGGACTCACAGTCAATTAAAAGTGCCCATTTTCTCTTGGATAGTGATGAATAACAGGAATCTTTTCATTTAATCTTTCAAATACAGATCAAAACCATGTTTTATGCAACGGTTGGCAACCTAAGTGCAGGCTGTCACTCTAAACACCTATAAAAACCTATAACAAGCCACACGAGCGCTTCATCTGCTTTAACAAAGTCTTCTACTCTAGTTAAGTTTTAATGTGTTGGTTTACAGCCTTAAGTAACTGTAACTGTAAAAAAACAGACATTGTCATGTCACTGGTGTCAAACTCAAACACTAGGGTCATCATCAAAAAGTCAGTGTCGAGCACATTTTCAAGTCCATTTCCTGATCATTCTCAACATTTCAGCGTAATGAGGACGTCTAATCCTCGGAAGTGTCTGTGTGCTGAACATTCACTCACATCTTAAGTGTTTTATTCAGTCTGAGCCTAAAGAGGATTTGATAAACAGCGTGTTGTCAATGAGCACAAACATGTTGATGTCAGCATGGTCAGTGTAAAGTACTGTAATAATCCCTTCCTCCTTCCTCTGCTGCTCACACACACAACGGTTCCTGAGGGAATGACTGGATGCTGCATTAGCTTCGTAACAGCATTACCAGGAGCTGAATGAAACTCTCCGGAGCTTTGGAGCAGACAGCTTTCTGACTCGGCTCTGATGAATCACAACAACTGAATGAATGTGAACAGACGCTGCAAGTTTTGCTGGATGTGCTGTCGTTGTGAAAAACACAAATTTTTGACTTCAGGGGCGCTTCCAGGGCCAATATGGAGTCCTTTTTTTATTTGACTAAATCAAGATGTAAACACTACATAGAAACTTAGCTGAAAACCCACCAACACAATGTTGACAGAAATGTTAAAGGTGTATATCAACATCAAAGGTCTCTGAATTTGGTCGAAATCATGTAAATGAGCAAATTAAGAGTAACTCAAAACAATGATGACACTGCTGGGGTTTTTAAAATCACATTCTATTACAGGGTTGGTTTAAATTGTATTTTATTTTTTCAGATCTTTTACTCTTAAAACTTGTCATAGTTGAGAGAAACACATTGAAGAGCTTTTATTTCCTTTTCTTTGAAGGCAGTCACTTTGACGTTAACCTTTTGTCTGTTTTATTTATTTTTCCTCTGTTGTTGTGGGAATGAGACATGTATCTCATATCCACTGTTTGATCATCAAATAACACATTTATCTCTGGAAATCAGTAAAAAAACATTAAAAATGTGTGTGTGTGTGTGTGTGTGTGTGTGTGTGTGTGTGTGTGTGTGTGTGTGTGTGTGTGTGTGTGTCAGTAAATGTTCAACAGTTTTTTCTGACAGAAAACTGAAGTTTGTGTGACTTTTTAAAGTCACCTCTTATTCCCCACACTTAATTCCATAGAGGAAAATCAGCAGTTGTATATAACTTCAATTAACTTCAATAACTTAACTTCAATTTACAGCTAGTTTACTAGCAATAACTCAATATATGACCAAAAGGTGTGTTTGTTTATGTGCATAATCACTTTAATTAAGGCAATGGACATCGATCTGTGTCTGTTAGACATACAGCTGGCCAAACTGGAGTTAATAAGGGCACCAGTGTGTGCACTTATGTCATTGACAAATGCCAGAGATGTTTTGTGTAAATATTGAAGTGCACTAGTCACTTTAACGTAAAAATGTGTTGATTTTTGTAGCCTTGGAATAAGCCTCATATATGCAGACTACTTTAGGCAAGTTTCTGCATGATGTTTCTACAGCAGCAGCTTCCAGACAAAACATGAGCCTGAGAAGACATGATGTGAGGATGAGAGTGAAGAGATGAGGAAGAATATGACAGACAGATAAAATATGTTTTCTAATACTAGAGGATGCCAGTAATGCAACATGATGGATGCAAGCTACTGTTAAAAACCATTGAAGAAGAGGAACAGCAAGCTTTTCATGTTTTGAAGTGGAAGTTTACTATGCATATGATAACTTTCTGGCATGTAAAGGCTACTGTAGTCCTCTGACATGCAACAGAGGAGTCAGAGTCTGCAGCTTCACCTTTAGATGTCACTAATCTTTACACACAATACAAAATACTGTAGAGTTAAGCTGACATACATTTTGTTTAGTGTGTTTGTATACTCTATGAGTAAATGTAATGAAATCTGAAAGAAAAAGGACAATCTTACGTGGGGACAAAGACTCATTCTCGATTGATAGGAAGTAATAGGTAAGTAAGATGATATTGTATAAACTCATATTGCAGCGCAGATACGACATAATGAGATGAACTGAAACATCAGTCGCAAAACATTTCACACATTTAAGGTACAATATGTTAAGTTTACATTTACCAAAAAAAAACAAGTGAACACATTTGAATCTTTTGGAATGCTGCCTTGATTTGATTGATGAGGTTGATTCAGCTCAAGGAAGATAGAGATATAATCATGGTGAGCAATGAAACATAAGCACTAAACAGAAGCTCCTGTGGTTTAATACACCTTGTCAACTTATGTAAAAGGACAGTTCCACTCTGGACCAGGGAGCCAGGTTTGCTATTATACTCAGAAAGCCAGCCTCAAAGCCTCCAGACCACATCAATATTAAAGCACAAGGGGCCAGAAAGGAGACTCAATCAAATATTCATCCATTCACTCGTCTTTCTCTTTCCCACTCTGCTTCTCTCCATCCAGACTGTAACACACTGCAAACACACACACAGCCGCTGTTCTCTCAGTGTTAATATCTTTTTATATTCAGTGTCAACATCTATAAGGATAAGCAGTAGATGAATGACTGAATGAATTGAGTCAATAAAACATGTGCATTGTAGTCGATCCATTACTTCTTTGGAGCAGTAGCGCCCCCTGCAGCACTGAGTGTGTACTGAGTCGAGATCAGGCTGGAAATCAAATAAGTCTGAAGCTGATATTTAAATCAAACAAATGTCACCACTAAAAACAGGGTTAGGGGTTCACAGGGGTTCATCTCAAGGAAACACCAGATTGGAGAGGGAGAGCGTTATTGTTGGAATCTGGTGTTTAAAGTACTGTGATGGGGTTGGTGACAGTGTCACAGTGAGGAAGCGACTCTAGAGTCCAGGGGCCTCATGTACAAAGACTTGCGTGGATTTCCTACTAAATCTTGGCGTACGCCAAAACCCAGAAACTGTCGTACGCACAAATAAATTCAGATGTATCAAAGTGTGCGAACGCATGGATCCAAGCACGTTCCCTTTGTACATCCCAAATCAACGTGGAATTGAGCGCACATGCAGAGGTGCCAAACTCCTCCCTGTCCACGCCCCATTTACATATGCAAATAAATTTAAATAGGCCCTGCAATTCACCTCTTTGATCAAATAACGCACTGAACAAAGAAAAGTAAAGGAATTTCACACAGTCTGAGCAAGAGATTCAAGAGTGAATGAAAAAAGTGAATGAAAACGCGCAGGGAGATTTTGTTTGACACCCTGTCAACAGGTATAAATATGACAAAAAAAACGTGAGTGGGAGTGTGTGTGAGTCTGTGGGATCAGAGCAGCGCACGCACACACACACACGCACGCACACACACACACACAATACACTCACAATACACATCGTGCGTAAAGATGGCAGGACATTGAACACTTTGACTCATGTTTAATTTTTTTTCTCACAATTAAAGAAAGCAGAAGTGCGCCGGCTGACATTTGCAACTTTACGCCCGCTTTTACTGACATGAATACTGAACACAGAGAGACAATCAGGGGCTTGTTAGAAAGCTCTGTATCTCTAATTTCACCAGCAGAAAAAAGCAAAGTAAACCAAAAACATGATATGTGAATGCGCACATGCCCAAATGTGCATGGCGCTGGTTTTCATCATACATAATAAACTATTTACTCACCCAGAAGCCACCCATCGCGCACTGTTCCAGCCTCCAGCCTGTTCAATTTGCGCATCACATATGAGTTGAACATTGATGGAATGAAAATGTTTCCTATTAACGTAAACACATTCTGTGACGGCGCTTTTATAGCGATGTGTGTGCAGTCAATAGCTCCGATTACATTAGGGAAACCGGCTCTCGCTGAAAATTGCGCTTTAATGTTGGCCTGTTCAACAGCATTGTATGGGAGTGTGATGTACCTGGATGACATTCGGAGGATTCCATCCCACACGGCTCGGCTCAGGGTTGACTGGCACACTCCTGACCGCATCGGCTTATGAGCCAATTATCATTGTTTGCAAGTAAATCCTCGCGTTCCCTAAATACTCGCTCACGCGTGGGCACCGCACATTTCCACGGTCATTTCACGTTTAATACATCTGAACATGAGCGTGGAAAAGGACGTACGCCACGTTTTTGTGCGTACGCTTTCTTTCACGCACACAATGGCATTTATAAAAATGTACTTGGCGTGGAACCTTGCGGACTGCAGCGCAAACTCTCGAGCTGCCGTGAGAATTTGCGGAGCGCTGCGCAAACTCTTGTCAGGTGGAGACGCTGCAATATTAAGCTCTGAAACTTATCACAGTGTTTCAAAATAATATTATTAATGTGTCTACAGTGACAAACATGAATTATTCTGTGACGAACAACAATGATACACCATCGTACGTTTGAACATGTGTGGATAAGATGATCAGAGGACAGAGGACAAAACTGATCCCGCGCGCAAACACACACACTTCAAACGCGCGCTCGTGTGTGTGAGTGAGTCACACTTTTCTCTAAGTCTTACTTTGAGTAAATAACTGAAATTGATTTTAACACAAATTAATATTTTCTTTATGTAAATAGACACAGCTGCTGACGTGAACGCATGGACACACGCCAGTGTAACCAGCCTAACATTTTTACGTGACTCGTGTCTACATGTTGTAACCGTAGCGACTGTATCAGTAAGCAACAGAAGCAATTTTTTTTTCTAGTTTGTTTTAATGATTTCTTAAATGCCTTTACTCATACAGGTTATAACATTGACAAAGTGAGTCACATTTTCCACTAAGAAACGTTTAGGATAAACTACATGCTCTTTATTTTGTTTTATCTAGTCATTTTTTTTTAATCTTTAAATGACTGAAGTTGCACACAGCTTTGCTAATTTGAAAACGTGACCTCAGTTCTACAATTGTAAAGATGAAACATTTGATAATGAATAATATATTTCACGCTTAGAGATAAAAAGTTCTGTTGAATCACAGTCAACAGTTAAATTTATTTCATTTCAGTTAGCCTACATATATTTTAGGACAGGTAAAGTCTTATAGGCAAATGTAATCCAGTTAATTTCTACTGGATTGTCGATGAAACATGTTCCCTATTAAAAATACACAAGAAATGTTATTAAATATTAAATATTAAAATTATCTTACAGAGCAACATGACCTTTCCTGTTGGAGCAGGCCCTGAGCTGAGGCAATGTGACTCAGACACTTTTCAGTGTCCGATTTGCCATTTGAAGATTTGCAACATTTGCATATGACACATGCTGGCACAATTCTGATTGTGATGATGATCGTCTACAGGTGCCATCAGATGCAGAGGACCATATATACAGCAAGATGCCGTACATCTTTTCTGCAAAAGACTTGGTTAGTCTAAGCATTTCTTTCATACATCAGTAAATACACAGATGTGTTCTGTCTCATTCAAACTTATCTGTGTATCCATTTAGGGCAGTGATGTTACTATGGTCAGCTCCAATGATGCATCCACAAAGAGTCTTGTGGTACGTAAGGAAGTGCAAATAATCAGGGAAAGAAATTGTCTTATTCAAAGTACTTGAATATATACAGTGTTGCATATTTATGCATTGTAAAATTTCATTTGAGGAAAGGGCCCAACAGGCAAAAAAGAAACGGCGTGAGTCCAGTTGCCTGTTAGTTCAAGTGATAACTGAGGATCAAGGCATGCTGCAACACCTTCAAGTGAGTTTGTCAAAAAGCATTTTGTGTGGGATTTATTTATTTATTGTATTTATATATGAATACCCAAACTAAAAACCTATAATATATTTATAGAAAATCATCCGCGGCACAGTGTCTCCCTGGGCCAAGAAGGAGGACAGGGTCGTCATTCTTTTTGAAGAAGACGACCAAGTGGACAAGGTGATGAGCTTCTTGTCTGGAGTACTTGAAAGTACACAGACAGACAAGAAGTACGCTGATCCAGTGGCTTTCGTCATGGATGTACTTTTGCCAGAGGTGAGATATCAGACACTGATTCAAAGACTACATATTTTATATAACTGCATATGTCTCCTTTTAACACATGGTCACTGTCCAACACAATCTTAATCTTCATAACATAGGCAACAATATTCGTCCTGGCAGTTGTACACTCCATTTCCCTGGACAAAGCCACTGAGATGTACAAATGTGGAAATAAGTTTGACTCGAGGTAAGTCAGATAGTTTATAAAACTGTTAAACCAACTTTCACAGCAGTGTATATTCCCAAATGTATGCGAGTGTCATTAATGACTTCATCATTTTGTCTTATCAGTGAGATAACGCTGCTCAGCGAACAGCTTCAGAGCCAGAGCCTGTCGGATGAAGCAAGGCTCAAACTCCAAAGCCTCTTGGCCAGATTCCAGAGCGCTTTAGAGAGTGAGGACTTTCTTCAGCGACTGTGATTCGAGTCAAACTGTTTTCCATCCATCTGTCCATTACCTACCACTTTGTCCTCCACTGAAGGGTCACGAGGGGTGCTGTGCCTATCTCAGCTGACATAGGGCGATAGGCGGGGTCACACCCTGAACAGTTCACCAGTCCATCACAGGGACACATATAGAGACAAACAACCGTTCACTCACACTCACACACCTACGGCCAAATCACCTAATCCCCAAATCTGCATGTTTTTGGACTGTGGGAGGAAGCCGGAGAACCTGGAGAAAACCCATGCACACACGGGAAGAACATGCAAACTCCTTGCAGAAAGGCCCTTGTTCCAGCAGGGGCTCTTTGTCAAAAGTGTAAAAAGTTTATTTTGTGTACACGAATAAAAATAATATATCATTAATTTCTTGTATTCATTACATGGATTTGAAAGTTATACAACTTTCTGTGCAGAATCAAGTGTTTCAGAGCTTTTGTATGACTTCATTCGTCAAAATATCCACTGATGTCCAACTGTGTTTGATTCAGATACCAGAGTTTCACATATCAGTAATGAATCATTATATGCAGTAACTCAATGAGCTCTATCTGCTTATTCTGTGCGTAATGCGCGTGTGCGTAACTGGATGATGACGCGTGACACTGACAGATTTATAGATTGTTGAAATGATCTGTTAATTCAGCACACATGGATAAGTCATGTGTAAACAAACATGTTACATCAGAAAAACACCCGCAGAATCAACTATCAATGCACAGCCAGTTTTTTTAAACATTAATATGAGAGCAGCCGCGGTGACCCTCACATTTAGTTCCTTCGTGTTTATATCTAATTCCAAATAAACAAACAAACAAAAAATTTATGTCATCTCATATTAAAACAAACAAAAACAAACAAAATGTTTGATGATAAGGATTTCTAAAATATCCAGCTCACTGTTTGCTCTGAAATCATTCAATCAATATATCCATGTTTGTGTTGAAGTAGAAAACTGTAAAACAAGAGTGTTTAAAATAAACTGCCAATTCATTTTCTATTCAGATCAGAGTAAAGATGAAAGATAAATGACAAACAAGACATAAATAAAACAATACTTGTATAAAATAGAATGCTTTGATTGTTTTGGTTCAGTGATAGTTTATTAGGGATTTATATTTGAATAATATTGTGTCTTTTAAATCTTTGTAGTTTTGTGTTTTAATCTATATTAATTACCATTTTGTACAAACATTGTTATTTGCTGTATATGTGATCAATGGCATGAATGATAAATGCTAACATCAATTCATGAGATGCGAGGTAATAAATATGCATCCTGTGAATTCTATTTCATGTACCTAATTATATCAGCAGATATAAAGAATTTTATTTACATCTTATATACTTTAATTTCTATGCACACATTTGCAAAATAGTCATGTATAGTCAAATTAGTTTAGAGTAGATAGTAATACAGTACTAAAAAGTGATACAGTACAAGACTCTTTGAAAAACATAGTGGAAGACGGGAAGTCCGAGTTTTTTTGTTTGTTTTTATTGTAACTTGATTGTAAGTGACAATGATATGGGGTGAGGGGGTTACAGGTGAAAATCAGAAAATAGGGTGATTCATCAAAATGAAGATACATAACATCATAGAGTGCAGGAGAAGACAAAATAAATAGAATTCAGGTTAGACAAACAAAGTCATTTCAAAAGCATGGAAACAAAGAAAATAATACTAGAGTTTTTATGGCTTTCTTATTTTCAGACTGACTAATTATGTTGATTTACTGTTTGATTTCCTTTTTGAGACGGTGAGTACAAAGTATTTGATTAGTGAATTTACGGTTATGGATATGAGCTTTGGCTAAAAATAATATAAATTTAATTATATAATAATGGTCTAATTGAGAAGACGGGGCTGAAAGGAAACCAAACAATACATTTTGATAGTCCAAAACAAAATTTCTGTCAATGTGTTGATGGATGAAATAGTTACATTTTTCCCAAAAATCTGCAGGTAAGGACATGCAGAAGAGATGGTGAAGATCTTCTGGAGCCTGTTTACAGAAAGAGCAGAGTTCGTTAATGTCTTTTTTATATCTTTGCATAATGTGTCCAGCCATGGCAAAACCGGTCACAAGTCTACCTCAGAATCCATGATCGCTGATAAAACAACCCTAATTCAAATACAAAGTTTATGGTTTTAAGACCCACAATACTGTGATTTGAAGCATGTAGTGGCTTCTTCAAAACTTCAACTTGTGTCATTTAAAAAAACGGAAATCCCTTATTTTGAAAAAAAAACCTATTTCCTATTTTTTTTCGTTTTGCGCTGGGCCGACTTGTTCCCCCTTGGTCCGTGGCGGGTCACAAATAGATTAGAGAGGTAAATACGATGGATGAGTTTAAGGGATACTTCTTTGATTTTATTTGTAATAAAATATTTGTAGGGGAAGGACTATATGTCTTTCCAGATCAGGTTTGTGAATATATTATTCCAGTATGACACGACTTTGGGAGTACTGACGTTTTCTTTTTTAAATAATGCACGTACAGTGCGGTTTTTGTTATTTTTTGGTAAGAGGCAGATTCGACCAACTTCTGTCTGTACAGGCTCCAGAGGTCAGGGGTCAGACTTACCCTGGATTTCCACTGGACGCTGAATGGCCGCGGAACAGCAGCGGCGGGGTTCTGCTTCGTCCTGTGCCCGGCATCAATCCCCACTGGGCACGTTACGGCAGAGGCGCGGAGCCTTGGGAGCCAGCGGTATTCACGGAAGATCATGCGATAATCTCGAACGGACGTGAGTTCGCGAGATCCAGCGATAGACTGTGTGTATAAAGGAAACAACAACAACACAGCTTCTTTTCATTCTCCGACGTGGAAGAACTTTTGATCTGGTGTCATAAATGATTTTATGTTTCTCCACTTCAACAACCAGTCTCTCGTCGTACATTATGACTCTCCGAGACGCTCTGATTAATTGACTGTTGACCTGGTAGCACCGGTCACGACGTAATGTTGATGTGAAGTTGTGACAGGCTGTATGACCTGCATATTGTGTTTTATTTTGAAAGGGGGGCAGAAGTGTTTTACTTTAATTCTGTATCAGACTTCCTGTCTGGTGCGAAGTGCTCTGTTGGAATTTACGAGGTTCAGCAGCGGCAACGGCAAAAATAGAACTGCTACCTCTCGAAAGCCGCTGACGTGCCGTGGCCGTTCCGCGTCTAGTGGAAATCCAGGGTCAGGCAACATAACATTTTTCAATAACATAATCATACCGGAGGGTATTGCATCAAATACTATTGCATATTCTTTCAGAGGAACAGGAAGTGTATATTTATTTAATAATTCTGAGTATGATAATAATGTGCTAGATTTGAAAAGTTGACTAACTAGAATTATGCCTTGGGTGAACCATTTCTCTAAGAAAATGGATAAGTGTTTGTATAGTATGTCCCTATTATTCCAAATATAATATATAATATAATATATATAATATATCTATGGGGGTGAAGTTATGTTTAAAAATCAAAGACCAGGAAAGAAGTATCTGTTTATGAAAGTTGGCTAGTTTTGTGGGAAGTTTTTCAATATTGTAGGTGCAGAGTAACAGAAAGTTAAGGCCACCAATTTTGGAAAATATATAGTTGGGAATAAAGTTCCAGATTGATGTTGGGTTTCTGATAAATTGTCTGATCCAGTTTATTTTGAATGTGTTATTGAGAGTGGAAAAATCAAGAAAATTGAAACCTCCATTTTCATGAGGATTCATTAAAGGCAAGGCAAGGCAAGTTTATTTGTATAGCACCATTCTTACACAAGGCAATTCATAGTGCTTTACAGGCAGGAAATACATTTGAAATTAAAACACAATCAATTAAAAAATCAAGTAAAGAAATTAAAACCATTTAAAACATCAAACAATTTAAAATCAAGCAGAAATGAGTGTAACAAAATCATTTGAAATTTAAGCACAATAAATTCAAAAATCAATTATGAAATTAAAACAATTTAAAACATTAAACAATTTAAGATCAACAATTTAAAACATTTAACAACTTAAAATCATGCACAAAAAAAATGCAATTTAAAATCATTATTTTAAAATTATTAAAATCATTAAAAAGGAAAGTTAAAGTGGTTAAAATTGGTAATATTAGAAAGCTGCAGTAAACAATAATGTTTTTAACCCTGATTTAAACAAGCTGACAGTTTGTGCACACCTCAGGTGTTCAGGGAGCTTGTTCCACAGGTGAGGACCATAGAAGCTAAATGCAGCTTCGCCCTGCTTGGTTCTGACCCTGGGGACGCTTAGTAAACCTGTCCCTGATGACCTGAGGGGTCTGGACGCTTCATAATCAATGAGCAGCTCTGACATGTATTTAGGCCCAAGACCATTCAGCGACTTGTAGACTAGTAGCAGGATTTTAAACTCGATCCTTTGACTCACAGGGAGCCAGTGCAATGATTTAAGGACAGGTGTGATATGGTCCATTTTCTTACTGTTGGTCAGGACTCTGGCAGCAGCATTCTGGATGAGCTGCAGTTGCTTGATTGATTTTTTACTAAGACCTGTGAAGACACCATTACAATAATCTAACCTACTAAGAATAAATGCATGAACAAGTTTTTCCATGTCTTGTTGAGACAGAAATCCTTTGATTCGTGCAATGTTTTTGAGATGATAATAGGCTGATTTAGTGATGGTCTTTATGTGGCTGTTAAAGTTCAGGTCTGAGTCCATAACTAAACCAAGATTTCTGGCTTTGTCAGTGGTTTTTAGTGTCATTGAGTCAAGTTGGTCACTGACCTCAAGCCTCGCATTTTTGGGACCAAAAACAATAACTTCTGTCTTTTCTGCATTGAGCTGGAGAAAATTCTGGCCCATCCACTGATTGACTTGTTGAATACACTCACTCAGCAACTGTAATGGACCGTAATCATGAGGTGACACTGTAATATAGAGTTGTGTGTCATCAGCATATGAGTGGTATGAGATGTTATGATATTCCATGATCTGGGCCAGTGGGAGCATGTAGATGTTGAACAAGAGTGGCCCAAGAATGGAGCCTTGAGGGACCCCACATGTCATCTTTGTTCGCTCAGATTCACAATTGCCCAGTGAGACAAAGAAGTCACGATCTTCTAAGTAAGATTTGAGCCAATTTAGCGCCGTACCAGAAATTCCGACCCACTTCTCCAGTCTTTGGAGCAGCATGTTGTGATCAACAGTGTCGAATGCAGCACTGAGATCCAGTAACACCAACACTGAAGTTTTTGATGCATCATTATTAAGACGTATGTCATTTAAGACCTTAATAAGTGCAGTTTCAGTGCTGTGGTGTGGTCGAAAACCTGACTGGAAAGCATTGAAGAGATTGTTTTGGGTCATGAAAGAGTGAATTTGTTGATAAACAACTCGCTCAATGATCTTGGACAAAAATGCAAGGTTTGATATGGGTCTGTAGTTACTTATTAAAGAGGCATCCAGATTATGCTTTTTCAAAAGAGGTTTGATCACTGCAGTTTTCAGGGCCTTGGGAAATTGTCCTGATAGAAGAGAAGTGTTAACTATCTTTAATACATCTGGGGCAACACAATTAAAGACATCTTTCAGCAAGCTTGTAGGCAGCACATCAAGACAGCAGGTCGTGGATTTTAGATTCTGAACCGTTTCTGTCAGAGATGTGTGGTCTACGAGTTGAAATGTTTCTAGGTTTCTAGAAGGCTGAGGAGGAACCGGTGACATAACCAAGTTGCCTGCGAAAGAGCCACATGCTGTTTGTCTTATCCCCTGAATTTTATCTGTAAAAAAAGCTGCAAAGTCATTGCATGACTTGTTGGACAGCAGTTCTGGAGGGACAGATACTGTAGGGTTTGTCAGTCTGTCGACTACAGTGAATAAAGTGCGGGCATTGTTGGTGTTATTTCTGATAATCTCAGAGAAAAAAGACTGCCTTGCCATTTTCAATTCTTGGTTATAGATGTGAAGGCTATCTTTATAAATGTCATAATGAACCTGGAGTTTGGTTTTCCGCCATCTGCGTTCAGCCTGCCTACACTCTCTTTTTTGAGCTTTCACCTGAGTGGCGTTCCTCCATGGTGACTTTTTTCTTCCAGAGATAGCTTTGGTCTTAATCGGAGCAATGGCATCCATAACAGTTACAACATTGGAGCTGAAACTATTCACAAGGTCATCAACAGAGGCTGAGGGCAGAGCTGGTGATGATATAAAAGCCTGAGTGAATAATGTACAGGTGTTATTGTTAATAGACCGCTTTCTTATCACCTCCGCTTCTCCTTTGCTAATACTAGCAGGGATGGTCATTTTACAATGAACACTGTAATGATCAGAAAGAGCAATATCAGTCACCACAACATCAGAAATGTTTAGACCCTTGGAAATAATTAGATCCAATGTATGGCCCTTGTTATGTGTTGGATATGTTACATGCTGTGAGAGTCCAAAGGTATCAAGAATATTTAAGAGTTCTATTGCAGATCCATCATTCACATTATCAACATGAATGTTAAAATCACCCAGTAGAACCACACGGTCAAACACAATGCAGATAATAGACAGTAGTTTGGAAAACTCATCAAAAAACATTGCATTATATTTTGGAGGCCTGTAAATGGTTAGAAATATTACACGACATGAGTTTCTCGACTGAACAGCAACATATTCAAAGGAGTTGAAATCTCCATACAGCATTTTCTTGCATTGGAAAGTTTCATTAAACAAAATGGCAACTCCACCTCCCTTCTTATCCACCCTAGCTTCACTAATGAAACTGAAGTTAGGAGGCGTTGATTCAATAAGGACTGCTGCACTATTTTCTTGGCCTAACCAAGTTTCAGTTAGGAACATAAAATCTAGGTGGTGCTGTATAATGTAATCATTAATTAAAAACGATTTGCCTGCTAATGACCTGACATTTAATAGTGCTAGATTTGATGTGTTAGAGGCAGTATCCATACGAGTGTGGACTGACTGCAGCTGACATGGAATAGATATTAAATTTGATGTTACCCTGTTTCTTGGCAATTTATACATTCTTTTTCTATTACCAATCATGACATGAACTAAAGAAGCTTCCAGTACACTGGGCCCCGACTTTCGCTGGGAATAGTCTGGAGTGACATCTTTAGAGCCTGGACCCAGATTAAAGTGGATTTTTTAATATAATGGATTTTGTTTTTCCACACAAAGTTATAAAGAGTTTTGTCAACCGCTGAGGTGGTCTGTTTATTTACGTCCAGAGATATAGCTGTATATGTGAGCCGGGATAAGCCCTCTGCTTTAGATAAAAGAATTCTGCCCTGAAGGGAAAGATCTCTCTGGAGCCAAGAGTTAAACTTTTTCTGTGTTTTTTCTATGATGTTGGTAAAGGTCAGGGAGCATCTGTTGCTTGTGTTTTTGTTGATGATGATTCCCAAATAGGTGACAGACTCTTTTACGGGTATGTTGGAGATAGATGTAATATTACAGTTTTTGAGTGGTAGCAGTTTGCACTTTTTTTAGATTCAGGTGAAGTCTGGATGCTCTAGAAAAAAAATGTATTCGATTAATAACAACAGAAATTTGTGAGGCATTTTTTAAAATTAAGGAAGTGTCATCTGCTAATTGACTAATGACGATTTCCCTGTCTGCTATAGATATCCCTTTGATGGGGCTCTGCTTGATGAAACTGAGCCCATATCAAAAATAAATATGGTGACACAGGGCAACCCTGCCTGATTCCACAACTTAAATCAAAACGTGGAGAAGTGCCTGTCTGCATTTTTAATGAGCAATTAGCTTTCTAGTACATAGTGTCAGGACCTGAGTCAGGATCATGGACTCAAATGCTCGAGAAACAGAAGTTGGTTTCAAAATCAGGGATTTTATTTGTCAAAAGAGCAAACTCAAAAAAGGCGACCATAGGTCCAAACAAAACTCAGGGAGGGAGCAAACAGACTCTAAAATACCTCCTCAAAAATGAATGAAAAATAAATCTACAGTCTTGCTGTGAAAAACCATAAAACAAAAACGACAGCCCTGCTGCGAGAAAAAACAGAAAACGACAGCCTTGCTGTGAGAAAAAACAGAAAACGAAAACAACAGCCGTGCTGCGTGACAAATACGAGAAAATCAAATCTACAGCCTTGCTGCGAAAATACCATGAACGTGGGAACAATGAGATTCAATTCAATACTTGGTCTTCTCTGAATACACATAGGTGACGCACTGACAACTGACAAGGGGAGAGTGACACTTTTAAAGGGACAGAGGTAATAATCACCAGGTGCAAGTGGTTACTAATCACGGGGGCGCAGTGAAGACAGAGACAGTGAACACAGACAGCGGAAAAGTGACATAACAAAAACCAGACAAACCTAACTAAAAACACCAACTAAACTTACATAACCTCCGCTTCGTGACAGTACAGTTGGTGGACAGTTGCTAGGTTTAGGGTTCTGACTGGCTTCCCGCCTGACCTGATCCTCAACGGGCCAGCTGACCGCTCCGACCACATGGGAAGGTGGAAGGATGGGCTCAGGTTTCCTTGCCACAGGCACTGGCTCATAAATTCGGGAGAGTGCGTCAGGCTTCGCGTTCTTGGATCCGGGTCTGAAAGAAAGGGAAAAGTTTAACCTTTTGAAAAACAGGGACCAACGGTCTTGGCGAGAGTTTAGGCATTTCGCTTTGCGTATGTATTCCTGATTTTTATGGTCGGTCCAGACTATGAACGGTAGCCGTGCCCCCTCTAGCCAATGACGCCACTATTCAAGGGCCGCTTTAACAGCTAATAGTTCTTTGTTTCCAATGTCATAATTTCTTTCAGCCGAGGTTAGCTTGCATGAGAGAAAGGCACATGGGTGCATTCTGTTGTCAACAGGAGATCGCTGGGACAATACCCCTCCTATTCCCTCATTAGAGGCATCGACCTTCACTACAAACTGGAGCAGGGGATCCGGGATATTGAGAATGGGGGCAGAAGTGAAGGCGTCTTTAAGACGCTCGAACGCCTAAGCGGCTTGTGGGGACCAGACAAAAGATGAATTTGCCGAGGTTAGCGAGTGCAGAGG
Source organism: Microchirus variegatus (assembly GCF_963457635.1). NCBI lineage: Eukaryota > Metazoa > Chordata > Actinopteri > Pleuronectiformes > Soleidae > Microchirus > Microchirus variegatus. Next base: position 19,335,288 of record NC_139819.1, read on the forward strand.
AGAGGCCATAGAACTAAAATTTCTGATGAACTTCCAGTAGAAGTTAGCAAACCCAAGGAATTGTTGCACTTTCTTACGGGAGTCGGGGGTTGGCCAATCTCGTACCGCTTTGACCTTTTCGGTGTCCATTTCTATCTTTCCTGGGGAAATGATAAGACCGAGGAAGGTTACGGTAGTGGCATGGAAATCACATTTTTCTGCTTTAACATACACACACAGCTGGTGTTTGAGCAAAGACGCTAGGACCTGACGGACATGGTGAACATGTGATTCTAAATCCTGGGAAAACATCAGGATATCATCCAAGTAAACGTACACAAATCTGTTCAAGAAATCCCGAAGAACATCATTTACCATTGCCTGAAAAACAGCTGGGGCATTGGCTAACTCAAACGGCATTACCAGGTACTTGAAATGACCAGAAGGTGTATTGAAGCCGGTCTTCCACTCATCCCCCTCCCGTATGCGGACCAAGTGGTAAGCATTCCTGAGATCTAGTTTTGTGAAATATTTAGCTCCCTGTAACTGATCAAAAGCCGATGCCATGGGGCAGGGGGTATCACTGTGATGTCATTTAGGGGGCTGTAGTCAATACATGGCCGAAGAGAGCCGTCTTTCTTTGCTACAAAGAAAAACCCCGCTCCTGCTGGTGAAGAGGATGGGCAGATCAAACCGGAAATCAGTGACTGTCAATATACTCGTTCATAGCTTTGGTTTCAGTTTGAGACAAAGAGTACATTCGGCCTTTAGGAATTGGTGCCCCTCCTTGAACTGCCACCTTATCATGGTGGAGGGGTTTGAGTATCCGTATGATCCTAGGAGCTATGTTGTCCGGGGCTTAATGCCCCTGGTAGGGTCTCCCAAGGCAAACAGGTCCTAGGTGACGGATCAGACGAAGAGCAGTTCACTTACCCCTTATGAGAAAAACAAAATCAAAGACGAGTACGTCGCCCGGACTGGCGTTACCGGGGCCCCATCCTGGAGCCAGGCCCGGGAGGGGGGCTCGCAGGCGAGCGCCTGGTGGCCGGGTCTTTGCTCACGGGACCCGGCCGGGCTCAGCCCGAAGGAGCGACGTGGGCGCCCTTTCAAGTGGACCCACCACCCACATGAAGGGCCATAAGGGGCCGGTGCAATGTGGTTTGGGTGGCAGTCGTGGGCGGGGGCCCCGGCGGCCCAATCGCGGGACAACAACACTAGCTATGGGGACATGGAATGTCACCTCGCTGGGGGGGAAAGAGCCTGAGCTTGTTCGGGAGGTGGAGCGATACCGACTAGAAATAGTCGGGCTCACCTCCACGCACAGTCTGGGCTCTGGAACCCAACTCCTTGAGAGAGGCTGGACTCTCTACTACTCTGGAGTTGCCCAAGGTGAGAGGCGACGGGCTGGTGTGGGCTTGCTTATAGCTCCCCAGCTCAGCCGCCATGTGTTGGAGTTCTCCCCGCAGAGCGAAAGGGTCGTGTCCCTCCGCCTTCGGGTGGGGGGTAGGTCTCTCACTGTAGTTTCGGCTTACGGGCCGAACGGCAGTGCAGAGTACCCGGCCTTTTTGGAGTCCCTGGAAGGCGTACTGGAAAGTGCTCCAACCGGGGACTCCATAGTTCTGTTGGGAGACTTCAATGCTCACGTGGGTAACGACAGTGTAACCTGGAGGGGTGTGATTGGGAGGAATGGCCTCCCCGATCTGAACCCAAGCGGTGTTTTGTTATTGGACTTCTGTGCTAGTCATGGTTTGTCCATAACAAACACCATGTTCAGGCATAAGGGTGTCCATCAGTGCCACGTGGCACCAGGACACCCTAGGCCGGAGGTCAATGATCGACTTTGTGGTCGTGTCATCTGGCCTCCGACCGCATGTCTTGGACACTCGGGTGAAGAGAGGGGCTGAGCTGTCAACCGATCACCACCTGGTGGTGAGTTGGATCCGCTGGCGGGGGAGGAAGCTGGACAGACTTGGCAGACCCAAGCGTGTTGTGAGGGTCTGCTGGGAACGCCTGGCGGAATCACCTGTCAGGGAGGTCTTCAACTCCCACCTCCGGGAGAGCTTTGACCAGATTCCGAGGGAAGCTGGAGATATTGAGTCAGAGTGGACCATGTTCTCCACTTCCATTGTAGACGCGGCTGTTCGAAGCTGCGGCCGTAGGGTCTCCGGTGCCTGTCGCGGCGGCAATCCCCGAACCCGGTGGTGGTCGCCGGAAGTAAGGGATGCTGTCAAGCTGAAGAAGGAGTCCTATCGAGCCTGGTTGGTTCGAGGGACTCCTGAGGCAGCTGACGGGTACCGGCAGGCCAAGCGGACGGCGGCCCGAGCAGTCGCAGAAGCAAAAACTCGGGTCTGGGAAAAGTTCGGGGAGGCCATGGAGGAGGACTACCGGTCGGCCTCGAAGAGATTCTGGCAAACCGTCCGGCACCTCAGGAGGGGGAAGCAGTACTCCGCCAACACTGTTTACAGTGTGGGTTGGGAGCTGTTGACCTCGACTGGGGACATCGTTGGGCGGTGGAAGGAATACTTCGAGGATCTCCTCAACCCCACTGACACGCCTTCCCTAGAGGAAGCAGAGGCTGAGGACTCAGGGGTCGACTCATCCATTACCCAAGCCGAAGTCACTGAGGTAGTTAGGAAGCTGCCCAGTGGCAAGGCACCGGGAGTGGATGAGATCCGACCTGAGTACCTTAAGTCTCTGGATGCTGTAGGGCTGTCCTGTTTGACACGTCTCTGCAGCATTGCATGGCGGTTGGGGACAGTGCCTCTGGAATGGCAGACCGGGGTGGTGGTCCCTCTTTTCAAAAAGGGGGATCGGAGGGTGTGTTCAAACTATCGAGGGATCACACTCCTCAGCCTCCCGGGGAAAGTCTATTCCAGGGTACTGGAGAGGAGAGTTCGGCCGATAGTCAAACCTCGGATTCAAGAGGAACATGGGAGGCTCGAGGGTTCATGGGAGTTTGCTCAACCGATCCACATGTGTTTTGTGGACTTGGAGAAGGCTTTCGACCGTGTCCCTCGTGGCATTCTGTGGGGGGTGCTCCGGGAGTATGGGGTCGGGGGCCCTTTGTTAAGGGCCGTGCGGTCCCTGTACGACCGGAGCAGGAGCTTGGTTCGCATTGCCGGCAGTAAGTCAGACTTGTTCCCAGTGCATGTTGGACTCCTGCAGGGCTGCCCATTGTCACCGGTTCTGTTCATTATTTTTATGGACAGAATTTCTAGGTGCAGCCGGGGGCCGGAAGGGGTCTGGTTCGGGAGCAGCTGGATTCCATCTCTGCTCTTTGCAGATGATGTGGTCTTGATGGCTCCTACAAACCAGGAACTCCAGAGTGCGCTGGGGCGGTTTGCAGCCGAGTGTGAAGCGGCTGGGATGAGAATCAGCACCTCTAAGTCCGAGGCCATGGTTCTCGACCGGAAAAAGGTGGGTTGCTCCCTCCGGGTCAGTGGAGAGATCCTGCCTCAGGTGGAGGAGTTTAAGTATCTTGGGGTCTTGTTCACGAGTGAGGGAAGGATGGAGCGTGAGATTGACAGGCGGATCGGTGCAGCGGCCGCAGTAATGCTGTCGTTGTATCGGTCCGTTGTGGTGAAGAAGGAGCTGAGCCGAAAGGCAAAGCTCTCGATTTACCGGTCAATCTACGTTCCTACCCTCACCTATGGTCATGAACTTTGGGTTATGACCGAAAGAACAAGATCCCGGATACAAGCGGCTGAAATGAGTTTTCTCCGCAGGGTGGCAGATCGCTCCCTTAGAGATAGGGTGAGGAGCTCTGTCACCCGGGAGGAGCTCGGAGTAGAGCCGCTGCTCCTCCACATCGAGAGGAGCCAGCTGAGGTGGCTCGGGCATCTGTATCGGATGCCCCCTGGACGCCTCCCTCGGGAGGTGTTCCGGGCATGTCCCACCGGGAGGAGACCCAGAGGAAGACCCAGGACACGCTGGAGTGACTACGTCACCCGGCTGGCCTGGGAACGCCTTGGGGTCCCCCTGGAAGAGCTGGAGGAAGTGTCCTGCGAGAGGGAGGTCTGGGCGTCCCTTCTCAGACTGCTGCCCCCGCGACCCAGCCCCGGATAAGCGGAAGAAGACGGATGGATGGATGGATGGGAGCGAGCAAATCAATAGGACAGTCATAATCGCGATGTGGAGGAAGAGAGGAGGCCCGATTCTTACTAAACACTTCTTTAGTAAAGAAGCTTGGGTAAAGACACTGATGCGACTTCTCTTGTGTCATCTAAACACCTTGTTTGGCAGCCCTCACCCCAAGATCCAATCTCTCCTGTGGACCATTCTATGGAGGAGCTATGCTGGTCAAGCCAAGGAAAACCTAGTACTAGTGTCAGAGGGTGACGATGCCCATGTGTGGGACCAGTGGGGGGTGCTGTCTTTTAATTTGTCTCCACAGGCGTTTGGCGCCAGTCAGGACTACCTCGGAAGGATCCGGGAGTCTGCAGATGTGTGGTTGGTGGAGGAACAGAGGAGGCGGGGCCTGGACAGGTGAAAAGGGAGCAACGGGAAGAACACAGGAGAGACGAGACACGACAGGGGCGGGAAAAGAGCGTGGTGCAACTGCCCGAGCAGGTAGAGAAAGCGAGGTCCAGCCTATGGCTGGACGAGAGAGGGAACGCAGCGGCGGAGCCAGCCACAGACGGCGCTGGTCGGCTGCAGGATACTGGAGAGAAAGCGAGACCCAGCCTAAGGCCGGACGAGAGAGAACGCAGCGGCGGAGCCAGCCACAGACATCGCTGGTCGGTTGCAGGATACAGTGGCGACGCATCCAGGGAACATGGAGAGAAAGCGGGATCCAGCCCCAGAGAGTCTGTGTGAGTTCAGCTGAATGTGGTGTTCAGGAGAGGTGCGTGCATTGCCTACCGGACATGATGACCTTAGATGACCTGACTGTCCACAGTAGTAACACCTTCCCTCCTGGCACTGGCGTTGTCCTTCCGCTGGAGAAATCTGGGTGTGCCCCATCTGCATTGGCTCCTCTTCTCCAATGAAGGAAGCTGATGGGCTAGGTGCTCTGGATGTCGCTGGAGGCTGACAACGGAATTCGTGTCGCGATCGGCAACTGTCATGACGACGTTCCTCTTCTCTTTATCGTTTGCGAAAATCCAGATGGGTTGCCAGGGCGATCATGCAGTCCAAGTCCGACGGCTCCTCCAGCGGCGACATCTGGTCCTTGATCAGCCCTGACAGTCCCCGGTGGAAAGCGTCCTTTAACGCCACAACCTTCCACCCGATGTTGGCTGCAGCTGAACAGAAACAATAATACAAAATAATGCTGTCATCAGGGCAGTAATCAGCATAATCAATAAGACACAAGTCTTATGTTGTTGGATATATGCCTGCCCTTCATAAATCCTGTTTGCGTTTCATCAATAATGTAATCCAGTACGGCTTTAAGTCTTTTGGCAAAAATTCCAGCTAAGATTTTATAATCATTATTGAGGAGGCAGATTGGTCTCCAGTCATCTATGCAGAGTGGGTCCTTATTAGGCTTAGGGATAAGTGTTAGAACATGGATGTATAATATGAACTGGATAGAGCACCGCCCCCTCTGCCTTGAAGACAATTTTTACATGGTGGCCACTGTGGGTACTGCTACAGAAAACCCCATAAAAGCCCAAAAAGCAATTTTCCCATTGACCACAATAGTAAAAGAGACGCCTGTACAAGTGTCCACAGGACACCTCGAGACATGGACACAGGCTTTTATAGATCTTTATACGGTAGTGACACTACTGCGCATGCTCTATGGGCGGAATAAATGCAGAAGTCAAAAAACTTTTTTGGCATATGCGCTGGGTGAGCAGCTTCATAGGAATGAACGGAAGCGAAGAGGCGGTGCTCTATCCAGTTCATATAATACATCTGTTGGGCCCCAACAGTATGGCTGAAATCTATTGTTCTCTGACTAAGGCCTGTATGCAGGATTCGAAGCCTGACTGTGAGTTAAAAAAATCCTGCAGGCTCCACACCACAGGGGGTTTATGACCGGAGAGCTCTCCGTGGGGGGGTTGAATCCTTTAAGTCTCATTGGCCGTCACGGTCTCTGTTATTTTTGATCCAAGGACCCCGTGAATAACCCCTGCGAGTTATTCCCGTTATTCCTGCAGAATAGGAGACCGTGCTCCTAAATCCCTGTCGACCAGCCGTCCCTGAACCACGGATTGAACCACGCGTAACACAGCTCTAGAGGCGCCCTCTCATCTCTCCCATTCCGGCAGAACCAGCCGACGCACGGAGCAGAATCGCGCAACGCGATCCACGGACCCCTTCCTTACTCGTTGTAAGGCAACTCATAGTAAGCGATTGTGTCTGGGCAAAATAGCTATTCAGAGCTTATTATAAACACGGGAGTGCACCCCGGAGTTTCATTGTGTTTTTATTGTTTCATGTACCTTTTATTTTCTTTCATCGTCACCGTGTGTGTCTCACACATGGCTGTAACTTGTGTAGAATAATACCTGTGAACTAAGCTAGCGGACCGTTTAGCGGAAGCGGCACCGTCCGCCCAGCTGATTATTGTATTATTCTTTATGCCTTTCGCTCCGCGCGCAGCGCCAGCGGCGATCATAATAGAAGCTTAATTTGACCAGTAAGAAGGCAGGCTCACGAGATAAACTCTCGCTAATCTGTGTGGTCGAATCCGGTTTCTATTTCTCCTCACGTGTCTGCCCTTTTGTACTGTGATTTGTCCCTGTGTATCGATATCCTGTGTCCTCAACAGAGCCCGTGATCACTCATTGAGAGGAAACTTCCGTGATCTGTAAGAACCACAGTTTAAGCCGGACAAGCCGAATAAACTGTGTGATTACAGAAGTTTCTGATCAGACTCGTTCCTTTGTCTATTTCACTTCTTGCCGCCATTACCTTTAAATTTTCCACGTCACTGCTGAACTCATTTCCTCCTTCAACTCTCCTCTTTTACTCAGCGCTTCCGCTGGTGAAAGACGGAAGAGCGGAGTGAAGAAATCAGAGCACGAGCGCCATCTCGCGTCGCCTCACGGTAACAGCGAATGACGCCATTTTCACGTGACGTAGCTTTTGGCAACCCGGAAGTGGGAGTACCTTTTCTGTCTTTTGTGCTTGCTTGTTTGTAACAAAGGGTAATTGAAAGAAGCCAGTGTACGATCTCACACCTTCTTTGTTATTTAATGAATTAATATTAATATACTTATTATCAATTAGTTATAACTGATAGTCAAGAGACACTTGAAGGTTGTAAAGTGACAGTTTCTCTGTCATTCTCCTCACGCTAAGAGGAGTGGTGCCCCGTTTTTATGAAATTAATAACAAAATTAATTATTAAAAATAATTAATCATTTGTATTAATATTTTCCCACCAATTACTAAGTTGAATCACTACACTTTGATATGGTCAATTACAGTGATTATTTAGACTGATTTTGAAAGGCATAGATTGATTGTCTTTTCCCTGATTTCAGCGTGGTGCCCCGATCTAAAGTTAATTAATTATTAAACTAATTAATTAATGTTTATTACTTTTATTTGTATCAATCAAATTATTGCCACTATTGTTGAACCACAACATAATGGTGCCCCGTGCAAGGGTTTTAAAGAAAATAATAAAAATTTTAAACAAAATTAATTATTAAAATTAATTAATCATTTGTATTAATACAAATGTTATATAACATTCAGATGTTAAGCCATCAGTTCCAGGAGACTTGTTTACTTAAAGTTGCTGAGTAGCAGAACTGACTTCTTCCAAAGTTATTTGCTTGTCACAGATGACTCTCTGGTCATTACTGATACGTTTTAACTGAGAGTCATCTGTAGGGTTTTCATCATAGTGTGATTTGTACAGGTTCTTGTAAAACATTAAACAGTGATTGGAAACCTTTTGTGGATCATCTGTGACAGTCCCATCAATATTGAGTTTTAAAATGCAGTTGGCTCTACTGCATGACTTTTCCAGTCTAAAGAAATATGCTGTGTTTTGCTCTCCTTCTTCCAGCCATTGTTTTCTGGATCTCACATCAGCTCCTTCTGCTTTAACTCTGTACATTTCATCTAGCTTGAGCTGGTGTTCAGTTAATTAGGGCGGCAGACCACGAAACTCTTATAACTTTATGACGGAAGGTCCGATCAGAACAAAACTCGCCATGAGTGATGATGGGTAGTTGCTGAAGAGGACTATGAAGAAACGATCAATTTTAAAAGCAGCTCCTCCTGGTGGTGGCAGAAAACATACAAAAAAAAGTTTCTTTAAGATTTTGGGAATAACTTTTACAGATATCATTGTATCACACTCAAAATTACTGACAGCACTCAAAGCACATGGTAGATGATGCATGTACAATATGATGATGAATTGGCAAACGGCGTTGCCATGGCAACCACGCAAAGTCGGATTTTTGCGACAAAAAAGCAAACTGTTTGCTTTTTTTTGCATAACTTTGCGAATCCTGGTCCGATCTGAACCAAACTTGCTCAGATTGATGACAGGCCAGCCCTGAAGACATCTTTATGAAAATATAAAATTTTTCAGCGCCCCCCGGTGAGATAGTATTACATTTACAGTATTTCATTCTGCTCCAACAGGGATTGCTGTATCCACCTGAAACTTAATATAGGCTATAGGCCCGGATAGCCCCACATGCACTAGTCATACCAGTCCCATAACTGTATCACACAGGACGATTATACTATGACTGGAGAAAAATAAAGATTTCTTTGAGCCGGTAAAACGCATGACCCTGAAAACCCTTGGAGAGATGAACAAGAAGATAAAGATCACAACAGCCAAGAACAAGGCCTTCCAGTACAAACAACAGGGCAACATTGCCTTTCAGCTGTTTGTAAAGTCCCAAAGTCAGAGCTTTCAACTGGATTGAAAGAGCTGATGACTTATCCACTGACTGCAGTTCCATACAGCATCGGGACAGGTGACGGGTACCTAGCAAAGACGGACAAATCCAAATGTTTCCAGTATCTGACAAACGAGTGTGAAGATGCTCCAGTACCTCCCATAGAATCTACATTGGTAGTCCTCGACGGAAATGCGTACTTCTATTATATGAAGGAAATACTAGCGAATTTCAGCCTGATTTGCCAGAAGGCTGATGCAGTGTTCAGCACCGACATGTACATACCCCACTCCATCAAGTCAATGGAGCGCGAGCGCAGAGGCACCAGCGAGAAGCTCATCATCAAGGGCGAAAATACCAAAAAGCCCTGGGACTGGAAGTTGTTTCTGACAAACAGCGAGAACAAGTCAGAATTCATCAAGCTCCTTTGTAAAGTATGGAGTCAACAATCGTTTGCCAGCAAACTCCAGGACAGGAAAGTTATTCTGATCTGCGAAGGTGCTGCACACAAGCAGGATGTGTCCATCCGAGGATGGGTCAACCACAAATAAGGAAGAAATTTTGAGCACAAAAAAGTTTGTGCTCAACTCAAGAAGAAACAGATTCCATAGTAGTACTGTACTGAATTCCCAAAACAGGAAGTAAAGTCCAACATTGTACGATCTGCATGAAAATTGACATGTGAGACAAGTGAACTTCCCTGAACACGCTTACGGAGATGCCTTACACCCACAGGAAGTCGATCGAAAGCCTTCTCCAAGTCCACAAAACACATGTGGACTGGTTGAACAAACTCCCATTAACCCACGAGCACCCTGCGAAGGGTATAGAGCTGGTCCAGTGTTCCACGGCCAGGACGAAAACCGCATTGTTCCTCTTGAATCCGAGGTTCGACTATCGGCCGAACTCTCCTCTCCAGTACCCTGGAATAGACTTTCCCCGGGAGGCTGAGGAGTGTGATCCCCCGATAGTTGGAACACACCCTCCAATCCCCCTTTTAAAAAGAGGGATCACCACCCAGGTCTGCCATTCCAGAGGCACTGTCCCCAACTGCCACGCAATGCTGCAGAGACTTGTCAACCAGGACAGCCCTACAGCATCCAGAGACTTAAGGTACTCAGGTCGGATCTCATCCACTCCTGGTGCCTTGCTACTGGGCAGCTACCTAACTACCTCAGTGACTTCGGCTTGGGTAATGAATGAGTCGACCTCTGAGTCCCCAGCCTCTGCTTCCTCTAGGGAAGGCGTGTCAGTGGGATTGAGGAGATCCTCGAAGTATTCCTTCCACCGCCCGACGATGACCCCAGTCGAGGTCAACAGCTCCCCACCTCCACTGTAAACAGTGTTGACGGAGTACTGCTTCCCCCTCCTGAGGCGCCGGACAGTTTGCCAGAATCTCTTCGAGGCCGACTGGTAGTCCTCCTCCATGGCCCCCCGAACTTTTCGCTTCTGCGACTGCTCAGGCCGCAGCTTCGAACCGCCACGTCCACAATGGAAGTGGAGAACATGGTCCACTCTGACTCAATATCTCCAGCTTCCCTCGGGGTCTGGTCAAAGCTCTCCCGGAGGTGGGAGTTGAAGACCTCCCTGACAGGTGATTCCGCCAGGCTTTCCCAGCAGACCCTCACAACGTGCTTGGGTCTGCCAAGTCTGTCCAGCTTCCTCCCCTGCCAGCGGATCCAACTCACCACCAGGTGGTGATCGGTTGACAGCTCAGCCCCTCTCTTCACCCGAGTGTCCAAGACATGCAGACACGACCACAATGCCCACGTGGGTAATGACTTCAAAAGTCTTGGTTGCAAATTCAACAGCACTTGATGGGCGGGGCCTACACTGGTGGATGGAAGAAGAGTTTCTATTGGTTGGTTTGACCTCGTTCCAGCACCAGCTACGTCTTCTGCAGTACACCCACTTCTCCCCTGTGCTGTGCTGCTACAACGTAGGGCTGTGATTTAAACATTTAGTGTTGCATGGTACTCTCGGTGCCAAAACGTCACAGTTCCTACACAACAGTACTACCGTGGATTACTAAACTTCCGCCGGACACCGTGCCAGTTTCCACTGTGTCACGGACTGCTGCCGGGAGCTGGAGCCAGTAGTTTTAACTGGCACCATGTTCAGCGGCGACTCTGCTCAGGCTGTGACTAGCAGAGACAACCATGTTGCTGCTAATCAGTGTGCTTGAACAAGCAGGGCATTATAATGAAGTACTTGTGTTGTTGTTGTTGTTGTGTATGTACAGCAGGCTGTAGCCAACGATATATAGCGCAATTCATTTCTTATGGGAAATGTTTCAAGAGCAGCAGCTCAAGGGAGAAGTGGGTGGGATGCAGAAGACATAACTGCGCTGGAGTCAGGTCAAACCAACCAATAGAAACTCTATTAAACTCTAATAGAGATCCCTGCTGATGATGCTGAAGGGTTCCAACAATGTGGATTCCCAAGGAATTCCATCTAGGAAGACGATCTGCATTTCCATAGTTACCGTAGTTCCTAGTTGTAGCTTGTGGTAAAGCATTTTTGATGTTTACTTCACCTTACTGTCGAGGCCATGGGGAGAGGCCCATTGGCGGTGGGGGAAGACCCACGGACATCCGAGAAAGAGCGGACGACAGCTCAGAAAGACGGCACGCAATAGTGTCAGGGCTAGCACCCCGAAACACTGCACAAATGCTACGAGTTTCAAACAAAGAGAATACCCCCAAGTGGACCGAGGAGGGGGGAGGATAATCTGCCATCGTACGGATCAATGGTTACAGACCCGGAAAATGGAAAAAGGACTACGAGAATGGATGCGGATTGTTTCATTTTCATAGTGTTTCAAAAAGTCATGTAAAATAACATGGTCGCGAGCCGTGGTTGAATTGCCACTATTAGCAGCGAGACGCCATGTTTCTACTGGAGCCTGTAAGGACAAACGCGAGAGAACAAATCAGCGGTAGCTCGCCCTCTCCCTCGCCTCACGAACCTCATCTGCTGACATTTGACCGGCTGCGGATACCGTATCGCTCAGGGAAGGGAGGGGGTGAGCAGAGGAGCAGTTCTCTTTTGTAAATTTCAGCCTCTCCTCTAGATGTCACTATAAACTACTTACTTCACCTTTAAGAAAAGGTGGAGGGAAGCAAGCGACGAGGAAAGTGTCTGGAAGAAATAAGCACAAGGACTCTCAAAAGGCTAATCCAGCTACGGAGAGCTGAGACGGCACGGGATAAGCAGAAGGAGAAGTGCCGTAAGAGGAAAGCCTTTTTCAATAATTCCTTCCAGTTCACAGCAGACCTAGTAGGAAAGCCCAAGGGAGGGACCCTGTCTTGTACAAAGGAGGAAACAGAGAGCAGCGTGGCTGTTGCCCATGGAGATTCCTCCAGGGGCATCCCCCTGGATGAATGCCCTTTCCAACTGCCAATTCTTACACCACACACCCCTTTCAACATGGCAGACTTCACCATAGAGGAAGTGAGGACAGTGGTGTCAAAAGCACGGACAGCATCAGCCCCAGGACCATCAGGCACCACATATAAAATCTACAAATGCTGCCCACTTCTACTGAAGAGGCTCTCAAAACGGATACTTTGGAAGAAGAAGCTGGAACCCGGGCTCTGGACTCTTGCAGAGGGCTGCTTTGTGCCAAAAGAGCTCAATTCCACAAGACTCTACCAGTTCCGGGAGATTTCCCTTTTGGATGTAGAGGGGAAAATGTTCTGGTCCATCATTGCCAAAAGGCTAACAACATACCTTCTTGCCAACAAGATCATCGATCCCAGTGTCCAAAAAGGTGGAGTGCCAGGATATTCTGGCTGCCTGGAGCATACAACGGTGATTAGCCAGCTCATCAAGGAAGCCAAGAGAAATAGCGACACACTCTCTGTCATTTGGTTGGATCTCACCAAAGCCTATCCAAGCGTCCCTCACCAGCTGATCCGAAAGGCATTGGATCACTACCAAGTTCAGAGGATCAGAGGTAGTTGAGCTTGTGATGGCACACATGCGTTACGGATGAGGTTCACCGTGGGAAGCGTCACCACCAAATGGCAAAGGCTTGAGAAGGGTATCATGGCAGGATGCATAATTTCCGTGGCCCTGTTCATAGCAGCCATGAATCTGTTGCTAACAGCAGGAGCGATGCAGTGCAGAGGCCCAAAAGCAGACGACGGCACAAGACAGCCTGCCTGTCAAGCTTTTATGGACGATGTGACTGTAATGACTCCATCCATCCAGGGTACACAGTGGATCCTGAGTGCACTGGAAAAGATGCCGACATGGTCACGCCTGCAGTTTAAATCTGAAAAGTCAAGGAGCCTCTGTATCTTGAGGGGGAAAATAACGGGCAACACCTTCAGCATCCAAGGCGCAGTCCACAATCCAAGATCAAAGGATCCGATGCCTTGGAAAGCAGTATGACAGCTCCCTAAACGACAGCGACAATCTCGCTAGGACCAAGGCTCAGCTGAACACCTGGCTCAACACAGCCAACTGCTCGGGAGGTTTAAAGTCTGGTGCTTCCAGTATGGCATCATTCCCCGGCTGCAATGGCCCTTCCTACTCTATGAATTTCCTATGTCCCAAGTAGAAGGAATAGAAAAACTGTGTAGTAAGTTCTTGCAGAAATGGCTTGGAGTCCCTCCATCCTTCAGCACAATCAACCTGTACAGCAAGACCTCCAAGCTTCCTCTGCCAGTTATATCAGTAGTGGAAGAGTTTAAAGCCACCAAGGCAAGGGCAATTAGTACACTCCTTTCATCTGAGGATGGGAAAGTAAGACAAGCAAGCGAGACCATCAAAAGCGGCAGAAAGTGGAAGCCCCAACAAGTCGTAAGGGAAGCGGAATCTCACTGGAAGCACCAGGAAATCATGGGTGTGGTATATAAGGGACGACTGGGCCTGGGGTCACTACAGCGAGAAGAGGTAGAGCAGGGCAGACGCCAGAGTCAGAAGAGGTCTTGTGGTGCAGAGAGTCCGAGAGGCAGTAGAGGAGGAGCGCCAGGTGAAAGCCATCGGACTTGCCTCCCAGGGCCGATGGACGCAATGGGACCAGGCACAGGAGCGACCGCTGTCTTGGAAGGAGTTGACTGACCAAAAGAAGTTGAGCTTTCTCTTGCGCTCAGTGACTGACCTGCTGCAACCCCAAGAAACCTGAAGATCTGGGGCAAAGATGAAGATCCATCTTGCAAGCAGTGTGGTGCAGCTTCATACACACTGAACCACATTCTGACTGGCTGTCCAAAGGCGTTGGCAGAAGGGCGGTATAGATGGAGGCATGACAAGGTCCTTACAGAAATCGCTAAATGGGTGCGACAGCAGCGAGTTAAGGCCAACAACATGCAAGCCCAACCTCCCAAAGCCATAAACTTTGTGAGGGAAGGAGTCAAGACGCAAGGAGTTAAGACCAGCTCCGTGGCCACAATGGCAGTTCCCTTCGACCAGATATGTTCGTGCTATCCAGGAGCACTAAAACAATCATAGTTGCTGAGCTCATGGTACCATGGGAAGAAAGGCTGGCCACATCCCACCAACTGAAGAAAGCCAAATACCAGGACTTAGTCGACGAAGCTGTGCTAAAGGGGTGGCATGCAATCAACAATCCCATTGAAGTCGGCTGCCACGGGTTCCCCGCAAAATCAGTGGGCTATTTCCTGCAGAGGGTGGGGCTGCAACCCAAACAGCTGAAGGGACATAGCCGCAGCAGCCGAGTCCAGCTCAAGATGGCTGTGGCTTAAGAGAGCCCACAGTTGGAACCCTTCTGCAGGTGAAGGCTAGTCAGTCTTCGCTGCCCCACTCAGGCCAGGTGTTCAGGTTAAGGGGCGAAACACCTGAGACCCTGAGATCCCTGCTGACGATGCTGAAGGGTTCCAACAATGTGGATTCCCAAGGAATTCCATCTAGGAAGTCGATCTGCATTTCCGTAGTTAGCGTAGTTCCTAGTTGTGGCTTGTGGTAAAGAATTTTTAATGTTTACTTCACCTTCTCCCATCCACCAGCGTAGGCCCCGCCCATCAAGTGCAGTTGAATTCGCAACCAAAACTTTAGAAGTTGCAAACAAAGAGGACTGATTTGCAAGCAAAATGGTTGTATGTTTTTACTAACAAACATTAGTTTTGATTGAATTTGAAGAAATATGTTATCTCATATTGTATTTGTCAATTGCAACCTGTTCTTTTTCGATCTCAATAAAAAAATAATCGATTCTTCGATGCATCGCGATTCTCTCTAGAACGATACAGAATCGATGCGGATAAGTTAATCGGAATAAAAAAAAAATAAAAAAATTTACTTCGCCTGCTGCAGAGCCAGGGTTTCCCCAAGTGTATTATAAGACTAGCGGGCCGCCAGGCTTTACGTTGCTTGTTTATTTATTTAAAATAGATTTTTTTATACACCTCAGCTTTTTCTATACCGGGGAACAAGAGCGTACGTTCCCCCATGTAATCCGCGCAGCACACGCTTGTCCAGGTGCCGATTGAAACCCAAGTCACACTATCAAGTGCGTCATTATTACGGTTACATTGTTCTTGTCAATAAAGATATTATATTTAGGGATGCACCGATAATTCGGCGGTGGAAACAGAGCGAGTTCTTCACAGCAGAGAACATTCTCTCTCTTTGAGCAGTTGACTAAAGACATCAGCTCATCTGATGCATCTGTTATTCCCGTAATTGCAGCGTTAAAGCGTCTTCTTTCACAAAGATTAAGACCACGGAGTGAAAACGATGAAAAGTGCGCTCTGCTCTTCAGAGTCTGTCACCACTCAGTTTCACTCGGATCACCTGCACTTCATCGCGACTGTACTCCATCCTCGTCATAAAGATCATTATTTTTATGTGGGGAAAAACACGTAGAGAAATGATCCAGTCTTCTTTAGATCAAATCAAAATCAAATGAGCGCTTGGAGACGCAGGAGCGACGAACGGCGCAGTAGAGGGAGAAGAGAACAACGCAGGGGCGGTGCGCAGAAATAAAAGGGCTGTCTGCACCAGATGAGGCAGATGAGGGGGCACTACCACTTTTATATTTATGTTGCTTTATCTTACTTTTAAATGAGTAGCAAAGTTATTAAGAAAACATTTATCATTAAAAGTCCTATGCCAGTAAGATTGTATTAGAAAGTGACTTTTTTCTATACAACTTTATGCTTTAAAACTGAGTTGTTGAGTTTCCAATATGAATTCCGATGGGTAATACTTATGGGCTGAAATATGTGCCACCAGAAACTGAATTTGAATCATTTATATTTGAATTTGAATTGCTAAACTTGAATAATTGCATTAAAAAACTGAATTTGAATCACATCATTTGAATTTGTATTGTTTAATTTGAATTATTGCATTGAAAAACTGGATCTGAATAGTATAATTTGAAATTGAATTTTTCAAATTCAACATTATGTCTTTGCATTCAGTTCTCACAATTCAAATTCAGTTATCAAAATTCAGATTCAGTTCTCAACATTCAGATTCAAATTACTGTGACAGACAGGGTAGTTCAAGGATGAAGGAAGAACAAGTGAGCGCAGATACAGGATAATCACTTTGGTTTTTCGCCAGGAGGCAGCAGCAGAGAAAACAAACCCTAAATTTAAAAAAATGTTGTGTCCCAGAATGCGGTTTTAAGATCATTTGAGGCGAGAAATTAGTGATTTGGAATTCAAAAATGTGGTTTGTGTATTAAGATGTGATGTATTTCACCTACAGTGTTGATGAATTAACATATAAAATACTTTTAATAAATGCATATATTGTTGTTATTTTCACATTTTAAATATTTAACTTAATGTATAAATGCATGTTTATTAAAATATACAGTACCATGTGGAAAATAGATAAATTAGAGCAGTTTAGAGTAATATATATATTAGACACACACACACACACACACACACACACATATATATATATATATATATATATAAATTGTGTGTATATATATATTTAATAGTCTAGTATATATTATAGTCTCCATTATATGTAAATACATATACAATGACATTGCGACTTTAATATAAATATGACATTAATATTATACAAACGTTCACACTGTCAGGTCAAAACGTTTGCATTAAAAACAAAACACGTCAACAATAAATCTATGGATCACACCAAGTATGTAATGACGGAGCCGTCTGAACCAGCGGATCATTTTATCAGGACAGGCCGAGGTAACGCTGCTCTGTACCGGGCACTGTGCGCACCGAGCATCCACAGAGGCGGAGCTGATCACCTCCGACAGCGCCGCCACGTCATATCTTATTACACAAACCACATGTTTGGATTCTAAATGACTAATTTCTCGCCTCAAATGATATTAAAACTGCGTTCCGGGACACAGAAAAATATTTATTTCAGTTTTATATTAGTATTTTATCCTGCTGTGTTCCGCCGAAATGCATTATGGGATATATGGCTTTTCCGAGTACGCTCAAGGCCGTTTCTCAATATCCATACTTGTGTGTATGGATTTCTTGTGCGAGAACACTTCCGGATATGAGAACCGTACTCGCTGCTCGCGTTCTTGTATTGAAACAGAGCTTGGACTGAGGCTGATGGCGTTTTCACAAGTATGGAAGTACGCAAGTACGGACAAGTACGCACAAGTATGGATATTGAGAAACGGCCTATGGTGTGGGGGCATGGATGTATAATATGAACTGGATAGAGCACCGCCCCCTCTGCCTTGAAGACAATTTTTGCATGGTGGCCACTGTGGGTACTGCAACAAAAAATCCCATGGAGCCCAAAAAGCAATTTTCCCATTGACCGCAATAGTAAAAGAGACGCGTGTAAAAGTGTCCACAGGACACCTCGAGACATGGACACGGGCTTTTATAAATCTTTATATTATGTTTTTTTAATTCATGGAGTTTCATGTTTGAAAAACATTCCTAAAGGCCATAAAAAGCCCAGACAAATCGTATTTCTCAGAGTGACGTCACAGCTGTGTACGAGCACAGCAGGGCGCGGTCATGTGGCGTCTCGGGAACAGCGCTGCTGTCAGTGAACCGTACGACATAGATAGATACTTTATTCATCTCACATGAAAACTTTATGAGAAATGTGAATAAATGAAGACAATGAGGGGGTTTCGTTTACATTTTTAAAATATTATGACAAAGCAGGTTTTAGTAGTTTATTCGGCGCTCATTAACATTTACTTCCAAAGTTTTATCGATGTATTAACGAGCTGCTTTGTGGATTCATTGAGGAGAGGAGACTGACATGCTGCACTTTATCACTGTGTTCAGTCCCGGACATCGTGACACTGATGACGGTGTGGACTGTGGAGCTGTGACCGTGTGATGCACTGAGACCTGCGGTCACTTCACCACTGATTCCCGGGGAGGATGTTTGTCTTATCGTCACTATCGGTTCATAAAGTTACTGTTAAATGTGATGAATACGCGAATTATAGTTGAATACAAACGTGTTGAGTGAAATAATCGGGAGTTATAGACCTACTTTAACACGTTGTTATTGTTCCTAATAATAATTATATAAGTATATAAGGGAAATCAGACAAAAACAACACGATTCCTGTTGTTTTTGTCTGATTATAAAGTAATAGTCACGGTCCTAACCAAAATAAACCATTTTTATTGATCGTTTTAATCTTTAACTCCGTCATTGTACTTTTCAGCTTCACTATATTCACTTCGCTATCGTTGGTTTTGCATTTATTTACAAATCCATGGTTTAAAGCCGAAGTTAACGTGACGCCGGTATTCATTAAATCCGCTAGCACACGTCATTAGCATACTCCCATCATGCCTTTCGCTGTTCATGTACGCGCCGAGCAAGTCGATAACGGGGACGGCTCGTTCACATAGCCGAAAGGAATGATGGTAGGAACACTACTGCGCATGCTCTATGGGCCCCATAACCGGGAAATAAACGCGGAAGTCAAAAATGACGCTAATGACGTGTGCTAGCGGATTTCATGAATACCGGCGTCACGTTAACTTAGGCTTTGAACCATGGATTTGTAAATAAATGCAAAATCAACGATAGCGAAGTGAATATAGTGAAGCTGAAAAGTACAATGACGGAGTTAAAGATTAAAACGATCAATAAAAATTGTTTATTTGGGTTAGGACCGTGACTATTACTTTATATGTGTTACAGGAATCGTGTTGTTTTTGTCTGATTTCCCTTATATACTTATATAATTATTATTAGGAACAATAACAACGTGTTAAAGTAGGTCTATAAGTCCCGATTATTTCACTCAACACGTTTGTATTCAACTATAATTCGCGTATTCATCACATTTAACAGTAACTTCATGAACCGATAGTGACGATAAGACAAACAGCCTTCCCGGGAAACAGTGGTGAAGTGACCGCAGCTCTCAGTACGTCACACGGTCACAGCTCCGTAGTCCACACCGTCATCAGTGTCACGATGCCGGGACTGAACACAGTGATAAAGTGCAGCATGTCAGTCTCCTCTCCTCAATGAACCCACAAAGCAGCTCGTTCATACATCGATAATACGTTTGAAAATAAATGTTAATGAGCGCCGAATAAACAACTAAAACCTGCTTTGTCATAATATTTTAAAAATGTAAACGAAACCCCCTCATTGTCTTCATTTATTCACATTTCTCATGAAGTTTTCATGTCGTTCGGTTCACTGACAGCAGCGCTGTTCCCGAGACGCCACATGACCGCGCTTTGCTGTGCTCGTACACAGCTGTGACGTCACTCTGAGAAATACGATTTGTCTGGGCTTTTTATGGCCTTTAGGAATGTTTTTCAAACATGAAACTCCATGAATTAATAATATAGAATATGAAGATTTATAAAAGCCCGTGTCCATGTCTCGAGGTGTCCTGTGGACACTTTTACATGCGTCTCTTTTACTATTGCGGTCAATGGGAAAATTGCTTTTTGGGCTCCATGGGATTTTTCGTTGAAGTTACCCACAGTGGCCACCATGCAAAAATTGTCTTCAAGGCAGAGGGGGCGGAGCTCTATCCAGTTCATATTATACATCCATGGGTGGCCTCTCGCTGATCTACACTCCAGAGCAGAAGGGGGCGGTAGTGCACCTGCAGATGGATGCCAACCGCCGTAAAATTTCAAAAAAAAAGAAGAAGAAGGAAGTCCGGGTTTGGTTTAGCAGCACCATTTCTCCATTTGTGACTAAGAAAAGGCCTTGCTAACCCCGACGTGTGAAGGTACCGTGTTCTATGTTCTAATCTATTACACTTAAAAATCTGGATATTTTATATACATACTTTTGTTTCCACGTGCCTGGTCATTTTATAGTCGTCGGTAACCGCAACGAATAATCTGGAATTTAGCATTCGAGAAAGATAACGGCTAACGTCAACAGCTAATCAGAGCAGCTAGCCAAGTAAGCTACACTTGGTAGCTTAGTGTGCACGTAAATACAACACTATAAACACATCTGACAATACTGGTCTTACATCAGTTATCTGGGTAATACACCGTCGTAGTTTAAAAGCACCGAGCTTCTAAATTACTGCCAATGTAAAGTGTTAGTCTTTGATTAAATGTGATTGAGTAGCACAAAGAGAGGGGGTACTTAAAATGGATGGCTTTGCCTTTTTCTGAGATTGAAAAATCGATTTGTTATAAACTGTGATCAATTGTCTAATCATTAATGACCGTTTGTAGTTCTCAAGAGAGGAACTATATCATTAGCAACCCTAACGCTCTTCATAATCCCCAAATGTGTTGCTGATATTATTGTTATCATTATTTTTTTCTCAAAGTCTCCTGTACCGTTATGGCCAAACGTTTGTTTTTTGTTATAGTTGGGGAAAAAAAAATTTAAAAGCTCATTTGAATGAACATATCTTGCAATAATTATTATATGTATGTTTGATTAGCTAGCCTTACATTCTACTTTTTCTCTCGCTCTTGCACTATATTACACAGCCATAAATAATTGTATCAGTTATCTTGGAATTGTGTAGAAATGTCTGCTGTGATGCAGCCTACAGCCTCACTGATAGTCTTCTTAAAACACACTGTTGTGTCTTATGTTGCACTAGGTCAATGAAGTAAGTTGTTTTTACGTTGTCATGACAATTAGGATTAACTGTACATGTTGTTTTGCTCTGATAGGTCTGCTATCCAAGCAACTGAGAGATTCCAAGTGACCATTTCCAATGATTAGAGAGAATTATGGACAACCATACCGCAAACAAGAACCAAATACCCTGTCAGTCATGGATGGGTCCGAATGGCTGGTCCACAACTTCAAGTCAAAGACCCCTCCTCAACCCACTGGGCAGCTCACAGCATCTCAGCTATGAACACCTGCAGGTGTCCGCTCAGAGCTGTTTGAGTGAGCCCAATGCCTCAAACAACTCCCATCATTCTGCCATGTACAAAGTCTCCCACATCAGCAACAACCCATCATCCACATCATTATTTGCCAACACTGCTATTCCGAGTGCCTCCTCCCTCGTTTCCTTTGCTCAGCAAAGCCCTCACATTTCAACAGCTCTGCTAACATCAAACCCACAAAAAACTTTACCTCCTACATCACATCCTCAACTTAATCAAGGATTACTCAGTGGGTCCCAGCATTTAGCTTTTCTTTCACCCCATGACCCCTACAAAGACCCATTTCCATCTCCATTGACCAGCCAGGGTTTACCAGGTGGGATTCAAGGTCTGCCTATGAGCCTTCCATCATGTGGGCAGCGTATCAACACATCTCAGACTCTTTTGGAAAGACCTAATATGGAGTCTGTTGGTGCTGCTGAAATGTACCCTCACAGCTATGGCCCGTCCACTTCTCAGGAGCAACCACAGTGGACACCTTCAGCTCACTGTGTGGGTAAGGACTGTGTTACCATCATGCATTTATTTTCACTTTCAACGGAAGTGTGTTTGATTGTGTTTATTCAGCTTTTCACCTTTAGTGGACAAGAAGAATTCTGTAATATAATATATTAATATACAGTATAATATCTGGTATTAGCATGGTGTATGTTTCCTCCAGCTTCCTTTCACAGTGTCTGTCTTCTCAGGGGCTGTGAACAAACCTGTCGTCAGTACCGCTGCTCATTCTAACCGTCAGCCATCACAGAAGAGCACGATCGCACTGGTGAGGAAATTCACAGAAAACACCAAAACATACCAAAAGTGTTGTTTGTCTCTCTGTTTTTTCCTCACAAATATCTTTACAAAAAAAAAAAACCTTGGTCAATTGAATTTACACAAGCATTTACCAGAACAAGACAGAGAGGGAGAGCATGCACAGTGTCAGTACACTCCCTTATCTCACAAGGTTAATAATACACTGCTGATAACAAGTCCCTGAGGATCTTTTGTGTATGTAATAGGGCTGAACGATATGGCCAAAATGTCATATCTCGATATTCATTCCAGATATCTCGATATCGATACGATACGACTACAGGTTCGGTGAAAACCAAGCATTTTTCAGAAAAATAAAAACATTATACAAAAGACTGTGGAAACTTTCCACATGGAAAGTGCAGTTTTATTGATGAGAACTCACTGCCAGTCATCAACATTAACATAAAGTCACCAAAGAATAAATAAAAAATAATTTTTCATCATCATCACATTTTTTACTGCAGCTCTGCTTTAATGTCCGATGCGTTATCAGTCATCACGCAAACCTGTTGGTCCTCCTTCAAGTCCCAGTCTGCTAATGCACCTCTCATCTCCTGCGCTATATTATCACCTGTATGCTGCCCGGGGAAGAAGGACGTCTGCAGACAGCGGCTCTTGAGTTCGGAGTTTGTTGTAATAAAATGGATTGTTAAACTGATGTAAGGTTCGGTTGTCCGGCTTGACCACAGGTCCGTGGTTGCGGCGAAATGATCGATGATTTATGTTTTGGCACAAAATCGCCTCCGGCCTCATTATCTTCCGCTCTCATGTCGCTTTTCTTTCTTTTTTTTTTTTGATTTTCCCACTGTATGTCGTGTGTGTGCGTCTCAGTCTCCGTCTCCCTCCCGCCCTCCTATGTTTGTCATTGGTTTGCTTCAGCTGTCGATCCACAGCAAGCATGAAATAAGGTTTGTGATTGGCTGGCCGTAGTGGTGCATTCAAGGGCAATCGTAAAAAAGATGTTTATTGTGACTGCCGGAGTTGTACATGCAGGGCTAGCGCGGGGGAAAATATATATTGTTTATATCGTCGCTTTTTTGATATTAATATCTTGAATGTTTATATCTCGATATCGATACGATAACGATATATCGTTCAGCCCTAGTATGTAATGTCATTTCAACCATCCTTTACTTTTTGAGTTATGCCACTCACAAACAGACTTACAGAGAAATATTGACAAAAACAATGAACAGTTGAAAATCCCTTGGAGATTTCAATCAAAAACAATCTGCTCAAAAAAAGTTGAGCAGAACTTTTGTGTTTTTCTTATCTTTGAATTTTGACTTGCTTTCAGCCCACCAATAAGAGGCAGCGTTCAGTTATTTTACATCACCGGGCACAGCTACTTAAACAACTGGCAGAGATGAATAAACTTGTAAGTGTGATAGCATTTTATTTTTTTATTTTTCATGTTATATGTATACATATTTGCTACCCAGTATAACTGCAATATCAGTATGATCATGTTCATGATCATACTGACATTTCATCTGACTTGACTTTGTCCCCCTTAAAGCTGGATTTAATCCCTCCAGAAGACATCAGTGAGCGGGAGTCTGTAAATACAGCTGTTCAGGTAGGTCCATCTCTGTTTTGACATTAAAATAGCAGCTGAACATTCAATCCTATTCAAAGATTTTATCTTCTTTTTCTTGTTTATTTTGCTTCTTTAGTCACAGCTCTCAGCAGATTGTTCATCGCCTGCATCCTTTGATGAACACAATGATCACATTTCAACAGAAGCATCAGAGGTAGCTACGTAGCATTTTGGGGGAGTTGGGTTGGAGGTTGCTTGTTCAGTTCATAAGAAATAATATAAATTACCTGTTATTATTGAGTCATTTTGGACTAAAAATGAAATAAATTACTGATGGCGCTGAATAGACGTTTTCTTAAAGCAAGAATTGTTTTTGTTCGCAAGATGACTTGTAGTTGATGCGATAATGGATTGTAAACTTGCATAAAGTTGTTTTAACCTTTCCTCAGAAAACGGAGGAGCCATCATCAGAGGATGGCACTGATCCTGATTACTCACCAAGTGGTGATGGCGACTCGTCTGATGTGCAGTCTGACTCTGACTGGTGCTCTTCAGAAGAATCTGTGCATAGCTCTTCCTCTCTCTCCTTGGATGATGAACCTCCTCAAGTCAAAAAGAATGCTAAATCCTCATGTTTTTTGTCCAAGGACAAAAGTGCAAAAAAGTCTCCTCCAGTTAAATGGAAGACGTCCTCTGAAATTGTTGTGTTGCCAGCCTCAAAGGTGAAAGCTCACCGTGACTACAACAAGAAGAACTACTGTCTGTTTTGCTCCCAGCCACAAACCAAATTATCAAGGCATTTAGAGAGAGTTCACAGTGACAGAGCCGAGGTTGCAGTTGCATTTCAGTACCCCGTCATGTCCAGAGAAAGAAAAAAGATCTGGAGGAATTTAATGAACCAAGGGAACTTTTTACATAATAAGGATGTTTTGAGAACAGGAAAGGGACTCCTTGCTGTCCAGAAAAGGCCCCCCAAACCAGGAACAGCTAAAGACTTTCTTCACTGTCTTCATTGTCACGGTCTTTTTTTGAGGAAAGCTTTGAACAAACACATGAGAAAATGTCCAGAGAAAGTCAAGACTGAGAATGAGTCTCAGTTTGGAAACAAGCGTGTGGCTTCACGATGTGCACTTGAAATCTTAGATCTTGGCATAAGTGATGGCTTTAAGTCCATCCTTTGTGAAATGATATATGATGATGTGACACAAGCGGTCATTGATGACGAGATTCTCTTGCAGTTTGGGGAGCAAATGTTTAATCATTACGGCGCTGATGTGAAGAAGCATGATTATATTAGACAAAACCTTCGTCAGATAGCAAGACTTGTTCTTGAAGCTCAAAAAACCACCCCTCTTAGAAACCTGGAGGACTTCTTTTACCCCTCAAGCTTCCGACATGTGGTGTCCGCAGTCAAAGTCCTGGCAGGTTATGACCCAGAAACCAAAACATTCCGCGTTCCCACACTAGCACTCAAACTTGGCTATCACCTACAGAAGGCCTGTAGCATTGTGGAGAGTAATGCAGTCAAGTCTGGTGATGAAAATCTGGCAAAGTCTGCACAAAACTTTCTATCTGTGTACCAGAAGAAATGGAATATGCTTGTTTCATCAGGTGCATTAAAAGATATCAAAGAAACAAAAATGTCCACCGATAAGGAAGTGCCATTCGCTCAGGATGTAAAGCTCCTGAATTCACACTTGGAGACTGCCCATGAACTGGCAGAGAAAAACCTCATAGACAACACCACGGTGGAAAACTATGCTGCTCTGGCCAAGGTTCTTCTTGCTCGTGCAATTGTTTTCAACAGGAGAAAACCAGGAGAGGTAGCAACCATTCAGCTGACAAGTTTCATGTCACGGAAAAAGTCTGAGATGCTGGACAACATGGACGTCGCTGTCACAGACTTAGAAAGAAGAATGTGTGGGTTTTTTACTAGAATTGACATAAGAGGGAAATGTGGAAGAATGGTTCCTGTCCTGTTAAAGCCCTCATTCGTGTCAGGTTTGGAGCTTCTTGTAAAGACTCGGGAGACGATTGGAGTCCCAAGTGAGAATCTATACCTCTTTGGCCGACCAAGTGTGCTGACTGCCTACAAAGGGACAGACTGTGTTCAGAAGTATGTCAAAGAATGTGGTGCTAAGAACCCTGAAGCAATGACCACAAGAAAGATTCAGAAACATTACACAACAATGCTACAGCTGATGAACATGGATGATGAGGAGGCCAACCAAATCTTCGGTCCTAATCATCAAGTCCATAGCCTACATCAGAACAACGACATGCAGCTGTATGGTGGGGAAAGCATCTCTGAAGGTAATGTAAAGACTTAAAAACTACAACAATTATGACAAGTGATTTTGTCAAACACCTTTGTCCCCCATGATTAAGACTAATATCATGACATACTGTGATTAAAAAACATGCAATATCAAACTACAGTGGTAAAGAGTGCACACAAAGTGCAGAGGACCCCATTTAAACTGAAGGAGTTAGAATTATTTCATTAATATTTTGATTGTGGATTAATTGGTGTTTCACAACTCTCAACCAAATTTTCAGTTTACTTGTTAATTGTTCATGTCCTCCTAGTGTCAGCCCCAAGCCCAAAACAATGTGGGGTGGGTTGGGAATGCTGTATCCTGTGTAAAAATCTCTGCCACATAAAATATGTTGATTACTGATAAAGCAGGCGCTTTGCTGTGGTGGAAAAAACAATGTCTACATTATCTCAATCTAAAATCTGTCAAACTAATAACTGATTATTTTCCAATACAGGAACACTACAGCCTGAAACAGGACAAGCTGTATGGCGTCACAAGATGCTCTGCGCGTCAAGTTATGGACATGTGAACTTAAACGGTCAACAAACACAGGGAGCAACAGCAGGTACCAGTACAAGTGTTCTTCCAAACTCCAACTCAACATTAGTGATGGAGAGATTTCTGTCTTCCCAGTGATGTACACTGTGTCAAACTTCAGTTGGATATAGTAATAATGATAAGAAGTTTTTGTGTGTTAAATAAAGAAGACTCAAAAAGTGTTCATAACAGAACTACTGACCTCGGAAGTGAACTTGCAGTGCAGAAACAAGACATAATCCACCACTTCACCAAATTGTCATGTTGATGAGCTAAAGCTTCAAGACTTTTTCACTTGCCAACCCCCTTTGTATTCTTATTCACTCAAATTCACACTGTTTAAATGGACACCATTCATTTCACTATTCACTTATTCTGATTGTCCAAGTTAAATTCATATATCCGCGTGTTAGAGAATATGGTGTGATGTTATGTTGACTCACATCAACATAACATCCGCTGCTGTGAAACATGGTAAAGGATGTTATCTTAGGAAATACACATAAACTACATAATGTGACTCGTAAGTCTCTACATGTAGATGAAGGTTATCAGAAAATCTTGCTTATATGGCAGTCTTATTCACCTTATATCAGGTCATTGTCTGCCTCCATCTGCATGTGGACATTTCTTATACCACATACATTATGTTGCCAAACAAATGTGAGTTTATGACTCGAGTTCCTTTCTCTCCACAGAGGTTCAACACAAGGGCCATCATAAATGGGAAGAAGCAGAGGTCCGTGCTGTAGAACGACACATGATGCATTTCATTTTAGAGCACAAGGTGCCTCAGAAGAATGACTGCGTTCAGTGTCTTGAGGCTGAGTCAAAAGCACTGAGCACCCGTTCATGGAAGGGTGTAAAGGACTATGTCAGAAACAGGATCACAGCCCTAAAAAGAGAAAGTGGCATTTTCCAGGTTTCACCTGCAAACGGCAAAAGAG
The DNA here is from genome assembly GCF_963457635.1 of Microchirus variegatus. NCBI lineage: Eukaryota > Metazoa > Chordata > Actinopteri > Pleuronectiformes > Soleidae > Microchirus > Microchirus variegatus. The sequence goes on from NC_139819.1 coordinate 19,362,546, forward strand.
CCAGGCAAGTGGAGCCAGAGCAGAGTAGTGGACATACTGCACAAACTGGACATAGTGAACTTGGTGAACATAGTGGACATTTTCCACACTTCTAGAGAACTGCATTTCAGAGAAAGCTTAAGTAATTTCATTGTTTATGCTTGAGGTCGATAGTTTTTACTTGTTTCCAGTCATCAGTGTTGTTGATTATGTCTCTGTGTGATTTTATTTCATCGTTATTCACCTCATTAAGAGGTGTTAAACAGATTTAGCAGCAGGATGTTTTCTGGAGCTCGACGTTTACTTCATAAGTTATCTAGTATAATGTATTTTGTTCTGTTTAGTATCTGTTTTTGTTGACATTGTTACACGTTTATCAAGGATAGTGTCAATGATAAAATGATATTCTACCAGTTTATTTGAATTATAATTCAAAAAACATCCATCTGTAGTTTGAGTCTTTGTACAATAAACGACAACAAAAACACTGCTATATTAGTCTTTTTAGTCTAATTAGAATTTTCTTACAATTATTACTGACAAAAATATTTTACCTAGTAAATTTGGAGTGGTGGGCAGTAATTGTTAAATATTTTACAAATGGCTTTTCTATGCTTTTTCATGGTAGTTATAGGTCACACGTGTAAATAATACAATTCATAATGGCTAGTACAATTTAGCTTGCTCTTCTGTTCACTGTCCTGAAGTGAGTCATCATTATTGTTCTCATTATATTATTATCATCAGTGCTTCCACTGCTAAATAATTATATACAATTAAATGTATAAATGCCCCAGAATATAATTGGGGGCAGAAGTTGAATTAAATCAGTATAACTAATTACATTTGATTATTTTACTGTAATAGTTATTTTTGTTGTCTCGTATTTTTTTTTTTTATGTTTATTTCTCGTGTAATGACAGGTGTCATGTGCTTTTATTTTGTAGGGACAAGCGGAAACCGTCGTGGCTATTGCTAACATGTTACTAACGTTGCGGCCAAGCTCGGTTTGGTGCAGAGAAGCTGCTACTGCGTGTCTGAAAACACGACATTAAGGATGAAACAGTCCATCGTCTGCTTGTCATTTGTCGTCTGTCAACAGTCGTTTATCTTCCGTCGATGCTGAGGTGGAACATGATGACATTAATCACGTTAACGAACACACTAAATTCCACGGTTTCCATTGATGAGCGAAGGTAGAGTCGAGTGTCTTTATGTTACACCGTTGTTTTTGGCTAAAGCTAACTGTGTTTATTATTGTCTGTATATAAGTTGGTTCATATTTGAACGTTTGTCACAATTGAAATGGTCACAATCATAGATATAATAAAGAGTAGATATCTTGTCCGCGCTGCCGGCCAATGGAGTCGAACGTCCGCACCACCTTGTCACAGTCAACTCGCTCACCCATAACGTGTTGTAGTGGTACATGGACTTTTAAAATAACCATAACTTGCTCAATTTTCTACCGATTTTCAAACTGTTTGGTTTGTTATAAACGTCAGAATAATTATAACATTGGGCTTTAAATAACATTAAACAGAACAGAAAGGTGCAATGAATGTAGTCACACACAAGGGTATGTATGTTAAATCAATATATGGGCTACTAAAACTCAGGATACAGAATGGCATGAGATATGTGTATACTTTTATATAGGAATATTTCTAATATAATACAATAATTTGAATTATTACATGTTTAGTTTAAACATGTAATAATTCAAATTATTGGATTATATTAGTAATATTACTATTACAATCTTTTGAATTATTACGTGTTTAGTTTAAACATGTAACAATTCAAATTATTGTATTATATTAGTATTATTATTAGTATTCTTTTTATAAAAGTGACATTTATTTGCAATAAAAAAAGGTTCAAGATTTCCCTTCACAAATATACATCAAGAAATGCTGCATGTTGAGGACAGAAATGAAAAAAAAATGACCCAAAAAACACTGTGAAATCAATAATAATAAATAATATTTATTAAATGATAATGATTAACAATAGAGAAGAATATAAAGTAATGGGAGGGTGGTGTAAATCAGTAAGTGGAAGGGAACCAAAATTGATGAAAACCAAACAAAAAGCCAAAACAGAGAGAGACAAATACACACCTAAATGATCATATTTATGGGGTAATTGTATGCATGTATGTAATTTAAGAATAAGATAACCACACTAAAAACAGAAACATTCAGTGATTGTGTAAACAAACATATTCTAAAAAGCATTGTATCAACAAAAATCTTGCAATACTATTGTCATAGCCCCACTGTTCCTGTGTAACAGGACCTGTATTGTACATACTTCCACTAAGTAACTAACAATTATCCTAAATTTAAATCATAATTTTACAAAATCCTACAGGTGAAAGGTGATCACACGGGTTCTCGTTTCAACATCCGTAGGCTGACACAAATAAGCTGCACGATTAAGTCGTTTTCCGAAGAGAAATTTCAACATGTTAAAGCATCCAGAATTAAACGTTTATAACGTTTGTAAGAAACAAACCGTTTGTAAATCTGTCAAGATTTCACCGAGATAAAAGTATTCACGTGTGTGCAGATCACTAACTTACCTCAGGTTCCCAGAGATCCCACCAGAGAGATGGACTGGGGCAAGATGGCCACCAGTGCTGACGTTCAACACTCCGCCGTAAGACATCTACCCTTTATTATATCTATGGTCACGACCCTTTTCAAATGGACGTCAGACAACTTCCGTTTTGGGGCGAAGCAGGGTTTCAATCTTGCCTTTTGTAAATATACAGAATTTTGTTTAGTGCTGTCCTGTGTTACCGCATCTTCAATAGTATCTTTCTCAGCCTTTGTTGTCCTCAACTAACCTTTGCCTTAACTTAATGTGTGCAGCTTTTTTTTATTGATTGTGGCTCCTAAAATAGTGACACGAGACTGAGAAACACACGACACCCACAGTAGAACTTAGTGGGATACTGCAAAGTCTGCAACCGCAGCGTAACACAACACAAGAGAAAATTGAAGCCTAAAATCCTATTTTATAAAAGCCTGGAGATAATGAGGCTCCTCGTTTTTCTTCATTGACATGTGACAGCATGCTCTCACTGAGACTGAGTGGTGAACAGAGTTTGACACTGTTCCAAAACAATGTTAACGATAGATGAGAGAGAGCTCAGCATTACACATGAAGGCTAAACAATACTAAACTATATTCGAGGCACGACTCAGTAACAACTAGGGCTGTAAAAAACATTTTATTTTAACAACATTTACTTATATAACAACTTAATGTAACATTTAATAACAATATTTTGGAACACTGTGAACAGATTTGAACATAAATAAATAAATAACCAAAGATTTCTCTCTTTTCTGTAACAAAACAATACTGTTGGAAAAATACAAAGTAAATGATCAATCAGACTGGGATTTGTCCCCAAAGCATGCTGGGAAGTGTAATTCTTCATGAGAAGATGAGTTTTGAGTTTTGTTCCGGTGGAAATAACTTGTTTTGATAAACAGCAAAGGTAAGACAACATTTCCACTTATATTTCTTGGAAGTCAGTTGTTGTTTTGCTCTTATTTTGGGGCTGGATACGTGAATCTTGTTCGTAGAGTGATAAAAATGTTACCGTTAGAATCTGTGGATTCTCCGTTGTTTACATAATCCCACTGACGCTCCAGTCCCGCTTTTAAACATGTGCGCTGTAGCGGTTTTTTTCACCTCCTGTGTTTTAACTGTGTTTGGTGAACATAAGAATGGTTTATATGAGCTCTGAGTATCGTTACAGCCCTAGTAATAACTGTGAAGTAGAATAATAGATAAAGCAACAGCTTAATATTTATAAAGCTACCATAGCAACTTAATCTTAACTTAACTAATTGATTATGCGAGGACATGTTGCCTACGTTAAGTTATTATCCTCGAATCTCTGCTAACGTCAAAGCTAAGAAGACAAAACACTTCCCTTCGTAATGGAGGCTGGACACTTTGACAGTGTTATGGGAGCTTGAGGAGTGACTGTGTGAAGTCTATTTTGTGAACACCGCTCAGTGAGATAGCAAGTCAGGATGCACTGCTTCGCTCCAAAACGGAAGTTGGGTGATGTCATGTGAAAAGGGGTCTAAAACATGGATGTATAATATGAACTGGATAGAGCACCGCCCCCTCTGCCTTGAAGACAATTTTTACATGGTGGCCACTGTGGGTACTGCAACAAAAAATCCCATGGGGCCCAAAAAGCAATTTTCCCATTGACCGCAATAGTAAAAGAGACGCCTGTAAAAGTGTCCACAGGACACCTCGAGACATGGACACAGGCTTTTATAGATCTTTATATTCCTTATTTTTAATTCATGGAGTTTCATGTTTGAAAGACATTCCTGAAGGCCATAAAAAGCCCAGACAAATCTTATTTCTCAGAGTGACGTCACAGCTGTGTACGAGCACAGCCAAGCGCGGTCATGTGGCGTCTCGGGAACGGCGCTACTGTCAGTGAACCGTACGACATGAAAACTTTATGAGAAATGTGAATAAACTAACACAATGAGGGGTTTCGTTTACATTTTTAAAAATATTATGTCAAAGCAGGTTTTAGTTAATTATTCCTCGCTCTAATCTTTAACTACGTCATTGTACTTTTCAGCTTACTGTATTCACTTCACCATCATTGGTTTTGCATTTATTTACAAATCCATGGTTTAAAGCCAAAGTTAACGTGACGTCGGTATTCATGAAATCAGCTAGCGCACGTCATTAGCGTTCTCCCATCATGCTTTTCGCTGTTCATGTACGCGCCGATCAAGTCGATAACGCGGACGGCTCGTTCACATAGCATTAGAGGCATTATGGGCACTACTGCGCATGCTCTATGGGCCCTGTAACCCGGAAATAAATACGGAATTCAAAAACTTTTTTGGCATATGCGCTGGGTGAGCAGCTTCATAGGAATGAATGGAAGCAAAGGGGCAGTGCTCTATCCAGTTCATATAATACATCCATGTCTATTATGGATTTGTATCGACTTTCTAGATCCCGCCTTCATATAAAGAGTCACACCTATCAGTGATGGTTATGGATGATGATGGACATCCCCATACCCAATCAGAGACAGACATTCTGCCAGGGGGTGGGACAGAACGGCTGGTCCACAGTGTCACTACCAGAACTCCTCTGCAACCCTGTACCCAGCATTCAGGATCTCAGCCTGGGGTCGTCCTCTGACCAGAGCTGCCAGAGCCACCTCGACACCCTCAACAACCTCTCACCCTATCACAATTTGGGCTTAGCTAATCATGATGAACAGTCTGGGCAGCATTTTATTCTCAATGCTCACGTTTCACCCGTGGCTCCACATGCAAGCCAAGCTAGAACTCCACCTCCATGTTCTCTGCCTCTTTTGAACACAGGAACACAGCCCTGCAAACAGATGTCACTGTTATCTCCTCACACACCTCACCAGGCAACATCAGACAAGGGTTCACAGAATGGACCTCTGTTTCCACATCGAAATCATCTGCACATGAATCCACAGTGTACACCATACACTGCTCATCATGCAAGATATATCCACAGTCCTGCCATCCAGCAGCCTTCTCGGTGGACACTTTCTCCACACTCCAGAGGTAGGTTCACATGAAGCTTCAGGCCAATACACCAGTATTTATTTTTTAAAGCAACATAACAAAGGATTACCAAACTTCAAATAATGTCTCCAAAGATAACTTTGGAGGAATGTCATCCTGTCAAAGCCTGAGCAGGTCTGCATTGCCTGTTGTGGCACTATGGATCTTCTGATTTCAGGTCATTGCCATAAATACAACTATAATTTTCCACTTTATGAACTGTCTCAATATCATACTCGTCAGCATAGAATAGTGCCATAATGTTCATACCAAGTACATTTGATCAAATTCAGGCAGATGACAAGATGAACGAGTCTCATTGAAACAAATGTAATCAGGCTCAAGAGAGCGTAGGAGCACATTCTAAAGTTCAGTTATTATAAAGAGTTGAGGCTGAGCATCCTCTCCTCAGACAGGTGTCATACCAAAACCAGCCTCTGTAGCCATCAATGGGTAATTCCCTGACAGGTGAAAGTCCTTCCCTATTGGTTGTTTTTGTAGCGTGCTCCATTGGAACTGGATCTGGTTCTGGGTTGCACTGCAAAGCCCCGTGAAGCAGTTATTCCACCTCAACCATTAAAAGGTCCTGTGAAATACGAGAGTGCAGGCGAGGTAGGAAGAGTGGAGTCATGTCAATGCTTCGTGGATGCACAGCGGAGCACAGTGTTTTACACAAACTTCCAGCCTCAGAGGATTTGTGTGTCCAGTGGATATATTTTATGTATGAAAAAAATGTGCCGGATAAAGTCAGCAAACGTGTGTTTGTTTGTTCGCACCACTTTGCATCAGAGTGTTATGTGAACCTCGGTCAGTACAATTCTGGAGAAGCAGAAGACTGAACCTGAAACGGGAGCAGTACCAACTGTCCGTGGGGAGACTGCAGTGGAACAAAGTGTAAGTATACTTCGCATGCTTAGTTTGTCATTGTTCGCCTAACGCGAGCAATGAAAGTCTTCGCGGTGTCAGTGCAGTAGGCTGACTGAAATGTACTGTGGTGTTTTTGTGCTCTGGGAAATTGGCTTTAGGTTTGTATGCTTATTAATCAATAATTAAGTGTCATGTTTGTATGCTTCGATGCTGGCACGAGCAGAGACGTGGCCTCTGGCCTAACAAACAGTAATAACTTCTAATAAGGTATGTTTACTTTGTCATTGCTCGTGTAACGCCAGCTAAGGCTAAATGCGGTTAGCTTCAGAAGCCCAAGAGTGACGTCTGTTGTTTTTAGAGACTCACGGAAAGTGTTTTCCGTGTCAGGTTAGGTTAGTGGGTTGACTCGGTGAAATATACTGTGATGTGTTTTTGGGGTTGGGGAAATTGGCTTTACGTTTGTATGCTTATCAAGTACTGTATGCTTTGCTGCTAGCACGAGCAGAGACGATGATGTAGCTGGTCATGTATGTAAATTCCTATGCTAGAAAAACACCTTGAACGCACCAGTTACGTGCAGCTAGGGAGTGACATGTGTGAATCAATAATATGAGCAGCGAGCAATTGAAAGCATGGCAGAAAGGTAACAAAAGAAGGACAATATCAGTTAACTGGAAACATTTCGGCTTCATTTTGAAGCAAAAGTAAATTGTTTGCAAAGTTTCTCGCGCTGTCGTGTCTGCTCCTCAAGGCAACACGACCAACTTATTCTATCATAAAGTGCTCTATGACGAGGCGATAAAGCTCGTCAGTCAGCGCCACCACAACACAGTCCTCTATTAAGGACACTCTTTACCATGCCGTGTTTATTAATCGTGATTTCAATATCAATCAAATTAATCTTTTTTGTTATTACGTATGGACATACAGCCACACCAAAGTAAGCCAGTTATGCAGCCAAATAATGTAAATCATTAATTTAAAAGAAACCGACTAATGTTTACATGTTAAATACAAAGAGGTGATAAAAGAATTCCTACATTTGAAAATAAATCGCCATTGTCTGAATATTTTGGGAATATGTACAATGTGTTCTTATTCTGATTTAGCATTGTATTCTTTTGCCTCCCAACACTTTACCTGGCAGGAATGCACTTCGATTAAAATACAGACCGTCTACAGGAAACAAACTGATGGTGAGCTGCTGTTCAAGTGGAAGAAAGGAGAATGCACAGCAAAGCCAGTGAAAGAGCAACCAACGTTCAGTAAGTTTTCTTTTTAACTTTTTATTGAAAGTCACACTAAAAAATGTTAAGGTCAGAAAATGTGTGTAAACAAAACAAATATATAAATTACACTAGTAAAATAAATAAACACAACAAATTAAATACAATATTGCACTTTCTATTATTGCAGACAACGTGGATGAAATAGTGGACCTGGTGTTGGAGAAGGTGTTTCTGGAGCCTGGTCCATACACAGATGCAGTTATGAGAATGTCCATCCCTGAAGATCGCTCTGCACAGTTTGAGAGGCCGGACAAATAGGAGGTGATGGAGCGATTTGTGACGAGGTTCAGTCAAGGGCCGGTCTGAACCCCACATAGATGTCTTCAGCCTCAGGGAACTCTCTCCGTAGCACCACACAGCTGGCAGTGGCACACAAAGTTTTCCTCCCAGAAAACTGTAACGGCTGAACAGAGTGTGTATAAATGTTTAGTTGTACATGTACATTTTTTACTTTAGTTTAGTTTACTGTTTTATTTCTGTCACATAATGTAAACATGTCAATAAAGTGTGCTGAGTGTGAATTTGAGTTTGTTCAGAAATGTAAATGTGTTTGATATGTAACATTTTAACAATAGTCAAACTACCTTTAGAAATGGAAAATAAGGAATGGAACAAAGTTGCAAAATGTAATTTATATACGTGTATTGTTACTACAAGAACAAAAGAAAATACAAAAAGAACTTACTGTTCATTCCTCTGATGCGTAAAGGCCCAAATTAGTAATAAGTAAACAAGTAAAAAAATAACAATAGTAAATTAAAATAATGATAGCAATAAAAACAATAAATAAAAATAAATAACCAATCAACTTGCTGCACACCTTGCAAAAATGTACAACATGCAAAAAACACTAATAACACAAAATCAAAACAAAATACTCTTCTTTTTCAAAGAACAAAACAGTGCTATACTCCCTCAGCACAACATTTATCATACAGGACTGCAACTCTGCTGAAATGTTTACGTGACGGCAACACGTAACGCTTGTGAGGGCAACACGTAACGCTTGTTCAAAGTATGAACAAGTGTCTTGAATCCTGGGTTGCTTACTGATGCTTACATGTCCCCCGCTACCATGTCACAGCCTCCGTTATCTCCTGATGTCGTGGTGGGATATGGGGCAGCATTGTAAAGAGTCTCTCAATGTCAGAGCGCAACCCCACCACAGCACTCCGAGTTGTGGAGATGTCCACTCTCGCACTGAACATTCCCCATGCCAAGGAGAGCATTCCAATTGTCATGAACGTGAATATGTACTATATCCAGTGCAGCAAGGCACAAGACTTGCCACTTTTCTGTGCTGTGCAGTAGTTATTAACTCATACCATTTGAGTATTCCTGATTTGATAAATAATTGATTTGTATGTTCTCTGTAATTGGCATAATGTATAATTCTCAGAGCCCTTTTCTGGAGTATTAGCAGTGGGTGTGTGTTACCTTTATAAGTGTGTCCCCAGACGTCTGCACAATATTGAAGATGAGGAGAGATTAGTGTGCAATACAACAGATTTTTTTGTACCTTCCAAAGTATGGACACACTTCTGGCCAGCTTGCTTTTTAAGTGTCTTATATACGGCTTCCAACTTAACATTTCATCAATAATCACTCCCAACACTTTGTGCTCATTAACCCTTTCAATTTCCACTCAATTAACTTGAATGTTGATACTCTTCTTGTATCCTTTTATCCCATACAGCATATATTTAGTTTTCTCTAAATTTAGTGATAGTTTATTTATGTTGAACCACACATGAAGTTTGGCCATTTCATTATTGACTGTTTCCACTAATTGATTCAAATCATCCCCAGAGCAGAAGATGTTTGTGTCATCCGCGAATTATATTAATTTCAGAATATTGGATACTTTGCATATGTCATTTATATATAGTATTAACAGTTTTGGACCCAGAACTGACCCCTGTGGGACCCCACAAACTATGTCCAAGCACGTTGACGTGTTATCACCTATTTTAACATATTGGGATCTGTTGTGTAAGTAGCTCTTGACCCATTCCAGTGCTATACCTCTGATACCATATCTCTCTAGTTTATCTATCAAGATATCATGGTTAATGGTGTCAAATGCTTTTTTAAGATCTATAAAGATCCCTATTGAATGTAGTTTTTAGTCAATTGCATCAGTGATGATCTCCACTCACTGACTCAGTTAAAGCCAGAGCAGTTGAGTGGTTTCTTCTGAATCCATATTTGCTATTATACAACAGACTGTGTTTGCTGATGAAGCTGTCTAACCTGTTGTTATATCATTTCTCTAGGATTTTTGACAGTTGTGGTAGTAGAAAGTTTTTGATACTCTGGATCAAATACTTCCTTCTTCTGATGGTTTTTCTCAGCAGTTTTTATTTTTTATTTTTTAACTCAATAGTTTCCATTGTAGAGCTGAGTATTTCTTATTCCAGCTCCAGATTCAAGCTAATTTTTGAAGCCGTTTTTTCCCAGTGCTCTGTTCATAGTATCTTGGTTTTTCCAACAATGCAGGTCTAAGTAAGTTTTGATGTTCAACACACTTGACAGTCTTATTAAACACCTGAAGCTCATTAATACAGTGATGCATCATCTTGTAGTCTTAGTCATGATTTTGCTCACAGTCAGGTTGCAAAAAAACTGTCATAGTTTACCAACCAGTTTCAAAGAAAGCTGCTCAAGTATGTTCTTCAGTTAAAATATGCCCTGTTATTATTTACCTCTAGTTTATATTAAATATCAATCAAATGTGAAGCTGTGGACTTGGATTATCCATAATCAACCACCACTGAACTGATGGCAGGACAAACCACTTTTTGACTCATCAAAGAGTCAGAAAAACTACACAATCTAAAGCTGGAGTCCAAAGCTCTCTGTCCTCAGTCTTTGTCTTTATTTCTTTGCTTTCTCCTCAGGAACCATGAAGGAGATTGTTCCCAGTGTGGATCCACCGGACACAAACATCATTCCACAGGTCGGGAAAGTATGTTTTACACTGTTGTAATGAACTGGTGATTAGATCAAAATGTATACATACTCATTTTATAGTGCTATAAAGCAGAGAATCACAGCAGAGCCTCATATTAGAGAAGCTATAAGCATAGAAACCGCTCTTGTGGAGACTTACCTTTATGTTTAAAAAGCAGTGACTCGGTTTTGAGATATTTTTGTATTGTTTCAAAAAATCTAATTATTTGATTTTCTCTATTTTTACAGGAAGTGTGTCTTATAAAACTTCTAAAAGTCTATATAAACAGAGAACATTGTATGTAAAATAACTTTTCCATGTTGTCTCTGCAGTCTCCTAACTCTGAATCCAGATATGGTCTGGACCCAGAGCTCCTGCCCAGTGTGGTACGCTCTTTTCTACTGTCCAGAGTATTATCACAACACGCCGTATCATTTTAAGGCTATTATTATTGAGTTTGTGAAAACTGAGTTTTCCTCTCTGTTCTCCAGGTGGAGGTGATTGCACAGGACAGGGCAGTGTGGGAGGACAAGGTTTTTGTCTCGGAGCATTTTTCACATCTTCCTCCTCTGGCAACTACGTCCTGTATCATGGAAGACCAGGGTGAATGTGCAACAATGTCATTTGTATATATTCATGTAAATATTTTACAATGTAAAATTTTACATTGTGATGTAGTTTGAGACTTTGACAATCAGATCAGCCAAATCAGAAGAAAAAAGCTTAAAGGTCCAGTGTGTGAAATTTTCCCTAACCCAAAGCAAAAGCAGAACCAGAATTTTGTTTTTATTTTTGCAAAGACAAAAGAAGTGGTGTAACTTAGTGTTGTTGACTGTGTCACTGTTGAACTCCAGGTAACACCAGTCCTTGTGTGATCCGCTCCACCTCTTACTGTGTGCCCTGTGAAGGTCAGAGCGCCCTGCTGTGTCGTCTGCCTCTGGGAGCTCTGCTCACTCCTCTGGCTAAACCAAACACTGGACAGGTCAGACCTTTTAGCTACTCTACTTAGATCAGGTCTCAAACTCAAATGACCTGGGGGCCAATGTGCATCTATTGTGGTCGAAGAGAGGGCCGGCCTAGAGAACAAAAAGTTCAACTGTTCACAATATTGCATCATGATATCACATGTATACTTAATAATACTATTTATGATACAAAATGAATGTATTAATATCAAACCGACATTTATTTTAAATTACATAAATAATAGTGTGGACAACTGTAATTAAAATTCATACCAGGAGCGGGTTCGGGCACAGCCATTCATGGCCCTAACAAGCATATTTATATATGTAATTGAATGTTGTATGATACATTTAATAATGGGATAATTATGACCAAATATCTTATTACTGTTATAAATACATTGCGAGCAAACATATATTATATCACCTCTCTGGCAGCTGTGCCTCAGCTACACACTGTGTTTAAAAGACGGTGAGGTCGTGGGCCATGTTTTCATTATAACATGATATTAAGTGGGGGGCCACATGTAATCAATTGGGGGGCCCCGCCAGTTTGAGACCTCTGACCTAGATCATAATATTATAGTACACAAGGTTCCCACGGGTCCTTGAAACCCCTGAAAAAATCAATTTCAAGGCCCTTTTTTTGGAAATTGCCCTGAATAGACATGGGTCATTGAAAGTGCTTGAATTTTGTGCAGGAAAGTTTAAATTCAGTTGATATTTAGGTAAATGTCTCCCTTGTTTGTTACGACGCCACCTACTGTTTCATGCCCTGCATTGCTTGATGTACGTACGAGGCCAACACAGAACAAACTTGGAGTCATAATTACGAGCGAAGTTGTGGACACTGTCCAGTGTCTCTCTCCAGTGTTGATGTGAGATTCCATGCAGAACAAGGAGTGAGTAACATTAAGCAATAGATCATGTGATGCCTGGGAAATGAAAGTTCCAATGGCTAAGATCCCGAGGACAATCGCTTCTGTAGAATCAGTAAAAGCCATGGGTGAAGAATCCGTGTCAACATATTCACTTCTTGAATTTAAGGGAATTGGTCCTGGAAAGTACTTGAATTTGATGTCAACACTGAGTACATTAATAACGACAATAATGGAGCTCTGTTTGTGTTGGTTGTCTCCAGAAGCCCATCCCAGTCTGCAGAGAGCCAGACTGTATGTTGGGTTGTCGTAGTTGTGGAGCGGCCATGTGTCCGGGGATGAGCTGGCAGGAGTGTGGTCAGAGATTTTACTGCCCTTTCTGTGGTCAACTCAGTGAAGGTAACACACCAGCAGTCAAATGCTTCACATCTTGAAGTCAAATGGTTTTCTGTACCTGTCTTGTGTGTGTGTATGTGTGTGTGTGTACGTGCGCGCGTGTGTCAGTGCCGTGGCAACACTACCAGCCCAACAAAGGTGTAGAGGGGGCCCGGATCGATAAAGACAAGAGACCTGAACTCAGCATGGGATCCTATGAGATACTTGGTTCAGAGAGGGTATGTTTCACCTCCTCCTATAACACTCATATTATATACATGTATATCTATATAAAACAGCTCTTAAACATGGACTTTAAAGTCAAACAAGCACAAGAAGCAGCAGTCTGGATATTGACATTGCAATAAAATTATATATATATATATATATGTATATATATATATACATATATATATTTATAAATATATATATGTATATATATATATACATATATATATATATACATGTATGTATGTATGTATATACACTCAACAAAAATATAAACGCATAAAGAAAAACTTGTAGTTATTGTTATGTGACAAAACAGAGTAACTATCCAAAAATAACAAACTAAAAATAACTTTATCAATGAAGTGGCTTTAATTTGCGAGCATTAGGATCAATTTCAAAACAAAAGTCCTGGAGTAATGGCAGGAAGAACACAATGGGGGTCAATGATCCAAGTTCACAAACTGTTCACAATAACGTGTGTGTCCACCATTAGCCTCACGCAGAGCGGTACACTGGCGACGCATGGACATCACCATGTTGTCGATCGTGGCCTGGAATGATCGTGGAATGATGCACATTCAGTTGTGTTGCCACAGCTGTAACGCTTAACCCAGCACTCAGCATGCCAATGGCACGCTCCCTCATGATTTGTGACATCTGTGGCATATTGACAAGTGACAAAAGTCCACATTTTGGTGTGCCCTTTTATTGACCAGACCATAAGGAGTGTCTGTGTACTGGTCACACATATTGACCACCACTCTGCCATGCTCCATGACTCACGTGAGTTGAAATACTCAATCTGAGATTGTAGTCAATAGGAGTGGCCAAGTGACACTGGACTACTGGGTTTGAGCAAAACAAATCATTCCATAAACAAATGCATCAAGAATCTGAACAAATGTCATGACATTCTATTTTTGTTCACGATTTCAAGTTTGTGCGTTTATATTTTTGTTGACTATGTATATATATATATATACACACGTGTATTTATATATTTTTTCTGTGTGACTATTTTTGAGGATTCCTAAAACCTCACATAATTCAGTTTGAACATTTCTGCATTGAAACATCTAAAAATGTCATGTGCTTACCAAAATCTTTCCAACACTCTTTACGTCTAGAGAAATCCATATTTATCTTCAAGGTAACAGACCGTGTTTCATTTTGGTTGACATTTAGACTAAGGTGCAGACTTGACGGTACATTTGGATACTACTATACAGTAGTTATATGTTCTGTAGCTGTGAGAAAGGAAATATTCAGTACTGTTAGGGCCTGATTTACTAAGATTCCAAATAGAGAGCGCTAAATTGCTTGCGCGAGCAGAAAGACTGCGCCTGTTACTGGATTACGTTTTGCGGGTGAACTACTAAGATTGCAGCCGCAATTGACTACAGGCGCAGAAGTGGTTAAGACCGCCCTATTTAAATGAGGATTTTGCGCTAGTCAAGAGTTGTCCACATGGAGAAAGAGCAAACTCAACGGAAGTGCAGAATTAAATTTGAAGCCACTGAACAGAAAGTGACGTTCTGCGATGAGCAGATAACTGGGAGCGAGGCATATATGACATCCTTGTTCCCCGGGTCCATAGGACCTTTTTATATTATTATTCTTATTATAATTCTGCGTCTGTATTTTGGACAGCTCCATCATTACCTGATGTATCAAACAAAGAAAACTATGGACTATGGATGTTGCCGTAAAAAAAAAAAAAAAAGGTCCTGCGCTCTCCTCCTGACTCACCTGCAGCTCACTGACAGGAGCCAGGAGCGCTCTGCAGTTTCTCTCAAGATTACACATAGGTCTAATTTCAATGGATGAGTGACTTTTTTGTCAATAAGTAAATAAATAAATAAAGCGGATCATCACAATGGCTTTTTAGTCCCAGTCCGTCCCTGGTTTCATCTGTGTTCATTCAGTCGGGGTGAGTTTCCATTACGCGTGCCAACAGCCTTTGATCTGACTTCAGAGGCGACGGGACAATCGATATAGATGATATATCTATAGCTGATTCAGATAGTTACATTAAATAGTGATTGTTGTGATTATTTATTGCATTTAAATGTGCCTGGAACTGGAAGGTTTAGGGTTAGGGTAACCTGCCTGTGAGGTTTTGGTGACCGCCTGCGCTTCGCCTTGCACCAAGAGTAGACCAGGGGCCTCATTTATAAACGTTGCGTACGCACAAAAGAAGGCATACGCCACTCTCTACGCAAACCATGGGATTTATAAAAAGAGAACTTGACGGGAAAATGTGCGGTCCTCCACGCCAACTCTGACCCATGCGTACGCACATACCTGGGGTAAAGCGAAACTGCGCCACTGATGGCAGAAGAAAGAAACGGGAGAAATGTGTGAAACTGATCGTGTAAAATAAATTATAAGTTATATTACCTCCCATATATGAACAGTTTATTTGCAAGAAATGGATAAAAACAACTACATTTCTACAACGAACAAACAAACTAACTCCCTGGAGTGCACACGGGAAACATATGATTTAGGACAATAGTCAGACAACAGTAGGGCAAATTATGTATTCACTGATATGAGGGTAATTCTAACACGTGTAGCAGATACCTAATCGATGGGCATATAAAGGCAGGTACTCACAATGCGTCATGGCGCACAATGCTTTGGCACTGTTAGAGGATGTGGCAAACGGAAGGATACGGAGGGAGCGGAACTTCCGAGACGAGCTAGATCCACTGGCCAACAGTGATGAGTGGCTGATGAGCCGTTTCCGACTCCCACGAGCTGTCCTCTTGGATCTGTGTGTGGCATTGGGCCCAGCCTTAGAGAGGAGCACCCACAGAAACCACGCCGTGCCAGTCCCGCTCCAAGTGCTCACAACACTCGGGTTTCTGGCGACAGGTGTTGTGCCAATGTAGGTATCCCCGACAGAAAGTGTTTACCCTGGCCGCGGAGGCGGAGGCGGAGGCGGAGAAACAGTGGTGCGCTTGCTTTCACCCAAGTAAATTAAAACTACAAATTGCATTGTTTAATGATTTATTTTATGTTTACTTCACATACTAGTCTATAACCTCTGGTATTATGAACAGCTTTCTTCTATTCTAGCCGAAAATATGGGGGGATACAAATTATGGCAGACAGGTAAACAGTCTGAAATAATGTGTTTCCCCCATATCTTTGCCAGACGTTATAGAGTAGTATGTGAAGTATACATAAAATACATCATTAAACAATGCAATTGTTTTAATTTACTTGGGTGAAAGCAAGCGCACCACTGTTTCTCCGCCTCCGCGGCAACACTTTATGTCGGGGATACCTACATTGGCGCGACACCTGCATGGGCGTCCCCCTAAACCTCCGTCACCTCTCCACTCAGGAGGGATTCCCCGATGATCCCCGCCAGTTTTTCATCCAGCGGGGTGAGCTCCGGTTGGCCTGTTCCTCGCCCGTGGCACAGACGCTCTGCCTGTGTGACTCCAGGCGATTTTTTGCGTCTACTTTAATGTCTGATCACTTTTTTTTCACCTCGGTCACACTCCGACCTTCTGATGAAACAGCATTGACATTATCCGCCACATGCTGCCACTCTAGAACACCAAACAATAAAGACTTCCTCTTCTCCACCTCCCCGACAAGTACTTCCACCTCGTGAAATTACGTTATTTGGCCTTTCTCTCCGATTTCTGCATGATTTCAGTCATGAATCAATATTTATGAGGGGCGTTTCTCTGAATATTTATCGGCAAATATGGGCGTGGTATGACCCGCAAACAGGTGCGCCACATTTAGAGTGGATTGTGATTTATAAAGGGAAATCGGCGTAGGATGTGCGTGCGCACTGTTTTATAAATCAGGATATTTTTGTGCGTAAGCACTTTCTGTGCTTCGTGCGTACGCCAATTTTGACGTCGGTCCTACGCACAGTTTTATAAATGAGGCCCCAGGTTAGAGCTGGACCCGTTAAGGTAAAGCGGGGTTCCCCGTTCCTCCGGTCTTAACCGGGTAACATAGGTATGACCCCTCCTTGAACCACAAACTGCAGACCAAGGTAAGCCCATACCAGTACAAACATACATTTCTCCTATGGATATCTATATTTAATTTATTCAGATATACCAAATAAGAAATGAATGTGCGTCATCTCTTAACGTGTAGTTGAACATACTCTGGAAAAGTGTAATTTCCTGATTTACAAATATAATATAACTATAAATAACCGCAGCCATGCGTGCGCACCGCTGTGCCAGTTAAGACCTGCCTTTCAAACGTGCTAAATATAGACAAAAATAAACACCGCAATCAGTTTCAGGTTTGATAAATCACTTTGCGCGTGCTAAAATAACATATTTACATTTTGTAAATGCCCCATATTACATATGCATTAAGGCAAGAACGCTAAATGGGTTGCGAGTGCTATTTTGCCGATCTGAGGGACGCACTCCTCGTTGCGCCCTGTTAGTAGATCAGCATCAACGCAAATCTGCGTGTGCAATCCAGTTTGCACACGTTTTTGCACACGCAGAGCTTTAGTAATCAGGCCCTTAGTGTTCAGCCCGTGACCAAGCGGAAGGGAATTGGGCTTGTTACTGGTGGGGGCTATAAGCCCAATTCCCAAATTCCAAATTTGTGTTGACGACCTATAAGCTGAAAGTCTTTTGTTTTGCATTTTATTGTGTGTATTTCACCTCCCACACATAAAATTACAACAGAGTGAAATCTCAGTTTTTCTATCAATGTTCTAACATGACTTTATTGTCGTCTGACCTTGACGTTCACATCACTGTTGCCTCATGTAGAAAATAAACAAAGGAAAGGTCCAGTATGTATGATTGTTCTTTGTGTGTCAGGGTGAAGCTGCTGCTCTGCTGCTGGCCCTAGATGTGTCGGCCTCAGCGCTGAGAGGAGGACATCTGGAGTTTGTAACACAACAATTACACATGCTGCTCACCTCTATGAACAGGTACAATACATAGATTTACACACAAACACACACCTCTATGTAGAACTGAAGCATTGTCATCTTATTGACACAGGGAGGGTGGTGATGCCTTGTCAAGTGTCCGCATTGGCTTGATGACGTATGACAACAGGATCCACTTGTACGACCTGAGCCCCACTCTGTCCCGTCCACACATGCTGGTCATCACAGACACTGAAGAGCTGCAGCTTCCTGTGAGGGAGGGGCTTCTGGTGTCCTTTAAAGACTGTGTACACAGCATCCAGAGGTACCAGATGTTCACTGTTGTCAGTGCCTTTACATGCATGTTAAAATTGCATTTTAGTCCAACTAAGAAAATAATGACATGTAATCATGTTAGTCTGACTAAAATTGAGCCAGTCTTAGTCGGACTAACATACCTGGATAATGCGATGAATTACTCCTGCATTTAAACACTAAATGGGACTGGAGTCATATACATCGTCCCCAGACGACGTATAAGCTGCAGTACTGTAGCCGGAAACATACAGCAGCGTTTTATTTCTTTGGAAAACACGACGACCACATTCTCATTTGTATCACAATTAGCATGTACAACAACATGTAAAGATCACAGGAAACTGATTCAATATGCACTAGTTTATGCACTAGAGTGTGCTGTTATTTGAATTGTCTACATGTTTTGTGTGTCTAGTGTGTTGCAGCTTC
This sequence comes from Microchirus variegatus, assembly GCF_963457635.1. Classification (NCBI taxonomy): domain Eukaryota; kingdom Metazoa; phylum Chordata; class Actinopteri; order Pleuronectiformes; family Soleidae; genus Microchirus; species Microchirus variegatus. Next base: position 19,381,321 of record NC_139819.1, read on the forward strand.
TTCCTCAGTTCAGTGCAGAGTGTGATGACTCCAGTGGAGTTCCCATCGAGCTGCCTGTCAAAGCAGGACTTACTGTACTGCAGGTTGGTTTTCAGAGCACTTTAAATCACTCCCTGTGCTCCATCTATTACAGCTGTCTTTTTATTATTTTACTGACAATTGAAATTGTATTTGTCAAAAACAAAAATTAATAAATGTGTTTTTCTTTTGTGTTGTGTTCTTAGGCTCTGGGTTGTCCTGGTAAGCTGCTGATCTTCCATACGGCCTCCTTTATTGAGACAGGACTCACTAACTCCTCCTCAGGGCTTTTTGGCTCCAATAAACCAAAGGTACATAAAACCACACACTTATATACTGTACTTTGAAGTGTGGACAGAAGGACAACAAAGTGTGATGGGAGTCCATGGAAGACACTGTGCCACCAAATGCCAAGAAACCTCATTTCTCATCAGCTCTAGTGTTTGCTCAACCATTAGCTAACTGTTGACTGTTCTGGAAGGGAATAAACTGGATATAAACATTTGCAGAGTGTGTAGGTCAGTGTACAAGTGCCTGAAAGCTGCAGTGTGTTGGTCTTCAGGGGGCAACTCCCCTGGTTGTGAAAATAGGTCTCATTTTAAGTCTTTATTTTTTCACTTGATTCCTGACATTAGTCAACATTTTCCTAGTGATTTTTGGTCTTAATCGCTCATTCTGGCTCTTCTTCAATACACCATGATGTCCATTTTGTAAATATTTGTCCCATTTATTGTAAATCACACACTAAAACATGACATTTACTGGGGTGTGAACTTTATGTGACTGGCGGTTTTACTGTCCACTTGAGAATTAAATGACAATTATTAAGAAATGAGCAATAATAATATTTTTTTCCAATATATCTTCACTTTCTCTTCCACATTTGTCCTTCCCAGTCCATTTTCCAGCCATCAGAGCCAGACATCTCATTGGCCAAGGAGTGTGTCCGTCAAGGCTGCAGCGTTCACTTGTTTGTCCTCTCCCATCAAGATGTGGGCGGAGCCTGGCCAGGACACATTCCATATCTAACTGGTGGAGCTCTGCACACCTACAGCCATCTGCAGGTATTTCAGCATCTCCTAACACTTTGTTGAAGTGCACAGCATGAAGGAGACGTTGTCATGAATATTTATATTTATATAATTACACTTTCTTTTAAGTTTATCTTAGCTTTAGCTTGGACTTTGTCATGAATGGTCTTTGAATTTGATGTGGGGACCCGGATTATTAAACCTGTAACATTTTCTCAGATGGAGGTGAAAAAAAAGACAATGGCCAAAGATAAAGGCCAAAAACAATTGTAAAATATATGGCTCATAAATGGAGAGATTACCTCAGGTTGAAATCAATAATTGAAAAAAAAAAAATGCAATTCTCAAATTGCAAAGACTGCAATGAAAAACCTTAGCATTGGTCGTAGAAACACTCATGGGTAGAACTGTAGTTTTGATATTTTCTGTGTTAAGTTAAGCTAACGGGTTGCTCTTCATGTAAGTTTGGACAGGTGTCAGATAGTGAAAAACTAAATGGCAGCTTCAGCTTGTCAGATGAGTTATCATTGACTGTATGTCTTCATGTAGATTGTTGTGTATGTGATTTTGTCTTTCAGGGAGAACTGGACAGAGAGCGTTTCAGCTCTGATCTTAACAAAACTGCAGAGATGGACACCGCCTACAAAGCAGACCTCAGGATATTTGTCAGCAAAGGTGAGAAAATACACTGAGTTATAATACAGCAAGTAAAACGTTTATAAAACACCAGAAATCCTCATTGTTGTGTCTGACTCGTCAGATTTACGTGTGTCTGGCTGTTACGGACTCTTCATCCCTGGTCCTAGCCCAGGCCAAGTTACCATGGCAAACCTTGATCAGTGGACAACACTGGGTGTGGAGCTGGCCCACACCAGAGCTCTGGATGAGACGAGAGGTGTAGCCATACAGGTGGGCCATTTCATTCTACTGTTTGATTTATAGTGCTGCCGTAAATCACATACTGAGGACATATTCAGTTAAACTACACTAGTCATTTCACACTACTTTACTGGTGGAGCCTTGGTGTTATTGCAGATGAGCCTTGGCCATGGACAAAAAAAAAAAATTAAAATCTATATTTAAGGTCACAGAGTGGTCCTGTTGCACATAAATGTTAGTGATGGAGGTCTACTTACACATTAACTTGTTTTTCTGGTCAAAAACCTCCTAGTTGCTGTAAACGAGCCGATTGAAATCCTCTTTTCTGACGCTTTTCGTCAGCCGTGATGTTTCAGAGTGAACTTTCACCCCCAGAAAACTTGTGGGCTTGTGACTGGCCAGTACTATTCAGCACACCAGCTCGCAGATGCGCAGCTCCCCCTTTTGGAACGGTGGATGCACTGCTCCTGATTATCAAAACATCATTTTAACAGTGTTTAAAAATAGCTTCGTCATGACTCCCCACCGCAGTCCCTTTTATGACTTTGACCTGGAGTCAGACCCAGAGTCAGAAGACACTGTCGCTCGCGAAACACCTCCACAACGGACGTTATTCTTCTTCTGCGGTTCAATGTACGCAACCGGATGTGCCCGGACTAGTGCCCGGAGCAGGACGATCTGCTGTTCAGGATAACCGCTGTTAACGTAACTATTACGGGATTTTCAGATATCTCGTTGAGCCCCGAGATTACAATAAACAGTGTTCTCAGCAATGGCTGAACTGCTTGTTTCGAACCTTCAGGGCTTCATAAAGGTAATGACACTGATACACGCCAAAAAACAGTGTTAATAGGAACTTCCGGTCGAGTTCCGCTTTAAAACAAGTCTAATAAAAATCTGATTTTTACATTTTAATATATATGTTTTGTTTGTATTTACACAACACAAGCTAATGGTAATGACATTTAAAGCTGTAAGCAGCAATGTTCAGGTCGTCACAACCACTGTGCTGCCAGCAGGTGGCGCTGTGCCCTTGGCTCACTTTTAGTGTTGCTAAATTAAAAATGGATGACTTCCTTTTGGGTAAAGTTCATGTTTGTATACGTGTTCAGACTCTGTCTCTTTTGTCATGTATGAAGTTTCAAGCCGATCGGTCAATGTACGGTGAAGATACAGGGCACTTCCTGTTTGATGGCCAATGGTTGCTGTGGCCATGCCCCTTTGAATCTGTTAGACCTTTTGATAAGTTTCTCTATCTTTGATTTGTCTACATGCCAAATCAAAAATGGTGGATTTAAGGTCATGGTCCCAGTGGACTTCTTTGTTTTTTGTCTTGGGCTGTGACACGTTTCCACTAAGTTTGGGAAGGTGCAACTTTGTCCTACAGGGTTTCACCTTCCCAAACTTAGTGGAAACGTGTCACAGCCCAAGACAAAAAACAAAGAAGTCCACTGGGACCATGACCTTAAATAAGCTTACCTGAGAAGGTAAGCATGTGTAAAACAATAATATTTATTTACAGAAAGGTATAAACAAAAAGCGACTTCAATAAAAGTAGGAAGTGAGGGGGGGAAAGTGAGGGAGTAATGCCGATGCAGCTGTGTCAGGTTCTGGCGTGGATTGCGTTCGAGCAGCGATTCTTCATAGAACAAACTCACTGGTAGTGGAGGAGTCAGCAGGAGAAGTTCCCAGGAGAAGAGGGAAGACTGACGACGACCAGTGGCTCTCGGCGGTACAGGAGACGTGGTGACCTGGAGCGAAGAAACGCGAGTGAGAATCCAGGAAGACAACGAGTTTAAGTGACAGCAAGTTAGAGTGCAACTTTACCAACTCATGTGGAAAAACGATCTGACGCTGGTGAACGGGGCGGCTCCGCTTAAGAGTCTTCCTGATTGCTGATCAGCAGCAGGTTAGGCGGGGTCGCGAAGGTGTAGACGATCACCAGCGCCTTCAGGGAAAGTAGGTCAGCCACGCCCCCTGCAGAGAGAGAGAAGGAAGAGCACAGGGCAGCAAAACAAAAACAAAACAACTACAAACTAATAAAAAGTGTTGAAGGTGCAGGTGAGATCGTGACAGTAAGTCTTAAAGTATAATATACTTTAAGACTTACTTTAGTAATATGTCATATTTTGACATTTACTATACTTTAGTATCAAAAGTAATTTTCTGATATAAAATGTATAATACTTTTATACAAGTAAAAGTATAAAAAAAAGTAAATTGTCTTTCTACTGGAAGGCAGCGTGTGTGAATGTGTATGAAAGATGTGTGAAGAGACGAGAACAGCTCTATATAAATGCAGACAATAATACCAACTCATCTTTGTTAGTAATGAGTAACAAATATAGTTAGAGGAAAGGTAGTGGAGTAAAAGTAATATAAATAAGAAAGTAAAATAACGATGTGAGTTTTGTACTTAAAGCGGACCTAGAACGGAAGTTCCAATTATTGCTGTTTTTTAGTGTGTATCTGCGTCATTACCTTGTTTAAGAAGCCCTGAAGGTTCTAAACAAACAGTTCAGCCACTGTTGAGAACGCTGTTTTATTGTAATCTCGGGCTCAGCGAGATCTCTGAAAATCCCCTTATAGTTAGTTAAACAACGGTTCTCCGGAACAGCAGATCGTCCTGCTCCGGGCACTAGTCCGGGCACATCCAGTTGCGTACATTGAACCGCAGAAGAAGAATAACGTCCGTTGTGGAGGTGTTTCACGAGCGACAGTGTCTTCTGACTCTGGGTCTGACTCCGGGTCAAAGGTCGTCAAAGGGACTGCGGCGGGGAGTCGTGACAAAGCTATTTTAAACATTGTTAAAACAATGTTTTGATAATGAGTAGCAGTGCATCCACTGTTCCAGAGGGGGGAGCTGCGCTTCTGAGAGCGGGTGTGCTGTCACTTCCGGGTTGAGAGATTTGAGTCTCAAGACTCGCGGCTGGGAAACACCATCAGAAAAGAGGATTTCAATCGGCTCGTTTACAGCAACTAGGAGGTTTATAACTAACATATATGTGCAACAGGACCACTCTATGTGACCTTTAAATACAGCAACTATTTGTACTTTGTCTTTTGGAAGGGAAAATACATTCCAGGAATTCATTAGGTCCTCACATCACTGTAATCATTTATATCAGTATTGAGATAATTGAACAATGCGATGCATTTCACTCATGTTTGAATCTAAGAGCGGGTCTTTGCAGAAGTTTTGCAGTGTTTTTTACAACAGTTTGTCTTCTTCTCCTCTGGTGTCCTGCAGACTGTGTTGTCTTACTGCAGTCAGACAGGAGACAGAAGGACCAGGGTTCATACTCTGACACTGAGATGTTCTCGTCACCTGAACGACTCTTTCCGTCACTACCAGGCCCAAACACTGCTCACCCTCTACTGCAAGAAGAGTAAGTTCACCTCGGAACAACAGCATCAGAAGAACTTCAGATATATGAAAACAAATGGTGTTTTTATTTGATGAACTTCCACATTTTAAAAGAAAGTGTGTGGTTTTGGATGTTGTCAGAGCAGAAATAAATTGAATGAAGTTTAGCATCAGTTTATAGCTGTTATTTAACTGAACTACTTGACTTTGATCTTTACTGACACAGACTCTTCATAGCTTGTAAATGTTTTTACTCACTGTCACTTGTAAACATCATCAAATGTCTTTATACTGTCTGAATTAACTCAAGATTTGATTGTGTCCATTTAGTGTACTGTGCTGTGTTGGAGCGCCCTCTACAGGAGCTGAGGGAGGAGCTGCAGATGGAGATAACAGAAGCGCTGTCATTGTACAGAAAACACTGCTCCTCTACCTCTATCTCTGCTGGAAAGGTGAGTATTTTCACTCTTAAAGGTGCACTTTTGTCAATGTCAAGGGTGTCCTTCTAGTGGGCCAGTTCTGGCCCATGGGAGGCCACTAGAAGGTCCAATCCAGCCCCAACCTGAATTTGTGTAAACTACTGTTATAATAACTCCTACTTTAGTTTCAGGAACACTACATAGATGTGTAGTAACATCATTTCTAGATCTTGACATGTTCTAATGTGAAACAGTAGAATTTTGTGACTAAATGTTTTGTACGTTTGTAGATCCACTGTCATGTGTGTGTGTGTGTGTGTGTGTGTGTGTGTGTGTGTGTGTGTGTGTGTGTGTGTGTGTGTGTGTGTGTGTGTGTGTGTGTCCTGCAGCTGGTCCTTCCTCAGCACCTGCGAGCTCTTCCTGTTTACATCAACAGTCTGAGGAAGAGTGAGGTTCTGCTGCCTGGTCTGAGGAGCTCCATCCACCAGAGACTGCAGCAGCGCTGTCAGGTGCTCGGCCTGGACACCTGCAGCACCGCCACACATTTCTACCCTGTTTTGCTGTCTCTGGTCAGTGCACGTCCACATCAGCATCTGCTCTAAAGATACTCTAAATGAATACATGAATACAATGACAGATATTCTCTTCTCTGTCTCTGGTCAGAACCCTGCAGAGCCCGAGCAGATGCTGCGCTGCAGTGGTGTCAGCCTGGAGCCCACAGCTCTGTATCTGCTCCACGCTCCCCTCACTCTGCTGCTGTGGGTGGGAAACCAGGTCCCAGCAAATGTCCTGACTCAGGTCTTCAACAGCAGCTGCTTCCTCTCACTGCCTTCTGGAGAGGTAATCTGGGATTATTCACACACAGGGATGAACAATAAGCCAATCAATATTTTCAACATCATTCAGGTTCAATATATTGATATTCCACTTCTATGCTGTATAAAAACGTTTTAGGTCACAACACATCATTGCTATCAATGTGCAGTGTTTGTTTTATGTCTATAACTTCATCTTTGACTCCTGACTGAACGATGCATTACACCACACATTTGAATTTTTACATTATATTTACTGACAGTTTCATCTTTCATAAACGTGATTGACCTGAACAACACTGTGTTTATATAATTATAATTATAATGTACATTAAAGTACATTTTACAGTGGACTTTTAACTGGATTAGTAAAAACTCAAATATTATCTAAATATTAATATATATATATTTATATATATGAATATATATCTCACGCTCCATCCTTCCCCCACTCATGAACAAGACCCCGAGATACTTAAACTCCTCCACCTGAGGAAGAAGGAGCTGAGCCGAAAGGCAAAGCTCTCGATTTACTGGTCAATCTATGTTCCTACCCTCACCTATGGTCTTGAACTTTGGGTTATGACCGAAAGATCCCGGATGCAAGCGGCTGAAATTAGTTTTCTCTGGCAGAGCGCTCCCTTAGAGATAGGGTGAGGAGCTCTGTCACCCGGGAGGAGCTCGGAGTAGAGCCGCTGCTCCTCCACATCGAGAGGAGCCAGCTGAGGTGGCTCAGGCATCTGTATCGGATGCCCGCTGGACGCCTCCCTCGGGAGGTGTTCCGGGCATGTCCCACCGGGAGGAGACCCAGAGGAAGACCCAGGACACGCTGGAGTGACTATGTCACTCGGCTGGCCTGGGAACGCCTTGGAGTCCCCCCCAGAAGAGCTGGAGGAAGTGTCCTGCTAGAGGGAGGTCTGGGCGTCCCTTCTCAGACTGCTGCCCCCGCGACCCGGCCCCGGATAAGCGGAAGAAGATGGATGGATGGATGGATGGATGAATATATATAATATATATATTTAAAGCCAGTCACTCATTTAAAAGTGTTCAAACTATGGCCTGTGGACCAATAACGGCCCTCGTCATTTTTTCACTCCTGCGTGGGTTAGATTTGGTTACATTTCCATTTAAAAATTACAATTGTGACAATAAATGTTACATTTTATTGTTACTGTTGATCACTAACCCCTGGAAATCTGTACTAGTGATGATGGGAATTCCATCACTTGGCTCGGCTCACTAGTGATGTAATCAACTAAACATCCAAACAACACTCAACAAAATATAAATTAGAGCTCTGGGATGTAGGTCTACTAGGTGGCTGTGGTGGTGATATACTGGCTGACGCTACATAGGAGCAGCAACAGTTGCAGGAGTTGACACACTGCAGTCCCTTGCTGGTCTTTTCTCCAACTCCATTAATTGCACTGTTGGATGATTAGTTTGCATATGCCTGTGCAGGTTGTTTGTGGAGCCAGCTCGGTATGACATTTTTATTTTACAAAGTGTACACTCTGCCTTTCCGGAGTCTAACACTTTAAAATGTGTCCAAATTTGACTCCTTTTCCTGCTGTCACTCATCTACGGTAAACTGGTAAAATCCTCTTGCTCTCGTCTCTCTCCATGCTGTGTGTGTGTGTGCTGCATGCGAGTGTCTGTAACCCCTCCCCTCCCCCTCCTGCTCAGTGGAGTCACACAGATGCTGCCACAGCCATACATGTTGACCAATGCGGCTTTAAAAGACAATGTTTTATTTCTCCTTTATTTAGCCAGGAAGGTCCAGAATATGAATGTTAAAAAGAGGTTAAATTAAAGGCATACTTCACCGATTTGAATGTGGCTTTGTATTGCTAGATTAGCACTAGTATTTTTTAGAAAATGTGCTTCCCTCCTTCAGTTTTTCCCTGACTTGTAAAAAAATCTGTTTTCCCTTATCCAAATGTGCCCTACCGTGAGTCAAATGACGCGTTTTGCATCACAGTCGGGCAAATTTGAAAATGGAAAACAGATTTTTATACAACTCAGTGAAAAACTGAGGGAGGGAAGCACATTTTCTAAAAAATACTACTGCTATTCTAGCAATACAAAGCCACATTCAAATCGGTGAAGTATCCCTTTAAAGTAAAAAAGAGATACAGTAAAGTGCACAAGGATACAGGCCATAGCAACACAATGCTTCATCTGAACCCTGAAAAACCAACATGTTTCTGTCATGACGGTGTTTAAAGAAGGCAGCTCTTTCCATGTCCATGTCATTATCACCTCAAAGAATCAGACAAGTGGGTTGATTTTTTTTTATTTAAGTAACAGATGAATATTAAATAGTTTTGTATTTGTATTTGATTTATTAAAACTAATTTTCACTTCATCTCACAATCCCCCAGTGTGTCCTCCTGACCCTCAACAGGTTGATTTGATCATCCATGTGTTTGTTCCTCCAGACCAAACTGCCGCCTCTGGAGAACCGTCTGTCCGTCAGTATCCGATCCCTGATCACCACACTGAACTCTCAGGCTCCCTGGGCTCGTCAGGTGAGACACAAACACTCCTCATTTCAAACTTATACAAACCCACTTATAATAAACCAACGCTGTATGTCACACACACACTGTGTCATTGTCGCTCAGCTGTGGGTCGTGAAGCAGGGTGACACCTGTGAGGAGGCTCTGCAGCGCCACCTAGTGGAGGACAAGAGTCCAAACGGAGGAGCGTCCTATGCAGACTTTCTCTACCATCTTCACGTCAACTCAGTGCGTCTGCTGCACTGACCAAATACATTCACAACATCCATATATAAATATATATTTATATGACTATGTAATGCCTGCTGTGATGTAATATATGATGAATCTGTTTATGTATGTCCGTGTCTCCTAGCGGTCTGGTTATCCCTGCCTGAGATTATGCATGTGTGTGTGTGTGTGTGTGTGTTTGAGATGCATACAGTTGTGCATAATCTCCTGTAAAAACTAAAAGATTGAAGTGAACCACAGGGTTTGAAATGTTTTTTTGTTTTTGTAATTAACTTCATTCAGCAGTCACATATTAACATCAACATCAGGAAAACTGTCTAATGACTTGTGGATTATATCGTTAATCCTTATGTTGACAAATCTTCAAGAAACTTCACACATGAGAGAAGAGACTCCATCAAGACATCAGCACATGAAAAGGGCATAGCGCCACCTGCTGCGAGGGCCAGCACAATGCTATTATTATTATTATTATTATTATTATTGTTATTATTAGGCTTAGTGTGCAAGAGATACTAATATTTATTGGTGAAACTGAAGAATGCTTCAGCTGTGATCCCCCACGAAGCAAGGCCACCTCTTACAGTATATGGCAAAAATGACATATACAAAGCTTATTTTCATTATTCTAAAGCTACAAAAACCATAGTATTTTTATTTTAATGTGATTATACACTTGAACAAATATATACGTAAGCTCCTAAATGTTACACCGTAGACCTTTTGAGGTTGTCAGGGTGTGATGATCTCTTCACATGCACTCAGTGGCGGCGCGTTTTCAGCACACTCACCAACTCTCTCATATTTGACCGTATTAGGAGATAACACGCTGTGCACGCGGGAGGTGTTTCTCCATTACGTAGCCGCGCGCTGCTGTTGCGCGCTGTGTCCGCCAGAGGGCATCAGAACAGAGAGCAGCGGCTTTCAACACGGTTCAACATGAAGCTTCCAAACTCAAACAGATCGTCAAGGTACACGGACGCAACAGCCCATCACCAGGAAGTGGTAGAGTTTTGGCTTCCAAAATAAAGTTCAACTTCATAAAGTTCGCTGTTGAGGTAAGTATTATCCTAAGACCTGGATGAACTTTTTTTTTATCATGTTTCTCAATATGTTCATTGGATAAACACATAATTATTTTTATTTTTTATTTTATAGACTTGTTTTTGGTAACTAAGATTGTTCCAGATGAATAAATAAAAGTCATTTCACTTTTAAGTTATCAAACTTAACGTTTATCAGGCCACTTTGTTCGGTTTGTGCATTTGTTTTTTTGTTTTTCACTTTTTCAGATCCAGATTTTTACCCCTTCACCACTGTATTTCCTGCTTCCCCTATTTAAGCTTACACATTTACAGATAAATAAATGAATGGACTGGCTGTGTGCACCTCTGTGGGACTGCACTGCTGTGCTTAAAGGTAACACACAAGATGGAGTCAAGGAAGTCACTCACAGATGTTTGTGTGTGTGCATCTTCCTGACTATTGTGACTGAAATCAAACTCTGTGTACTGTGTGTTTAACTTACTTTTTAAAAATTTATTTATTTCAGGGGAATTTAGAATTATCTTGAACCAGATTTATGAAAGGTGAGTATATGTTTTTGAGTAATGTATACTCAAAAATAGAATGTCATGACATTCACTCAGATTCTTGATGCATTTGTCTATGGAATGATTTGTTTTGCTCAAACCCAGTAGTCCAGTGTCACTTGGCCACTTCTATTGGCTACATCTCAGATTGAGTATTTCAACTCATGTGAGTCATGGAGCATGACAGAGTGGTGGTCAATATGTGTGACCAGTACACAGACACTCCTTATGGTCTGGTCAATAAAAGGGCACACCAACAGGTGGACTTCTGTCACTTGTCAATATGCCACAGATGTCACAAATCATGAGGGAACACTCAGCCGGTGTGATGGAGACGTTTTCAAGAAATTTCATTCAGTTCTTCTAGTTGCCAAGTTCGCTGGTGCTATGGCTAGCGCAAGTCAATGGTATGTGCTAGCATGGCATTAGAAACACTAATACCGACTCCACAGTGCACCCGAGGCAAATCAATTGTAATGGCAGACTATCGATGTACATATCTGTGTTGATAGAATGTTTGAAATAAAAGCAACCTTCCAATTTGAAGGATTTATGTCTCATCAGCAGCAGCAGCGCATCATACTTCCGACAGTGGCGGACTGATCATTCTGCTGCCGGAAGTATAGTGCTGAGAAAGTAGTCCCTCAAAAATTCATGCGATGCAAGTTTAGTTTTGTTTCAAATATTATTCTATCAACACAGATATGTACATCTATAGTCTGCTGTTACAATTGATTTGCCTCGGGTGCACTGTGGAGTCGGTATTAGTGTTTCTAATGCCATGCTAGCACATACCATTGACTTGCGCTAGCCATAGCACCAGCGAACTTGGCAACTAGAAGAACTGAATGAAATTTCTTGAAAACGTCTCCATCACACCGGCTGAGTTGGAAAATAGGTCTTATGTCCAACATTCCCAACTATCCCTTTAATGTTGGCTGAGATGAATTGATTAAAAAAAATAACATCAACATCTAACTCAATACCATGATGGATTCTCAAGATATGGGTCAATGACAAATAAAGCTTCTAAAAATTTATTTTTTAAAAGTATTTTCAAAATGGATGTAATGCATATTTTTGAGTCCAGAACAATGTGCTTGAACATTTCTCATATATGGTTTAACTATTCTAACTGTTTTAACTCATTTTTTAACAGTATCTTTAACTTCACAACAAAAAAAATGTCAGGTGGCACAACCAACTATTTATAAAAAAATATATACATTCCTAATATTTATTTTAAAATGAATTATTTGGCAACTATACCTTAAGGTGTCTACACTAGATAAACATTATTATTTTTATCATTGTGTTGTTTGTTTTTTTTTTACAATATTTTAAGATTTTTGGTCTCTGAAGGTCAGGTTTTAAACATCCTTAACATCCAATTTTAAAGACAGGAAAATAATCACACAAATACACACATTCATATATTTCAGTATAATAACTACACACATTACATTTATAAACCATTTGGTCACTTTGACGTATCATTTATTGGTTAAAATTGGTTTAACCACTTGACAAATATTGGTTGCACCACCTGATCACATTAGTTATGCCATGAAATATGCTGAAAAAAAATGCATTTTCATTTCAAATAGTAACATGTGTTTTAGACATCAGTTAAACCTAACCCTAACCCATCAAAAACAATTCACATAACATTACATCTTTATGATGAGGATCGAGTATAGTCGCGATGAAGTGCAGGGGATCTGGGTAGATGTTAATAAAACGTGGTGACGGACTCTTAAAGAGCAGAGCTCACTTTTCATTGTTTTCACTCCATGTTCTCAATCTTTGTGTAGAAGACACTTTAGCGCTGCAATTAATGGAATAACAGATGCATCAGATGAGCTGATGTCTTTAGTTAACTGCTCAAAGAGAGAGAATGTTCTCTGGTGTGAAGTCAATGTCGCAGGGAGTTCATAATCTGCTCCGTATGCAGCCAAGTTTCGCTTTAGCGCAAAGAGACGTTTCAGCATTTAATAGGTGCTGTTCCACAGTGTACCCGCTGTGTTTCGGCCGCCGAATTATCAGTGCATCCCTAAATATAACATCTTTATTGACAAGAACAATGTAACCGTAATAATGACATATTTGATGGTGTGACTTGAGTTTCAGTCAGCACATGGACAAGGGAGCGCTCGCCGATTACATGGGGGTGCAGTGGCCTTGATCACTAGTTTTACATTGGTTTACATTGGTTGTACCACACTGACATGGAAAATGTACCAACCTACATATAGTTGAAAGTAGTTATTTTTATCAGTATTTTACAGAGATCTACAAACCTTTAGCTTAGTCGCAAGGTTCTCTGGGGTTCCTCTGGCTGATGCAACATTTAGTTTACAGCTAATGTCTCTTGACTTCAAAATAAAGTCTAATGTTTATGGTTGCACCACCCTGATATTTAGGAAATGTACATTTCTGGACAAAAGTTTTGCAGTTATTAAGCTTTAAAACTATTGATATTAGGGAAAAAATATTATTCAAAAGACTTCAAACATAAAATTATTTTAATAGTTTTCTTAGTCTGCTCACTTGCTCGGACAGCTGCATCACCTGATATCTTAGGGGTTTGAAAAGTCAAAACATAAAATAAGATAATTATTTGAATTTACTGAAAAATTGATGAAAATTAATGGGTTATATAGAATAAAGTGATAGATGTCATGAAAAGATTAAATTTTGTTTTTTTTTAGATAGTGGACTTGGACACAAAAATATGCACGTCATGTCATTGACCCATACAATTTGAATGTCAAATCACTGAAAAGTCAACTGTTTTTCCAGTTTACCGGCTTTGGCCCCCTCCTGACCACACTAGAAGATCACTGGCCCCAGGTCATTTTCAGTTTCTGGCCCCTGTTCTAGACTAGAAAAGCTGTATTTTATTGTGAAAGTAGCAGGAAGCCGAATCGGATGCGCGCGTGAGGCGTCACATAGTGAGTAGAGAGCGCGCGAGCTCACACTGGCCTGCCTGCTCGTTTCGTCTCTCCAGTGTCAGAACCGCCGCTGCCTCCGCCGCTGTTCTTTCAAACCGTCGTTTGAAGGCATTTCGCCGCTTCAACGGCCGTGAAGCTGCTGGGCGGAAGTGTCCTTTAAAACCTTTACAACACAAAACAAGCGCGAACTGATTGAGAACAAATAGGTGAGAGAGAGAGAGAGAGAGAGAGAGATAGAGAGACATGGCAACGACAACCTGCACGAGATTCACAGACGAGTACCAGCTGTACGAGGAGCTGGGCAAGTGAGTACACAACTGTGTGTGTGTGTGTGTGTGTGTGTGTGTGTGTGTGTGTGTGTGTGTGTGCGCAGCTTTTTCGGGATGACAGCTCTCAAAATACGCTGCTCTCTCTCACGCGCACACACACACACCACACTCCAAACATGTTATGTTGTATTTTTGTTTTTATTATATGATACACACACACACACAATCCATTTTATTAGGTACACCTGCTCAACAACTTGTTAATGCAAATATCTGCTCAGCCAATCACACTGGACATGTGGGCATGTGCGCATTTGGACACGGTCAATATGACCGCACAATGTGATTTCAGTGACTGAAAGTGTTCATGGTTGTTTGGTCTGAGAACTGCTGGCACTTTGACACTTAAACCGTTTCTCGTGTTTACTGAGAATGGTCTGAAACATGTCCAGTGAGTGACCAGCAGGTCTCTGGAGGAAATGTCTTGTTGATGTCATGTTTGGTCAGAGGAGAATGACCAAACCGGTTAAAAATGATAGAGAAGACACCGTCATTTAAAATATAATTCCAACAATATTAACATAGCAATTATAACTAATGGTTTGCCTGTATCAGTGGCGTAGGCAGAAATAATATTTTGGGTGGGCCAGTACAAAAGTGGGTGGGCCATCTTTGCCCCAAAAAAGGAATTAGAACTTGAAAAATGACAACTATAGACAAACTGGAAAAACAACGACTATTTGACTTTGTAATATTATGCATTGCAAAGGCAATGACGGCAAAATACTGCCTATAACACAAGCTCTACCATCAGAGCTATATAAAGGCTTGTACACAATACAACAGTTTAGACAAAAAATTTATTTGCATATCGGCGTTATTGCACGACACAATTAATCATTATATTGCACAAAGTGCCAGTAAACCCAAACAGCAGAAAAGTTGTTAACATACAGTATAACATAGTGCTACATCAGAAAGAATTCAGTTTGGCACCATCTGTGCCATTTGAGATTTCTTAGGTACCAAATTATTAAAACCCATTTAATTTTATTTATATGTCACTATTGGTCTAAAAAGAACTTGTTTTGAAAAAAAAAATAGTATGATAACTCAGGTGCTCCCCGTGCGGTGCGTAATAACAACTCTGTGACTGCAGCGTCTTCAGTTACGCAGCGCCATAGCTCTGGCTTACCTTGGTCAATTAGGGTGATTGACAGCTCGTTTTAAACCTCTAAACCGGTAAAATCAGACCCCGGTCTCCAAATGCACGTCAATCACTTCAATAGCGAGTCAAAGGGACATAAATGCATATGACGCATTTGTGCGGACATTCGCCCCTCTCTAATCAGAACAATCTAATGTCGCTGTAATTATCAATCAGACCGGGATTTGTTCCCAAAGCATGCTGGAAAGTGTAGTTCTTTATTAGAAATGGTTTTGTTCCGGTGGAAATAACTTGTTTTGGTAAACAGCAAAGGTAAGACAACATTTCTGCTTGTATTTCTTGAAAGTCAGTTGTTGTTTTGCTCTTATTTTGGGGCTGGATCCGTGAATCTTGGTCGTAGAGTGATAAAAATGGTACCGCTGGAATCTGTGGATTCTCCGCTGTCCAGTCGACACGTGTTTTTTGTTTACATAATCACGCTGACGCTCCGGTGCCACTTTTCCATGTGTGCGCTTTTTTTCGCTGCTGCTGGTTTGATCCGTCGGTGTTTTAACTGTGTTTCGTGAACATACGAATGGTTTATACGAGCTTTTTAGCTGAGTTTCTGACCTTTCTGTGGGTATGCAGCATGTCTGTGTTTATTCAAGTTAGACATGGTTTTATGACACTTTTGTCACTGCGTGGGGGCAGCGTCAGTGCTGTGCAGGGATAGATCCGCAGGTAAACCCGGCGCGTTAAGGCCACATTATACTTCTCCGACTGCGTATGCGTTATCCGTCTGCGTCACCACGGAGACGCCTCGAGCATTTATACTTCTGCGTCGTCGTGACGGACACTCGCTGCAATTTCCCGCCCGATCAGTAGGGGTCGCTACGCAAGGTTGTTGTGCTTCTGGCTACAGTGAGCAATGGCGTCCGAGAAAGAAAGAGAGAGAAAGACTGTTGTTGTTGAAAAAGTGGCCGTTTCTCACTTTTCTGTGTCACGGAACGCAGTTTTAAGATAATTTGAGGCGAGAAATTGGCCATTTAGAGTCTAAACATGTGCTGTGTGTGTTAAGATATGACGTATTTATAGTTCGGCAGCGGCGTTATCGGCGGGGATCAGCTCTGCCTGTCAGGACGCCCGGAGCGCACTGAGAGCCGACACAGAGCAGCTTAGCTCGGCCTGTCCTGAGGACCAATCGCAGCTCTTGCCGTCTCCGTAGTCCCTTGACGGAGTGACGGACACTTAAAAAATATTTCGTGCAGACGGAGACTACGCAGAGGCTCTTCGACAGTCTCTGCGTCGACGCAGAGTCTCTACGTAGCCTACGCAGAGCACTTTACGCAGAAGTATAAATTGGGCTTTACGCTGACCGGGAGAGAGCAACTGTGCCGGGGAACAAACGTCAGTGTCCGGGGCCGGGCTAACCTTCTTGTGGGCTAATTACTCTGAAATGTATTTCCTTTACATGCATGTTTTTTTTTTTTTTTTTTTTTTAAACAAAATACGTTTTTCATCATACTTGGCTGGGTGGGCCAGTGAGTAAACTGGGCGGGCCAGTGCCGCCCAGGCCCATTGCTGGCTACGCGCATGGCCTGTTTCCTGACTCAGCATTCCCAACTAATGACCAGCTGTTGCAACTAATGCGTGCAAATAAACTCTGAGCACACAGCTAATACTAGAGCACATGGGCTACAACACCACCACACTGAGGGCCACGCTTATTATTATAATAGTATTGTATATATATATTAGGACTGGGCAATATGTCGAAAATGTATCGTTATCGAAATTATAATCAACGTCATTTTGCCATTATCAATATATTCGATAAGTAAAAAAAACAAACAAAACAAAGTAATAGTCATTAATGGCTGTGTGTGTATGTAGGCAGGCTACCGGTATGTTCATGTCCCTTTAAGACACTCAGACATGTACAGCATGTGTAGTCGCGTATATATATGTTATGTATGCTATGTGTCAGTACTGATATCTGTGTCACGGCGCACATGCTTATATCAAGCAAATGGTATATTATGCACATTATGCGATGACGTCGTTTAGCATCTTCAAACTTATCGTTCATTTATCGTTATCAAGGTGAACTGCTCAATATATCGTGATTGATTGATTTGAGGCCATACCACCCAGCCCTAATATATATATATGTATATATATAGGTCAGTGACAAATAAAGTTTCTAAAAAGGGATTTTTAATAAAGTATTTTCAATATAGATGTTATTTTTGATTCCAGAATAATGTGTTTGAACATGTCTCATATATTGAATAACTATTCTGTTTTTTTTTTTGTATACTTTTTATTTTATTTATTTACAACAGAACATGAGATCATCATGGGTGTTACATTTAAATTAGAGATATTATTTT
The DNA here is from genome assembly GCF_963457635.1 of Microchirus variegatus. Classification (NCBI taxonomy): domain Eukaryota; kingdom Metazoa; phylum Chordata; class Actinopteri; order Pleuronectiformes; family Soleidae; genus Microchirus; species Microchirus variegatus. Next base: position 19,398,958 of record NC_139819.1, read on the forward strand.
ACACATCCAACTGTCCAGGGTGTACCCCGCCTATCGCCCATAGTCAGCTGAGATAGGCACAGCACCCCCCGCAACCCTCTGGTGGAGGATAAAGCGGTAGATAATAGATGGATGGTTTTTACACATACAGACATAGATACATACACATACATCCTAATACAAAGTTTCAATATTCAAGGTGCATACCCAATCCATTTCTCCCAGCGTACAGTACATTTCTCCAACTGAAGTCGTAAAACAAAAGTAATTCTCTCCATGTAGTACATTTCTTGAACCATTTCTTGGACCAATGTTGGCGGATCTAGTTGCAACCATTTTCTCGTTATAGCTTTCCTGCTACTTGCTAGAATAATCTTCAATAAGTATTTGTCCTTGTGTAGGACTGTTTCTGGGATTTTACCAAGATATAAAGTGACAAAAGAGAAATCCAAATCCACCCCCATTATGTTATTTATATCGGTTAATACCCCCCTCCAGAATGGCTGGATTTTCGGACAGGCCCAAAAAACATGGAAGTGGTTAGCCATAGAGGTTCCACATTGTCTCCAACAGAAGCCTCGGCTCTGTGTGCCCGTCTGCAGTGCTGTTATTTTAGGAGTTATGAAAAATCTCGCTACATTTTTCCAGCCGAACTCTCTTAGTGATCTTGAGTTAGCAGTGGTCGCTTATGTTTCACATATTTCCAACCAGGTCTCTTCTGATATCTGTGATTCTGACTCCCTCTCCCATTTTGTTTAATTGATATCGTAGAGTGATTGTTAGAGGCTTCTATACTTCCATATATTCTTGAGATCAACTTTTTGTTGCCTTTTTTTGTATGCATCCTGAAATATAGAAATCAAATTGTATTCCTTCTCCTCCTTTATTTGTAAGTTTTTTATTATAATAGTCTCTGACTTATTGGTGGAAGTCCTGCTTTTCCATTCCAAAAGTGTCTGAAATGTATTGTTTGAGACAAGGGAGCAGAAAGACGTGAGACTTCTCCCAGCCCACTGTTTAAAGCCCCTGTCCAATATAGCAGGTTAAAATTCTGGATCATAAGCTACCCAATTCAAGATTTTAGCCTGTTTCTCTATTTGTAACTTCCTCAAAACCTTAAACCACAACTTAAGAGAGAATACAGTCCATTGATTCAAACTGTTGTATTGTCTTTCAGCTTGGTTTTTATTTGCAATTATAGATTATATATAGATATAGAAGCCGTGGCAACACATTCATTTTAATCATTTCTATTCTATTACTCATATCAAGAGGGACGAGGGTCCATCTAGAGATGTCCAATTTGATCTCTTTATTAATGAGGCCGTAGTTGTTTTCAAAAAATTTAGACATATCCTGAGTAAGATTTATTCCTAAATATTTCATTTTGGGCGAGTCCCAGTTAAAATTGTATTTCCCTTTAATATCTGGGGGGTATAATTAAATGTGAGGGTTTGTGTTTTTTGGATATTTAGCTTATAACCAGAGTATGAATTATATTCTTTTAGCAGGGACATCTTTTTAGGGATGCTTGAGTCTGGGCTTGTAACAAAAAGAAGAACATCATCTGCAAACATACATCTCCTCTAATCATGATCCCCTTTATCTCACAGTCCTCCCTGATAGCTTGAGCTAAGGGTTCAATAAATAACGCAAATAGGGTCTGGCTCAGGGGACAACCCTGCCGTGTCCTTCTTTCCAGATGAATAGTTTGCGACAGGTGTCCAATAATCCTGATCCTGGCTGTTGGAGAGAAGTATAAAGCCCTAATGTATTTAATAAAACCATCTTTGAAGCCGAATCTTGCAAGTACCCTGTATAGATATTACCAACCTACTGAGTCAAATGCCTTTTCGGCATTTATGCTGATCAACATTGCACTGATGTTTTCTGATTTAATATGGCTCACCACCTGCAGAGTTCTCCTTAAATTATCCTGTGTCTGTCTAATACAAAGCCTGTTTGATCCAAGTCTACCAGCTCTGGGACAATGGATTCCAGTCTTTTAGACAGGATTGAAGCAAGCAATTTATAGTCTACGTTCAGGACTGATATTGGTCTGTATGAGCTGCATTCCTTTTTATCTTTTTCTTCTTTCGGGATGATAGAGATCACCGCTTCCTTCCATGATTGGGGGGCTTCCCCTGTTCTCAGTGTATGATTTAAGCAGCTAAGCAGCACATATTCTAACTGTTTTAACTAATTTTTTAATTTTTTAAGTATTTTTAACTTCACAACAAAAAAAATGTCAGGTGGCCCAACCAAATATTTGGCAACTATCCCTTAAGGTGTCTACATTAGATAAACATGATTCTTTTCATCATGATGTGTTTATTTCAATAATTTAAGATTTTTGCTCTCTGTAGGTCAGGTTTTAAGCATCCTTAACATCCTATTTTACAGTTAAAGACAGGAAAATAATTCCTGTCACCGTTCCAGAGGGGGGCGCTGCGCTTCTGAGAACGGATGTGCTGGATAGTACTGGCCAATCACAAGACTCTGTCTTCTGGGGGTGAAAGTTCACTCTGAAATCTCGCAGCAGAAAAACACCGTCAGAAAAGAGGATTTCTATCGGCTCGTTTAGAGCAACTCGGAGGTTTTTGACCATAAAAACAAGTGAATATATGTAAGTAGACCTCCATAACTAACATTTATGTGCAACAGGACCACTCTATGTCACCTTTAACATAAATAAAAAAATGGTAGTCCCCCCTCATCTGGTGCAGACAAATTTCTGCACACCGCCCCTGCGCTGTACTGTCCTCCCTCTCCTCTCCTAATTTCTCTACACGCAATTTTACCCCTACAACGCTGCAATTAAGGAAATAACAGATGCATCAGATGAGCTGATCTCTTTAGTGTTCCAGGCATGTCCCACCGGGAGGAGACCCAGAGGAAGACTCAGGACACGCTGGAGTGACTACGTCGCTCAACTGGCCTGGGAACGCCTTGGGGTCCCCCCGGAAGAGCTGGAAGAAGTGTCCTGCGAGAGGGAGGTCTGGGCGTCCCTTCTCAGACTGCTGCCCCCGCGACCCGGCCCCGGATAAGCTGTAGAAGATGGATGGATGGATGGATTTTTAATAGTTTTCTTAGGGCCTGATCTACTAAAGCTTTGCACGTGCAAAAACGTGTGCAAACTGGATTGCACACCCAGATTTGCGTTGATGCTGATCTACAACAGGGCGCAACGAGGACTGCGTCCCTCAGACGGGCAAAATAGCACTTGCAACCCATTTAGCGTTCTTGTCTTAATGCATATGCAATGTGGGGCGTTTACACGATATTTTGCGTGTGATGGGAGGAGATATGTCATTTTAGCACGCGCAAAGTGATTTATCAAACCTGAAACTGATTGCGGTGCTTATTTTTGCGTCTATATTTAGCACGTTTGAAAGACAGGTCTTAACTGGCACAGTGGTGCGCGCACATGGCTGCGGTTAAGCACATATCCTCTGAGAAATCCATAAACAAAAATACTTTTTGTAAATCAGGAAATTACAGTTTTCCTGAGCATGTTCAACTACGCGTTCAAAGATGACGCACATTCATTTCTTATTTGGTATATCTGAATAAATTAAATATAGATATCCAGAGGAGAAATATGTGTTTGTACTTGTATGGGCTTACCTTGGTCTGCAGTTTGTGATTCAAGGAGGGGTCGTATCTATGTTCCCCGGTTAAGACCGGAACGGGGAATCCCGCTTTACCGTAACGGGTCCAGCTCTAACCTGGTCTACTCTCGGTGCACGGCGAAGCGCAAGCTGCACATTGCGCAAACGTCACCAAAACCTCACAGTCAGGTTTCCACAGTTCCAGACACATTTAAATGCAATAAATAATCACAACAATCACTATTTAATGTAACTATCTGAATCAGCTATAGATATGTCATCTATATCGATTGTCCTGTCACCTCTGACGTCAGATCAAAGGCTGTTGGCACGCTTAATGGAAACTCAGCCTGACTGAATGAACACAGATGAAACCAGGGACGGACTGGGACTAAAAATGTTTATTTATTTATTTACTTATTGACAAAAAAGTCACACATCCATTGAAATTAGACCTATGTGTAATCTTTAGAGAAACTGCAGAGCGCTCCCTGGCAGCTGTCGGTGAGCTGCAGGTGAGTCAGGAGGAGAGTAGCACCTTTTTTTTTTTTTTTTTTTCTTAACGGTAACATCCATAGTCCATAGTTTTCTTTGTTTGATACGTCAGGTAATGATGGAGCTGTCCAAAATACCAACGCAGGATTAAAATAATAATATAAAAAGAACAAGGATCAGGTCATATCCCTCGATCCCAGTTATCTGCTCATCACAGAACTTCAGCTGTACTTTCTGTTCAGTGGCTTCAAATTTCATTCTGCGCTTCAGTTGAGTCTGCTCTTTCTCCATGTTGACAACCCTTGACTAGCACAAAAAAATTTAGTTTATTTAAGTTTAAACATATTTCACAACATATTACCTACACACAAATAAGTAAATGACCCACTCTCTCGCGCTCTCTCTCTCTCTCTCTGTGTGTGTCTCTCTCTCTCTCTCCCGCCCCGTGCCAACAATGCCTCGCGCTCTCTGCGCGCACAGGTTTAAATGACAAACAAACAAATGCTGAGTGCTGATCAAAAGTTTTGTGCAAGTGATTTAAGATCCTGACTCTTGTCCCAAATATGACAGGCTTCGTTCAGTGATTTAAACAAATATATAAAAATGAATGAAATGTTTACATGCAGAGCGCTCACTCGAAAAGCAGACAACATCGATGCGGGTGCGCGGATGTTGTGTAATCAAATACACAGGAACGGCCGTATATAAAAAATTGGCCGATTCCGATCACTGGCCGATTAATCGGTGCATCCCTATACCGAAGTTATAGGGCACTTATAGGGTACCCAGAAATCCTGCTCAGCCCGGTGGTAGGGCCTCTTGGGCAGCCCACCGATAGCCCACGGTGTTTTTGTAAAAAATTTTTTTTAAAGTTGACAGGAAATTAGAAATTATGACTATGATGTGTTATTGTAAGACATTTATTAACAATATTTAAATACTAAAAAATAATGTTATGTCCATTATTGACCATCGAATCAGCGATAATTAAAATGAGGGGCAAAAAAGTGTGTCGCCAGACGGCTCAGGCTTTTGAACCTACGCTTGTCAACCAGAGTGCAGGATCTTGACTGAGTGAGATGCCGTCTTCAAACGTGTAGACGGCTTATTGTTGTGTCCCCCACCCCCGTCCTAAACATTAGGACGGGGGTGGGACGTTCGCACTGCACACACGCACAGCCACTGGAGAGAACAGCTGTTGTCACCATGTAGGCTAACGTTACATTCACCCTACAAACCAGCCTTTGAGCATCACGGACACCGGCCAAAGCTCCATAGTTACCTTAACGACACGCCCTCGCCTATTCCATTCACAAAAACGGGCCGGTGACTTGTCCTGCCCAATGCGTGCACATCATCTGAGAACGCAGGGAGCCTGGACAGCAGGCACACCTTTTCGTGCACAGCTTCTTTAACCTCGTTGGTCGTGAACTTTACGTGTTTGTGACTTTTTTTTATGACATTTTTTTGTCGAGTTGCGCACGTGTCGATTGTCGATCGATTTGTCGACAAAAAAGTCCCATCCTACTCTCTCCTGCATGGTTCGCCGCTCCTGTGCTCTGTGCGTCTCCGTAAGTAGACTGGATCATTTCTCTGGGTGTTTTATCTCCACTTACAAATAATGATATTTATAACGAGGATCGAGAACAGTCACGATGTGCAGGGGATCCGGGTAGATCTTAGTAAAACATGGTGACGACTTATGAGAGCAGAGCGCGTTTCATTGTTTTCACTCTGAGGTCTCAACCTTTGTGTCGAAGATGCTTTAATGCTGCAATTAAGATGCATCAGATGAGCTGATCTCTTTAGTTAATTGCTCAAAAAGAGAGAATGTTCTCTGGTGTGAAGTTGCGGGGAGTTCATAATCTGCTCCGTATGCTGCCAAGTTGCGCTTTAGCGCAGAGACTTTCCAGCACTTAATAGGTGCTGTTCCACAGTGTACTTGCTGTGTTTCGGCCGCTGAATTATCGGTGCATCCCTAAATATAACATATTTATTGACAAGAACAATGTAACCGTAATAATGACGCATTTGATGGTGTGACTTGGGTTTCAATCAGCACTTGGACAAGGGAGCGCTGTCCGATGACATGGGAGCGTAGCTAGGGCTGGGCGATACGGCCTCAAATCAATATCACGATATATTGAGCAGCTCACCTCGATAATGTTAAATGAACGATAAGTTTGAAGACGCTAGACGATGTCATCGCCTAATTGCAAAAATTTGCCTGATATAAGCATGTGCACCGTGACACACAGATATCAGTACTGACACATCTCAGACATAACATACACATGTATACGTATATATATATATATATATATATATATATATATATATATATATATATATATATATATGTGTGTGTGTGTGTGTGTTTGTGTTTGTGTTTTATGTCTTTACGGATCATTTAAAAACCAGGAAGTGTATCGTCATTAGCAACATAAGCATTCATGGAAGCTCCCGCTGTGGGGAGAACGTGGACATACGTGTACATTTATGGCTCACGTATGTAAAAAATTTTTTAAATTGTCCGGTTTAAATTAGGCTGGTAATTACAGTTAATGTGTCGGGCCGGGCTTGAACACAACGTGCACGGGCTCGGGTAGGGTTGGGCTTGATTTTTTGGGCCCGATCTAAGTTCTAGCAGGGATCCCAGCAGCACCCGCTGCTTGTTAAGGGATACGTGCTTTCACGTGAGAGTTTCCAAACACCAGAAAAGTCTCCAATAACACCAGAAAAAGTCGGGAGATTTGTCACGAGTCGCTTTTGACAAAGAAAGTCACTAGGAGGAGTCGGAAAGACCAGATTTAGCGACAAAGTCGGCAAGTTGGCAACACTGCCACCTCTTTTTTTACATACGCTGTACACAGCCGAGTGTCTTAAAGGGACATGAACATACCGGTAGCCTGACTGCATAAACACACAGCCATTATCGAATATATCGACATGGGCAAAATGATGTCGAACACGTCGTAAATTTCGATAACGATGAATTTTAGATATATCGCCCAGCCCTAGGCGCCAGGCTTATAATGCACTTGGGAAACCCTGCTCCTACATAGATTTGTCGGAACGTACGTAGATTTCCTGTTGAGTTGAGGCCATGGTCTTCCCACCAAGCTTCAGGAAATTAGGTGGAACTCAATCTATGCTGAAATTATAGGGCACTTGCTGTATCGTCGCGAATGGATTGCCATGGTCACACCGTTTTGAATCCGCAAAACCTTTGGACAACTTTGCTAATATTGCGAACAAACATATATTATTCTGTCACCTCACTGGCAGCTGTGCCTCAGCTAAACACTGTGTTTCAAAGATAGTGAGGTCATGGCCCACAAACCCTGGGACATGTTTTCATTATAACATAATATTAAGTGGGGGGCCACATGTAACCGATTGGCGGGCCGCATATGGCCCACGGGCCTGCAGTTTGACACCTGTGTCTTAGGGGTTTGAGAAGCCAAAACATAAAAGAATATCATTATTTGAATTTACTGAAACATTTATGAAAATGAATAGGTTTTATAGAATAAAGTGATAGCTGTCATGAAAAGATTAAATGATTAGGGTTCGAGCACGACAAGAACCCTATTGAAACTGAAATAATTCTTTATTAGGGTTCGAGCACGACTGTGCAAGAACCCTCTTGAAACTGAAGGAGTTATAAGGGTTCGAGCAAGACTGTGCAAGAACCCTATTGAAACTGAAGGAATTCTTTATCAGGGTTCGAGCACGACTGCAAGAACCCTCCTTGAAACTGAAGGAATTCTTTATTAGAAACTTAATATGTGAGACCAGGGACTGGTCCTGAACATGTCTGCAGAAGATGACCTCCCAACAGGAAGTGGAACGCCCGTAACAGGAAATAAAGTCCAACATTGTCTGATCTGCACGGAAATTGACATGTGAGACAAGTTAACTTCCCTGAACATATTTACGGACAGTCCTATGACCAACAGGAAGTCAGCCATTTTGAACAGGAAGTGCCCTCTAACTTTGCCGTACGTCACACGATCCCCTCTAATCTTGGATGAGGTTGCGCACGCCGCGATGGCTACACAGACAGACATGCCCGGGGACGCCGCTGAAAATAACTAATACTGAAAATAACTATCACCGCGTGCGGTGAATGATCAGGTTCGTGGGCATGCACCGAGCGTCCGCTGCGTCTGAATCACTTAATTAGTGAGTCAAAATGACATGAATGCGTATGACGCATTTGTGCTGCACATTCGCCCTTCTCTAATCAGAATGATCTAATGTCGCTCTGTAATGATCAATCAGACCGGGATTTGTTCCCAAAGCATGCTGGAAAGTGTAGTTCTTCATTAAAAGTGATTTTGTTCCGGTGGAAATAACTTGTTTTGATAAACAGCAAAAGTAAGACAATATTTCTGGTTTTATTTCTTGAAAGTCAGTTGTTGTTTTTGCTCTTATTTTGGGGCTGGATCCGTGAATCTTGGTCATAGAGTGATAAAAATGGTATCGTTGGAATCTGTAGATTCTCCACTGTCCAGTCGACACATGTTTTTTTTTGTTTACATAATCACGCTTTTTAATGAGAGCGCTGTGACGTTTTTTCCCGCTCCTGCTGTTTGATTCATCGGCGATTTAACTGTGTTTCGTGAACATAAGAATGGTTATATGAGCTTTTAGTTGAGTTTCTGACCTTTCCGTGGGTATGCAGCATGTCTGTGTTTGTTAAAGTTAGATATGGTTTTATGACGCTTTTGTCGCTGCGTCTGACGCTGCCCCCGATCCCGGGGGCAACCGTGAAGAAGAGGTTAAGATCAAATAAATAAGAAATCCATGACATGATGCGATTTCTCTTTCAAATCCACCAGTGTTGTTTTCGTCAACGATGACGATGACAAAATCTTTTCGTTGAAGCCACTTTTTTTCATGATGATAACGAGACGGTGATGAGATAAACATGACTCTTTGATGACGGAAACATGACGAGACTTGTGTGAGTTTTCGTTGACGAGACGAGAATGGACGAAAATGTTAGTGGGTGGTCTGTCAGACGTTTAAAACGGTGTGGTGATCTCACATTCCAGAGCTTCTGTTGTTTTTTCGGCCAATCACCTGACTGTCACGAAGAAAGCACATGGCTACTTAATATGCACGTACCCCGCTACTGCTCCTGCTGTGTATGTGTGTGTGTGTGTGTGTTCACCGTTGAATGACGATGGATAAGGAATCCCACAGAGGGACAGAGGCCGACACTTATGTAAGTGGACTCGTTAGCTTTTTAAGCAAGCGATCTTTATGCTAACGTGTTAGCAAACAACAAACAGATGGATCATTTAGCGGCAGAAAAATGACAATAACTGGACAGAGTAGTAGTGGCTAAAGTTAGCTCTTGTTACGTTAACGTCAATTCATTATGTGTGTGTTTCTTTAGCAGCATGTTTAGCTGTGTTTACATTCAGTGACGGTGTGGTCATCTCATTGTGTGTTATATATTATAATAATAAGCTCACAATGTGTTGCAGTGTGTTGAACTTATAGGTCTACTCAGTGTGCGAAATATCCATTAATAATCGGGGGGTCCCATCTCCCATTTGTTGCGCAATACTGTTTCACCACCCCAGGTGCCACCCTGCAGTATTAGCGATCTTCCCTGTCAGGTGAGGGCTTGTGTGGGCCTTTTCCACAGGGCCATTTGGAAAGCAATTCATTAAAACATTAAAAATACACAATTAGAAATGAAATAATTGACATTTTGTTTGTTTAAAAAGGATAAGAAAGAATTCAGATTGTATTATGTATGCAGATCATATATGTAAAACTGAAAGTACAAAAATCTTTAGGAAAAAACATGCTTTCCAATTACACGGTAACATGTTTAGACCCCCCTTAAATTTTGCATTTTGAGGCTTTCAGGGGGTGATGAGTGTTAATCAGGGGGTCTAACCCCCCCAGACCCCCCTGTATTTCGCACAGTGGGTCTGCTACTATTTTCACAACTTATGTGTGACACTGCCCAACAACAATCTCCAATACTTATTGGGCCAAATAAATTTGTAATAACTTTTTTCGACTAAAACTAAACTAAAATCTTTTTGAGTTTTCGTTGACTAAAACTAGACTAAAACCCTTTTGAGTTTATGTCGACTAAAACTGGACCAAAACTATCACATATAGAAGTGACTAAAATGTGACTAAAACTAATAAGCATTTTCGTCCAAAAGACGAGGCCGTTTCTCAATATCCATACTTGTGCGTACTTGCGTACTCCCGTACTTGTGAAAACGTCATCAGCCTCAGTCCAAGTTCTGTTCCATTTCTCAAGAACGCGAGCAGCGAGTACGGTTCTCATACCCGGAAGTGTTCTCGCTCCACCCATTTTACCAAGTATGCATCGGGTGGTGACTTGAGCGTACTTGGGAAAGCCATATATCCCAGAATGCATTTCGGCGGAACATAGCAGAATAAAATACATATATAAACCTGAAATAAATATTTTTTTGTGTCCCAGAACGCAGTTTTTAAATCTTTGAGGCGAGAAATTTGTCATTTAGAATCCAAACGTGGTTTGTGTAATAAGATATGACGTGGCGGCGCTGTCGGAGGTGATCAGCTCTGCCTCTGCGGATGCTCGGTGCTCACAGTGCCCGGCACAGAGCAGCGTTACCTCGGCCTGTCCTGATGAAATGATCCGCTGGTTCAGACGGCTCCGTCATTACATACTTGGTGTGATCGATAGATTTGTTGTTGACATGTTGTTTTGTTTTTAATGCAAACGTTTTGACCTGACAGTGTGAACTTTTGTATATATATCTTATTTGTATATATATATATTATAATAATATTAATGTTTTACTTATTGTAACTTTGAATTCTAGATTTATATTAAAGTCGCACTGTCATTGTATATGTATTTACATATAATGGACATTATTTTATAATGTGTAAAATATTGAAAATGTGAAAATAACATCAATATATGTATTTATTAAAAGTATTTTATATGTTCATTCATCAACACTGTAGGTGGCGGTATTGAGGCTTTTTTTCCTCTTTTTTTTGGCCCCTCATTTTTATTATCTCTGCTTTGATGGTCAACATTGGACATTTCAGCCATGTTTTTGAGCCTAAAACGAATAAATACACTGTAGAATAGTTTTCACCCCCACATTGCTGCTGTTGCTGCTGCTGTTAAAAAAAAACCAAGAACAAACAATAAATGACAAAACGTTAAAAGACCGACACGTGGACCTCTACAATCGACTCTCAAAATGACGTGAAATTCCCATCTCTAATAGCCTGCAAACATGTGCTACAGTATGTTACCCTTCTACATCACACTGTGAAAGCACAACAGTTACATCCACTGACCAAACTCCTGCCTGTTCAGATTAGGCCACACAACAGACCACTCCTGTGGTGGAGTGTGGTCTCAGTAACATATACGTGTGTCTCTTCTGTGAGCTTGTTCACTGCTGTGCGTTAAACCAATGACTTTACATGCTGGTGATGTTGTTACACATACACTCTGGTTATTCAAACTGATCACACTCCCAGGTCAGGATCACAATACAGCCTTCTGCAGTTTTCAAGTTTCAAGAGGCGCAATATTTTTTAAAGCCAAAATGTCTGTGAAAATATGGTTTTAGTTGAATGATTGTCTTGATCTCTACACATCATATTCTACACACTGAAGAGGACATCTTTAGATCTGCACAAATGTCACTGCATAATCATTTTTAATGTTTCTTAAATGAAAATGAGAATAGTTATGTCAAAATGTGTGATATCGCAAATTGTATCGCAGTTCCTATCAAAAGAATCGCAATCCAATATTTAACAATAAGACTAATCTAAGACTATCCAACAATAAGACCAATGATGTAGAAACGTGTGTGTGTGTGTACACAGTGCACATGCTGTGTGTATGTGGAACCTCATGGGAGCTTATTACATTGACATTTTTTAATATAGATGGTTATAAATTGACATTCTGCATTGGTAGTAGAAAAATGTCAGTAAATGTGCTGAAAGTGTCATAATGCAGAAGACACCTCTCCATGAAACCATGCAGAATCATTTCATTTACAAAGAGCTGACTCATCACTTCAGTGACGTGTTGTCCACCATCTTTAAGATATAATATCTAACAATTCTGCCTTAAAACATATAAAAACAACAATAATAATGTATGTTTTAATGAGTTCTGTTGTCATATAAGTCAAAGTGTTTCCTACACTCTTAAAATCTGTATGATCTATATGATCCCTATTAGGGCTGTCAATCCTCCCCCCAAATCATATTCGAATTTCTAATGCTTCTTATGTTAAATATTCGAATAATATTCTTTCATCTTTTTTTTTTTTTTTATTACATAATTATATACACCGATACCAGCTTATTATTAGGCAATACCTCCTGTGTCCACTAGAGGGCCCTTCAACCGCATCTGTTATGTAACATTTGCAACAAGTTTTACCAACGCGTGGCTAGAATTGTATAATAAATATATTTAAATAGATAAGATATAACGCCAGAAATATTCAAGAAATTATGTTTCATGAAGAAGCTGATAGAGCTGATGAAGAAGCTCAAATACACACATTGCTATCCTAAGTCTCAAAAAGACAACTCTTCATGGATAAAGAGAAGCAGGCAATTTTATTCCCACTTCGTTATTAACACATGGATTAAGTAAATAAATTAAATCATATCAAAACGAAAACAGAAGTTCTTATGGCTGCAGCATTTAAAACATTTCCGGAGTTATGCTTTCCAGCTCTGCGTCTGTTGGAGCGCTGCTCCCCGCTATCTTGTAAACACAATGCCGAACCGCAAACGCACAACAGTGATTTGCATCGTTGCTATGTGTCGTTGCTAAGGCAGAAGTTCGAACGTCAGTTTCCACATTCGAATCATCTCATTTAAAAAAAAAAAAGTGAATTGTTTGAATAGCGAAGTTCGTTTTGACAGTCCTTTCTGTGTTTCCCAGGGGAGCCTTTTCAGTGGTGCGCAGATGTGTGAAGCTGTGTACAGGACAGGAATATGCTGCCAAAATCATCAACACCAAAAAGTTATCTGCCAGAGGTGAGTGTATGTACAGTATACGTGTGTTTCACAGTGGTTTGTAAATGAAGTTTGTCTCAGTTCCACAGTGACTCATTTGTCCCAGTGGTCGGTGTAGACACTATTATGTACAGTGGAGGAAACAAGTATTTGATCCCTCACTTTTGTAAGATCATCCACTCACAAAGAAATGAACGGTCTATAATTTTAATAGTAGGTTTATTTTAACAGGGAGAAACAGAATATCAAAAAGAAAATCCAGAAAATCACATAAAACAAAAGATACTACTTAGTACTTGCTGGAGAAGCCCTTGTTGGCAAGTACAGAGGTCAGACGTTTCTTGTAGTTCATCACCAGGTTTGTACACATCTCAGGAGGAATGTTGGACCACTCTTTGCAGATCTGTCCATCATGGGCAAGACCAAATAACTTTCTAAGGACATCGGGGACAAGATTTTAGACCTGCACAAGGCCGGAATGGGCTACAAGACCATTGGCAAGAAGCTGGATGAGAAGGAGACAACTGGTGGTGCTATATTAGAATATGGAAGAAACAAAAACTGATTGTCAATGTCCGTTGGTCTGGGGCTCCACGCAATATTTCACCTTGTCGGGTATCAATGATCATGAGAAAGGTGAGGGATCAGCCCAGAACTACACAGGAGGAGCTTCTTAATGATCTCAAGGCAGCTGGGACCACAGTCGCAAAGAAAACCATTGGTAACACACTATGCCGTAACAGATTAAAACCCAGCAGTGCCTGTAAGGTCCCCCTGCAGGCACATGTACAGGCCCGTTTGAAGTTTGGCATTGAACACCTAAATGATTGGGAGATGGTGATGTGGTCAGGTGAGACCAAAATTGAGTTCTTTGGAATCAATTCAACTCGCCGTGTTTTAGGGCTGAACGATATGGCCAAAATTTCATATCTCGATATTCATTCCAGATATCTCGATATCGATACGATACGATACGACTACAGGTTCGGTGAAAACCAAGCATTTTTCAGAAAAATAAAAACATAATACAAAAGACTGTGGAAACTTTCCACATGGAAAGTGCAGTTTTATTTATAAGAACTCACTGCCAGTCATCAACATTAACATAAAGTCACCAAAGAATAAATAAAAAATCAAACATTTTATTGCAGCTCTGCTTTAATGTTTGATGCGTTATCAGTCATCACGCAAACCTGTTGGTCCTCCTTCAAGTCCCAGTCTGCTAACGCACCTCTCATCTCCTGCGCTATATTATCACCTGTATGCTGCCCGGGGAAGAAGGACGTCTGCAGACAGCGGCTCTTGAGTTCAGAGTTTGTTGTAATAAAATGGATCGTTAAACTGATGTAAGGTTCGGTTGTCCGGCTTGACCACAAGTCCGTGGTTGTGGCGAAATGATCGATGATTTATGTTTTGGCACAAAATCGCCACCGGCCTCATTATCTTCCGCACTCATGTCACTTTTCTTTCTTTTTTTTGATTTTCCCACTGTCGTATGTGTGCGTCTCAGTCTCCGTCTCCGTCTCCCTCCCGCCCTCCTATGTTTGTCATTGGTTTGCTTCAGCTGTCGATCCACAGCATGCATGAAATAAGGTTTGTGGTTGGCTGGCCGTAGTGTGCATTCAAGGGCAATCGTAAAAAGATGTGTATTGTGACTGCCAGCACTGTACATGCAGGGCGAGCGTGGGGGAAAATCTAAATCGTTTATATCGTCGTTTTTTCGATATTAATATCTTGAATGTTCATATCTCGATATCGATACAATAACGATATATCGTTCAGCCCTACCGTGTTTGGAGGAATTCAGACTATGATCCCAGGGACACCATCCCCACCGTCAAGCATGGAGGTGGAAGCATTATGCCTTGGGGATGTCTCTCTGCTAAGGGGACAGGTCAACTTCACCACATTGAGGGAAAAATGGATGGGGCCTTGTGAAATCCTGGGTGACCAACGCTTTCTCTCAGCCAGGAAACTTAAAATGGATGGGTCTTCCAGCACAACGATGACCCAAAACATTCAGCCAAGGCAACGAAGGAGTGGTTCAAGATCATGGAGTGGCCTAGCCATCTCCAGACCTAAATCCTATAGAAAATCTTTGGAGGGAGCTGAAGCTTTGAGTTGCCAAGCGAAAGCCTCGAAACCTTAAGGATTTGGAGAGGATCTGCAAAGAGGAGTGGTCTAAAATTCCTCCTGAGATGTGTTCAAACCTGGTGATGAACTACAAGAAACGTCTGACCTCTGTAATTGCCAACAAGGGTTTCTCCACCAAGTACTAAGTAATGTTTTGATAGGGGGTCAAATACTTATTTCACTCAATGAATTGCAAAATAATTTAAATCTTTTGTGTATATACTGTCTCTCTCTGTTAAAATAAACCTACCATTAAAATTATAGACCGTTCATTTCTTTGTAAATGGATGATCTTACAAAATCATTGAGGGATCAAATACTTATTTCCTCCACTGTAAGTGCTATCTAACAATAGTTCACTCTCAGATGGTGCTGCCGAGGACATGTTTTATCACACTGGGATGTCTGAACAGAAACAGAAAAGTCACATGTAGTTTAGTTGCAGTTACATACACAACAGTGCACTCAATACTTAGAATCGCAGGAGGTGTAATATTTTTGAAAGCCAAAATGTGTCATTGTAGATGAATTATTGACTTGATGTATACACATCTTATTTAATATACTGAAGAGAACATCGTTGTTTCTCACAAATCTGCACAAATATCACACCATAATCATTTTAAATGTTTTTCCAATGAGAATAATGATGTAAAAATTACAATTCCCTCCGATATGGCCAATCATATCACAACCACAATTTTCTGTCAAAATAATCCCAATAAGATATTTATACAAAATGGTTCAGCCCTACTTTAGATAAGGGCTTTCTGAGTTCTAGTAATCATTGTCAATATTTGAATAAAGGCTCACACTCTCAAGATTACATTATTATTATTAGTATTATTATAAATGCGACTTTAGAGTATACAGGACTGAAGACACAAACAGTGTGTTTCACATGTTGAATGACACTTTATGGAGAGACAGCCGCAGCAATGACTTCTGTCTCAGGTTGAATTGTCAGTGAAATGTTGTGAGAATAGAGGGAATTGGACAGTTCATATTACACTTCTACAACTACAGTAAGGTCAGTCAAAATTATTTAACAGACAACAGGGACAGCTCATGGTCAAGTGTAAGGGGAACATGGATGACTGATGGTGGTTTGTACTTAGTGTCACATGTTACTCTGACACTAACCGTTTAAAACCAAAGCAAAGATAAATGCCACGGCCATGAACATGAAGAGCAGCTCAGCACCACAGTGGTCACAGTGTAACTGGAGAGGCAGTGTTGAGGCCCAGACAGTGTGCACCATGCTGACACTTGACTGTTACCCTGCCTTCACACACACACACACACACATGCATTGAAACATTTCCTGAATGTCTGTCTCTCACCAGTGACGTATTACTATGACCCAGTCTTCTTCATATGAATTATTAAAACACTAACCAGCCCTGTACTGTAGTGTATTATATATATATTAAATCGACAGTTTTTCGACTGAAAACTGTGGGCAAGCTTTTCTGTGCTGGGATGATGTGTCAAGTTTGTTTATCAACGTGGTCGGAGTTGGAATATTTCACTCTGCTGCATACAGCATATAGCATTATAACAGACACACCGCAGTATAGTGTGCTCTCCTCTTCAGATTACAGACAAGTGGCACGTTATAAGATAAATTTGATGTTTTAGACATTTAGACGTTTAATGCACTTTTGGAATTAGCTTAGCATTTCCAGGTGTTGGTGACATTTGTATCCTTCATTGAAAAACACAAACACCTCTTTTTCAACATTTTTCTTATGACCAAAAAATATGAAATACACTTCTTATATGACCACTTTCTTATGTTTTTTGCCAGAATAAGTCTTGGCTGGCATCAGTTATGTCACATTTGTCATGTTTTTACAGTATGTGAGTGCAGATAGTCTTAATCCCAGTTAATTCCAGTGATTGGTGTGATGAGTTGTAAAAATGATCTCTCTATCACACACAGGGATAAATAAATCTTCTCTAGGTTGTGCTATGTACCTATACATATGACTGCATACGATTTATCAGAGATTGCAGCTGCTTGCAGCTTCTCACTGTATTTCTGAGCCAGGGTATAATCTCTCTGCTGAACTAATCTGTCCTGACTGAATGGTGTTTGAGGTTTTTGTTGTGCTACTTACTAATGTAATGCCATGTTCTATGAAGACGGCAGAGCTGCTGCATACTACTTTTACTCCAGGTCCTATTTATAACTCCATGACCTATCTAATATAGGCTGCTGCAGCCATGTTCGATGGCAGTCACAGTGACTCACTCCTTTACTCAGGAAGGATTTGGCTGAGGTGGTTTTTGAATGTTTTACCATCTCTGTGGCTGCAGGTTTAAGATCTGTGAACGGTCTGTGAACATCAGAACATGGAGCCCTGGTTGTTTAGAGCTGGCACATGGAGATGGTAGGTGAGAGGAGGAAAGGGTCATGTGAAAGAAGACACCCCAGGAACTTGTCCATGGGCTGGTACAATATCATCTTGTCAGGATTCCATTGTTTCCCAATTCTTGGGTGCTCCATGTGATTCTGATTTATTGTAATTCCATAGTATTATTATATGTATGTAGCAGTCAGACAAGTTGCTACTTTGTTACTTAAAAAGTATTAAAAATTAAAAATCAATGAAAAGAGCCTCTGTAAAACAGGACAGAGCACAAATGTAAGCCTTCAAATGAACATGCTGTGACTGTTTCAAATCTCTGGTTTGTAGAGATTGTAGAGATTGAGGTTAATTGCAAATTGCTACTTTTAGCTGTTTGTGTTCATCAAGTTTGTAGAAACATCACAATTCTGGGACAGAAATCAACTTTTAAAATAGTCTTTAAAAAGGAAAAAACAGTATTCAGATGGCAACAGCAGAGGAGCTGAGGCTCAACTACACAATTCATCTACTGGTTATACAAAAAAAAACAGAATAATAATCATCAAATCCCACTTTATAAAGAACTTGAGCAAATACATGTTAGAGATCAGCTGTTGTGTGTCAATGAAAGGGAAGCAGGCTAAGGAAGGTAACAGATGTACATATACTCTATTTAGTTTGGGCATGTCATTTTCGAGCAGGGACTCCAAAAAGAGGGTCAGGGAAGAAGAGACTACTTTATCATGACAGAGTGGCTCTATACATGCTTGATGTTTGTGTATGTGTGTCTACCTCTGTAAGATTTTTGTCCACCTTAAATACTGATCTTACCAGGACCAGTAGTCCTCATAGGGACCAGAATCTGGTCCTAATGAGGCAGAACTTCATTCCTGAGGAACTCGATGAGTTACTGTGTGCCTGTGATCAGACCTTGTTTTTACACATCAAGGTCAAATCACCAGGGCAGATGTACTCACCTGCGCCATGTACTCACTTCAACATCCACTGTGTCATGTGTGTTTGACAGGGTTTATCAGCAGAAAGTGAATAAACCTTCCATAACCATGTTTGTAATAGTATATCATTGTTTTAAAAAGTTGCCTTTTACATGTTCTTAAGGTCAGGGCCTTTTGGAGTTTGATGATGCCAATGATGATGAAGGACTTCACCCAAACCCTGATGTTTAAAACAAAGAGAAAGAAAGTGTTAAGATACTTTGTGGTATCTGAAGGCCATCGTAGTTCTCTGACACGCTTAAGAAAGGGAGGGGAGACTGAAGGAGACCTCTGTCTGTTATACTCTTAAAGATGATCATTAGATTAGTGACAATTACTCATTAGCTTAAGATTGACCCCCTGAAATCAGCTAATTATACACAATAAAAAACTGATTTGTATCAAGCAACCCTCATGAGCCAAAATATTTTTTTTTTATTAGTAACTCACTCTGTCAAAATATCAAGGACACAGGCAGACTCCTGACTTATACATGGCTGTCTGCTGACCACACTCTAACATTCTCCAGCTGCTCAGAGGTTTTCTTATGCTGTGACTGGGAGCCTAATATTCATTGTCATCAATCATCAACATTGTGCTTTTCATATCTTGTACATCTCATCTCCTCCTGGGACCGCAGTCCTCACTGGTGATGATTATTCTTTTCCTCCCTCTCCTGGTTCTGTGTTCATGTGGACCACATCTCTACCTGCTTCTCTGCTGCATCAGAAACAATAGATTTGGTGTGTGACAATTCTAAGATGGTAGTGACATTGATGCATTCTCCAGCTGTCATCTCTGTGTATATACAGTATGTCTATGTTTTAACCAACCACTACCCCCATTTTATTGTCAGTATAAACCCAAAGATAATTCTGATAGGCTCCCTTTCATTGAGAGCTGCAGCTGTGGGAACACCAGATATGATGCCTTACCCCGGATTTCCACTGGACGCGGAACTGCCGCGGAACGGCAGCGGCGCGGTTCTGCTTCGTCCTCTGCCTGGCGGCAATCCCCACCGGGCGCGTTACGGCAGCGGCGCGGAGCCTTGGGAGCCTGCGGTATTCACGGAAGATCGCGCGATACTCTTGAACGGACGCGAGTTCGCGAGATCCAGCGATAGACTGTGTATAAAGTAAACAACAACACAGCTTCTTTTTATTCTCCAACGTGGAAGAACTGTTGATCTGGTGTCATAAATGATTTTATGTTTCTCCACTTCAACAATCAGTCTCTCTTCGTACATTATGACTCTCCGAGACGCTCTGATTAATTGACTGTTTACCTGGCAGCAGCGGTGATGACGTAATGTTGATGTGAAGTTGTGACAGGCTATATGACCTGCGTATTGTGTTTTATTTTGAAAGGGGGGCGGAAATGTTTTACTTTGATTCTGTGTCGGACTTCCTGTCTTGTGCGATCTGCTTCGTTGAAATTTCCGAGGTTCAGCAGCGGCAACGGAAAAAATAGAACTGATTCCTATCGATAGCGCTGCGGCGCGGCGAGCCGCTTCTGGGCCGCTGCTGAGATGCGCCGCAGCGCGGCCGGTGGGAATGCTCTCATTGATTAGAATGGAAGCGATTTGCAACGGCGACCGCGCCGCTGCCGTTCCGCTTCCAGTGGAAATCCAGGGTTAGAGTAGATCTCCTTTATAAAACCTTGTATGAGTGACCTGCCATTGTAAGGTCATCTGTGTGTCACAGGGTTGACTCGAGGTTTATCTGCCATTGATCCAGTCGTCTGATGAAATAAAGGATAAAGGACCTCAATCTGCTAGGCTAAGCTAAGATCAACTCGACTGTTCAAAGTT
Organism: Microchirus variegatus; assembly: GCF_963457635.1. Classification (NCBI taxonomy): domain Eukaryota; kingdom Metazoa; phylum Chordata; class Actinopteri; order Pleuronectiformes; family Soleidae; genus Microchirus; species Microchirus variegatus. The sequence continues at coordinate 19,419,377 of NC_139819.1, forward strand.
TGGTTTATTTTTCGGAAACAAATTATTTGTACTGAAAATTATTCACCAACACTGTATCTACTACTACGTTTAAGCAATGCTGTAATTTCCAGAACAGCATCCTTCCACCTGAAAACATAATTTGCTGTAAAACTACTTCATACAATTTTTAGATTGAACGAGTGAATGCTGCAGCACTAGTTCTGACAAAAATTGAAAGAGACACCGTTGTCAGTGAGGTGGACACCCTCCTCTCTGTGTTTAAAGACAGACTTAACACCTGCTGGCTCAGGGAAATGTAAACTTTACTTTAGTTATACGCTGATGGGGAAACTCCCAATGAATCCAGTCATTGTTCAGTCCAGAACATGTGTTGATCAAGCCTGGAAATAAATGATGGTGTTCTCAAATGTCTTGTTTTGTCAAAACCAAAATGTTGACATCATAAAACTTTTTTTTATACTTGTTTAATTCATTAAAAAATCACTCTAATCTATATATGCACTATACTTTGTCAATGAATGTCTAATTTTAGATCTAGCATCTGATTTTCATCTTCGTCATCTTCAGATAAATAAAAGGCTGACCCATTTATGATGGATTGCTTCAGTGTTTAAGATTTTAAGAATAGCTCCTGTCTGTGTGATACTCTATGTTGTGATTTGGAGCTATACAAATCACATTTGATTTGTCTGTCTCATTTGCATTTAAAAGAAAAAAAAGAAGGTCCCACGGTTGGTGTAGTGGTTAGCACTCTCACCTTTGAAGCATGAAGCCCCGTTTGGAACAACTTCAGAACAAGGGCCTTTCTGCAGTTTGCATGTTCTCCCTGTGTGTGCGTGGGTTTTCTCTGGGTTCGCCAGCTTCCTCCCACAGTCCAAAAACATGCAATATGGGGATTAGGTGAATTGGTCACTCTAAATTGACCGTAGGCATGAGAGTGTGAGTGAATGGTTGTTTGTCTCTGTATGTAGCCCTGCGATGGACTGGCGAACTGTCCAGGGTGTACCCTGCCTATCGCCCAATGTCAGCTGAGATGGGCACAGCACCCCCGCGACCCTCCGGTGGAGGATAAAGCGGTAGATAATAATAATAATAATGCATTATATTTAAGGCGCCTTTCAAGACACTCAAGGTCGCCGGATGGATGGATGGAAAAAAAGAATGTATTTAAACAGTTTGTCAACACGCTGCATTATAGCTATGATTATCACACTAAATGCTCATACATTTGAACAATTTAACTTAAAAAAAACATGTCTGGTATTGGATTATATAATTTGTTTTACTGTATGCTCAATAGCACTATTAACTATTACTGCTATGACTGAAATATGTAGCGCTCAAACTAGTTCACAGTTAGTGCATTGTTTTTCTGTCCACAAATTAATGCCCAAACCTCATCCCAGTTAATTAATTGAATGAATTCATTTTCTTTCATTTGATTCTCTGTATATCCATCAGATTATCAACAATTATCACGTCAAAGTATGTAGAGGCAAGTCCATCTTATTATGGTTTTTTCGTGTCCCTCTGGGTAGTTTTATGTCTCATCTTAGATGATTGTGACTTCATAAAAGGCAGAGCCATAGATGATGGGTCGCTACAGTATTGGATCATGAAGAAACAGTATTTTTTCAGTCAGATTTTAAGAATAGCTCCTTATTTCCTCTCTGTCTTCTTGTCTCTGTCATCCTTCAGATCACCAGAAGCTGGATCGAGAAGCTCGGATTTGTCGCCTGCTGAAACATCCCAACATTGGTGAGGAAACATCTGTGTTTGTGCTTCTTTTACCATCAGTCTCACTTTCACAGAGTTTGTTTTGTATGCAACTCATTTATGTTTGACCTTTTAATGTGAGATGATGCTCTGCTCTGTTAATGTGAATTTACTGATGTTTACAAATAATATTGACCCTTGTTCTTTATGGAAGCGTAGAACTGCCACAGGGTAGAAAAAATATCACTCACTCACTCACTCAGCAGCGATGACACTGAAGGAGAAAGTTCTTGTGACTTTGCTGAAGATACTAAATACTATTTCAATGGTAATCCCAGACATCATCTTCACAGTGACAAAAACACAAAACAAAGAGGGTCAATAGTAAATCCAAACCATTGAGCCAGTCCTGCTTTAATCTAAGCCCAAGACCCTCCAACCTCATTAGCATAAGACATAGGCATAAATACATGTGCAAATAAATCCATAAATGAATACAACATTGAAATGAATAAATAAATAAATGAAACGACTATATTTGTATGTGTATTTACTTCTGTATGTATTTATTCATGTATGTATGTCTGTAATTTATTTATTTATGAATGATTAATTTTTTTAAATATTTAATTATTATAATTTTCTTAAAACCCTCACACAATTATGTTTGGGATCAACAATAGTGCCAATAATTTGATTGATATCAATAAAAGTATTAAACATTAATACATTAATTTTAATAATTAATTTACTTTAGATCGGGGCACCACCCTGAAATCAGGGAAAATACAATCAATTTATGCCTTTAAAATCAGTATAAATAATCACTGTAATTATTATTATTATTATAGTGCTGTCAAACGATTAAAATATGTAATCGCAATTAATCACATTAATGTCATAGTTAACTTGTGATTAATCGCAATTAATCACACTTCTTCTCTATTCTAAATGTCCCTTGATTTCTTTTTGTACCATTATTTTTCGGCATTTTAATACTCTTATCAACATAGAAAAGTGGATTGGCTTGCTTTGTGTAAATGTTATTTGCATATTTTGGCATGAACAATTAATCAAAATGTATCTAAATTGGAATACAGCTTACTGCAATTTCAAGACACTATTTATACACAATATGGTGTGTGTAACTTGTGTGTGTGTGAGGAGCTGTGTGTGTGTGCGCTGTAGGAGTTATGAGACGTTCGCGTACTGTGACGTAAGTGAAGCAGGAAGTAATGTGTCCATGTGTTTACATCATGGTTTACATTAGCGAGCCGCAGGTGAATATCTCTGTCACTCTGCATATTTTAAGATATTCCTCTCATTATGAGAGCCGCACAATAATAACAGAGTCTGTGTATCACCCCGCAATTCTGTGAATAAAGAGCCTTTCTCCAACGCAAAAGAAATCCCGTGGTTTAATGTGTTGTTGCCTTAACGAGCTAATCCGAGCTGAAGGAGCTAGCGGAGAAGCACGCAGCAGTCGCCATCCACTCAAAACGTAACGTTTACTCTTACTTATGTGAGCCGACTACTCTTTGGTCTGTTGTTTTGTTTCTAGATCCGGTGTGGTGTTGTAGTTGTTCTGAAGTTACTAGTTGAGGCAACAGCATGTGATAAAAACTACTACTAAGTTTGCTCGGCCAAAAAGAGCGTTAATCGCGCGATTAAAAAAAATTGACGCCGTTAAAATGGGTTTAACTGACAGCACTAATTATTATTATTCATTACATTTCTAGAGCGCTTTTCTAGACACCCAAAACGCTTTACAAATTGGCCATTATTAATCAACACATTCTCACTGGTGGTGGTAAGCTGCTCTGGAGCAGACTGACAGAAGCGTGGCTGCCAATGTGCGCCAAACGGCCCCTGCATCAGAAAACCGGCCCCCTACATACATTCATCGCATGTTTTTTTGAACTTAATTGACTATATCAAAGATATCCCCATTGAACAGTAATGAAGGTATGAATCCGAGCACTGACTCTCTCAACCCCCGTTTGTCACAATATTCATGTCCAAAAGACACAGACCATTCCTTTAAGTGAATAATAGTAACAATTTATTAAATCAAATAACAAGAATCAATTAAACAATTTGATTCACCAACATTAAATATCCAAGGCCTAATTGAATGATCTAAGTCAGTGAACATTAAAGCATAATGATAATTTAGTAATTTGACTCAATAAATCTTACTTGCTAAAGCTAAAATCACACAAGCTATCTACAACATAAACACCAGTGTGTGTGCGTGTGTGTTATTAAAACAGGAGGAGATAAGAAAGATAAGAGAAAGGAATGATGCGGTTAGTGGCCACTCCCACTCATAGAACCAAAATGGTGGGGGCATGCGCAGTGGCTGTGACTGTAAACGCACGCCTCCACCGAAGATGGCGCCAAAAAAACACATTAACATCAGGCCGCAGGTCTTACACCGAACGCGTGACAACATGGTTGTAGAGGCACGTATTCGACTCAAGATGCTCTAATTCATGAATGAAAGAGAGAGTGAATGAGTGAGAGAGAGAGGGAGTACACAATTGAATGAAACACAGTGTAACGTAAGTTGATGGCAGTGTAAACCACACAGACTTGACACAGGCGAAGCCAGGCCAGTCTATGAGTCGTAACGTTTATACAGCCATTATCTCACCATGTGATCTGTCTGCTCGCTCACAGCGGGGGAGAGACCCAGCGCTGCAGCGGGGTGTGCTCCGCATTAAACAGTATAACCACAATAAGGGACACAAAGCGTAAATAAAGAACACGTAGTTATGAGGATAACACAAATGGGAGCATGTGGGTGCGCAATCCAACACGTTCAACACAAAGAAAAGTTAATAAACACAGAAACATAATCTAACTCTGCCCAGAACACGTTGCCTCTTATGGTAAGCCGGTACCAGGTGGCGCGGTCTGTTCGTGGATCTGGTCCATTTTGTTGGTGTCACGGAGTGTGGACGGGCCGTTAGTTGGCTCACAGCAGACAGCTGTTGGTCCTCTGCGTCTCTTAGTGGAAGCAGTTTGGGCGTCAGGTATGGAGGGATGCGTCGGCTGAGGTGCGATGGAATCTGGCGGCTGCAGAGTCTCCATCTCAGTTCCGTAGGAATGCGTGGTCAGACGCAAAACAAGTTCCTCACTCGGGCAACGAGTGTGAAACTGGCATGGCTTCTTCAAAAAGGGCTTTGTTTGTGTGGCACGGGATGAGAGCCGCATGCCGGAGGCCACAGAACCACCACTAAGAGAGGAGCAAGAGCAGCAACAAGAGCAGGAACAAAGAGAGAAGAATGTGTGTCTTTCACTTTATATGGTTGTCAGTGAAGGAGACCATAAAACTAAGAGGGCCAACGGGACTTAAAAAATCCTTCCCCCCCCCCCCCCCCCGGGGAGTCCTCCAGTCATAAACCCAAGTAATGTTACAAAATGAGGGGGAGGCAGAGTTTGTTTAAACTCAAATCAGGCTTTTTTGTCTGCATACAGGCCTTATACAAAGAACAATAGATCACATCCACATGGCTTAGGTCCCAACAATGTCCTCCATAATAGTGCATTATGTTAGTCATGTTAATTATCATGAACTCCCTGTTGTTTCTTCCTCACTTACTCTCCCTCTTCATCACTCTCTTTTGCTTCTCTTTTTTAATCCTCCTCATAAAAATGCAGCAGTGTTTTTCTGAGTGATGCAGAAATTGTTGACGGTAATAAACAGATATTTATTTATTTCTGTTCAATCTTTCTCTTTCAGTTCGTCTTCATGACAGTATATCAGAGGAGGGCTTCCACTACCTCCTCTTTGACTTGTAAGTTCTCTTCTCTCCTCTCCCCCATTCCTTTCCTCCATAAATAATTACATAAGTCTCTCTCCTATATTTGCCCCCTCCCTCCATTAACCACCCACGTTACCCACATCAATCTATCAGTAGATCCTGCTTGTTTCCATGGTCGCTGTGTGGCGATGGGGGGGGGGGGTAGGTGCAGGACTGAGAAAACAGAAAATGATGATGGTATCCTTGCATTGCCCACTTCCTGTTCAAGCATCCATCTGTGTGTGTGTATGTGTGTATGCATGTCTCTCATAGGGTGACCGGAGGTGAACTATTTGAGGACATCGTGGCCAGAGAGTATTACAGTGAGGCAGATGCCAGGTATGAGCACACACACATCTTTACTCCTGTACCTGTTCTTTACGTGTGTGTCCTTTGTTCTTGTTCCACTTGTCTTTCCTCACTCTCCTAACTATTTGCCTCTCCTCCTCACTTCCTCCTCACTTACCCTTGTCTTTTTACATCCTGCTGTACTCTATTTCTTTCCTGTGTTTCTGTTTCTCACTTTATTTCACTGTACATTTTATGAGTGCTCTTGACTTTTACACCTCTTCTTCCTCTTTGTTTTCTCCCTCTAACATTTCTATTTCTTATCTCTCCTGAAAGCTGTTTTCCTTTCTCTTAACTTTCACTATTCATTGCCATATGCTCCAACATTCACACCTCTTCCTCACCTGTCCAGTGTGTATTTCTTTACACCAGTACCAAAGTACTTTACCTAGGGCTGGGCGATATGGCCTCAAATCAATATCACAATATATGGAGCAGCTCACCTCGATAAAGAAAAATGAACGATAAGTTCGAAGTTGTTAAATGACGTCATCGCCTAATTTGCATAATTGTCCATTTGCCTGATATAAGCATGCGTGCCGTGACACACAGATATCAGTACCGACACATATCAGACATAACACTCACACACACGTATATATATATATATATATATATATATATATATATATATATACATATTGGACACAAAAAGATGCACGTCATGTCATTGACCCATATATATATATATATATATACAGTATATATACATATATATATATATATATATACATATATATATGTATATATATATACATATATATATATATATACACACACACATATATATATATATATGGGTCAATGACATGACATGCATATTTTTGTGTCCAAGTGCACTATCTAAAAAAGACAAAATGTAATCTTTTCATGACATCGATCACTTTATTCTATAAAACCTATTCATTTTCATAAATTTTTCAGTAAATTAAAATAATTATATTATTTTTATGTTTTGACTTCTCAAACCCCTAAGATATCAGGTGATGCAGCTGTCTGAGCAAGTGAGCAGACTAAGAAAACTATTACAAATGTTAATTTAATAATGATAAACTCAAAATAAAATACTCGGACATAATGAACTCCCTGTGACATTCACTTCACACCAGAGAACATTCTTTCTCTTTGAGCAGTTAACTAAAGAGATTAGCTCATCTGATGCATCTGTTATTCCATTAATTGCAGCGCTAAAGTTTCTTCTACACAGATTGAGAACATGGAGTGAAAACAATGAAAAGTGAGCTCTGCTCTTTAAGAGTCTGTCACTATGTTTTATTAACATCTACCCAGATCCCCTGCACTTCATCGCGTGAAGTTAAAGATACTGCTAAAAAATGAGTTAAAACAGTTAGAATAGTTAAACCATATATGAGAAATGTTCAAGCACATTGTTCTGGACTCAAAAATATGCATTACATCCATTTTGAAAATACTTTAAAAAAAATACCTATTAGAAGCTTTATTTGTCATTGACCCATATATGTGTTATGTTTGATATCTATCAAAGGCAGTGAAGAAACATTTACATTTACACCGCGCTCTGTAAGCCAGAGGTCTCCTCTCTGCCTGTGAGTGCTTTGGGAGGGGGCGGGGATCCCGACAGCACCAGCTCTCTGTGAGCACATTAACTGCAGAGGGATACGTGCTTTCACGTGAGAGTTTCCAAACACCACAAAAGTCTCCAATAACACAGTCGGGAGACTTGCCACTAGTCACTTTTGACACAAAAAGTCGCTAGGAGGAGTCGTAAAGTCGCCAGATTTAGCGACAAAGTCGGCAAGTTGGCAACACTGCGACGGCACCCGCCGCTGCAGCAGCAGCAGCTGCAGCAGCAGCAGCTGCTTTGACTTTCCTCACCGTCTCTTTCCCTTGTTACAGAGGGCAAGGAGTCATGTGGCTACACACACTGTACATGTCCGAGTGTCTTAAAGGGACATGAACATACCGGTAGCCACACACACAGCCAAAAGCGACTTTTAATGTGTTTTCTTTTTTCAAATTATCGATTATAGCGAAAACGGCAAAATGACGTTGATTATCGCCATATATTTCAATATCGATACATTTTCGATACATATCGCCCAGCCCTAACTTTACCTCACACACTGACACAAGAGGTACTTGTACGTTTGTCTCATTTTTTCAAGATCAAATTCAAAATCAGGTTTTGAATGAAAAAGCCCAATTTAATTCAAAGTAAGTAGTTCATTAAAATTACTTTAAATAAACCAGGAAGTGTTTTTGTTCACTGACATTATATGTTTTTATTTGTGATGTTCCCCTGAATCTTAAAGGTCACAAACCAAACCAAATGTTATTGTTATGCTGCCTTTTTATTTTTCCCTTCTTGTGTTTTCCCTTACACCAAAAAATAGGGTTTAAAAACAGAACACAAATCAAGTCCACAAACAAATAGTTCTTTACTCTCTGTTCCACCTCCTCCCATGTTGTTTTTTAGCACACTCCCACCACCCCCATGCTGACTCATCCTCAAAGTCACACACACACACACACACACACACACACACACACACACACACACACACACACACACACACACACACACACACACACACACACACACACACACACACACACACACACACACAGTAAGCCTGAGAGAGGTAGTTGTAAATGACAGTAGTGATGTGGCTGTTGGTCCATTCAGCAGGATTTAAACCTGGAACTGAACAGTCAGAGAAAATCCTCTACACTACTTCTTAAACATATCATTTATACCTTTGTCCTGTAAGAGACAAACTGGGGATTAGTGTCTTCAAAATTGATGTGTGTCACAAATGACTTGGTACATTTCTTACAGAGAGTGTTTGTGTTTGTAAATAGTTAACCTTTGAGTTCCACATGAACAGTGACAGTCTTTAGTATCACTATCAGCCCACAGTGACAGTCTTTACTTTGCTTTGTGCATTGTTGTTCAGTGACAGTGTGAGAAGACATTGAGGTCAAACCTTAGCCACACTCTGAAGCTCTATCTTCACTTTGACTGATGCTGTGTTTCCACCCACTCGACTCGCCTCGGCACATCCTGGTTCAGTTGTTTCCACTAGCATAGTTTTAGTTCCAAGCGAGTAGAGAAGATACTATGCGTGCCGTCGCCATACTGTCGGACTGAGTGTCGTCACAGGAAGAAACGTCAAACCGAACAATGCTGAACTCTAGATCATCTACAAAGACTTAAAAATCAAACAAACTAAAAAAAAATATTTTATTGTAATTTTATTTTTAGGACAGGGACAATGCACAATAAAACATTCATCTTGCACAACAAGAAAATATGCATTGTGCCAGGTTTTAGCAGATTGCTACATGGGTTAAAACCATATCTTACTTTAACAAACACAGACATGTTGCATACCCACAGAAAGGTCAGAAACTCAGCTAAAAGCTCATATAAACCATTCTTATGTTCACGAAACACAGTTAAAACACCGATGGATCAAACAGCAGGAGCGGAATAAAACAGTCACAGCACACACATTGAAAAGCGGCACCGGAGCGTCAGCGTGATTATGTAAACAAAAAAACATGTGTTGACTGGACAGCGGAGAATCTACAGATTCCAGCAGTACCATTTTTATCACTTTACAACCAAGATTCACGGATCCAGCCCCAAAATAAGAGCAAAACAACAACTAACTTTCAAGAAATACAAGCAGAGATGTCGTCTTACCTTTGCTCAAAACAAGTTATTTCCACCGGAATTCCTTATGAAGAACTACACTTCCCAGCATGCTTTGGGAACAAATCCTGGTCTGATTGATCATTACAGAGTGGCATTAGATCGTTCTGTTTAGAGAAGGGCGAATGTCCGCACAAATGCGTCATATGCAATAATGTCCTTTTGACTCGCCAATGAAGTGATTCACACGCATTTGGAGACCGGGGTCTGATTCTACCGGTTTAGAGGTTTAAAACGAGCTGTCAATCACCCTAATTGACCAAGGTAAGCCAGAGCTGTGGCACTGCGTATCTGTAGACGCTACAGAGCCACAGAGTTGTTATTACGCACCGCACAGGAAGCATCGATTTACAGCGAGTTATCATACTTGTTTTTTATTCAAAACAAGTTATTTTTAGACCAATTGTGACATATAAATAAAAATTAAATGGGTTTTTAATAATTTGGTACCTAAGAAATCTCAAATGGCACAGATGGTGCCAAGCTGTGCCAAAAGTGAGGACGCCCAGACATCTCTTTAATAAAACCTCTGTAATTTCACTCTGCTTCATTTCAGCAGCGTCAGACTTTGCACAGCTCATGTCCACGTGTTTTTATATGACCTCCATGTGTTTTTAAGCTCCTGCTGCATATTTTAAAGGTGATATTTGCTTTAAAATGCAATATTATTTATGCGAGAGAAAAAAATCCTAAATGTACATTTACTCTGACACAGTGGCATCTACAGTGAAACTTACACCTCTGGTGGAATCTCACAAGTGTTATCTTAATTTTGATACCAAGATAATCCACATAGAGCTTGTAACTGCAGATGTTTACTCTATTTAGTTTGGGCATATCATTTTCGAGCAGGGACTCCAAAAAGAGGGTCAGGGAAGAAGTGGTTAACACTAAGACTATATAAAAAAATTAAATAAATAGAATGTGTAGTGTACATAATAAACAATTTCCAGAATATATACAGTATGGACTAGATATTTACATTAGACATAGATTTAGTATGGGATATATGTTTACATTGCACATGTGTAAAAAGACAGTAAGCACATGGGATGAGGAGCCTGGTTATGTGTGGTCTACTGAGAGCAGTGCTTGTTGTACAGTCTAACAGCTGCAGGGAGGAATGAACTGCAATAACGCTCCTTCAGACATTTAGGATGTTTTGGTCTGTTAATGAAGGAGCAGCCCAGTGCTGTGATGATGTCCTGCAGGGGCTGGGAGAGATTGTCCATCAGAGATAATAGCTTGGTAGCCATTCTCCTCTCTCCCACCACCTCCACTGGGTCAGAGGGACATCCAAGGACAGACCTGGCTCTTTTAATCAGTCTGTCCAGCCTGTTCTTGTCCGCAGCTGTGATACTACTCCATAAAAGATGGCTGATGCCACTGCTGAGTCTTAGAAGGTCTTAAGGAGTTCACCCTGCACTCCAAAAGACCTCAGTCTCCTCAACAGGTAGAGTCTGCTCTGACCCTTCCTATAGAGCGCAGCAGCATGATCAGACCAGTTTTTGTTAATGTGAACACCCAGGTATTTGTAAGATGTTACCATCTCAGTGTCCATTTCCTGGATGTTCACGGGTGACGGAGGAAAGTGTCATCTCCTGCGGACATTGATCTGGAGGTGGTTCCGCAGGGATGCAGAGTCCACACTCTGCATCACATCCTCTGTCACCACTGACCAGAGTCTCTTCAGAAACTTGTGTGGATATGTGTGTGTGTTTAGTGTGTGTTTGTGTGTCTAAATGTAATGTGTGTATGTGTGAAATCCATTTTAGCATCATCACCAGCACAGGGAGCAGACAGATTCATAAATAGTCACAAAAACCCTGCTGTGTTATTTTTAACGCTGAACAATGCTGTCCAGCCCCAGATATCAAAGATTATGGTGAAGAATTGGACCAGAGTACACACACAATCAAAACCTCAGAAAAATACAATCTGCCCTAAGGTGATTCTCTTTTTCCTGAAAACCTGTCTATATATGTGTGTGTGTGCGTGCGTGCGAGCGAGCGAGCGTGTGGTAGTGTATGTTTTTTTAAGATGCAAGCGTACATCTCTCCCCCCTCCCTCTCAGTGCTCACACACTCAGTAGACAGTGTGTGGGTGAAGATCCTGCAGCCTGCCATTAGTCACATATTCTGCACATTATACTCTCTCATTACCAAGCCTACACACACACACACACATACACAGGCAGAACAGAGTGAGGTGTGTATTTCTTTACAGTGTGTACACACACACACACACACACACACACACACACACACACACACACACACACACACACACACTGTGTTTTCCTGTGAGTAATGGAAATGTGATGGCATCAGCCCACCAGTCGTCTCTGATTCAAACACACGATTCCACACGCTTTTTTTCTTTGTTCATATCTCTCTTAGCTCTTCAGAACACTTCCTCTCCTCTCCTTGTTTCCTCTCCTCGTTTCCTCTCGTCTCCACTGTGTCCTGCTGTTGTCTCCTCCATCCACCCTTCCTTCACTCCCCTTCCAATTCAATCTTCATCAGTCTTTCCATCTCTTACTCCTCCTCTTTTCTCTCCCACATATAATCTGTCTTCCTCCTGTCTTTTGACATATCCCCCCTCTCTCTTTTTTTTTAAAATGTAATGTTGTGATTCTGTTTCATCTTGTTCATCTGACCTGATCATGACTCTGCCCCCCCCCACCCACACACACACACACACACAAACGGTCCATCCCTCCTCCATTTCTCTTCTCTCTCTGTTTTGTCTTCACAGCCACTGTATCCATCAGATTCTAGAAAGTGTCTATCACATTCACCAACATGACATAGTGCACAGGGACTTGAAGGTTAGTAGATTTAGAGGAGAATTTGTATCCCTCACTCCCCCATTACCTTTCCTCTCCTCAAATCCTTTTTCCTGCTTCCTTCTTTCCTCCTCTCCATTCCTTCTTACTTCCTTCATCCTCTGTCTTGTCTGTTTGTGTTGTTCCTGTCAGTTGTTGCGCTGATGTCTGTCTGTCTGACTTGTCTCTTGGATATGCTCTTGACTTTCTTTTATTTTTTGTCAATTCAAGAAGCTCTAGCCTGGCTCAGCCTCCCTAATCCCTCCCTCCTCCATCTGTCCACCCACTCGTCCTCTTCTCAGTCATTTTACAATCGCTCATCTGACAATGAGATGAACAAAATAAATAAGCCACATTAACACCCACCCAAATAACATTTAATTACATTTACTCTGTTCTTTATTGATTTCCTTTACCTCTCTGTCTGGCATCACAACATTTTATTTTATTATATTGATCCCTGTATTTTCAGGACAGCCTCGATTTACATACTGTGTCTTAATATCACAGAGCACAAGCCTGAGTTTAAAACTAATACCATAGTTGGAAATATCTCATGATCGTCTTCAAACATGATGTTGTTAATCTGTTTTATAAATTCAAGCTGAAAAAAGTAATTTTTATTAAATACCCTTAAACCAGGTAGCCTTTATTCATTTGATTATTATTATTATTTTTTTTAAACCAACAAGGCATTATTACTCCATGCAACTGGTAAAGTCAATATAAATAGAAATAATTAATAATCAAAATAAATAAACAAACTTTATCTGCAACGTTATCTGCTTTATCATGTACTTTTACTAAATTAAATTTTATAGTAGCACATGTTTAGGTCAAAATACAGTTTGGCACATTTATTTATCAAAAGTATTAGGGCCAATCAAAAAAAAAAAAAAAAAACAGAGGAAAAAAAAAATCTGGCACAAAAATTTTTTAAAAAATCATGTAAAAAAATAAATAAAAATAAATCAACAATGTTTGATCAGATGCCTTTTTGTATCTTGTGATACAACATACCCTCTCTGGATCGCCCGCAGGTGCAACCATCGGTACCCCTGCATCTGCCCCGCATCTGCTATTTCATTTTGTATGAATGCGGCCACCTCCTCCAAGTTTGTATGGTTTATCCTCCTGAACAAACCAAGTTTCCGACACAGTCTCTACAGCATCCTAATACTTATCACCACACCGTGTTTATGAGCCAAAAGAGAGAGAATTTCCTTATTATTATAGACGATTCTGAAGTACCGCTTAATTGGACTTTTTTTTTTCTTGTGCCGGATTTGTTTTTTTTTGTTTCTCAATTGACTTTGATTCAAGAGCAAAAATCTATTTTTATCTGTCTGTTACTATATGTCATTTTGTATCACAATAACATTGTTGGCCACATTCAGTCCTATGCTAAAGCATAACAATAAAAGAGTGGATCTTTAAAGACAGCAAAGCTCTACAGCTGACCGTGCACGCACACACACACACACACACACACACACACACACACACACACACACACACACACACACACACACACACACACACACACACACACACATATCCATCTTAAGTATTAAGATTAAGTATTTTCTTTGTTAATAGAGATATAAAAATTATGAAAACCATTGTATTATCTCAGTTTAGGCCCATATTATGGATTACTGACGTCATCGTTGCGTAACATTTATTTTTATTTTACAATCTTTTGTCAATAGCCAGCCGGTGCGCACACGCGATAGGTTGCTATCGTTTACCCTTCAATAAGCCGTGGTGTGTGGTAACTGTCAGCTAAATATGTCCGTGGTTGTGGTATTTGTATGACTATCATCTTATAACTAACTGACAACCTAATAACTTGACTGAAATAAAATAATAAATAAATAATTGTGACGTAAATGTGTTCTTCTTCTTTTTTGGAGTTGACAGACTGGACGCAGCTTTGGCGTTATTCTGCCCCCTACAGTCTGAAGACGTATCTGCATTTAAGGGGTGTCCCATTTCTAAGTGACAAAATAACCCTCAACACTTGGTTTTGAGGGCCAGTTAAGATAAGGGTTGAGCTTGAGGGTTAAGATTGAGGGTTAAGATAGGAATTGGAATTGGCCCTATGTTCAATGCAGAATTGTCAATGAGGTAAGGAAAAAACATTTTGTAGCAGCTAAATGCATGAAGGAGTCATTGAGACCAATTGGTATCTCTGGTTTTGATTTAACATGGGTTAAAATTTTGAGCATTGAGGGTGTCCCTATCAGTACACACTGGAGGCACTGCTCTCTGTGCCGAAACGTTGCCTAAGAGTAACTTACCACTTTAAAAAGCCACTGGGAAACTGATTTGTAAACTGCATGACATGTTTGGTTGTCTAGTACATGCCAATTACCCAATACTGTACATAAGGAAACCTACACATAATTGCTTAAAATAAAGAACATCAAAGTTTCTGAGAGGCCCAGTTCTAGCCCAGACCTTAACCTCTTCTTCCCTGACCCTCTTTTTGGAGTCCCAGCTCGAAAATGACATGCCAAAACTAAATAGAGTAAATCTCTGCAGTTACAAGATCTATGTGAATTATCTTGATATCAAACTACAGATAACACTTGTGAGATTCCAACAGAGGTGTACGTTTCACTGTAGATGCCACTGTGTCAGAGTAAATGTACATGGAACACAGCATAAATGAAAGATTTCTTTCTCTCGCCTAAAAAAATATTGCATTTTAAAGCAAATATCACCTTTAAAATATGCAGTAGGAGCTTAAAAACACATGGATGTCATGTAAGAACATGTGGACATGAGCTGTGCAAAGTGTGATGCTGCTGAAATGAAGCAGAGTGAAATTACAGAGGTTTTATTAAAGAGATGTCTGGGCGTCCTCACTTTTGGCACAGCTTGGCATCATCTGTGCCATTTGAGATTTCTTAGTAACCAAATTATTAAAAACCCATTTAATTTTATTAATATGTCACTATAGATCTAAAAAGAACTTGTTTTGAAAAAAAAAAAAAAGTATGATAACTCGCTGTAAATCAATGCTTCCTGTGCGGTGCGTAATAACAACACTGTGGCTCTGAAGTGTCTTCAGTTACGCAGCGCCATAGCTCTGGCTTACCTTGGTCAATTAGGGTGATTGACAGCTCGTTTTAAACGTATCTAAACGGGTAGAATCAGACCCCAGTCTCCAAATGTGTGTGAATCACTTCATTGGCGAGTCAAAGGGACATAAATGCATATGACGCATTTAGGCGGACATTCGCCCTTCTCTAATTAGAACGATCTAATGTCGCTCTGTAATGATCAATCAGACCGGGATTTGTTCCCAAAGCATGCTGGATAGTGTAGTTCTTCATTAGAAGTGGTTTTGTTCCGGTGGAAATGGCTTGTTTTGCTCTTATTTTGGGGCTGGATCTGTGAATCTTGGTCGTAGAGTGATAAAAATGATGCCACGGGAATCTGTAGATTCTCCGCTGTCCAGTCGACACGTGTTTTTTGTTTACATAATCACGCTGACGCTCTGGTGCCGCTTTTCAATGTGTGCGCTGTGACGGTTTTTTTCCCGCTCCTGCTGTTTGATCCATCTGTGTTTTAACTTTGTTTGGTGAACATAAGAATGGTTTATATGAGCTTTTAGCTGAGTTTCTGACCTTTCTGTGGGTATGCAGCATGTCTGTGTTTGTTAAAGTTAGATATGGTTTTATGATGCTTTTGTCGCTGCGTCTGACACTGCCCCCGATCCCGGGGGCAACCGTGAAGAAGAGGTTAAGCTATAGAGAATGGAATTGAACGGAACACACCTAAAGGCTACTCATGCCAGACATCCTTTAAAATATGGCTGAATTGAAAAGAATGGGGTAAAATGCCACTTGGGTATTGTTCTTGTTCTTGTATCTGATTCACAGTTAGCAGGAGCACTTGGTTGAACTTATTGCTGTCAAACAAGGCTTAAACAGTAATTAATTCCAAGGGTTCACTTATTTTTGCCACTGGCACTTTGGATGTTTTATGAATGTTTTCAATAAAGACATGAGAAATATGAAACATGGTAAATTCATTTTGGGAAAAAATGTAAGATGTTTAATGTGGAGATTAAGATCACGTCCTCCTGCTAGTGCTAGCAGTGGCTAACTTATGAAACCCTACCAAATGAAATCAGTGCTATCCAGTCTTAATTTCAACGAAGACTGGATAGCCTATCAAACAAATGATCAAGGTCAAGGTTTTGTTTACCTTTACGTAGTGGGACTTGTTAATGTTGATCGTGCAAAATGTTGAGGGACGCGCTCGTGCACTGTAGCTCTTCACCGTAGAGAGGCAGGCAGATCTGGTAGAGGAAGCACAAGGTTGGCTGTACTGGCCGTTAGGAGGAGGCAGAAATTAGTAGCCTACTGTATTTCTTAAAACAAACTGGTTACTTACCACAATTTTTTAAAAACCTGGTAGCATATCACACGCAAAATTAACAATAACTTACTGGAAAACTTTTAAAAAGTATTTTTTTTTAGTATTGGAAGTAAAGTACTGTAGAAATTGCTGAAATGTCTAACAGTGCGCATTGTGCCAAAGATGGTGATCTTTCGTCGCAGCAGCTCCTCTGTCAGCCCAAATGAGGAAAATAAATGATCAATATTCACAGTCACCCTCCCAGCCCCTCCGACATGTCCAACACGACCCCCTCTGTCCTTGGTTTCATTTTGGCAGCTCATCAGCTGACCAATAGATGCCAACAGAAGGAGTCCAATCTAAGCCCGCACGGTGGTGAAATCGAAGTCATTCCACTCGGACAATGTCCTTCTCACATGCAGTTTGGTTTATTCCGTGATAAGTTTTGTGATCTCCTTGGTGAAAAATAAATAAAATGTGTCAATCAGCTCACTAACAATGGCCACGGCATAGCAGGGAGATTCTGGAGTTAGTCCTGAGTCTGGAGGCTTGAACTGGAGCGTCAGGGTGTTTGTGGGTGCCCAGATCTCTCTGTTTTTAGATTTCCACAAAAGGTCCACTAGTGTCACCTCTTCCCTAAAGTCAGAAGAGTCAGTGGAACTGATGGCACACGAGAAAGCCCCCAGGGAGTACTCTTCATCGGCTGTGTCGTTGTCCGAAGCCAATGGAACGCATCACGCTCCATGCGCTCGGCTTCAATGACCATGTTTAGCGCCTCCGCAGTGCCGCTGTGGTGCTTAATTGTGTGTGGTTTGACATGTGAAGTCCAGCTATGCTCCTTAGCTCTGCACAGACACCTCATCACCTGTACACCTGTGATCATTGCAGCGCAGAGCTGCGCTGCAATGATCACAGGGGTTTGTTTTGGCTCTAATTTTGGCTGTACATTTCATGTGCTGGGAAATCATGTTTTGGATATTTCAAAGCTGTGGGGACCCCACAATTTAGATGTCGGGGTGCCTTGGAGACTGTACTTTGAACTTTTGGTGCTTTGAAAATTTACATGAAAGGAGGGCATGGAAAAGGTGCCACTTGAAAGCGACCTGCGCTTTTACGCATTCTGTCACACTGTAAAGGCAACATGCACGGTAAAGACATGTGTGCGTGCACACGCACACTCGCATGCACACATGCCCACACTCATGTACTCACACACCCACGTAAAATTACCGCCATGGACATTGTGTGTAGGGGGGGAGAGCAGGGTTTAGTGGGAGTGCCCTTGATCAGAAAAAGCTGTTTTTTTCTCCATGTGCCAAAAAAGAAAAATGACGTAATCTTGATGGAAATCTGTCAGAGCACATATTTAAAGCCTTTTGCTTCAAATGATGTTGAAAAAAATAGATGATTCATGTTTTTTACTTTATATTTGAGCAGGATCAAAAATAGGGATTTGAATGGGTTTCAATGAGCACATTTTGGTGCAAAGGTGTTACCGTGACTATTTTTGCTAACGTTGTTTAGAATGGACAAAATAAAAAATCACATGAAAACATTTTAAAGCACCCAAAAATACACAACCTGGCAAATACAAATGAAAAAGATATATGCTAAAAAGAAAAAGTCAAAAACACAATAAGGTGTCTAGGTGTTTTAAAGGGTTAAGTGATGTGTGTGCATGCGTGTTGCTTGTGTATGTGCTTGCCTGGGCACTGCATTGTCATAGAGATCGATTTGAGTGATGTAGCTGCTGGTGCGAAGGAGGGAAATGGAGATGGATATGGAGGCAGGCATATAGTGGGCAGGCTAAATGATGTTTGTCCATATATCTACACGGTAAATTAAAGTAAATTAAGTAGTGAAGTTACTTTTCAAATCCAGTAACTAGTAAAGCAATCTCATTACAATTTACAGTAACAATAACTAGTAAATAATTACTTTTT
Organism: Microchirus variegatus; assembly: GCF_963457635.1. Lineage (NCBI taxonomy): Eukaryota > Metazoa > Chordata > Actinopteri > Pleuronectiformes > Soleidae > Microchirus > Microchirus variegatus. The sequence goes on from NC_139819.1 coordinate 19,438,076, forward strand.
TTAAGTAACTACCCCAACACTCCCCCTTACTTCACATTAAATGTGAAGTAAGCGGGAGTAAGGGATACATTTTATCCAACTGACAATGTACAATTGTAGCTCACGGGGAAGTATTGCAGACACAATAACCAGAGTAAAATTGTGCCAGGACCCATTAGGCATTTACCCATCCAATAATATTTTAAAATAACCATTTTTAAAGAAAATAGTAAATACAAACATTTGAAACATTTTTCCACGTCCCACATACGAAACTTTGAATGTTGAGTTTAGTTGAAGGCGGTGCACAGGATGCAGACATCAGAGGTCACACTGTGTGCATGTGTGTTCTTCATATTCATACTAAGGCTACATAAACATCAGCATCTGTCTAATTGTACAGTGCATATACACCATCTTTTTGATTATGTCATCTGCTCACTTCACTCCTCTGTCAATCCTCAGTGTTCCTCACACTCTGACATGAATCACTGTTGTCAGTTATGATATTAACTCCCTCACCAACATCCTCACACCCTCATGGAGGAAGGCAGTGGACCTAGAATCCACCTGCAGCTGAATCAACAGTATATTGTGTTTGTCCATGGATGTACTTGTCTGTGGAAAATGTAGAGTATATCCTGATTAGTCACAGAATATATTGGTGAAAGAAATCTGTCAGTTATGACCTTCCACCTCATAGTTATAACCACAAAGCCCACCACTGCACAGGTTTATAGTGTTGCTAGTTAGTTAAATCTATATTGCACAGGGACTTAATTCTGGGCCAGAGTTGTTCACTGACCTAATCCGTGTAGCAAACACTTGTAACACTAAAAGTAAAACCAGTTGTGTTCCATGTTCATTATCTCTGGTGGGTTACAGTTTGCTCAGGGTCAAAAGTGAAATTATGGTTTGACAGAATATTTGAATCCTGTCCTCTACTGTCATAGCTCCTCCCCCTCCTTCCCCACACCTCTGGCCTGTGCACGAGATCGTAGCGCTGCTCAGACTAACATGCTCCCCCTCGCTCCCCCCCTCCCCCCTTTTGGTGTTTGCATGCAGTCATTGCATCCAGCAGATCCTGGAGGCGGTGCTTCACTGCCATCAAATGGGCGTGGTGCACCGGGACCTGAAGGTGAGTGATGGGAGAATATAGATGTGTGTGTGGGTGTGTTGTTTATGTAGTCTGATAATCTGTTGTGTTGTTGACATAATGTCACTGTCAATGCCTGAGACACACCGCCCCAATGGTTGGCCTGTCCAGCAGTAGATGAGCGTCCATTAGCCCTGTCAGGTGTGACAGCGGTGTGTGTCGGCTGTTGTCGGTTTCGTCAGTAGTCCTGCTGACAGCTTTTATGGCAGATGTCAAATCAGTGTTGCAGAGATCAGAGTGATTGGCTGTTTAGTTCCAGCCTATCAGAAGACAATTAGACGAATAAAAATGACAAAGCAAATAAACAACTTTTACAACATTCCAATTGGATCCAAACACAACATGGCCATCTGGAGTCTTTGTGGTGAGTAACAAAATCAACAAATATCCTCCTCTGCCGAATAAGGCTTCCACTTTTTCCTTTTTCACTAACAAATACAGACAACTGCTTCTTGCTCTGATTCAGGAAGTGTGTGTTGGTAGCCCATTGTCTGTCGTCGATGCGGTGTGTGTGCAACACACTGATCTGAGGCAGCGTTGTTGTGGTTTGTTGACCTTCTTTGTCATTGGCCATGCATTGGGGCAGTGTATCTGGATCTTAGACAGGGGTTTCCAACCATTCTCTCTGAATTCATTCATTTTCATCTGCTTTGTCTTCCCTGAGGCTCATGGGGGAAGATGACGTGGTGAAAGGCGGGGTTCTGTAAAATATAGCTGCTCTCCCCTCTCACACTGTAGCTGCAGCAGCCCTCACAGCTTTGACTGTCCTATATCTGCCCTGACCTTTCTCTGGCTCTGTCTTGTGTTATGTACAGTCTCCAGCTCTGTGCTGTCACCTTCTTCTGCTGTCGTGTAAACACCACCTCCCCCAGTCTGGGCAGATTTCAGGCATGCACTGCTGCTCATGCTGGCTGACCAATACCTCAGCTGTGGAACAGGATTATTGTCCATGCATCTGTCTAAAAAGCCCCAAGAGGAAACTTAATCTGAATTCTTCTTCATTCACTAAATTGACAGCGACTAGCTCATGAGGATATTGATTAACAAAGCCCCTGTGTGTTTTCATTGCCTCCACAGGTCATATAATGACCCTCAGTGCTTCAAAATTAACAGTTAATAAACGGTGATCAATTCGCCCCAGGCGTAACATGCATTGATTTTTGGTTTAGTGCCTGTTAACATTAGGCCTTTTTCAAGGTTGGAAACCTTGGATTCCGGAAGTGACTCTGGCTGTGTTCAGACCTTCTGCTGTCTTGTCTTGTACCTGCTGTTGTGTTTTTTGTGTGCATGCCTATATGTCTATCCTATATGTATGTATATGTGCATGCCTATGTCTACAGTGCACATCTCAGAGCCAGCATTCCAGCAAAGACGTGTTGTGTTTATCAGAACTGTTGTGACCATTTCTTTATTTAGCAGACACGCCTCTCTGGTTTCACACCCAAGCATCGTGGAGCATTTCATGCAATAGGTCATAGTGTGATGACTGAGGACAGCCTGGGTGACAAGATCGCTCAAAATAGGAACTAGGTTATGGCAAATGGGATGACAACACAGTGAACACCATATAGTCCTGCACTGTGTACAGGGCTATATATAGTATACAGCAGATGTAATGCCGTTTTTGGGGGGGCTGGGGTTGAGTGAAAACTGTTTTAATTAACTTTCTAACTCATTCATTAGCAGTGTCCTCTGCAACTAGCATGTAAGTAGTGTAAATGTCAGCTAATTCTTTTATTTAGCCCTTTCGGCACAAACTCAGTAAGTGATTCAAGTGACATATGTCAGGGTGAAGTCAAACCATTGCAGCATTCTGCTTCAGCTGGAGCTCTGTCACTCTCTCATAAGGAATTAGCCTGAAATACTGCCGCAGCTCCATATCCTCTAAGGTCAGAGAGAACTGGGAATGATTCCATCAGAAACACCCACTCATGACCTGCACTCAAACACAGCTCTCTCTATCTTCTACTCACCCCCACCCCTCTGACACTCTAGTGCTGTGCACTTATTATTTGTCAGTGTCCTCAGTTGTGCATGTCTTGTCTACATGAGTCTGTGGAGATGGAGTGGTCCCCTGCATTTATGCACCACTTCATTGGTAGTACAGGCCTTATCAGAATGTCCACAGATTATCTTATTGATGCAGTGTTTATGAAGGAGTAAAACCCAATCAACCAGTAGAGCTGGGAGAATGTATGGAGAATGAAGGATCAGTGCTTTGCTCACTCACAGTCTCACTCTGTTGCTCTAAGGTTGTAAAACCTCTGAAACCTCCCTTTTAAGTGAGCTGTAAATACACTGTTTTTTTGTTGCCTCTGAACAAATCAGCTGAGGAGACGGATGAAAGTCACACCAACGACAAAACAGTGACAGAAAATACATCCTAAATGCAGTATAACTTACTCATTCGTAACTTACTCTCAGTTTGTAATTGTTTTGCGGTTCAAAATTATATATTTAATGCTCAACAGCTCTCAATTGCTTGGCATTTAGGTGTTAAAGCTCCCATAGAGTGGTTATGGAGTTGCACTTACATACATTCATTTGTTTTTATGAACCTCCTAGTTGCTGTAAATGAGCAGATCTCTCCTCACTGAAGACTGAAATCTCACCCCCAGAAGACAGACTGTGTTGTGATTGGCCAGGACCCATATTTATATATCCTCCTGACTATCATGAAAAAAAACATATAAACAAATATTGTGACCAAAGCCCCACCCCTTCACATTTGGTATCATTGAAAGTTTCTAAATGTTCACTGAGTTGATTCAGTAGTATGCAGTGGGTTTACAAATTACAAATGAGGACAAACTTGAACTACTGGTAGTCAGGAGGTTGTGGGTTACCTTGGTGTGTCTTTAACCTTTTTGGCCAGACGTGTGAATTCCAACCTTATCAGAACCATGTAAATTGGTTAATCAAAAAGACCGTTCAGTTCTTAGATTTTTTTTAAAACTACTTATTCAGAATTGCCAGCTGCTTTATCAGATTTAATGACAGAGTGAGTCAGAGAGAGACAAAGTGTTTCAAAGGTTTCATTATCTGGGCCTTAGAGTAATGTACCACGGCCATAGCACACCACATGAGGCAAAGACTGACTGAGATTAACACTCCGCTCAAATGCTTCTCCATGTGTTATATAGCTTTAATGTGTCCATGTGTGCATATATGTGTTTAACATGATCTGTATGTGCATGCAAACCTATCTATTATCATCCTTCCCCTCAGTAAGGCACGTCACTTCAGAAAGTTTAAATCAGTAACCTTATTTCTCTCACCTTCACCACTTCAGCCAGAAAACCTGCTCCTGGCCAGCAAATGTAAGAATGCCGCCGTGAAACTGGCTGACTTTGGCCTGGCCATCGAGGTGCAGGGAGATCAGCAGGCCTGGTTTGGTAGGTAACCCAGTCATTAAGATGAACTTACAGCACAAAAGGTAACACCATCTGTGTTTTAAAAGAAATGAGAAAATAAAACACTGTGGTGAAGTGTTTTTTCTTTTTTTAACCTTCTTCCATTTCTTCTTTATTTATTTAATTTGGATATCCCGTGATCTTCTTCCCAGACATTGTCAGTGTATAATTTGTAGTGCCTTTCACTATCAGAGTAAAGAATAGGTGAATTGGTCTTCTGGTTTGTCTTCATCAGTGATGAGTACGATCTACCGCCACCTGCTGGTAAGGAGAATACTTTTCTCTCATGCAGGTGCTAAACATTCACTATTGTGCAGATTGTAAGTGCCACCTTTTGCCTTGACACATGCCGGTCTGAGGCAGAATTATAAAAAAATAATAAAGTTGTTCCTGAACTGGTAGAGACATGAAAGGTTTCTGTTGCCACATTGAAGTATTTACCCAATCATCAATAAAGAGATAAATAGTAACAGAAATAATAGAATAAGGTACATTTAATAAGATTTGATTTACTGGCCAGTCCTTCACGCTACACAATAACTTAAAGCTTCTAAAGTGTCTTTAAGATCACACTCCTCTGTGTGGATGAATAGTAAACTTACCAAGGATTATTTTACTTTTTTAACATGACTGCTCGACAATAATAATGGTGTCTTGAACACATCAATCAATAGTGTTTTTTTGGCTGCAGGATTTGCTGGCACACCAGGATACCTGTCACCTGAAGTACTGAGGAAGGAGGCATATGGCAAACCTGTTGACATCTGGGCCTGCGGTGAGTTGCAAACACACACATTTACACACTGAATGAACATATATACATATCTCTCAACAGTGTGTTTGTGTATCTGTGTGTGTGTGTGTCAGGGGTGATCCTTTATATCCTGCTGGTGGGTTACCCTCCTTTCTGGGACGAGGACCAGCACAAGCTGTACCAGCAGATCAAGGCTGGGGCTTACGATGTGAGTCTCTCCTTCTCCTCTCTCCTCTCCTTCTACTCTCTCCTCTCTTCTCCCCTCCTTTCCTTCTCCTCTCCTCTGTCCTTGTTCCTTTCAGAGTGCAGTTATATAACTCCATCACCTCATTCATATTTCAGGAGGCACCAGAGAAGGAGCCTAACCCTCTGTCACATTCATCTCCATGTTAAATAGATTGTCTGACAGTGATTTGGGGCTTTTAGGGCACAGACCTCAACATAGATGCCTCAGACCAATGTGACCTGAGGGCTTTCAACAACTTTGAACAACTTGTATTGAGCTATGCTCTTACCCCTTGACATTTTGAAAACACACTCATGAAGGCAACGTTATAGTGACAACACCACAGGTTCACATCTGGCCTTAGGATTAATATGATGTTTGTGGTCCTCTCCCTAGTAAAGCAAATATCAAATGACATAATGTGTAAAATACACACACATAAAAATATGACATTTTTTTTAATTGCATTAATATATGATTTGAAACAGTCATATAAATGCACTGTGCCTTTATTCTTTTTTTTTTCTCAAACGTTTTCTATCCCACAGTAATACAGGACATATTTAAACTTTCAGAATTATATCCCTCTGGTACAAAAACATATATACAATCATATACAGAAACAAATTTAAATCCCAGGGCACAGGGCCCTCCCACCCCACTCCATTGCTCTACACAGGACTACAGGAATTAAGATATGACGTATTTATAGTTTGGCAGCGACGTTGTCGGCGGTGATCATCTCCCGCCTCTGTGGACACTCGGTGTGCACAGTGGCCGGCACAGCTTTAGCAGCTTTATCTCGGCCTGTCCTGAGGACCAATCGCAGCCCTTGTTGCTTCGTTGTCCCTTGACGGAGTGACTGACACTTAAAAAATATTTTGTGCTGTCGGAGACGATGGAGAGTCTCTCTGACAGGCTCTCCAGCGACGTAGAGGGGTCTCCGTAACCTACGTGGAGCACTTTACGCAGGAGTATACTGTGGCCTTTAATCTGCATCAAGGGGTTTTTGTAGTGAGGCATAGAAATCCAGAAAGGGCCTCCAAACTTTAACAAAGTTTTGTAAAGACCCCTTAAGTGTGTATCTGATTTTCTCTAATTGTAAGAAATATCGAAGATCCATTTGGAGAACGAAGGTGGTGTGCGTTGCTTCCAATTTAGAAGGATCAGGCGCCTTGCAAGGAGTGTTGTACAAGCAATGACTACATAAGCTTTATTTGGTAGGCTGTTGCGGTACTCCACAGGAATTAAACTAAAAATGGCACAAAGGATCGGGGAAAATGAAAGGTGGACCAAACCCTTTCAGTCTCAGAACAGAAATGCATATTTTTTTTAACATTACAGTAGACCAAATGAGAAAAAAATAAAATAATAAAACTTTTTCTTTTTAAATATTTAGCAGCATTATAATCTACATAAACTCTGAACTATGATAGAGGCAATATAAGAATAGAGGAATGTATGTACTTTAGGATTACCAGATTTCAGCAGGCTAAAGCGCAAACCATCTTTTCTGAGCTGGGCTTTGATGGGGGCAAACATGGCTCTTCTTCTGGCTACCTCAGTGATGTAGTTGGCGTAGATGTGGATCTCCGACCCCTTGTAGTCCACGGAGCCTCTTTCACACACTAGCTGCATTATTCGGTGAATGCACGCTATGAATGGACACGGTGTCGGCAGTGTAGCACCACCAACCCGCCTCTTCTGGACAGCTAGCCTGTGTGCTCTATCAACAGCGATGGGGCGGGGGTAAGCCTCGGCTCCAGAAACTTCTTGCAGAAAGGATTCTATGAAATAGGTTGCTTGTTTGCCTTCTTCTTCCTCTGGTATGCCAGTTATTCGAATGTTGCATCTTCTGGATCTGTTCTCAAGATCGTCAACTTTTAATTTAAGCTGCTCATTCTCTTTCGCTTGGCAGTTAAGTGCAGACTCCATTGAAGTCATTCTCCCGTCAAAGTCATTCAAAGGTTATGTTAAGCGATGGTGATTGGAAGAAATCTGCGATGTTAGGTTGGAAATAATTCACTCTTCTATTGCCAGGGAGTAATTGCTGTATTTCCGTCAGTGAGACCGGGCTGATTTCGCATCGTTGTCTTTGTTAGCATGGTTGGAGGCTAGCTCCTTGCTACTGCTCTTGTTGTTGGGTTTTTTGCCCTTAGGTTTGTCCTTGTTGCTCATTTCAGCGAAATTTTAGGACGTAGTATGTCCAAGACCTATACAGGCGGGTCACCACCGTCTAATGCAGTTTTCGAACAAAGAATGTAAAATAAATGTCGAATTAGGACAGAGCTCTTCCGATCTGCTGCTTACTCCGCCATTCGCCATGTGTGCCATGTGTTTATTTTCTCTGCTACGTTTCATTCGAGGCTCATAGGGGAGAGACGGGGCAAACAGTATACATACATATGCAATGCAACATTTAAACTTTAAAGAGAAAAGACAATATCACAATGAAGAGCTGAAGCACAGCTGATTTTCAAACCTGTTAGAAAGCATCAAGGTTCTTAAAGACCAGGGACTTCAAGACACTGCACAGCATCAATGGAAAAGGTAGAGATGATGTCACATGAAAGTGGAAAGTTAACATCGGGTTGATAAGATAATGATATCTGTTGAATTTTAATGTCCAGTATACAGAAAGAAAGTGTTTTAAAACTGCAAAAAGACAACGTTTGTTTAATTATTTGTGTCCAGCCATGGCAAAACCGGTCACAAGTCTACTTAGGGACATTTGGAGTTATTTACAGATTCTGGAAGTGTTATTTCTAAGCTTTCCAACAATGTCCAACACATGCAAATCAGATAATTTTAAATTTGAAGAAGATATGGCAATTTGAATATAGTCACTCCTCAAACTGCTTTAGGGAGAATTTTAGCCTCAAAGATTTACACCTTCTGGGAGCCAAGAGACAGAATCATTACATTTACATAGCACAACCACCTCCTGGTCTATGCTGTCAGTGAAACCACACCCTGCTCTGTATGAGCACAGATACTGTTGTTGTGAGCTACATTGCTACACAGAACAATACATATACAATACATTAAGCTGGACATAATATCCTCTTAAAATTTGGGGGGGGGGGGGGGCTTATTATGTTATCATTTGTGTAGTCATACAGTGAAATGCAAATGTTTGGGCACCCCTGTAAATCTTCATGATTTTCCTTTATAAATCATTGCTTGTTAGAAAAAGACATTTCAGTTAAATATATCATTGTTACGTTTATATGATTTACAGAAAGTGTTCAAGAATTATTTAAACAAAATTAGGCTTGTGCATAAGTTTAAAAACATTTGTGCAACCTTCTTTTGCAGAAATAACAGTCTCTAAACACTTCCTATAGCTTCTAATTAGAGTCTGTATTCTGGAGGAAGGTATTTTGGACCATTCTTCTTTACAAAACATCTCCAGTTCAGTTTGATGTTTTGCCCCGGCACAACTTCAACTTTATCACTGATTCCTGGACATTGTTCTCCAGAATCTGCTGATATTGCAGACGTTCTTTTAATCATATAAACTTTCTTTCACTTCTCAAATATCACTGTGTTTGTCTCCTATATGATATATTTAACTGAAATTTCTTATCCAAACAACCAATGATTTATAAAGGAAAATCATGAACATTTACTAGGGTGCCCAAACTTTTGCATACCACTGTATTTCCATCATCTGTTTATTTTGTTTCATGAAAACAAAATATACTATATATACTTAAGAGAGAAGGATACTACTGGCATACATTACGTAGATGAAAACTCACCCATAAGAATATAGAGCGGTGCTGGCGTCACGTCATCATCTCAGACAACTACTTTGTCTGTCCTGCTCTCTTTCAGCCGCTGAATAATCCATTGGTTTGTTGTTTTTGTGAAGATGAAGTCTGCTAACACGTTAGCATAAAGATCGCTAGCTTAAAATGCTAACAGTCCACAAACCAGCAGTCTCTGTGCTGTCTGTCTTTGTAAAGAAGTTCAGCCACAGTTCAGTTATTGTCTTGTTCTCCTTGCCTTCCTTTGGTCAACAAAGCTTTGATGACGACTGCTTTGATGACAATCACGCTTTAATTTCGCACTGCACACACACACACACTGCACACGCTGAATAACTGCTGGAAAGTTCCAGACACTCTCTCTCTCTCCCCCTCCCCTCCCTCTCTCTCTGTGTGCGTGCATATTAATTAGTTATGTGTATTCTCCGATCGTCAGCTGATTGGCTTAAAAAGCAACAAGCTCTGGAATGTGAGGCCACACCCAAACTAGGAGTGATTCACAGGGATAAAACAACCTTAATTCAAACACAAAGTTTATGGTTTTAACACCCACAATACTGTGATTTGAAGCATGTAGTGGCTTCTTACAAACTTCAACTTGTGTAATTTTTAAAAAAACGGAAATCCCTCACTTTGAAAAAAATATTTTTTTTCTCGTTTTGCGCTGGGCCGACTTGTTCCCCCTTGATCCGTGGCGGGTCACATTTGATAACTTCAACATTAAATGTTCACTTCATGCTACTTTAGGACTAATAGGAATGTACATGTACACACACACACATACAACACATTATCATAAATGTACAGCAGAATAAAGTGTATTTCGGTTTGTCTGAATCTGTTAGATGTGAATCCATGTGCTTCTGTTTGTCCCTCTAGTTTCCTTCCCCAGAGTGGGACACAGTCACTCCAGAGGCCAAAAACCTGATCAACCAGATGCTCACAATCAACCCAGCCAAGAGGATCACTGCTCAGGAGGCCCTCAAGCATCCATGGGTCTGCGTAAGTGACACCTGCTTTACACAGAGATGTTCTTCTTCTTCATTTATCTTGTTAGAAACTCAAACATAACTGGTTGGATCACATCAAAGACAAAACCTTGATGTCGTCCAGTTACCACACTTGTTTTTTAATTGTCATCCTCATTCTCTCCTCCTGCTCTTCTTCTTTGTTTTCCAGCAACGATCCACCGTGGCGTCCATGATGCACAGACAGGAGACCGTGGAGTGCTTGAAGAAATTCAATGCCAGGAGGAAACTCAAGGTGTGTTCACAGTACACTCTCTTCCACATGTTTCTCTTGTACTCTCTAATCTAATTCAGGATAAATTAAGTCTTTTACTTATTTATTTTTCCATGTAATGTTTGCCATGTACTCTTCCTTGTCTTTGCTGATGTATTGACTTGTACAACAGCTTCATTATCACTGTTACCCTGCTGCTTTTGGCAGCAGTATTGACAATAAAGGTGGATTTCCACTGGACATGTTTCAACCTCTTCCCAGTGTCAATTCCCACCGGGCGCGTTACGGCAGTGGCGCAGTGCCTTGGGAGCCAGCGGCTGTAACGTGTCCAGTGGAAATCCGCCCTAACACAGGTGATTGATTATTCATCCATAAATATATTTAGCATATACAGCTTGATATTATTTCTTCTCAATTTGTGCTTGATCAGTTTGTTATGTTATCTGTAAAATATTTACTGGTAAATATTGTCCACTTTGTTTTTCAGAGATTTGTCAAACATCATTGGTGATACTAGATTATTTGATGAAAACCTTTAGGTGTCTCTGTTTTCAGTTTAGAACAGAAGAAAAGGTTAATCTCTAAAATAATGATCGATTAATAATAAAACATATTATTTATATACTTTTAAAAGTAAAAGTTCACAAATTGCTTTTAAACACCTCTACTTCTGTATTTATTTTTCTTTCTCAGGGGGCCATTCTTACTACAATGCTGGTTTCTCGAAACTTCTCTGGTAAGATTTGCCTGAACACAGTTCTTGTGTCGCCCATCTATCATTGTGAATCTATCATTCTTGTATGGGAACCAGCATTGGTCAATATATAGTTACTAAACTATGTGTGCTGAATGAACAACACAAAAGTGTTAAGCCAAGAAATTCTGAAGGAACATGTCATCAAGTTGAATCAACATGGCTCTTAATTTATATTTAACCTAAATTCTGATTCATTCATTGTAATAGCTGCGAATGCAAGGTAATCAACCACTAACACTAACATGATGAACTGTAAATATGGGGAGAGAGACCATTGTGTCTCCCTTATTTTCTTCTAAAGTTTACAGAGCATGCTTTCACAAGCAATGTCACATTTTCATTTCATCCCACCTTTGTATATTAGTAAATCCTTTGTTCCAATTCCTTAGTAATGAGATGTAGGCTGATGCAAAGGGAAAGCTATAGATTAGATCTGTGCCTCAGAGACTTTTCACAAATACCTCTCAGTCTATCTATCTATCTATCTATCTATCTATCTATCTATCTATCTATCTATCTATCTATCTATCTATCTATCTATCTATCTATCTATCTATCTATCTATCTATCTATCTATCTATCTATCTATCTATCTATCTATCTATCTATCTATCTATCTATCTATCTATCTATCTAGTATGTATTCTATAGACTTGTATTCCTCCTAATAAATAGAAGTCCATTTCTTAAGAGAACATGTTATTGTACAGTTAGTTTCAACCTTGGTGCCAAGTTAAGGCTACAGCATTGATTTATTGCCAGTAAAAGGCCAATCAGAGCCTGGTGCAACCAAAGCAGAGATAATAATGGAGCTGTCTTTATGATTCTAATGAAATATGTTAAAGGTCATAAGTCAGATGAACTGACAGTATGTGAGGCAGGCTGTGTACAACTGACATGAACTCAGCTAAAGGAATCCCAACCAATGTTCTGTGTCCATGTAAAGTACATCTGTAATGTACATATACACTATAGATGTGTGTCTGTGTACACAAGCGTGCTACTTCAGAAAACAATGGAAAGACACGCATACACTGACACAGGTTAGTGTTAAACAACCTTTTCTCTCTCTCTCTCTCTTTATTCCATGACTCCATCACAAGTGTGAGGTCATCAGATGAAAAGAGGAAAAACATTATGGTGACATATGACAAAAAGAGAAAAGCAAACAGCAGAGGCCTCATGTACAAAGACTTGCATGGATTTCCTACTAAAACTTGGTGTACGCCAAAACCCAGAAACTGTCGTAATCACAAATAAATTCAGATTTATCAAAGTGTGCTTATGCATGGATCCAAGCACGTTCCCTTTGTACATTCCCCAACGTGGAATTGAGCGCACATGCAGAGGTGCCAAACTCCTCCCTGCCCACGCCCCAATTTACATATGCAAATCAATTTCAATAGACCCTGCGATTCACCTCTTTGATCAAATAACAATGAACAATGGAAAGAAAAGGAATTTCACACAGTCTGAGCTAGAAATTCTAGTGAATGAATGAAAATGCGCAGGGAGATTTTGTTTGGTACTCTGTCAACAGGGATAAATATGACAAAAAAGACGTGAGTGGGAGCGTGTGTGTGAGTCTGTATGTGCCGTGGGATCCGAGCAGCGCGCGTGCACACACAGATTAAAAAGAAATGGTCAGATCTCAAGGTGGAGGTGAAGCAGAGGGTTTCTGCTCACCACTGAAGTGAAGTGACCGCAACAGGTCATACAATCATATGAGGGGGCGTGTAGGCCATAATTCCTTTTTTGACCTCTCACATACACAATTTTACCTCACACATTCACAATTTTACCTCTCACGTACTCTCTTTTACCTTTCACATACAATTGTTTTACCTCTCACATGTTATGTGTAAAAACATTTAGTGTGAGGTAAAAACATTTAATGTGAGCGGTAAAACATTTAATGTGTGAGGTAAAAAACATTTAATGTGAGGTAAAACATTTAATGTGAGCGGTAAAACATTTAATGTGTGAGGTAAAAAACATTTAATGTGAGCGGTAAAAAACATTTAATGTGAGCGGTAAAACATTTAATGTGAGCGGTAAAACATTTAATGTGTGAGGTAAAAAACATTTAATGTGAGCGGTAAAAAACATTTAATGTTGTGACTAAAAGCGGGAACTGTGAACAGGTAGCGCATCATGGCTGCTGGGAGAGAACGAGAGCGCCTCGGCCAAGCTGCCGCTTTATTGAACTGTCTGCTTTCTTCGCCAGAGGCCATTCAAAATGTATCTAATAACACCTCACTTCAACAACCTGCTACAACCATACATGCCTCAGTTGATGGTGAAATCACGTCACTGTTCCCCTCTGGTCGGAGCAGTACTAGCATGCCACCGATGGCAGCTAGAGAGGGACCTCGTTTTCAGGCACAGCAGCGCTTTGGAACCTGGACAACCGGCAGGAGGAAGAGGTAAACACACACACACGTGCCTACATTAGATAAATTAGTGCAGTAAGATTTTTCAGTTATGACCAAATGAGGCTGCGTGTGAAGGTTGGTTGTACTGTGTGTACTGTAGTGTTAATATACAAAGTGTATATTGGGTAAGACATGGATGTACATTGAGATATAAAGAGACAGAAACAGTTATAGCGGTACTTTCTGCCATGGTCGGTCGCTGCTGGCTGTGGTAAGTTTGTTTGTGTGCCGGAGTCTCCGTGTCGGCACAGCCGCGGGCGGGCAGACGGCGCCGCTGCCTGGTGTGGCGTGATAAATCAGCGAAAATCTAAATTACTCAGAAAAACTCGTGAAAATCAAGGATGCACACCTTCGGGCCATGCTCAACCCATATCCAAAGTCTTAGGGCGATTTGTAATTGCAATCAAGCTTAGCTTGGGTTAGCTTTTATTATTGAAACATTTAGAGTTTTATTGTGGAAGGTAAGAAGACTGAACGGAAGAAGAAGAGCTATGCGCGCTGCTTTTGTTGACGGAGTAAAATGTTTTTTTCCGACTGATCGATGTTATAAAAAATATATTCACGTTCCAATTAATCGCACAAAATACGACCCCGGTGTGTAATGGTATTTAGTTGTTGTTTTATGTGTTTAATCTGTTTGTGTACCTTGTGTTTGCGTGTATGTGCGACTACTGCTGCCTTTCTTGGCCAGAGAGAGTTTTAATCTCAATCTGAAAAACCATTAATAGTTGTAGTATCAGTAGAGGTTTTATTATACTACAACTATCAGTTATAGTGTGCAGGCGAGTAGTGCAAGTACTGAAAAACATTTTTTTAAATTACACTTTATATTCCTTGCCCTGATACATAATTATTATTGATCTCTCTTTATTTTCAGGGCAGCAAAAGGACTCCAGTACCATGAGTGCTTCAATAAAGATGTCATATTACTCCCAAATCCAAATTGGGAAGTAGCATGCAAACATCAGTCAAAACAACACCTGCATGACTTGGGACATATACTCAATGCATTTGAATTTCAAAAGGCTTGGGACCACAACACAGTCCTGGAACAAATCCGTGATGGTTTTGGTGAAAGAATACCAAAAGATGTCAGGTAAATGCAAAATAAAAATATATTTGATAAAACTTGTGTGACCATATAAAAACTAAGAACATTTGAAAACTTTAGAATTGTATTATGAGGGTACATATTCTAGGAACATATGGGTATTAGTGAGTTATTGAAATATTATATTTCTATTAGTTTTTCAATTTGTCTTAATATTGCTGGGTGATATAAAATGAATTAATCTCATGGTCAGATTATTTATATATTAATATACATTGTATTATTTGTATATGTAAAATTACTATTTGCATTTTTCATGATTTCATGATTGTATAAAGTGTTATTAAACACTTGAGAAACATGATAGATTTGTATGCAAAAATATTACAATAATGTGCTTTGATGCAATTAGCAATAATTTTGATTAAATGTCCATCCCTGGGTCTTACACATTTAAAGTTGACACTAAAAAAATAATTTTATGAAGACAATGAGTTTACTTATTTTATTTTGCTTAAAACAATGCAATAAACAAATATAATATAAAATAAATGGAACAAAACTCTATCATATTGTTACATATTGTAACCACTAATGTAGTTATTAAGAATTTATTGTTGACAACCGACATTCTCTTAATAGCCTCCAGTGTCTTATGGCCCCCAAATGTTTCATTATTGTATGTCATCTAAAACACAAAAACATGCATAACACAAATAATTTTTAGAAATATCATTGGCAAGCATTCACAATGAGCCTATGCACCTCATGTTTGTAAAGGCTCTTATTGTTATTGTGTCTTTTGTTTGTATCTTTAGATTTCATTCTGTTTAGATAGTTGTTTAAATTTGCATTCATTTCTAAGTAACATTTAAGGAGACAATCCTTTTGTCCAGTTTTGCATTTGTGTTTATGCATATTACCTTGTTCTATCTATACATTAATGCAATATCCACTAGGGAAAAGCTTAGTCAGGATGTAACAGTTTACTGAATAAAATGCTGCATATAGTTTAATTACCCTAATCCTTAAAAGTGGGTGGTATGCATTGCCTACATCCATAAACCAATTTGTTGGACTTCCTGCATGTTTTTAGTTAGGCCAAATAAAGTCTAAACCAAGTTTGAGTTTCCTATATTCGAGGATTATATAAATAAGGACGATAGCCCACGTAGCAGTTTGGACAAAAACGTAACTTTTTTTGGCTGATGGCTGAAAACAAAAATCCTTTTGTCTTTAACAGAATATCATGGACAACAGTGAAAATGAAGACAGTCCAGTATCCCACTACACAACCAGAGCCATGTCAAGGCTGGACCCTTCCACTACAGCTGTTAGTAGGAACACCACCCAGGATGATAACCAGGACATTTGCATTGACCTCAATACAGGTGTTCAGGAAATCTCTGCTCAGCACAACACCAGCAGACACCTGAGAAGTGGTGAGGTAATCTTCTCAGAGGTCAGTACTGCCACCAGGGCTAGAACTGCTTGCCCAAGGATGATGATGGATGATGACTGCCTCACCGGAGAAAGTAGCCAAGACAGCGACTCCCATGCAATCAGTAGCCACAACTCCACCTACAGTAACATCTCCATCCACAGCCACACTCCCACCATTCACACTCATCTAGGGATTATAATAGAGGATGACAGCTTCACGAGCACAAGCAATCAAGAGAGTGGCTCCCATGCAATCATATTATATATTATTATTATTATTATAACATTGTATTTTATTATTATAGCATTATTATAGCATTATTATATTATATATGTTATTTTAGCCCACAATAGCCAGTTCTGTAACTGCATTGCCTTAGGTCCTGTATAGCTCAATGAGTGTTTTACACTTTAAGCATGGCCCTAACACAATTTTTAGCCATTTATTCCTCCCCCACGCCACACTAGTAACAAATACAGGCCTGTACTGTACCCACTAAATACACTAAAATAATTAGGTGAGATTAGTAACGTCTCAATAATCAATCATCTGTTTCTTGGTAATTTTAACTAATTGGAGCATATGGAGTTTATTTCTTCTGCAATATGGTAAAACAAATATAGGGCTCAACATGATCAACATAACAAAAGAAAATGTGCGAATGAGCACATGGATCAACTCCTATATGATTAGTGATAAGAACATATTTAAATTTTCCAAAGGACACATTGAGAATGTCACACTAATAAAACCATACACTTCCCCGATCACCTCCAAATGGTGTGAGTGATCAGATCTCATTAGGTCTGGGGTGCATCACACATTTAATTGGTGGTGTCCACTCCTGAGCAGATCACCCGACACATTTTAATGGGACGGTGAACAGGGCCATTAATATGATCCACTGAATCATATTGTCTTTTTGTCTTTACAGTGCTTCAGAATGTCCAAAAAACATTCGGAGTCAAAAAATAATCCTAGAGCTTGCAGAAAAAATAAACACCAACCAGCAATGCAAGTTCAATATAAATCGTTCAGCGGTGCTCGATGGAGCAATACGGGGCTTCAAACGTTCGTCCTATAATCCAAGCTCCATGATGTCCATCAAGTTCTCAGACGACTTGGGAAGACATGAAGAGGCTATTGATTTAGGTGGTTGGAGGTTGGAGCAGATTTTCCAACATTTACCCGAAAGTCCAAACATTACCCTGATACACCATCATTTAGAGAAAAGTATTTATTGAATACATTAGTGTATTGATAGTTCTCACAGTCTCCTGAGGTTGGTGTCATTGTTGGTGTCCACATGACCTTTTCTTTAGTGCCAGTACCAACTGAAACATTCACTGATATTGCAAATGATTATATCTACAGACCGACTTGTCACGTGTTGGTTTTCCACAAATAAAATGTAACTAATTATTTTTGGTATTATACTCTTTTATACAGATTGCTTGAAAGACTGAAAACACTTGGGGTTCTGCAAAAAGTTCACCCAGATAGTTTTCGCCCTCTGTTCTGCCATCAGCCATCCCCACTCACAGCTGACAAAATGGATGACCTGTTCACCATTCACCTGGCCACAGAAGGGAGCAACAAGAGATTGGCTGAGGAGGTTGTTGTTCCCTTCTGGAGGGACTACTTTCAGGATTCTGAAGGTATATGTCAATATGGCTTTAAATTGTTAAAGGGAAACGATTTATTAACTTTTTTTTAGGCAGGCTTAACACATCCCTGAATTGGATTGAGGTGTTAACGCTTACTGTCTGTTAGCCACAAACAGTAAGTGGAGTTTAATACTTTACAGGGGCCCTTAAAGTGTGTGTGCATTATGTGTATGTTCTGGATCCAGGCAGTTTCTGTTTTCAAGTGACTTATTCATTAAAAGTAAATTAAAAAGGACCAACTTTCTACATTTAATAGCTTAACATACAGAGTCCTCCCACCAACAAAGATGTGTTGTTGAAAGTTGCATTTGATTAAATTTATTTGAAAATGTTTCATTCTAGCTTAAGTTTTTGTTTATTATACATTCATTTAACTGAATAAGTCTAGTAATAACTTGTTTTTTTTCTAAAGATGAAGAAGGAGCAATAAAACTCCATATTTAATCATGACTTTGTATTCTGTTATCGCAAAGGGCAGTATAGCAGCTATATATAGCTAGTTAGAGACTATGCCTGGTTATTAAGTTTGTTCCAGTTTTTACACTGAGGTATGGCTTTTGAAAAATGTTAACTTTTTATTGTAAAAAAAAAAAAAGGTCTTTTGTTAAAGTGGGATAATGGCTAGCTGTCTATTGTCAGAAATGAATGGACCTCTACTGAGAGTTCAAGATTCCCCGTCGTCCATTCATTCCTGATACTGTGATAATGGGAACCTAGTCAGCCATATCCCTCAAATATGGTTATTTTATGGTTTCATGTTGTCTACAAAGTCAGTGAGTTCACATTAGTACACACATTTCAAAAGCTTACAGACCACGTTTTACAAAGGTGGAAAGTTAAGGGTTTACTCTAGTTTATGTAATTGAGTAGACTAATACGTTGTTGAACAATTAAGCTGTCACTTGGAAAGTTTAAAAGGTTTTAAATAAAAAGGCTTTGACACAAAAAGCTGTTGCATTATGCAGTTTTGGCAAAACAAAAATCATGCTCTGTTATACACATCCAAATAGTAACAATTCAAAGCACATTGAATTATAAGAAAAAGTTAAAGAGGATGCTTTTGTGTTGTAAATCTGGTAGAAGGATAGTTGCGACCTAACCATACAAGTACTCGGTAGCTTCAAACTATATTCAAGGTAAGGCTTTAAACAGATTCTGAAATTTCTGAGGTTTGTATTTCTTAAATGTTATTGGATCACTGGGAATGGTGCTCTTGAAGGAAATTCAAAAGGCTAGAAAATAAATCTATACCGTGATTTCCATCATTTTGTAGTGGGGCAACATTCTGTTGAATTGTATTCACAGTTGTCACATTTATCATTATATCAATGGGTGGAATCACAACATTGTTTCTTGTTTGAAACCCAGGCAAAGGACCTTCTTCATCAATACCAAAATAGTTATCTACCTCAAAAATGGCATCTATAGCTGGGTCATGTGTCCCTATGTTGCTGACGACACCGGAGTACCACAGTTGAACAGGAGTCTGCCCCCCTTGTGTGGAAAGGCCATGATTGTTCCACTGATTTCTAAATTCAGCAGCTGCCCTTTGAATTCTTGGCATATATATATATAGTGGAGGCAAAATTCATTGATTTAGTTCATTCATTCATTTAGTTCATTTAGTGAATCTAGAATACCCTGCTCCTCCATGAAGTTAAAAATGCCAACAAAGTGTCTTGATACCACTCGATTGAGCTCTGCCCATAGTCTTTCAATTCTTTGGTTGCGTACGGATGACGGGAAGGTCTTCCTCTTACATTAAATGTTTTTTGCCGGAAGGCGTTCCGCTCAATTGTTTTTTACCGCTCACATTAAATGTTTTTTACCGCTCACATTAAATGTTTTTTACCTCACACATTAAATGTTTTTTACCTCACACATTAAATGTTTTACCGCTCACATTAAATGTTTTTACCTCATACATTAAATGTGTTTTACCTCAAACATTAAATGTTTTACCGCTCACATTAAATGTTTTTTACCTCACATTAAATGTTTTACCGCTCACATTAAATGTTTTACTGCTCACATTAAATGTTTTTTACCACTTACATTAAATGTTTTTTACCTCACACATTAAATGTTTTTACCGCTCACATTAAATGTTTTTTACCGCTCACATTAAATGTTTTTTACCTCATACATTAAATGTGTTTTACCTCAAACATTAAATGTTTTACCTCAAACATTAAATGTTTTACCGCTCATATTAGATGTTTTTTACCTCACACATTAAATGTTTTACCGCTCACATTAAATGTTTTTTACCTCACACATTAAATGTTTTACCGCTCACATTAAATGTTTTTACCGCTTACATTAAATGTTTTTTACCTCACACATTATATGTTTTACCTCAGATTAAATATTTTTTACCTCACACATTAAATGTTTTTTACCTCACACATTAAATGATTTTTACCTCACACATTAAATGTTTTACCGCTCACATTAAATGTTTTTACCTCATACATTAAATGTGTTTTACCTTAAACATTAAATGTTTTACCTCACATTAAATGTTTTTTACCTCACACATTAAATGTTTTACCTCACATTAAAATTATTTTTACCTCACACATTAAATGTTTTACCGCTCACATTAAATGTTTTTTACCTCAAATATTAAATGTTTTACCACTCACATTAAAATGTTTTACCTCACATTAAATGTTTTTTACCTCACACATTAAATGTTTTACCTCACATTAAATGTTTTTTACCTCACACATTAAATGTTTTTACCTCACACATTAAATGTTTTACCTCACATTAAATGTTTTTTTTACCTCACACATTAAATGTTTTACCGCTCACATTAAATGTTTTACCTCACATTAAATGTTTTTTACCTCGAATATTAAATGTTTTACCTCACACTAAATGTTTTTTAATTCACATTAAATGTTTTACCTCACATTAAATGTTCTTCCTCACACATTAAATGTTTTTTACCTCACACATTAAATGTTTTTACCTCACACATTAAATGTTTTACCGCTCACATTAAATGTTTTACCGCTCACATTAAATGTTTTTTACCTCACATTAAATGTTTTACCGCTCACATTAAATGTTTTACTGCTCACATTAAATGTTTTTTACCACTTACATTAAATGTTTTTTACCTCACACATTAAATGTTTTTACCGCTCACATTAAATGTTTTTTACCGCTCACATTAAATGTTTTTTACCTCATACATTAAATGTGTTTTACCTCAAACATTAAATGTTTTACCTCAAACATTAAATGTTTTACCGCTCATATTAGATGTTTTTTACCTCACACATTAAATGTTTTACCGCTCACATTAAATGTTTTTTACCTCACACATTAAATGTTTTACCGCTCACATTAAATGTTTTTACCGCTTACATTAAATGTTTTTTACCTCACACATTATATGTAAAAAAGGAATTATGGCCTACACGGCCCCTCATACAATTAGCTGCTCACACATCGCTCGTGCGTAAAGATGGCAGGATATTAAACACTTTGACTCATGTTTAATTTTTAGATTTTATTCTCACTATTAATGAATGCAGAAGTGCGCCGCGGCTGACATTTCCAACTTTACGCCTGCTTTTACTGACATGAATACTGAACACAGGGAGACGATCAGGGGCTTGTTAGAAAGCTCTGTAGCTCTAATTTCACCAGCAGAAAGTAAAGAAATCCAAAAACATGATATTTAATTGCGCACATGCCCTGCGCTGGTTTACATGCGGGACAATTAAAATAAATTATTATAAACCATTTATTCACCCAGAAGCCACCCATCGCGCACTGTGCCAGCCTCCAGCCTGTTCCCACCATGCTGTTAGTCATAATGAATGAGTCATAATGAACCAGACCACCTTGCCATGATGTTAGTTAGCTGCATTTGCGCATCACATATGATTTGAACATTGATGAATGAAAATGTTTCCTATTAACATAAACAAATTCATCCTGTGATGGCACTTTTATAGCAATGTGTGTGCAGTCAATAGCTCCGATTACATGAGGGAAACCGGCTCTCGCTGAAAATTGCGCTTTAATGTTGGCCTGTTTAACAGCATTGTATGGGAGTTTGATGAACCTGGATGGCATTCGGAGCTGGCATGGCTCGGCTCAGGGTTGACTGGCACACTCCTGACCGATATCGGCTTATGAGCCAATTATCATCGTTTGCAAGTAAATCCTTGCGTTCCCTAAATACTCACTCACATCGGATTGCACCATTTGAAGGTGTTAATTGTTCATAAGTGTGTCTCTGATGCGACATCATTCTCATGACTACTTGTTTTCACATTATTAACAGTTTCCCAACATCACCACTAGGTGTCGCCAAAGGAACAATAGCTGGAGAAATGTGCGTACGCCAGCCATGAAGTTGGTGGGCACCGCACATTTCCACGATCATTTCACGTTTCATACATCTGAATGTGAGTGTGGAAAAGGACGTACGCCACGTTTTTGTGCGTACGCAACCTTTGTACATGAGGCCCCTGGACTGTGTGTAATGAGTAAGTACTGTATATTCTCATTATGTATATGATGAATTATATTTTATCATTGTATCAGTGGTACAGAGGTGGATCTGTTTGCCTCTACATGCTGATCTAATATCATATGGGCTTGTATTACACGGTTAAGTGAAGGTTAAATGCAGAAAACATTTGTCTGGAGAACACCTTTTTGTTTATACAGATAAAAAAAAAAGAGTGCCTGATGAAAGTTAAAGTGATATTTCTGTTTCTTATAATCGGGAAGTGTGGTTGTATCAGGCATTGACACATAATCAACTGATTCTTGAAACTTTGACAAAAACATGTCCCAAGTTAATAACATTTTCATGAATAAATATAATCAACATCATAATCAGGGAGTCCTTTGCACATATGTAAGGTTCTTGTATAGGTCTATTTTTAATTTTTTATTAATTTAATGATTATATAGGAGATGATCATTTCAACTTGATAAAAAAAAAAGTTATAAAGAAGTTATAATTGAATTTAACAATATATTTACCACATTAAAGAGTACATTGTAATATGTATTAAAAACTACAAACAGTGAGTTTTGAAAATATTTACTATTATTTTGTGGTTGCTCAAAATGTGTCGCACATATTCGTCACCATCGTCCGATATTTATAAAAAGCAATAAAATCAGGTAACTAAAAGGTCAACCACATTCCTGAGGACCCCATGTTCAAACCTTCAGCTCTACTGCATTCTTCAAGGTCCCTCAAGCTCCTGTAGGTTTGCTAGTTTCTCTTAAACTTGTTGATATTTTTGGACACTGCTACTGTCACAGCCATAACATGTAATCACTGTCTCTGTTGTATAAAAAATATGAGATTAGATTATGAGATAAATATAAACTTTTTAAGAAGAGGTCTGAAGTAGCTAGCAACAGAGGGGAAACAAGATGGCTAATGTGAACTCATGATAATCATGTGAAAGAGTAGGTTTTTGTCACCACCATCAGGTTTTCTTAACCTGATGGTGGTGCTCTGCACTTCCAATAACTAAAGCCAAATGAAAATGGCATGACAACATTTAACCAAATCTAACATTCACTGTAATTCCCACCAGTTTCATAGTCATTACACTCAACTCTAACTGTTATTAATGATAGCCTGTTGCTAATTGAACCTACAGCATATGTTTCTTATTGAATGTTTGCCACAGTGCTCACAATTATTGTTATCTGTTCTTCACGTCCAATATACAGTTTACAGTTACAGTTACATATAATTAATTATTTTATGAGTAGATGACAGTTTAAGATGATGTCAGTGATACATTGTACATTATTCTTACTGGTAATGACTACTGCTATTTACTAGGATGATTTGATATTTGACAATATGGAGATTTCACAATACTCAGGATTGTTATATTTTTGACCAAATAGTTAAATAAAGTTGTGAAGCAAGAAGCCATGAACTTGGTGGTATAAAATTTTGAAATGAATGTTGAAATGAGGCCACTGTCACCACCGTCAGATTAGTGTCGCCACCGTCAGTTCTAAAATCACCGTCGTCAGTGGGAGTTTTATTTGTTTTAAATGACTATGCTTACAATATGTTTCTTCAGTACTGTTGATATATTAAAGTAATAGTCTCTTTTAATACAAAATATGATTTTAAAGAAAAAAATAACTTTTTTTCTATTTAGGCTTAAAGTAAAGGAGTACACGTGAAACAGTATAAAACATTTACATAAGTGAATAGAATGCCAGATAAAGATTTAAAAACTCTAAATACATATTAGACCAAATGAATTAGAAATAATTTTCTTTATATTGTGACTCACGGTGTTGACAAAAACAAAATAATAACTGGAAAAACGCCTATTTTATGAAAAAAATAAAAATAAAATTAGGAGGTTGCACTGGTACTTTGCTGAACAGCCAAGACCTTGATCTCTATTGAGATACCTTCACATTTTGTAATATAAGTATTTTTTTTTTTTTTTCAAAATTAAAACCTGTTTTAGCCAAATTCCCAAGAATCAGTGAATTAATAAGAATTAATGTTGACCTTACATTGTGGGAAACCAGTCTGAGACATGGAGGGTCACTGTCACTGAAAACATGGCTGTCAAACACCAATCACTCAATGTTAAAGTTTAACGCTGCTTTATCATCCTGTCAATTTGTTAAGTTTTTACAAAGCGACACACACTTGAATTTCGATCAAAAAAGGCTGTGTCTGGAGCATATTATTGAGATTTGGTGAGCCTTGTTTTTCCATCTGCCTCATACAACCACTCCACTGTCAGATATTTGATTTGCTGTCCCCTCTATCAGAGCAGCAGATTTATATGTGACAGTGATTGTGTCATAATCAAAGTATATTCATGTATTAATCCCACCTAAACTAATGAGCCACTCTTCTACCTACCTACTTCCTGTTGTGTCCCACTTTCACTCCCCCGCCTGCTTTTTTTTTTCTAAATGTCCTAATACTTACACTTTCTTGTTCATTTTCACATCTTCTTCTCTTTCCTTATAACTCCATTGTGTCTTGTGTGACTGGATGTTGGACTCTTTAACAGTGGGCAGCAGACAGACCACCGCTCCAGCCTCTGTCACTGCAGCTGCCAGCACCACCGCTGGCCTGGTGGAACAAGGTAGCATGGTGGCTCACCAGGGCATGCTAGCTCTCTCCTCTTTCCCTTCTCCATCCTTGTGTTTTACTCTTTATTTGTCTTCTGTCTTTCCTCTTTCACCGCCCTCCCTCCTCCCTCAGCATGGGAACTCCAGAGCATGGTGACTGAAGTCATTTGCTCACTGCACCACCCATCAACCCATCAGCAGCAGCATTAGCTATGCTTTCATCAGGCTTTAATATAGCTAATAATCAATGACGAAAGATGTTGAGTTAACACTTTATATGACCAATGTACTTCTGATGCTATTCTTTATTGAGAAAGTGGAAACACCAATGTTTTGTCAAACATTGTGTTCTATGAGGTGATGTTTCATATTGTTCCATTGTCCTGTAATAATGCGCGATGAAAGCCCAGCTACTGCTGTCATTTTCCATGTTAGCCCAGCTGTCACCTCTTGTCTTAGATCTGAAAAGAGTGACCTGTCACTCCTCTGACATCACCGCTGACCCATCTTCATCTTTCAGAGCATGGCCCTGACCCAGCAGAGTTGCTACCCTGTCTTTCTCTTTCTTTTTTCTCCCCACTCTTTTCCTTCCACTTCTTCTCTTTCACGTAACCATTCCATTTTCCTCCACATCCTTGACTTGGGTCTGTCATTGTTACTGTTGTCTCTTGGCTCACCGTATGCATCTATCCCACTCTTTCTCTTTCCACCATGATTTCATATCTCACAGTTTCCCTATCTTACTCCTCTTTACCTTTCTGGTCTTTTCTGTGTCTGACGATGACTGAAAGTTCACCTCTGTCACTTTGAAGGATGGAACTGTTGGGCAGCTGTTGGTCGGTGAATGCTGCATGAGGCTGCATCCACTGCTACACTTGAGGCATGGTGAACACTGTGGAACATGCTAAATTGGGCTGGTTCTCATGAAGTTGAAATGCTCAAAGCAGTGGCTTTATCTGTTTATCCCATAGTAGCTCTCTGATTGAGCTGTAGTATCCGTTCAGGTCATCTGCTGTAATCAGCTGACAGCCATCTGACTGTCTCCAGTCACAGTCACTTTCACCAAGGCGGTCCATTTAAATAACACTCTTCTCTGACTCATTTCTTGCTACACCAGTGCTGCCTCACACTGTTGCCACAGTCCCAGCCTCCACTTTCTAGCTCATAGTTCGACAGGTTGAAAAGTTTGAAATTCTTCTTGTATAATGCTTCCTTGTCCTACATCAGTGCCAAGTCTAACTGCTTTTCCATCTTTTCCATTTTGCAAAATGACTGAATTAAATTTCCACTGGTCAAATTTGCACAAATGACACAACAATTTTTTAGCATTTCTGACCACTGTGTTAGAAACAAGCAGGAACTAGCACATTATGATGATTTTAGACGATTCAAAATAAAAAAAAACAACAACAACACTTGTGGGGTGAAACACTGGCCGTCCGATTACAGTATGAACTTTTTGTTTTTAATACCGAACATTAGCTGACACAGAGCAATATGGTTATCCCTTAAGTATGTTTTACTTGCCTTTGGTTTGGTCAGAGAAATATCCTGTGTGCTACATTCTTGGCTGCATTCAGCTTCTCTTTCTCTGAAAATAATGAGCTGCTGATGATAAATAATGATCATTTAAAATGTTTAAATCACAGATGTTTAGAGTCACACAATTTTGTCACAAAATTTACAACTTACTTGAATATCTTGTTTTTTACATACTTTACACTTCTATTGTGATGTGGCGCAGGATGAGGGGAATGTTTATCAGAAATGTGAGGATGTTGGCTTACTGCAAGTATTTGAAAATGTTCCTGCACTACAGGAGCATAAAAGGGTCAGATATTCAGTCTGTCAACTTGCAGTGAATTCTGATTGCTTGAAACCACCATTCTGATTGCTTGAAACTGACGCTGCAGCATGTCAGTGTGATATCCAGAGTTCTACTGGATGAATCACCATGGAGCTCAGGTTAAGTGTAAGAACAGTAGATTGTGAAGTTTTTTTGGATGCCAATCATCTTACTTCTATAGATAAATGACACAGAGCTCCTCATGGCAGTCTTGCCTTCAGATAAGAATAAAGTAACAGTAGCAGTGTCCTTGTTTCTGTGTCCCACTGGGCCTCTGCAGTCCTGCTGTTGCCCTCAGCCTCCACCAGGCTCTAATCAAATATTTATAGTAGGCCTCCTCTCTCATTAGACTCACTCACTGACTTTCTAGAGTCATTGCTCTACCTTGCATATTAATACACAGACAGTCACAATCACCATCTACTGGAACCTTCTCCAATCCTCATGCAGGAATAGTTTAATGTGCCTGAGTTTGATTTCAGAGGGCACCATATCCTTCATGAGTCCATGCCCATTCTTGCTTTGCTCTTGCAGTATTGCACCATGCATGTATTAGGGGATATTAGATACTTGTTTCAATCTGTTCCTCCTCTCTTCTTGCTTCATTTGTAATTTGTGGAAAGGTAAGGAGCACCCACTGCTTCTTCACCTTTCATTTGAATTAAACTACCCTTTTTTCGGGTTTCCACAGAGATTTCATCCTCGCCAGTGGATTATAAGCTGTTTTAGAAACCTTTAGCTTTTACGCCTTCCTTTGATGTAACAAATGTCACAGTAAAATACCCTTATCACCTCCAGTCCCTTTCTTCTCAGTATCCAAGTGAATGTGACACGGCCACATTTCTCTTCCTCTAAAGTAACCAGCCTTCATGACCAGGCACAAGATATCATCCATGTTCATTCATTCTAATCTCACATCATGGTGTTTGCTGAATATGCAGTCCTAAACAACATTGCTGAAGTAAAAAGAAAGCTAGGACAAAAAGGTCACACACTGAAATGCCTCGACCTCTGTTCTACAAGAAGAGATCATCACAAAGTTTAAATCCTGTCATGGATCATGTTTGAAAAGGGATATGAGAATTTCTGAAAGGACCTACATTATGTCACATGTTTTTACAGAGACGAAAAGAGAGAGAGAAAGTGAAGAAGAACGAAAGAAAAAATCCCAGGCTGCCAGAAATAGTGTTTTCTATAATGAGGCTGGCAGCTGATGTGATAGCATCTGATTAGATTTAAAAGGTTCCAGTAAGCATTATCAATGGACTTGAAATAGGAGGTGATAGCAGGTACTGTTGTTTATGATGTATTAATATTTCTATGGAACAGACACGTTTCTGCCTAGTCATAATATAGAAAGGATGTTTTCACATGACATCACATGATTGAATTCTTTGTTAACTTTGTAGTCTTGAGTCTCTGTAACATGAGAAATTATAGCCCTATAAATAATATAACAAACACCTTCATATTTAGGAACATTAAGTAGTGGTTACCTGCAATCATAATGATATCAAATATGTGTCATCTTTAAAGACTTAAAGGGATATTTCACCGTTGAGAAGATGGATATCTATTAAAACTAGGTCATCTATGTAGTATAAATGTTAAATAATATTTGAAGCAAGTGCCTTCTTGGCTGAGAAAAGCAGAAAAATGTATTTATCGCTTATGTACACGAATGACAACAACTCCCAGAATAAACTCCCAGAGTTCACACTGCCATTGTCACTCCGAGAGAAACAGATGCGTCCATGAGCAGACAGCGTGAGGTGTCTAAAAGACACAAATCCTAGAGGGGAAAAGCCTTAGTTGGCGGATACATTAAAGATCTGCAGGTTACACAGGATTGTTCTCTATTGTGCTAAATTATACCGGGACATGCAGTAAAAACAAGGAAAAGACAAGCAGTAAGTTCCCATTATTTGCCGGTCAGAGATTCCGAGCAGTGCTGAAGTTTGAAAGCTTAGCTATGCTAAGCTTGTTTGGAGTGTTGTAGAAGATATCGAAGACAACCTGGGCTCTGGCTACACTCGGTCAGAGCTGCTAGCAAGAGCCCGTGACGGCACAAAAAAGTTCTCCAGGTACCCAGTTCCGGCCGCGGGCACCGCCAAAAAGCAGGCATTTTCCCTCGCAGCCATATGAGTTTGAAAACTACATTCTGTCATTTTCTTCTCAGTTTACAAGGCCAAATTAAAGAACCAGAGCTGGTGATAACTTTTAGCAAAGATGGCGGACACTGTGTTTACATTCTGGGAATGAAGTCTCGTCCCCCTGTGGGTGAGTCTAAAAAGTGCAGAACTAGAGTTGTAGTTTCAACACTGAAACTAAGCGGAGCCTACCAACGCCTCAAATGACGCGTTTTGCGTCATTTGAGGCGTTGGTAGGATCCGCTTGGAAAATGGAGAACAGACTTTTTTCAGCTCAGTGAAAAACTGAGGGAGGGAAGCACATTTTTTAAAAAATATTACTGCTTTTCTAGCAACACAAAGCCACATGCAAATCAGTGAAGTATTCCTTTAAGCTTAAAGACTGTGTCAAAAGAACCCAGTTTCATTTATCTTGTATTTTAAAAGCTTGTCAAATATACCGTATATGCTCTCTTTAAATTAGACCAAACTTTGCCATAAATACAACCACTTAGAAATCAAAATAACTTCTCTGTTTTTGATGTCCAGGAGGCAGATAACATGGGTAATCCCCCAAATTGGGAAATGCAAAATGTATGTCTTTAAGTCTTTTCTGGAGTTAAACAGCATAATTCTAGTAAGTATGTTGGTGATGATATCATCCTTTAAATAGTACTGTTGCCTCATGGTCAGAAGGTCACTGGTACAAATAACAGTTTGACCAATTGTGGACTTTGAATGTGTATGGGTTCTCTCTGGGTACTCTGTGGTTTCTCCCACAGTCAAAAAACATGCAGAGGTTAAGTTGACACTCTAAATTGGCTGTAGTGTATAGTGTAACCATTGAGAGTGAATGGTTGTTTGCCTCTGAATGTTTTCCCTGCAGTGGACTGTCTAGGCCTGTCCAGGGACTATCTCAGCTGGGATTGGCTCCAGGCCTTAGTGATCTCATTTGGAGGATAAAACAGTAGAGAACTTTTAATTGCTAAAAAAAGCAGTGCAGTCATGGAAAAAGCCCTGCAGTCGTAGTTTCCAGTGTTGTAAAGGGTTACACTCACATTATCATCCTTCCCATCCTCATAAGCCTTCATTAGAGCAGACTGGAGTCTAATCCACATTAAGACCCTACAGACTTCTTTGAGGCAAGGCTTAAAGTCTGCTTTATGGCAGCCATCTTTGTTTCTCTTTTAACTGCCATGGAGGAAACTTGGAACATGAATCTATGTGCAGCAATGAACAGTGACAAAGCAGTGGACTGTAACGACAAAGCAGTTATGCTATGTGCTGTGTGTGTCAAAATATGGTGAGTGGATTCTGAGGATCAGATTCAATCCACGTACAACTAGCTTCAGTGCAGAATATGCTGAACTTTCTTAGAGCCGTAACAGCTCTTCAGAATCATCATCATCATCACTTTAATTCAATGACTTCTATACTGTGATAGCATGTTGAGCTTGGTTCTGTATTGGTTTCTGGCAGAGATGTCATTGTTAGCAGGTAATTAGCCTGTACAACATCATTATAAGGAACAACAAATCTGGACCCAACTTCATTTGGTCTCACGACTGACTTGGCCAAATTCACCATTCGTGTCCATTCAAGCAATTGAGCAAAATCCTCACACAGGTTTAAATAAACGTACGTTTATTGAGATTAAACAAAGTACAACTTTACTGGAAGTACATGCTGGGGAAACTGAGTGTGGTGTTTACAGAGCTGCATTTCAAACAACTGTACTCTGTGAAAAGTCAAATATACAGTAGATCTGTGAAGGCTCGAGCACAGGTTACACTCTGAGCATCACTGTTGCGTTACTTTGATGTTTCTACTAATCCCTTGTCTCTGACGCTGTATTTTTTGTCTAATTGCAGCAGCCAAGACTTTGCTCAACAAAAAGGCAGACGTTAAGGTAAGGCTCATCACAGTGTTCCTCTTTTTCTTTGTACAAAGAAAGGGTAAAGGGTACAAACACCTGCCTCCTTCCTCAGCTCTTTTGTGACTCCTTCTGGCTAATCTCACTCTTTTCCTCTTGAGCACTCATTTACTCACAGTCAAATGTGTGGTTTTGTCATGAATGTGGTGTCTGTCATGATTTTGCCTGTAGTGTGAGTGAAGATTGTGTATGTGTGCTTGTGTCAGTGTATATGCTGCTTGGCAGTGCACAAACCTCAAGTAGCACATTCATCTGAAAGCACCCTTTATTTTCTTTTGCTATTATTCAGCTATATTATTAGATATTATTAGATATTATGATTGCCACCTCTCCATCTCCATTATTAAGTCTAACTATCTGTCGGTCATCATTGGTTTTAGCATCATTTCCTCTCATCCCTTCATTTCTGCATCCTCCTCCTCATCTAGTGCTTCCTCTTCCTGCTCACCCCATCTGGTCTTTAACCCTGCATTCCCGTTCATCCTTCAATGAAGATCTTTCACCATCCCACACTTGTCCACAGTGGTGTTCATGAAGACCAGCATGTTTGCCTCTTAGCACTGTGTGTTACCTTTGGTAGAGCTTTGTGCATGTGGACATACAGAGGTTACCTTGTGTACAAAAACGTGTATGAAAGGAGAATGGAAAAACGGGGCATTAGCATTCTTGCACATTGAGAGAGAGAGAGAGAGAGAGAGAGAGAGAGAGAGAGAGAGAGAGTGTGTGTGTGTGTGTGTGTGTGTGTGTGTGTGTGTGTGTGTGTGTGTGTGTGTGTGTGTGTGTGTGTGTGTGTGTGTGTGTGTGTGTGTGTCCTCCCTGCTGGATCGGTTCAGCAGGGAATGTGACTCTGGTTCCAGGAATAGCTGCCAGTCTGGACCCTGGAAACTCAGATGACAGAAATAGATACTTCCACTGTGGCGCACTCATCACTTAGCAACAGGCTCCCTACACACTCACACTCACCCCAAACACTTTCTAAAGGCATCTCTTCTTCATCTGCTGCTATCCTTACTTTACTCCTCTAGTTTCTCTTCTTCCTTACACTTGCACAAATGTCCTCTTGTTCTCTTGATGACCCTGGACTCTTGTCCTCAGCCCGTCCTTCTTCTTCTCCTGCTGGATTTGAATTAACCCTATGGCAGCTGAGCTTTTTATTCTGTAGAATCCAATCTCTCTGGCACTAACTACACACACCCTCTGCCACATGTGTTGCCTACTTCTGCCTGTAGAAGTCACTCCATCCTTCTCAGTCAGGGTTGGTGCACCCATGATGGTTCCATAAACTGCTATAAAA
The DNA here is from genome assembly GCF_963457635.1 of Microchirus variegatus. Lineage (NCBI taxonomy): Eukaryota > Metazoa > Chordata > Actinopteri > Pleuronectiformes > Soleidae > Microchirus > Microchirus variegatus. Next base: position 19,470,291 of record NC_139819.1, read on the forward strand.
CGGTCCAACAAATTTGACCTGAACTCTGAGCCTGTGTTTTATCTCTGCTTCAGTTTTCTGGTATTATTTTGATGTCCTCATCCTGCTCTTATTTTCTGCCTTCTTGCTTTGTTGCCCCCAAATACAGTTTTCACTTGACTTCTCTGAGATGTGTGTCACCTAAACGGCTAAACCTAAACTACCACTCCTTTTCCATCTGCTTTCACCAAATGTCCCACCCAGTTTTAAGGGTTGAAACTTGCATTGCCATCAAAGTGCACACGTTTTCATTTAAACTGACATGTTCTCTTTCACTGGTCACTTTACCCCCCTACTCTTCTTCTGTTCATCCGTCTGTCCATCCATCAATAAACTCATCCATCCATCAATCGCCTGAGGACAGAAACGCAAGTCCAGCTCTACTGTTGAGTATATGGTGAGCATGCAGTTTATGCATCTGCCCTCTCCTTATCTCTGCTCTTGTTTTATCTTCCTTTTCTGTGCCTTCAAAGTCATCTCCTTCCCTTCGTTCAAGTATTAATTTGTCACACAATAGTGTTTGATTCACAAAACAAGTCGCAGCAGCAGCTTGTTAGGAAATGCAAAGTTAAGGGCAGATGTTCATATTTTTGATAGTTTGTATAAACTGCACATGATGCCTCCTCATTTTTAGGGTGCATCAATTAGCTAACAAAAATCAATGAAAAATAAGTCGCTGACAAAGTTAATTGTCAATAACTGTCGATGATGTGATTGCACGTCTTTCTCAAGCTTTGGACTTTGACCTGTTTTTGTGTGTTAGAGTGAGCCATCTGGCTTTCTATCTGAGCATTTGCTCAGAGTGACAAACATGAAGTCAGACACTTGTGATGCAGTGATGCCTCACCTGTCTGTCATGATCCCCCCCCCCCATATCTGATATTAGAATGCATGTTCTGTCATCAGATAGCGGATCCAGTAGCACTTCACCTGCATTTACACCTGGTAGGAACCTGCATCTCTGGTGTCAGGTGACAACATCATTAGCCACAGGTGAAGTCACACTATTGTATGGACTTTTGGAAGCAGGGGGAAAGTTGTCTTCAAAAAATGGTGAAAGGACCCACAAGATCTGCCATTGTATATGACCCTAAAAGTCGTACTTATTCTGAAAACCTAATGGAAGCAGGATGTTTCCATCACAGTTACTCCAGGGTGCTGCTCCAGATCTGTCAGCAGCAAACTTTTAGAATACAGAGAGTGCTTGTTTCATGCTTTCATTTTCACTTACAACTATGTGGTCTTACAAGACTGTGCACATAGGGACTAAAATGGATATGGCTATGTGGGAGCATCATTGCTCTAACTATCACACATGGATACTTTTCTTGAAATTCAACAGTTAATTTGACCCCCACAATAACTCCTCTCCGTTCTACCCTGACTCACCTTCTGTTTCCTGCACCCTCACCATCTTCTTTGTGCTTTCTTCCTGTGCTTTGATTCTTTTACTGACCTGAGAACCTACATATGCATATACCCTCAGCCTCTTTCTCCATTCTTGTTGTCAGAAACATGATAAAATAGTGTGTCACAGACATCTCAACATATGACCTCTGTTATATTGTTATACTGGTATAATATTGTTCTTTCCACTGGTGAACCTTTGGCCAGGAATCCTGTCATTATGCTCTTAAATGAGAGTTGATACTACAGAAGAGCTTTGATGAAGACAACTCACCATCTAATGGTGCCTTTGCTGAGGTGTGTGTGTGCATGTGTGCGTGTGTACGTGCATACATGCGTGCTCGGAACATGGAGAGAAAAATGTCTGTACTTCAGTTTACTGTCAGCATACACCAGCTTTGACTGTCCTGGTTGCTTTGTGTCTGTTTGACATGATAGTATGTCCTCGTGGGTCTCCTCTCCTCACTAAGCCCTTTTGCTTAAAGCTCACATAGAGTGATCCTGTTGCACACCCGGAAGTGACATAATTAGCACACCAGTTCCCAGAAGCGCAGCTCCCCCCTCTGGAACGGTGGATGCACTGCTACTCATTATCAAAACATTGATTTAACAATGTTTAAAAATAGCTTCATCACGACTCCCCGTCGCAGTCCCTTTTATGACTTTGACCCGGAGTCAGACCCACAGTCAGAAGACACTGTCGCTCGTGAAACACACGCAGGCACACACACACACACTTGGTACTTGACTTCCTTTCTCTCTTGTAAGTCACTGTGTCAAACCAATTTCGTAAATCTGATTCAAGTGTCTTTGAACAACAGCACCACTCAAACATGTTTTAACATTATATCTCAGCAGTTTCATGAAGGTTTAAAAAAGCTTGTATGTACAGTAGGTTCTACAGAATAACCTTTCCATGATGTTGGGTGAGACGCAGGTTAGTTTATTTGCATTTGGTTATCCATCCTTCCCTCATTTTGTTTTGGCTATTAATTCAGGACTAAATCATGTTTATTCATTAATTATGCTAGGATCGTTACAAATAGACAATTAATAATTTTCCTTGGTATCATTAGCAATCGTTGCAGTTATGTAGCTGCCTTGACGTGCAAAGTGTGAGTGTTTACACAAGTGCGCATGTAGTGTAAACACTTGTAAACACCCCTCTTAATATACTATACATATACTATGACAAGTGAACTATTATAGTTTCAATCTTGCCTTTTGAAAATATACCGAATTTTGTTTAGTGCTGTCCTGTGTTACCGCATCTTCAATAGTATCTTTCTCAGCCTTTGTTGTCCTCAACTAACCTTTGCCTTAACAGTTATGTGTGCAGCTTTTTTTTATTGATTGTGGCTCCTAAAATACTGACACCACAGCGTAACACAACACAAGAGAAAATTGAAGCCTAAAATCCTATTTTATAAAAGCCTGGAGATAATGAGGCTCCTCGTTTTTCTTCATTAACATGTGACAGCATGCTCTCACTGAGACTGAGTGGTGAACAGCGTTTGACACTGTTCCAAAACAATGTTAACGATAGATGAGAGAGAGCTCAGAATTACACATGAAGGCAAAACAATACTAAACTACTGTGAAATAGAATAATAGATAAAGCAACAGCTTAATATTTATAAAGCTACCATTGCAACTTAATCGAGAAACAGACAACTAATAGATTATCAAAACACTTGTAGCCTACGTTAAGTTATTATCCTCGCATCTGCTGAGGTCAGAGCTAAGAAGACAAAACACCTCCTTTTGTAATAGAGGCTGGAGGCTTTGACAGTCTGTGTACGTCTCCCAAACAAAATTTTGGGAGCTTGAGGAGTGACTGTGTGAATTTTGTGAACACCGTTCAGTGCGATAGCGGTAGTCAGGATACCCTACTTCGGTCCAAAACGGAAGTTGTGTGACGTCATGTGAAAAGGGTCTATTAGCAATAGATTAAGCTGAATTTAATCACCTGACCTCACCATGTAAAGGTTTAATGAGGCATGAACTAATCCATGAACTTTCTCCACCTTGATCGTAGACTAGTAGAAATGACTTAGATGTGTTAATGTTACCAGATTACGTGTGGTTTCATGTGTGGTCTTTAAAGAAGCTTTAGATAAAGCCTATGAAGGCAGTATAAAGCAGCAGAAGTCATCAGTGATGTCCACATGCAGCATCACCTGTTGCCTCAAGTCAACACCCGCAAGTATAGGTCAGGCCTGTGTGAATTAATTATGTTAGGTAAATCTTTAGACTCCACACACACTCGTATGAGTTACACTGGAGATTATTATTATTATCCATGAGGTTTGAGAGCAGAGTGAACATAGCATTCTGCCTCTAATGCTAAAGCTGTGGACAGCACTGTACGTTCATCTTATTATGTTCTATTCTGACTCTAGTGGTGGATGTGGACAGTGTGACCAAGGCCTTTACCTCATTGTATTAAGTAGCTGTCAGAACTTTTTTGGTCCATTCTAACTGAAAGAGGTATCCAATAATCGCAGACAGGACCTTGATGTTGATTCTAAGATAAAGAACATAAGACAAAACTGTATATACAGTGGGACTGTGACACCTGCATGGTCACGCACACACACATTCACCTCTTGCTGTTGTTAACACTCTCTTGTTGTTGTTTCCTCTGTGTTTTCCTCTCCTCTTCTGCACAGCCCCAGGCAAACAGCACCAAAAACAGCATAGTCACCAGCCCTAAAGGAAACATCCCTTCACCTGCTCTGGTATTTACTGCTTTCCCTGACTTCACCTGTGTGTGTGTGTGTGTGTGTGTGTGTGTGTGTGTGTGTGTGTGTGTGTGTGTGTGTGTGTGTGTGTGTGTGTGTGTGTGCGTGCGTGCGTGCGTGCGTGCCTCACCTTTAATTAGTGGCGGATCTAGAAAATTGGCAGGGTGCATGGGAGGACGGTATGCAAGAATCCCCAAATGTAAATGGATTTAACATAACAAACATAAAAATACTTCCTCCTCTTCATCCCTCACATCCTCTTCTCCTACTTATTTCTTCATCTCCTTCTGTGGTCTTCTTCTGCTTTGAGCCTCCTGGTCTCTCCAGTTCACTACCTTCTCCTTCATTTATCTCCTTCTCTTTCTGCTGTGCACTTTTCTTACTAAAAATCCTTTCAATATCCCCTTTCGTAGCTCTCCTTTTCATTGTGAGAAGCTCTGGTTATCCTTGTATCAATGCACTGTAGGGCCATGTAGCAAATACGTATAACAAATCTAAAATCAGAAGATTTTTTATACACAGAACAGTTATGCTTAGACTACTTATGGTGCGTTCCAGAGCCCATCCAAACCAGTTGGAGGTGGGACTTATCCTACCTCCAACTAGAAAAAGTGCACTGGAATGCCTGTCGAAGTGGGACCTCCTATTCGCGAAGTCTGGGCTGATCGACCTACCGCCACTTCACCAAAATGAAGTTGGTGAATAATGGCGGCGCCCATGGAGTCACATTAATAGGCTATAAACTTTACTTTTCTGCGTGTAGACTTGTTTTAGACACAACAATTTTATCACAACTTGTTTTTCATGTTATGGCGTGAAATTGTGTCATCGTTGTTATCTGTTAGCATGAAGATATGTTGGGTTTCGGTAAAAGTATACTCATGACGTTACATATTGATATGTATCGCTTTTACATATACTGCTCGCTTGTGTATGTAAGTAGACTAAATTGCTGACCACGAGCGTCTGGTGGTCGGGCCTGCACCCATAGGGCCCGACTGGGCATAGCCCGAAGAGGCAAAGTGGGTCCCCCTTCCCATGAGCTCATCACCTGTGGGAGGGGCCATAGAGGTCGGGTGCAGTGTGAGTTGGGTGGTAGCCGTAGGCGAGGACCCTGGCGGGCTGACCCTCGGCTACAGAAGCTGGCTCTGGGGACGTGAAAACGTCACCTCGCTAGTTTAGATGGACTTCGGGGACAGTGCCTCTGGATTGGCAGACCGGGATGGTGGTCCCTCTTTTTAAGAAGGGGGACCGGAGCTTCCGGGTAAGATCTTTTCGGGGGACCTGGAGAGGAGAGTCCGTCATATAGTCTCGGATCCTGAGGAACAGGGTGGTTTTCGTCCTGGATGTGGAACGGTGGATCAGCTCTATACTCTTGGCAGGGTCCTGGAGGGTGCATGGGAGTTCGTCCAACCAGTCTACATGTGCTTTGTGGATTTGGAGAAGGCGTTCGATTATGTCCCTCTGGGACTCCTGTGGGGAGTGCTCCGGGAGTATGGGGTTCCAGAACCCTTGGTAAGGGCCATTCGGTATCTGTACGACCGGTGCCAGAGCTTGGTCCGCATTGCCGGCAGTAAGTTGGATCAGCACCTCCAAATCCGAGACCATGATCCTCAACCGGAAAAGGATGGAGTGCTCTCTTTGGGTCGGGATGAGATCCTGCCCCAAGTGGAGGAGTGTAAGTATCTTGGGGTCTTGTTCACGAGTGATGGAATAATGGAGCGAGAGATCGGCAGATGAATTGGTGCGGCGTCTGCAGTAAACTTACCGGTCCATCTGCGCGCCTATCCTCACAAGCTGTGGGTAGTGACCGAAAGAACGAGATCGCGGATACAAGTGGCAGAAATGGGTTTCCTCCACAGGGTGTCTGGGCTCTCCCTTAGAGATAGGGTGAGAAGCTCGGTCATCCGGGAGATGCTCAGAGTAGAACCGCTGGTCCTCCGCATTGAGAGAAGCCAGATGAGGTGGCTCGGGAACCTGGTTAGGATGCCTCCTGGACGCCTTCCTCTTGAGGTGTTCCGGGCACATCCCACTGGGAGGAGGCCCCGGGGAAGACCCAGGACTCGCTGGAGAGATGTCTCTCGGTTGGCCTGGGAACGCCTCGGTATTCCCCCGGAAGAGCTGGACGAAGTGGCCGGGAAGAGGGAAGTCTGGGATTCTCTGCTCAAGCTCCTACCCCCGCGACCCGACCTCGGATAAGCGGTAAAAGATGGATGGATGGTTTAACTCATTGGGTTAATTTAAAGACACGGGTGAAATATCCAATTGACTCAGGATTCAAGCAGCTCTAGATAGGTGACAGTAAGTGGTTTTATAGCAGGTCTACTGCTACAACACACTAGTGTGTACAACTGTGTAATCGTGTCAGGGGCCTAAGATTATATTTACAATTATTGATTTTTGGTCAATTTATTGTTTGTTTCACTACTTTGAAAAGCTTGTGGACATAGTTGCGGATTTGTTTTTACAAGTAAAGTTTGTAAAACACAAAAGTTATGGGGGCAGCTGGCCTTGGTGTATTTATATGGTGTATTTCTTATATGAGCATCATCACACTGGGGTGCATGCAATCTGTGACACAGTTGTAAACCTGCAAATGTAAAAATCAACAGACATCACAGCTTAAAGAAAACTGGGCACCACACTGAGCCCTTTTTGTTGTAAAAGTCCTAAAAACACTTAGTAGAAAAACAATGGTGTGCAGGTTTCACTGATCAGTTTAAGAACTAGCTGACAGCACATGCTCCTTTCCATCTGCTCTCTGTATTTAAAAAACAAAACAAAAAAAACAACAAATTCAATATAAATAAAAGGCTGATTTCAAATGAGAGCAGCAGAAACTGCAAACGTATAGATTGTCCAGCAGTGAGCCTTATTTCAATGGCTCTGATGCTATTATAGCACATGATATCATTCCATTTAAAACCAGGCCATTCACTGCACTCAATCATAAATCACTGGCAGCTGAGTCCTAGACGCCACAGTAATGATCTTACCAACTTGAGTTTGGCTCTAAATATAGTTTTGTTACACTGACTCTACAAGGTGCTTCTAAGCTTTTAATGTTAATAAATATTGTTGTGCACGAATGCAATCAATTACCAATATATTGTCATCACTATTTAATTATTTAAATGGACACTATGTAGTATTTATGGGTTTATATAACCCAAAATCCACTTTTTTATAAACATTATGTGCTCCTGCATTGTCTAGTCGATGTATAATAGTTTTTGTTTCATTTTCGTAGTGTTTCGAAAAGTCATGTAAAATACCATGGTCGCGGGCCGCGGTTGCATAGCCACTGTTAGCAGCGAGACGCCATGTTTCTACCGCAGCCTGTAAGGACAAACGGGAGAGAACAAATCAAGCGTCTCTTTACTTGTAGCGGAAGTCCCGCCTCCTCTCTCACCGCTTCGTCTGCTACGGCCGCGGTAGCTCGCCCTCTCCCTCGCCTCACGAACCTCATCTGCTGACACGGAGAAAGACGACGAGGACGACATTTGACCGGCTGCGGATACTGTAGCACTCAGGGAAGGGAGGGGGTGAGCAGAGCAGCAGGTCTTTGTTGTAAATTTCAGCCTCTACTCTAGATGGCACTATAAGCTACTTACCTTTCATGTTGAATTGTTGTTTCCTAGCAGTAGCAGTAGAAGTATAATTTAATCATGATCTGTACAGTCATCTCTTAGCCCACATCGCTGTAACTCTGCATCTTTTTGTTAATACACAAGTGATTTCATGACTTCTCTCCTCAGCAGGTGTGCTGCTGCTGCAGAAAGTGAAACTAAAATGTATTATTTTTTATATTTTCTGGAGTGGTAACAACCAGTGATTGAGCTCATTGCAGGGTTCGTACTTTTTTTTAGCAATAGTTTTCCATGACTTTTCAATGACTTCTCCATAACCTTTCATTGACTTTCCAAGACCGAAAATCGGTGCCATCCCACAGTCTTACATGAATGTCCATTTGTTTTGACTGCAAATCTTTGTTAAGACTTTCTTCAAATAAAAAAACACATGCAGTTTGTTGCGACACGTCTTTCATTATCAGCATGTTACACGTCCGTAGTCTGCGTCTTTCAGTAGCCAAAATTTAAAGCTCTCCTTAAAAAGCCACTCTGTTGTAACTTTCTTTCATACTTATTGATTTGAATTATTATTTGAGTAATGCTTGAAGTAATGGTTAAAACAGAGGAAGGGGTTGTATTCTGTAAGGGCTTTTTTTGTTGTTCACGTTTTGGTTCACGCCTGCAGTATACACTTGCAGCCACTGTATGGCATCATTTGCATGTGAATTGTTGTCCACTATAGGCGTCTCCTTTTTTTTTTTTTTTCATCTCCGAGTAAGAACGCCCCCCGGAAGTGTTGCCTTGTGTTTTTAGCTTCTCCGTTCGCTTTTGTGTGGCGAAACCCACACGCCAGGACTGAATGATCGTCTCCGCCTTATTTGCATAAACGCAGTTAAATCATATCACACTCGTTGAAACTACACTTTCCTGGCATTTCGTCGTTGAATAGAGCTCAAAATCCATGTGAGGACTGGAGGGTCGCTAAGCACGGCCCCAGTGATTGACACTTCCGTGTCAATTTAAATTTTAATCGCACATTACAACATTTTATTTATGTTTTACGCATCCAAAATATTATCCATGCAATATTTCCATGACTTTTCCAAAACTTTACAGGAAATTTTGTTTTCCAAAACTTTTCCAGGTTTTTCATGACCGTACGAACCCTGTCATTAGCTCCTCAGGAAACTGTTAATGTGTTAACTTCATAAATCAAGTGAGAAGTACAAGCTCATTTTCACATCAGTCAGTCTTCTGTTTGCAACCAGCCATCTAATATATTTATATTTCTGGGTTGTCCTCATCCAGGAAACTGGAAATCGACATCTGTTTTTATATACATGTATATTGTCTTTGCTTTTCCCCTAAACCTTGAAAGGAGTAGGGAGTGAGAGGGCGGCTGTGTTCTTACCATTGACAGAGAAAGGGAGAGAGGCCCTCGGTATGACCCTGTTTTTTGGAAGGCTGATGGGAATGCTAAATAAACACATTTTCTGTTGACATCACATTTCACAAAATGAAACTAGCAGGGCTAACTGAGCATCTTTGAGCAGCAATAGTGTAATTGTAACGTCTGATGTGTCGCCTTCTCTCTGATATGCAAACCCTCGGTACTTTGTTCTCGCTCATCATCATCATCTCCATCTCCAAAGTTACCACTGGTATCTGTTGCCTTGGGTAATGGTTGCACTGACAACACTACCATCACCAAAAGGGAGACAGCTGATGATTGGTCATCAAAGAGGTGTTACTCCCTGGGGTAGAGTGGAAAGTAAATGTAAATGTAAATGTGGGGTGGTGGATTTTATTCTATTTTTTACTCATTCGCCTGCACAGAGCTGTAGAAAAACAAAAAAACTCTCTGAATCAGCAGTAGCAGTCAGGGGGTTCTGTTAGGATAGACAGAGAGCAATAGTTCTCCAATCCAAGTATGGAAGAGGATAAAATGTATTTATTTCAGCCAGGAATCCTGAAATGAAGCCAGTACTCAGTGTTCAGGATTGTTTGTCTTTTTTTGGAACAGCAGAACAACCTGGTTTTCATCCCGTCGATGATGTGACATTCTTTTTGTGGCCTGTAATGGTCCCTGGTGATTATCTGTGTCAGAGCAGTTATATCGTATAAGATGGCAGATTTTTTAAATTTACAATATAATCCTCTTAATTCAGCACATATTTGCATCAGATCAGGCTATAGAGGCTTTTTAGTATCGTTACAGCCCTCCAAATACTATCGCGAAATATGCGTATCGAAATCGCGATATTCAGATCCACGAACCTGTGTCGCGATGTGAGAAGGCAGAATCGCGCCACGCCCTTTCTAACCCCTAGTTATTTTTCCAGTCAGCCACATGATATGAGCTGTTAGTGCTACCAAACTTATTTTTATTAGAGGTGTGAAATTATCGCTTTAATTGTGATTAATTAATTACAGTCAACATTAACGCGTTGTGTTTTTTAATCGCGTTGATCTCTTCTTCACTGATGTCCCCGCTACTGGGGGCAGCGTCAGACGCAGTGAAAAAATCGTCATAAAACCATGACGTCATAAAACCCCCCAAACTTTAACAAACACAGACATGCTGCATACCCACAGAAAGGTCAGAAACTCAGCTAAAAGCTCATATAAACCATTCTTATGTTCACCAAACACAGTAAAAACACCAATGGATCAAACAGCAGGAGCGGAAAAAAAACGTGTTGTAAACAACGGAGAATTCACAGATTTGTATCACTCTATGAACAAGATTCACGGATCCAGCCCCAAAATAAGAGCAAAACAACAACTGACTTTCAAGAAATACAAGCGGAAATGTTGTCCTACCTTTGCTGTTTATCAAAACAAGTTATTTCCACCGGAACAAAACTGCTTCTAATGAAGAACACTTCCCAGCATGCTTTGGGGACAAATCCCAGTCTGATTGATCATTTACTTTGTATTTTTCAACAGTATTATTTTGTTACAGAAAAGAGAGAAATCTTTGGTTATTTATTGTTATGTGTTATATGTTCAAATCTGTTCACAGTGTTCCAAAATATTTCTTATTAAATGTTACATTAAGTTGTTATATAAGTAAATGTTGTTTAAATAAAATGTTTTTAAAATAAAATAAAAATCGTGGGATGTATCGAATTGTGGGTCAAAAATCGTGATACTAATCCAATTAGTTTGTGTATCGTTACAGCCCTAATACTTAGCTCTATTTTATACCACTTTCTCTTCATCCAACGTTCATATCACTCTTTCTTCCTCTGAGTTCATTTCTTTTTTTGCAGTTTATCCATCTCTGTCAACATTTATGTGAAATTGTTTTTATTTTTCTCTCTTTCATTAAATATCCCTCTCTCTCCTCCTCCCCTCCTCCTCTCGCAGGAACCTCAGACAACTGTCATCCATAATCCGGTAGACGGAACAAAGGTATACATCATTCCCCATCATTCCTGACCTGCTTTTGTCCTTCTTTGTCATTCTCCTCCTCTTCCTCATCCTGCCTTTGCATCCTTCTCTTTATTTGTGTGATCCCAACATAATGGTTGTGTGCATGTCCTCATGCTTGTCACTATCATTCAAATATCTCTGAGTCATGACATTTTTGTTAAGATCTGAAGCATTTTTACTTTTAACACATATATTACTCCTCATATGGTAGAAAAGACAGTATTAGTCTATAATAATAATAATTGTATTATAGTAGTTTGTAATATCACCAGTTATTAAGACTGTTGTTAGAGCTGAGCTGGTGAACAGCAAAGGTACTTTTGAGAACTTTGTCATATAAATATTACATCGTTCTGCATAATTAAGTAAGTTTAAATGACTAGGAAAATAAACTTCTTTGACTAGATCATGGAATGTTAGGATTTGTGGTTGTGATGTTGTACCATGTCAATTAGTCTGAATGTGTATGTATTAGTATGTGTTTGGATTTGGCAGTTTACTGACTTTTTAAATGATTGTAATATATTTTTGAACGCAGTATACACAATACAGTTTATAGCATCACTTAAGCTTTGCTTGTGTTTGCACTTGTGTTTGCACCTCTTCCGAGGGGAGGAGAGTCTCCTCTGTCAGCTTCTGTTAGTTTGGTGGGTTTACATTAGATGGGAATCGTCTGACAATTAGATATTAAAGGCGTGTGTTTGTTTGCACATGCATGGTAACCTAACAGAGGGTCAACTTTTTCACAAACAGCATAACCTCATAATCAGAGAGGACAATCTCTGACATCTTTCTAGCCTCTCTTCTTCATATAATGTGTTCATATCTGTGACGCAATAGTACCTCTTGAGGGTGCAGTTTAATGTGTGTCTCTTGATGCTGTTAGAATGATTAGTCAGTCTTTTTGATGTTATTTTTCTGTTATTTTCATGACTAACACACTACTATATTCAAGACACACTTTAAAAGAATGATTTTTTCCAGCCAGAACTCCATCATTGTTTATATATATATGTATATATGTATATATATATATATATACATATATACATATGTATATATATATATATATATGTATATATATATGTACATATACATATATATATACGTACATATACGTATATATATGTATATATATATATGTTTTTCATTAGCTGCTCTGCAGCTCTTAGCTTGTGAGGTTGTTGGTGTACATCTTCACCACGAATGAGGTCAATGAGTCTCTCATCTCTCTTTTACTTGCAGGGGAATTTAGGCTCATTTAATCTGCTAATTAGAAATGAGAATCTCCTGTGGCTAAAGCCTGTGAAGGGTAGAAGACAGACAGTCAGATTGTTGGATAGATGGCAACACCTTAGCATGACAGCTAATCAGCATTGTGCTCCTGTTACTGACAGAGAAGGATGGAGCTCTGTGGAGGAAAGATGTCATTCACACAAACACAATGAAATAGAGTAAAATAAATGTTTTCACACTAAGAGTTAAAATGGAGTATGGATTGACTGTTGTCATGGTGACATGTTGGAAGAGGAGTTATTTGTCAAAGCAGATGAATGATTGTGACCAACAAACACCATCCCTTGTTTGGCATTTGTCATAGATGAGTGTAGACATGTCATGGCAACATAGAACTAAGCCCCCTGCTGGCCATGTGCTGTAACTGTAAAGTGTCTCTTGTGTGTGTTACTGACTGTGTCTTTGTGATCTCCAGGAGTCATCAGACAGTAGCAACGCCACGGTGGAGGACGAAGATGTTAAAGGTAAGATGACAATAACAAAATGCCAGGACATTTTGACCATGTTGAATAGTTTTTCAGATGATTTATATCCCTTCACTGTGGGATCTAAATACCAGACAGACAAACAAAAGAAGCTTTAAAAGCCAGGGCTAAGACCGTTGACAGATGCACTAAAACGGAAAGACGAGGAGAATAGGCCAATTTAAAGTTCAATTTATGTGACAATCAATTGAATAACTGTTCCCTTACAAATGGAAAATGTGATTTTTAAGCTGTTCCTTTTTGAGAAAGCTGCCTCAATTAAACGTGTGAGCTGTTGGGATAGTTCAGGATTGACAGTCCAGAGCACTCAGAGAGAGACTGCTGCTGATGCTCTGCTTCTCATTAACCTGTCAGAAGCCTCAGGGTAGAAATGAATGCTTTATGCACCATGACTGCCTTTGTCTTTGTGTGACATGTCTTTGTGGCCATTTGTGTCACAATGTATCTCCACTGAGTTTGTGTTATGTCATTGTGTAAGATATACAATGTATGTACCAAAGCTCAATGAAGAGAGTGTTGTTTTAAAAGTTAGTGTGGAATGTGTGGTGTAAATGTGACATAAATATACAGTAGTCACCATGCAGGTTCTGATACGTCCTGATGCTGATGCTGCTGTGCTTTGGCTTTCTCTAAAGTGTTGGCGTTTGGCTGAAACCTTAATACCAAGAAAGACCAACATGCCTGTGCAAGATGAGTTGTGTAGTTTCCTGTGTGTGTGTATATGTGCGTGTTGCTTATTGGAGGAATTGTGAAAGAAGTGTCTGTGTATTAGTGTATATAACCTCACAAAAAGCTCTCATGTGTGACCTTTTATTTTACCGGTTATCTGGATCTTCTCCACATTCAGGCTAAATCAGGTCATGAACGCAACATTTCAGTGCCAAGTGTGAAGAACAGAATGTGCACTTCCATCTCCTCCTCTCTCCAAAAGAAGTTATGCTACAATTTCACAAATTCCCTAGCAACCACAGCAGAGCGTTCATATGATATTTAAGGTGAAAGTGCTCTTATTTTACTGATTCATTCTAGTTTATAAACTAAAAGTACTGAAGACAAGATAACAAATGTGAACGGTCCCCAAACAGACATACTACAGTCTCATACTGTACAGCCCTCTGTACGCACAGTCAAAGTTCTCCTTCACTTCCTAAGTCCCCACTTACACCCCCACCCCCCCACTCCCCCGACAGGAATGGAGAGGACAAGGGCACCTTGGTCAGGGGGTCGGGGCTAAAGGGGCTGCTGTCTAAATTTAGTCCTGGTGGCAGGAAATCGAGCCGGAGAACCCAGAGGGGCGTTCTCGCTCTGTGAGCGCCACCCTTGGATTGGCATCAGTCTCACACAGTAATTTTAAGGCTCCTGAGATACGACCTGGTGGATAGAACGACTAGTGTCACAGGAAACTACAAGAGCCAGGTGAGGACAGGAGGAAGAGGTTCAATTGATTTGTATTTTTGTAGAGTCTCAGGACAGTGACTGTGTGACAGCTGACTGTAACACAACACTTGTGCTGACTTTAGGAGCATGTGGACACTTACTGTACTGTACCGTTACTCTCAGGACTTTTATAGTTGACAACATGTGACAGGTGACAACTTTATTATTTAAGTGATCATTTATTGGGTTAAATGCTGTAAAATTACTTCCTAATTCCTCTTCTTGTGACATCTGTAGATTTAAATGTTTGGATGATTCTTCACTGTATTTTCCCATGACCATGATCAGCTGTACTGTGACAATGTTTTGTTCATGTTGTTTGGTACCACTTAACTTCTCTGGCCAGTGTAAGAACCTTTGTGAGCAGGCACTGATTTATTTATGGTGGGTTTATCAGCCAATAAGAACAAGAATAAACAAAACACTTGCTGATAGACACTCATTTGTATCAGCTATGTAAACTGAAAAAAACTCAAAAACTAGCAGTCCTGAAACATTTTGTGTTCTATGAAAATAAAACAAAAACACCTGTATCAGCCAAACTTTTATATAACCCTCATTGGTTGACTGAGAAAGTAGGTGTCTTTGTTCCTTAATTTTAGCCTTTAATTCTTAGCTCTCTGCTCTGAGCCGAGTCTCTGGATATACTTCTAACTCTGTGTCTTTCTCTGCTTGTGCTACATGTACATGTTGACGAGGTGCAGGCTTTCTGAGACCACGCCTAGCAGTTTCAAGGTCTTCTGCTTCACGCATCTCTTTCAGCAGATCTAAGAATGTTGGAGGATTATCTTTCTTATCTCTTAAATTAAGTTGAATCAACATGAGATCAGACTCAACTGCACCTTTAATGAGCTGGTCTAGCCTAGCTCGGTTAGCTGCATTACCTGGCAGACCACCTCTTCGAATGACTTTACTGAGGGGTTTTTCCAATCTGCGCAAGAACTCAGATAATTGTTCATGTGGCTTCTGATAAAGAGACTTAAAGGACAAGTAAAGGTCTTCTCCAGACTCAGTACTTCCAAATGTGTTGTCTATAGCCTGTATGTACTCCATACAGCTAGCACCAGGATCAGACCACCGAACGGCCTGAATGATCTCCATGGCTGGTCCTTTAAGACTTTCAACAATCCTTCGTTTTTTTCTCTTTGTCTGAGCACTCATACTCTTCTACCATAAACCTTGCCTGATCGAGCCAGCTATCCAAACTCTCTTCACCGAGTGGAGTAGGGCTGATACCTGAAAAAGTTCTCAGTCGGCGATAGCTGTTACTCTCCGTTGACTTAGGACTCTGCCGCAACACTTCACCAACAGCACGAATTATGGATTCGGGATTACTGTTCCACTCATTTCCACCAGTGTTCGCAGTTGGGATGTCTTCCATTGTTTTTCCTTCCCCTTGGAGAATTGAGCTAATTTCTCTGAGAAGTTGTCTGCATTGTCTGTTTCAGGTTCAGAGTTATCACGATTGTCCAGTTTATGCCTTCTCTGGGTGAGATTAAGTCTGGCGGGACTCTGGACGGATCTATTTCTTCCCTACATTCACATAAAATAGTAACAGTTTGGGTGTCAAACATTTTTCCTCTAACTCTGACTTTGCCCAGAGATTAAATAGTTTACAGTGATTCCTCTATGTCTTCATCTTCTGGGACACCATGCAACATAAGGGCTTGGGTCACAGGAATTCCCTCCCCTCTGCACCAGTTAGTTAACTGAAGTTGGTTTGGTCAAAAGTACTGTGCAATTTTGAAAGTTTCTTTACTAAATAAAATTCATGGAAAATGTATTATTCAGTTTTTAAATCCCAGCAGTGCCTCCATTTGTGTAACACCCTACCCATGTGACTGTTCTAATCATCTCTGGGCGGGCTCTGGGTTCTTTTAGTTTTGTTTTGTGGTGCCGAATCAACTTAAGATAACTGTAACAAAATACTTATTTTAATCCCAATCAATATGTATAATAAATTCAAATTATCACTCACACACAGTACTACAAATTAACTCAAGTGTATTACACACAAACAAAGCTTAAGCACTTGTCAAATGTTCCTATTATTCACAGATCTCAGAAACATTCACAGTATCTTGGAATAAACAGAAACATATTTCAATGCCCAAACCAATGACCATATTCACACCATACTTAAAGTCTAAACAGTCTTTGAAATAAAACGATGCGGGCCCGATTCGATGCTCGAGTACGGTGAGGTCAAAAAATCAGTGACCGCTTCACTCAGACAAGCAAAATAAAAATAAATAAATGCATGCGCAGTTGGGTTACTCACACTGTCCGTCCTCAGGTGAGGTTACAATAGCTTAACATGTGTAAAACATCCGTTAGCATGCTAGTGCGAGCTAACCGCTAATCGCTAATTACGTTTAGCATTCACATTGCAACTTTAATACCAGTAACACAGTCCGTGATCACCACATTATAAACATTTGCCTTCTGTATGCTTTTGTATGTCCATATACCAATGACAAACTCTGCATCTATCCTGGCAGAACAATACTCTGGCATTACAGCAAATCACCCATGTCATCTTTCTGACGCTCTGTCAGTTTCTCCATATAGGTCTAACCTGCATACTTATGTCCCACCCCGGTATCTCACGATTGGTTGACGTTATGACAGATGAGCAGGCAACCAATTGACAAGCTTTACAGAAATAAATGGCACAATGAAAAGAAATAGTTACAAATAACATTACAAACATATGAACCACAGTCAAATTGAACTTTTTAATGAAAATAAGCTATTTATTAGATAAACTTATTTACAACTTAATGTTATTTTAGACCGGGCTACATTTATTTTGAACATAGGTATAGGCCTAGAACTTCACAGTGAATTATTAATTTAAAGTAAAAATGAATGTATTGTTAAATGTTGAGGTCTGCTTCATTTGAGCCTGGGGCCTTTAACATGAGGAAAACATTTAGTTTTTTTTTTCTTTTTCAATAAAATCTGTCAGACAACTGTCGACTGTCTGCCCCTCCATCATCACACCTGCTCTGTCTTTCCAATTATTGACTTTTGCCAAAGAGAAAATGTTTTCACCGGAGTGTTTGACTGTCTGTTAGTGACCAACATAACTCAAAGTCACAGACGGATTTGGATGAAATCTTCAGGAAATGTCAGCAATGGGACCAGGAACAGGTGATTCAATTTTGGGCGTGATCCATGGACGTTATCACTGGTTACAACACTCTCTGTCTGACCCAGGCATGCTGCAGGGTGTATTTTGAAGGCACTGAGCTGCCTTGGCCGAGGTCTGCACTCTACATGTGCTTTTGTAGTTCCTCACTGTTACTTTTCTGTTTGTGTGCGACTTGTTGTCATCTTTCAGTGGATACATGTTGTCATTCTGCGCGTGCGTGTGTCTGTGTCTGTGTGTGCGTGCATGTTATCAGGGAAGAGCTTAGACAACAGCTCACTTCAGGCTCAGTCCAGCACAAGCTCCCAGCCTGAAAGCTCACAGGGCTCCTCATCTGCTGTGTTTAGTAAGTCAGCATGGCCTCTGTGTGTGTTACCACCGCTAACAGACACACACAAACACACACACACACACACACACACACACACACACGCACACACACACAGACGCACACACACACACACACACACACACACACACACACACACACACACACACACACACACACACACACACACACACACACACATACATGTGCTCTACTGGTCATTCACCTTTATTAACCCTTTGCTGTGTGTAGTGCCTGTACATGTTAAAAGACACAAGGTCCCTAAGTTCACTGACATGCATGTCCATGTACAAACAACAAAAGTTACCTTCAAACCATAGTTAGTTAGTTAGGTAATTGGTTAGTTAGTTGTTTAGTATGAGTGAAAACAGAAAGAAGCACGAATGTAAACATTCTGCTAAAGACTTCTTGCACCCACCTTCACCCTGCTCTGCTGCTGTATCCACACAAAGCGGTTTTCAGATGAAGGACAGTATTCCAGTCAAGAACAAAAACAAGATGTCTTGTAGTATTACTGTCCCTCTACTCATGCCCTTAGCTCACGTCATGTGTGTTTAGAATAATATTTTGTCTGCATCCTACGGTCATACGTTTATGTGGAATAGAAAGAAAATGTCACATGTTCATTTGTTATTTTTAAGCATGAGTTTTACTTGGTGTTTCTGTTCCCTTCATTGTGCTGCAGTCAGACTGCAGTCAGACCATCACAGTTGGATGGCTCTCCTCCTCTATCTTTTGTCCATGTCCATGAACTCTTTCATTGTCTGCCATGTTCCTCCCTCCCAAACTCAGCTGCTGCAAAGTTTGCTGACCTGCTGGGTTCAGTTCGCAGAGGCTCAGGTTCTGCAGCTGAGAGTGAAGGCAGATCTGTCACTCCACCTCCTGCTGTACACTCAGCCCCCTCCCCTCCACACACCCCTGCTGTCCCAATGCAGAGTGAGTAGAAAACAGGGAGTGTGATCACTGGAAACCACTGGAAAAGAAAAACATCCAGACTTCCTGTTTTTGCTGCCAGACGATGCATGAAAAGAGGCCGATTCTGTCTTTCACGTGTGCTTTTCTAATGGAAAGACAAGCAGTAAAATTTCCAAACTACATTGATCACCTCATTAACACAGATCAATGCTTTATAGCTGTTTGAGTTACTTCTTCTAATATATTTGCTCCTGTTTAACAGTTATTAATAATTACTTTATTAGAAACGAATGTGCCTTTTTAAAACAAATGACATACAGTAGTTACTTCAAATACACTATATGCAGTACATGTACATGTACCTGTGTATGTATACATGTGAATCTCAGAAAGACGAGGGACAAAATAAAACTTCTTCTGTGAACAGTTCAGACGTGGTACCATCTAAAAGAAGAACATTAAGTGTGTTTAACCTCATCTTCTAAACTCTCACAGTAAACCTGAACTGCACAATAACATAAACACACTCATTGTTTCCATAAAGTCACAACTTCTTCAAGATATTGCTTTATTTCTTCATTCTTCATCAACTTCATGTTTTTCTCTTTGTAATCTATTCTTGCTTCTTCCTCCATCTCCCCGTCCACCCTATCCTTCCATCCATCCTTCCATGCTGCCAACAACACTTGTGTCAGTGTCACGGCTCACAGACCTGGTGAGCAGTGTCCGCAGGGTGCCGGCACCTCCTGTACTTGAGGGTGATGCTGCACCGGTGCAGGTACCTAACCAAGTCAGGCAGCCTCCACCTGCACCTGCACAAACCACCTCCCCACCTCCCCCTCACTCCCCCTCCAGCCCCTCCCTGTCTTCTGCCCAGAGTGAGTACTTTCTGCTGCTGTGAAGCATGGAGCCCACACAGTGGCACTAACAGAATGGGTTAGGATCTTAGTGCAGGTGTGTGTGTGTGTGTGTGCGCGCGCGCGTGCGTGCGTGCGTGCGTGATTGTGTGAGAGATTTTGTGAGATTGTGTGTTTAATGCCTCTGAGGGGTGAAAACCTCTCAAATACAGTAATTGTAGCGTATTGTTTGTCTGCATTTGCCTGACTCAGATGTCATGAACTTGTCAGTTTGCAGTGATTTGTGACACAGTGTGTGTTTCATAATTCAACAGGATGCACAAGGTCTCTGTGTGTGTGTTGATGTTTTATTGGTTTAGGGTAACGTAAGAAATATCGAGGTATTACAGTATAGATGAATGACAATGATTTGACAGCTTACACCTCCTCATTTGTTCTATAATTCTGATGAGATTTTTTTCTTCTCTGTAGCACGCAAACAAGAAATCATCAAGATCACTGAGCAGCTGATAGAGGCCATCAACAACGGAGACTTTGAGGCGTACGCGTGAGTCTGCACCTCTGTTTGTTTTAGTTCATTACTAATATTTAAAGGGTTAAATCTTTGCTGAACATAGTTGTGATGTTTTCTCCTCAGTAAGATTTGTGACCCTGGACTGACTTCGTTTGAGCCTGAGGCGCTGGGAAACCTCGTGGAGGGAATGGACTTTCACAGATTTTACTTTGAGAACCGTAAGTTCAAAAGATGAATGAATTCTTATTGTCAGATTTGGGTTTTTTCTTTTTTTTAACCATGCATATACGTGTGTTTTTGTGTGGTTGAAAGTGCATTATTGATGAAAATAGCCTTTCAGCATAGTGAAAACCAGACCATAGAGAACTTAAACTTTGACCAATTACAGGACAGTTGTTTCCTACACCTGCTCTGCATACAAACATGGTGAAAACACATCACAATAAAACACATCAGTAGTCTTCTTCTTCTTCTATAATCTCTTCTTATAATTTCACCCAGCTTTATTATTTGATGCCAGTCTCCCTTTTCTAATTATTGCTGGAAAACCTGTGCTTATTATCATGAGCAGCGATAACCGAGAAGTGGTAACAACGCTGTTGTTTTTTCTCTTCTTTCTCCACACATTGTCCACATCAACTTTTCAGTTTTGGCTAAGAACAACAAACCCATTCACACCACCATCCTGAACCCTCACGTCCACCTGATCGGCGAGGACGCCGCCTGCATCGCTTACATCCGCCTCACTCAGTTTGTGGACGGTCAGGGTCGACCGAGGTCCAGCCAGTCTGAGGAAACTCGTGTGTGGCATCGTAGAGACAGCAAGTGGCAGAACATCCACTTCCACTGCTCAGGAGCTCCTGCTGCACCGCTCCAGTGAAAGGTAACTCTCTACTCTCACTGACACAAGCTTATCCTCTTTGTTTGCTCACTTATCTGCATGAATGAATACAGACGATGCAGTGGACATGCATCATGCGTTTATTCAGAATAAACGTGTTTGACACACAGAGAAATGTGTCTTAGACTCGAGACCGGAAGGTAGCCGGTTCAATCCCCGACCAGTCCGCAGCTGAAGTGCTGTTGAGCAAGGCACCTAACCCCCTCACTGCTCCCCGAGCGCCGCTCACTGGCATGGCAGCTCACTGCGCTGGGTTACATGTTCTACACCTCACTGTGTGCTGTGTGTGTTCACTAACTCACTGCAGAATTGAATTTCCCCTTGCGGGACTTAAAGGGTTCTTAATCTAATCTTAATCTTAGAAGAAGCTTCACTTCTGCCTGTGCTGTCATCAAATGCTGTTCTATACAGTTCTACTGTCATTGCTCTACAGTATATCTGTCATTTACTCATCGCTGTTTTCCTTTTCAGGGAGGAATGCCATAGTTTTGTCAGTGAGGAGAGAAAGAGGTGGAGGAGGAGAAAGGGTTGAAAGAACAAGTCCACTGTCAGTTTCAGGGGTTCCTCGCCCTTCGTCAACAAACCCCCTGCCTCCCTCCCTCCACTGATGCCCAGCTTCCCCCTCCACCTTCAGAATGCATCTCTTCTTCTTCTACTACTACTGCCCCCTGTCTTTCACCTGCTGTAAAACACCTTGTGATAAGCGTCAGACAGAGCATCCTCTCTTCGTCTCTTCTCCCCCGCAGCACGCAGGGTGAATGATGGTGGAGGTGGAGGAGCAGGTGAAGGTGTGATTCCCTCTTCTTGTGGTCTCTCCCTCATCCACACAGCAACCCTGTCGTCCTCATGTGAATCCACACTGGTGTGACATAAACACTGCACTGGAAATACATCATGTAAAGTTTGAAGTCAAATCTATTATCAATATTATTATTATTATTATTATTACAACAACAATATTATTGTTATTATATGACTATGATTATGATTATTATTATTACAACACATTCATGATGCCAGTGTTTTTTTAGAGTTGAAGGACATCTTTGTTTGTTTTTCTCCATCTTTTTAAGGAAGCATGTTTTTTTCCCAGTATTAACAGTGACTGTTTTTATTGTGGCTATTCAGTGGAAAATGATATTAGCAGTTTGTTTTTGTACGTTAGCTATAATAATGCGCCCAATCTCATTTGTTTTGGTTTTTTGTCTGATGACGATGGTCTGATGGGTGAAGTCATGTGAAGGTCAAGAGTGAATCTGTGTGTGTGTGGCTGTGGTTTGGTAAAAAGCATTTTCTCATCTAGAAAACGCTGACTCTGCAAAGCTGGAGGAAGTATTTGAAGGGGCGGAGCTTACTAAACCCATTTTAAAAAAGCATGCAATAAGAGTTACATTTTACATTTTTACATTTTCCTTTGGTTTTCTGCTGTAATTAAAGAGGAGGAAAAGCAACAACTGCTGGTGACTCCTGCTGGTGACAGCTTGAAGCACAGGCTTGAGCTCAGCACATTTCTTCTTCAAAAGTTGATAAGGTATTTTTACCTGGTTAAACAATTGGTGCTGTGTGGAACACAGTAGCACATCCTGTTTATGGTGAAAATGTCAAAAAGGGAAAGGTGGTGCTCTGAAGAAAAGCTTCCCCACTGCAAGTCTGACCTTCCCTACTTCCAAAGCCATATGATGCTGAAAACTCCTGTTGCTGCTGTCTGTTGAGTCTGATGAAGCACGATTGACAGATTCCCTCCGCACAGCTCCTCTCTTCTTTCAGCACAGTCCTTTGCCACCCACTTGTATAAAGTGTGTGTGTGCGTGCGTGCGTGCATGCGTGTGTGCGTGTGTGCACGTGCACTACATCCATTGCTCTGAATGTGTATGTTTTCCATGTTGATGACATACATGATACTGAGAGGGTGAAGGCTTTATTTTGCAGGGCATGTCAGTCTGCTGCCTTCAGCCCAGGATGCCTTTCTGTCTCATGATTTGATTTTTACTTTTGTCATGTTTTTACTTTTGTGTTACAGTTGTGTTATCAGCGTTTCATATGATATATGACGTGCTTGTGCCAGGTGTTTTCAGGATGTGTGACTTTACCATCAGCTCCACTGTTACTTTGCTCGTCCACTTATGGCTGCCTTTTGGCCTTTTGGCCTTTTGGCCTTTTGGCCTTTTGGCCTTTTTCACGTGTGTCTCGTCCCATTATTGGTCAGACCAAGATATGAAAGAGACCCGACAGTCGGTTTGGTGAATAGTCCTCAGGTTTCTCTTTATTTTCAATATTTATTTATTTATTTCAGTGGGTATTTATACTGTTTTGTTCTCATTGTACAGCTTTTGTGATGTCTGCTATTCTCAGACACTGCTGCATCATATAAAGGGATAGTACACCCAAGTTGCATCCTGCATGTTTTTTGTTGTTTTTTTCCTGTAACGACCAACATGGTGTGAATTTCCTTTTCTTGCTTTTGTTCTTGCTGCAACATTAGATTTACGCTGACTTTGACATTTTAACACTTTTATGATGTCTCTTTTTTTCCTTCTTCTTCAAATTAGGTCATAATACGTTATTTTTCCATGATGGTACAATGGTACACTTTGAATATTTGTGTGAACTATCCCTGTAAAGATCTTCACTGAGGCCGTGCAGTGTTTTTCACATGTTTTTCAAATGTTCATGTCCAGTTGCTAAACACACACACAGTAGTCCAGGAAAGAGAATAAATAGCAGCATGTACAGTACAGACATTTGGTTCTTCTGTTCTCCTTTGTGTGTTTTCACTTAAGCATCAGTTTAAATAGAGTGAGAGTAAATCGTGTTACACAACTGCAAATCAGTCTTTTTCTCTGCATGACAGTCAACAGTTTTCCTCATAATTTCACATGTTCTACTGACTGCTGGTAAACTCTAATTTCTCTATTTTCTCAGCTTTTTAAGTGCATATAACTATTTTTGTCTCGAGATGACATAATGAAGATAATTCTATTAATGACTGTGGCACTAAGGATGATGGTGATGATGATGATCATTTTGCATGTTATTCTACTGGGCTCTGTTTTTGTCACTGTAAATGAGAGAATACTACAAGCACATGAGAGCTGTCTGCATTAGTGAGAGCGACCAGCAGGGGGCGCAATCACACAACTAAAAGCACAAGCAGATGTAACTGCACTCGGAACAAAGTGAAACTGAGCAGACATCAGTTTATTAGCTTCCATTGTGATGATTGATCAGGGCTGTACAATTATGAATGACATGGAACCAGTTTATAGACCACTGATCCATCATGAGCACAAACCATTCATTGTGAACTACACACTAACTGTTCAAGGTCATCTTCTTTCTCCAGACACTGACACACCACCTTTGTTTCTTGGTGTCCTTTACGCTTTCATCCACTCTCTCCCTTTTCAACCTCTTCTTTTTTCTGCAGCTGACTCTTATTTTGTGTCAGTTTGGTTTTCTTTCTTCTGTATAATGATATTAATCTCTGATTCTTCTTCTGATTATTGCTCTGATTACATGCTAAACGTGTTTCTCCAACTTCAAGAACATGTGTTAAGGTGTTATGAATAAAATGACAGTTTTAATAGAACAAACATCTGTTTGTTTTTATCTGTGAATTATATCACACAGACACATAGTGAGCAACAGAAACAACAAGAATCACATTTAAAGGGACACTGTGTAGTATTTATGGGTTTATATTACCCAAAATCCACTTTTTTATACATATTATGTGCTCCTGCATTGTCTCGTCGCTGTATAATATTCTTTGTTTCATTTTCGTAGTGTTTCAAAAAGTCGTGTAAAATAACATGGTTGCGGGCCGCTACTGCATTGCCACGACGCCATGTTTCTACGGGAGCCTGTAAGGACAAACCCGAGAGAACAAATCAAGCGTCGCTTTACTCGTAGCGGAAGTCCCGCCTCCACTCTCTCCGCTTCGTTTGCTACGGCCGCGGTAGCTCGCCCTCTCCCTCGCCTCACGAACCTCATCTGCTGACACGGAGAAAGACGACGAGGACGACATTTGACCGGCTGAGGATACTGTAGCGCTCAGGGAAGGGAGGGGGTGAGCAGAAGAGCAGTTCTTTGTTGTAAATGTCAGCCTCTCCTCTAGATGGCACTATAAACTACTTACTTCACCTTTAACTGAAGGTTTAAGAAAAATAAAAGTATCCAAACCCTCAAAAATGTTTGTGTGGAACATCAGTGCTTTAAATCCAGGATTTTTCAGTTCATTTTTAATTTTATTTGTTGATTTGACAGGAACAATATATGTATGTATTGTTCCAACAACTAAAAAAAACCAACTCAAATGTTAATGACATCCAGCCATTGACAATTTGTATTTTGTCTCAGTGAAGCTTTTCAAGAATAAAACAAATATCTTTTTAAAAAAACAAGTCAAACCATCTGTTACATATGAAGTCAACATTTCTCAGGCTTTGTATCTGTGATGCTTTCACTTTGCAGAAGAGATTCTAGTTCTTTTATTTGGAGTTTGAAGACACCAGACATGTTTGTTTGGTTAATTGTTAATATAATTCTGTTGCATTTTCCCTTACATTGGTAATTATAATGAAGAGAGACATGAAATGGTTCATGTGGCCAGGATGTATCATTGTGGTACATGCCCTTATCATTTGGCTATGGGATGCCCCTTAATTATAACTTTCTACAATTATTGATTGTAAACAACTGGAAAAAACATCAACGTGGTATTTCTATTTCCCTACACAAATGCATGGTGTAGATTAAAACCTGAATCTCATTACAAAGTTATTCAATCCAACTGTTTATGAAATATGATTCTATTGAATGACAAGTTACCTCCTGAGAATTAAAAAATGCCAAAGCTATTTCACTGCGCAAACAAACAAACACAAATAAATAAATAAAAATGACAATGTCAGAAGAATGTTGATGGAAAAAAGGAAAAACAAATCTGGACTTTATACAAAACAAACATTTATTTCAAACATAAATATGTCAAAGTAAAAAAAAAGATGGCCATAAATTACACACAAACAAACAAACAAACAAACACTTTTCCTCTGTGGTGGGCATCAGACCAGTTTGACCAGTCCCTCACTGGCCTCCCACAGTTTCTTGGCCACACCAGCGTCTCTGGCGAAAGGACGCAGCGTGGCAGGTCGACAGTCGACAAAGTAACCACCGCTGTGTTTGGCCGCTTCATCCGACACGGCGCAGTAGACGACCGTCTGAGCTCCGATCTCACACGGCACAAAAAACATCCACATGATCACCTGCATCATCATCCGGAAGAGGATGGAGAAATGGCACGTCCAGCCACTCTGGACGAAACCTGGAGCAACACGTGAACATCAACATGTCAGGAATGTTCAGACTGTATAACTGAATCTCAGACAGCTGCTGAACATCAGAGGTCACTCTGGACTCTCTCCACAGATTCTCCTGCCATCTCCTGTGAATACTCAAACCTGGATCCTCCACAGAATCTCTATCTCTATCTAAACACAGCTTATGTCAGGGAAATATGAGATTGAGAAGTAAACTTTTAATCAACAAACTTCTTACCAGGGTGCACAGCATAGCAGGTGATATCTTTTCCTTCTGTGATGCGAGCCAGTTCCTGACTAAAGTAGATGTTGGCCAGCTTGCTGCGGCAGTAGGTGAAGAAGGGCAGCAGGTTGTAGTTGAGGTCCTGGAAGTCCAGCTTCTGGTATTTGTAGTTGGAGCATGTGAGGGTGATCACCCGGCTCGGAGCACATTCTTTCAAACGAGGCAGGAGGAGATTGGTGAGGAGGAAGTGACCTAAGTGGTTGACGCCAAAACACATGCTGAAGTTATCGTCTGTCCAGTCGAGGACACTGGGCATACCTGAAGAAGAAAGAAGTGGACAAGGAAATGGGAAGAGAAAATTAAAAGTGATCATTAGAATGCAAGTTCATAAAATAACTTACTAAAAAATTGTTGTACCACTAAACTATAATGAAATAATGTAAGCACTTATTAAAAAAAATAAAAATATAAATAAAAAAGTCTCCATTCTTAAAGGCGCCATCTGTAACAATGTGGCCAAAAAACGGTTACTACACTCAAAATCAAAACACTGCGGCTAGTCGTCCTTCATTTTTGCCTCCCCATTTTTAACGTTATATATTTTATGGCAATGTACATGCAAAGACCTAAAGAGGACTCGAATTTTGTCTCCCTCAGTTCCCTCAGATTTCTAAACTGTTCCCTCAGTTTTGAAAATCCGTTGTGGCAATGAAGGCAGCGGCTGCTGCAGGAGAGGAGAGGAGAGGCCAGTGATCAGAATCAGGTGATTAGTCAGCGACATAAGCACGTTCGTAACCTGGTTCTGATTGCTTGCAGTAGGCTGGGTCCAGACACAGTTCGTTTGGGAAGGACGGAGAGACGGTGTTGTTTTTGTAAATGGTTCGTTTATTATGAAGGTATATTTGGTGCAAAAGGCCAGAGCACATGTAACTGCAGATTTCACATGCGCACACTAAAGTCACAAATGTGTAACCGTAAAGTTGAAGTTGTACATATTTTTTTAATACCGTGTTAACACAAATCCTTGTTACAGGTACACAAATCCTATCCTGTGCATCTCAAATTCCAGCAGTCATGCACTCGACACTTTTGCTCCAATAATATGTAATAAGGATTTGTGTACCTGTAGCCCTATTTCGAGGTATAAGGTATAAGAAAATATTTACAACTTCAACTTTAACGGTTTACAAATGCACAAATATTGTGCATGTCCTCAGACTATGAAACACAGGTGTGTGAATGTGTTTTGCACCAACTGCACTGCAAAAGTGTCAAGTGCATGACTGCTGGAATTTGTGTTGCACAGGATAGGATTTGTGTACCTGTAACAAGGATTTGTGTTAACAAGGTATTAAAAAAATATGTACAACTTCAACTTTACGGTTACACATTTGTGACTTTAGTGTGCGCATGTGAAATCTGCAGTTGAATGTGCTTGTGACTTTTGCACCAAATATACCTTCATAGTTTTTTGTCAGCAATACTGAAAACAAATTAAAACAGCTGTTCCTGCACTCTGCAGCGCTCTATCCCTCCATTTATGTCTCTTTCGCTCTGTCTTTTCTCCCTGCTCCGGGCGAGTGTGCTCTTACCGGCTGTTCAGATGACACAAACCGGCGTGTGGATTGTGTTTGTCCAGCGCGGCGGCTGCAGCGGTGGTGCAAGAAGAAGTAACTAATTCAGCATCCGTTTAGAAATTCCTCTCAGCTTTCAACTCTCTCCACCGTTCAAAAGCATGTCCTATATAGACCCTCACTTTGCCACAAACTTTATCTTTCCGTTTTTGATATTCATACCGTTTTCTCTGCCATTGTAGCTCAGACGTACCTGGCAACCAGTGTTTGCTCGGCAGCTGAGACTCTACTGACTGCAATGATTGGTAGATGGCAGTAGGTTGCACATCATGCCAAAACATAATTTCAAAACATAAACATAACTTTTTGGTCTGCAAAATATTATTTTAATGCCAATATTTTGGTTGTACTGTTTTTGTTGGTGGGTTCAGTGTGTTTAATGAATATTGATTATTAGCATCTGTGTCATATTAGGAGGATTTTACGGCCAGTTGCTTTAGATTTATCACATAATGCATAACTCTGGTCACCTGCATTATTGATGAGGATGTGGAGGCTCTTCTCTCTCTGAAGGAAGCTCTTGCAGAACTCCCTCACAGAGCGCAGGTTGGCCAGATCCAGCTCCATGTGGCCAACGTTCAGACTGTGACTCTTATATTTGATGTCTCTGACAGCCTTCTCAGCTCTGTCCAGGTCTCTGCAGGCGACGATGACCCGGGCTCCTCTCATGGCCAGGGCAGCCGCTGTCTCTTTGCCGATACCAGAGTTCCCACCTGCAGGAGGAAAACACAGCGTGAGGCTTACAACAGGAAGACGACAACAAGACAAATACAACACAATTACGTCAGACTACAGGTATGATATCATATAGTTTTTCAAACTGTATTAACATCATTTAAATCTACATTCTCTCTCACACACTCACACACTCACACACTCACACACACACACACACACACACACACACACACACACACACACACACACACACACACACACACAGTGTAACCTGCAGTTTTTCACCTGTAATGAGAACGGTTTTTCCATCGAGTCTATTCAGGTCAGTGCAGTACCTCCTCTTTTTCATCCACTTCAAGGCGAAAAAAGAAACCAATGCCACTATAATTGTGTATAACACATACATTTTCTTGTGTTTTCTTGAGCACGGGGGCGATTATCTGTCTGATACAGCTGTATCTGTGAGCCCAAAGCTAAGCTAAGCTAGCTTGTTAGTTAGCTAGTTCGCTGAGGAAAAACACACATTAATTCCTCCACGAATAGATTCGTCCATCGCTCAGAGTTGTTATTGTCGCGGAGGAAACAACAACGAATGAAAGAAGACGTTTACTCAATGTTTCTTTACTCTGTACGCATTATAAGCATGATTCCATGATAGATGGATAGAATGCGAAGTGCGCATGTGCAATTTGTTCGAGTATGTAAGTCTCGCGAGAATATGTTCTTCTTCTTCTTCTTTTAGTTTTACGGCGGTTGGCATCCATCTGCAGGTGCATTACCGCCCCCATTCTGCTCTGGAGTGTGGAGCAGATACAGGCCACCCTTACACCATACACTCACGCACACATACTCTTATCCTATATATTCCCCCAATTTTCTATTTCACACCCTATGAAATAGCCCCGTAATCCATAAAAAAGTTATTACTACCCTAACTTGTGCTTTCTCCCTCATTTCCATTACTCCTTTTAAATTAAATTCTTGATGCCCTAATTTCCTTAGATTATTTTTCATCACCTCTCTGTGTGCCTCATATGCCCTACATCTCAAAAGTATGTGTTCCACAGATTCTTCCTCTTCCTGACACCTCTCACACAGTCCTGTCTGATGCTTCCCTATTAATTTAAGTGATTTATTCAGTGCACAGTGCCCTAACCTTAACCTCATCACCACGACTTCCTCTCTCATGTGTCTCATACCTGCTCTATTTACCCTGATGCTGTTTTGTATTTTGTACAAATGCCTCCCTCTACCCTCTCTATACCACCTCTCTTGCCACATTTTATTGATTTTTCCCCAGATTACACTCTTAGCCTCTGCCTTACTGACACTCACTTCCATCTCTACTCTACTTTTCCTTGATGCCAAGCATCCATAATGGTGTCACTAGGTAAACTATTGTAGAGCTTATTGTCATTTCTAAGACTCCCAGTTCGTTTGCTAGTTGATTTCCCACTCTCCCAAAATTTCCCCACTGACTCTTCCCAGTTTCCCAGCATTCCTGCAGTACCTCTCTCGTCAGGTGAGAATCACTGTGTCCCTTCAAATTCACCCAGTAGTTCACCATCATCTGCTTCCTTCTCATCTCTCCCATCTCCACCTGTAACGCAGGTACTGGTGTTTTAAAAGCCCCACTGCAGACTCTCTGTGCCTGAATCACATCCAGCCCTTCAAGCCTTGACCTATAGTTGATCCATATGCAATACTTCCATAGTCAAATACAGATCTAATTAAGAACACATACACTCTTCTCAGTGCCGAGCAACTGTCTCCCCAGTCTCTACCTGTCAGACATCTCAACACATTTATTACATTTTTACATTTCTTTTCTACTCTCTCAATGTGACCTGCCCATGTTAAATGTGAATCAAACACCACACCCAAAAATGTAAATGTCCCACTCTTTCCAACTGATTCCCATACATTTTCAGTTTCATTCCTTCCACTATTTGTTTTCTCGCAAAATAAACTGTCTCCATTGTATTTCTTCCTTTTCTAAAACCATTTTGGCAATTTGCCAACATTTCTCTCTTTTCAAAATCATATGTTAATCTCCCTGTTATCATCCTTTCCATTATTTTGCACATATTTGACATTAATGCTATTGGCCTATAGCTAGTGGATTATGAAGGGTCCTTACCAGGTTTTCTTATAGGGACAACTACTCTTGTTTCTACTACTACTTCTTTCCAGGCCCCTGGTAATATTCCCTCTTTCCATAACTTGTTATACATTTGCAGAAGTGTTAATAATGCTCTGTCCCCCAGTTGTTTTAGCATTATATTCCATATTTTTATGGAATACGCTGCATACTTTCCCAGGAGAGGTTGGTCTGGATTTATTTATAGCTCTCATCATTTCCACCATAGTAAATAGTTTGTCCATTGCTTCCCCTGTTTCTTCCCTCCTGTCTAACACACCTGGATACTGACCCTTTGTTTTCTCTCTCCTCCTCCCCTCTTCTGATAGATTTTCCGTGCCTGTTAGAAACTGCAGTCTCCTCCCCACAGGTCATGACTGGATAATCCCACACCTTTCTTTCACCCCCCATCTTTTTTATAATTCCCCAAACCTCTCCCACCAGTGTCATTCTTCCTATTTTTCCACAAAACTCTCTCTTGCCCTCTTGGTCTGGCGTATTGTTCTTTTCACTATTGCCTGTGTCTTCTTGTACTGGATTAGCTGCTGCATGCAATGGGTTATTTTAAGTTGTTTAATGTTTCTACTTTTAACAGCCTGTCGACATTCCTCTGTCCACCATAGTTTCCTATTTATTTTATTCTTACTCCTAGGAATAGCTCCCTCTGCTGACCTTGTTCCTGAAGTTATGTTGTCATTTATCTCCTCTATATCTCCTGAGACGTCAACTCTTGTCAGTTCTTCCACACTGAGCCCTTGAAACAAAGCCCATTTTGCCTTTGCAAATACCCACTTTGGTAATTGTTTGTGCTTCCTGCCATTCTCTCTCCTATCGAACATGACTCTGGGTAGTGATCACTGCCTATGGTGAATTCTGTCCAGACTTCCCAACTACTGATTCCAGCAATTGCACTAGATACTAGAGTTATATCTAATGCTGATTCAGTACCAGTAGTTACATTCATCCTTGTTCCTCTCCCATCATTCATACATACCAAGTTCCTTTCATCCATCAACTCTTCTACTACTTTCCCATTTAAATTAGTTTGTAAGCCCCCCACACTGAGCTATGAGCATTAAAATCTGCACACCATATTATTTTTTGTCTGTTTTGCCAGTAATTGATCCAATTCCAACCTTCTGCATGGATTATAATAATTAATTATAACCATCTTCTCCTCTCTCTCCCACACTTCTACCACTATATGTTCCTGGTCCTCCCCCTTTTCCAGCACCCTATATGGTATATCCTGCTTAATGAATGTGGCACCCCCCCCCCCCCCCCCCCACCACAATTTCTGTCACTCCTTATCACTGTATATCCATGTACCACAAAGTCTAAACTTGGTTTTAACCATGTTTCTTGAACACATACTACATCTGGCCGTATTGCCATTTCCTTAATAAATTGCTTAAACTCCTGTCCATTTGCCAGTAAACTCCTCGCATTCCATTGTAAGAGAATCACCATGATCAATATTAACCCACACGTTACATCCTGGCTTGACTGATTTGTGAGACTCTCCCTCACTTCTTCCCATGTCAGTCCCACTAATCCTAAATGGTTCACTGCTGCTTTAACAATGAGCTGGATTTTAACACTTTTTGATTCACTTCGGCTGTACTATTGATCACTCCTGTTATAAATGTCACCAAATCTCTTTTCTTCACATAAACCCTGTCTTCTGTCCTGAGCTGTGTTTCTTGTATTTCCACAGCTCTTTGCTCATCTCTTTCTCCATTCTGTGTTCTTGATGCACTCACAGCTTCTGCATAGATGATTCCTCTCTGGACCCTTATTTTTTGGATATTAGTTTCCCTCCTCATTGCCTCACACCCACCATATGCTTCACTATGACCTTCCCCACAGCTACAGCATTTAGGCTGCACCCCTTGTTCACACTTCCCATATTCATGATCACCTCCACATCTTGCACGCCTCCTCTTTTATTTACAGTCATTAGCTATATGTCCAAACCTTTGACAGTTAAAAGATCTTAATGGTTTTGGTACATATGCTCTCACTGGTAAACTCACAAACCCCAGAAACACTCTCTTGAGCATATTCTCTTCTTCAAATTCAATCATCACTGTTTCACTATCTTTTTTCACTCCCTCCCTCTCCCTCTCTCCCTCCCCTTGTTGTTTTTAGCCTTTGTGCTTCCTTAACTCTCCCACCTTTAATACTTTTCTTAAGCTCCTCCATTTTTACATTAATAGGTACTCCCGTTATTATTCCTTTGCAACCTCCTCCATTTTGTGTTCCCACCCTTCGGGTTCTGACCACCTTGTTGCTCCCTATCTCTTTTAATCGTAATGCTTTATCAGTTTGTTCTTCAGTGTTACACCTCACCAACAGATTCCCCTCATTTACTACCTTTGCATATTGTATTTCTTCTATTTTACCAGCCAGACTTGATGTCAGTGTGAATGGATTTATTTTCTTCATTTTTTCCTCAAACCTTATTATGACAATAAACTTCACCTGTCTCACCGTTTGTGTTTGTTCATGCCCTACTTCTTCACTCTCATTATTTTCATCACCATCCCTTCTTAATCTCTTCTTCCCTTTTGCTTGGCTGCGCTGGTTCACATCCTTATATCCTCTCCACTCTCCCTGATTGTCCCCCTATCTCCCTTCACCAACTTCCATTCCTGCCCAGCTGCCTGTCCCTGACCCATTCTCAGAGCAGTCGTGCTCAACCGCCTCAAACATGTCATTTGCGTGATCGAGGACGATATCCCCCGACCACTCAATCCAACTCCTCTTGCACACACTCCTTCAAACTACTTTAATAATTGTTAAATCACTCCAAATCCAAAAAAACCCCGCTCTCTTTCTCTCTCCAACCGACCGACACACACTTCCTCATCCGATGCTCCCGCCAAACGCGAGAGTATGTTTCTACGCCAAACTCGGGTTGTTCAACTTAAAATCATGTAGGAGTTTAAATGTGTGAATATTGTTTATTGGTATTTAAGAAGAAAGACATATACAATACAAATTGGTTAAGTTTAAGTGTTCTTTTTAGACAGTTTTAGAAACATTTTCCCAGTGGCCATTCGTGGTACTGCAATAACACATATTCCCCATTGACCCCAATAGTAAAAGAGACACCCTTAACTGTATTGTAATATTTTATGATCAATATATTACTATAATAATAATAATTATTATAATATTAATAATAATAATGAGCTTTATTTGTAAACGTTACAATTAATATACGCTGGAATTGTTGTAGAACCGTTAAAAATGTATTGGCCTATTTTGCCTAAAGTTAGTACTAATGCTACTGATCCTAAACAGCAGCATTATTACAGTCGCTGTTTATCTGACAGTTCAGTTGAAAAATTCACTGAACAGCTCTCGTCTGCCCTCCAGCCATGTTTTATCACAGAGGAAGACTATAGAAACATCTCTCCCACGGAACTTAATGGAATAGTGGACAACACAAATTTAACCTTGCAAACAGTTCTAAACACTGTTGCTCCTCTTAAGAGAAAGGTTATCACCCGGGATAAGTCTGCCCCGTGGTACACAGCCCAAACTCGAGCGTTAAAGCTCAGTACACGGAAGTTAGAAAGAACGTGGCGTTCCACACATAATGACAGTCACTATGTCTTGTGGAAGAACAGTTTTGATATCTATAAAAAAGCTCTTAGACATGCAAGAACTTCTTATTAGTCAGAGTTAATAGAGAAAAATAAGAGCAACCCCAGGTTCCTTTTCAGCACTGTAGCCAGGCTGACGGAGAGCCACGATGCAACGAATCCATCGATCCCTCGATCGATGAGTAGTAATGACTTTATAACATTTTTTAACGATAAGATAGAAACGATCAGAGATAGAATTAACAACCAGTTTAGTACAGCGAGCCTAGACTTAATCGCGGCTCCAGCTTTACACGTACTGAATCATTTTACTCCTATAAGCCTCCTGGAGCTGACCTCACTGGTCTCCTCCTCTAGACTTACTACATGTCAGTTGGACCCTATACCAGCTAGACTCCTTAGAGAAGCTCTACCACAAGTTGGTAATATTTTACTAGATCAAATAAATATGTCTTTACTGAGCGGCTGCGTCCCAAAGGCCTTTAAGATGGCAGTAATTAAGCCATTACTTACTGTAGCCACCCAGTTGTGTGATCACCTGTGTAGCAATAATGTATTTGAAAAGTTACAGTCTGGGTTTAGAACCCACCATAGTACAGAGACTGCACTACTTAGAGTAAAAGATGATATTCTTATGGCCTCTGAAAAAGGACTGGCTTCTATACTGGTCCTGCTGGATCTCAGTGCAGCATTTGATACGATAGATCATGAGATCCTGCTACATAGACTAGAACAAGACATTGGGATTAGAGGATCGGCACTTGTCTGGTTCAAGTCCTATTTATCAGACAGATTTCAGTTTGTTAGTGTAAACGAGGAATCCTCCATATTCACTAAGGTCAACTACGGAGTTCCTCAGGGTTCCGTGCTCGGACCTATTCTTTTTACCCTGTACATGCTGCCATTAGGCAACATTATCAGGAAACACAACATAGATTTTCATTGTTATGCAGACGACACCCAGCTATATGTATCTGTACAGCCGGACGACCCAAACCCATCTATTAAACTCCAGGATTGTCTCATTGACATACAGACGTGGATGACTCGTAACTTTCTGATGCTTAACACAGAAAAAACTGAGGTCATGGTCCTCTGGCCAAAAGATATAAGAGCAGCACTTTCAAGTGGAGCTCTAAACCTAGGCAGTAACACTCCAGTCCCTTGCACTACAGTAAGGAACCTAGGAGTCCTGTTTGACCAGGATTTATCACTGGATGAACACATTAAGCATATATGTAGAACAGCCTGCACCTTCGCAACATCAAGACAATTAGAAACATTATATCAAGACAAGACTCTGAGAAACTTATCCACGCCTTTATAACCTCTAGGCTGGATTACTGTAACTCCTTACTGTCTGGATGTCCTAGTAAGTCCTTGAGAAGCCTTCAACTTGTCCAGAACGCAGCAGCACGGATACTGACTGGAACCAGACAACATGATCATATAACTCCTGTCTTGGCTTCTCTTCACTGGCTCCCAGTGAAAAGTAGAATCGATTTTAAAATACTTCTACTCACGTACAAGGCCCTGAATAATCAGGCACCTTCTTACATTTGTGACTTAATCACTTTATATCAACCGAATAGACCGCTGCGCTCCCTGAACTCAGGTCTACTGGTTATTCCGAAAATAACTAGAAGTATCGGTAGAAAAGTAGAATCGGTGGTAGAACATTTAGCTACCAGGCTCCTCTCCTGTGGAACCAACTTCTGCTTTCAGTCAGACAGTCTGACTCGGTCTCTGCCTTTAAGGTGAGACTGAAAACCTACCTTTTCAACATAGCCTATAGTCGAAGCTAGATCAGGTATGATTAGACCTGATTAGAATAGTCTATCTTATGCTGCCATAGGCTTAGACTGCTGGGGGAATTTCCCATCATGCACTTAGAATGAGCACAGACTTTGCACGAGCCGCACTTTCTCTACCCCGTCCTCGATTTTTCATCCCTCACCACTTACCCGATGTACCCCCATGAGATGTAGCACATAAATCCACATGTAGCACATCTCTAACTGATTTTAATCTCTTACAGTTCTGCTGACACCAGTGAACGACGACATGAGGTCAGGACAGGAAAGAGGACTCCGTCATCTTCAAGTCTCTGACCACAACAGCCTTCACCTCAGGCTGTGACAAACCCAGTGATCCAGATGGACCCTGGCATTTAAAGACTTTTTCACTTTTTATTCTTGTGATTGTGTATTGTATGTTTTGGGTAACATCTACTGCACGTCTGTCTGTCCAGGGAGTGGATCCCTCACCTGTGGTTCTCCCTAAGGTTTCTACCCTTTTTCCCTTTTACAAGGGTTTTTTCCCTGGTAGTTTTTCCTTACACTGGTAGAAGGTCTAAGGACAGAAGATGTTACCAACCCTGTGAAGTCCCGTGAGACAAACTATGTTTTGTAAACTGTGGCCTATACAAATAAAGATTGATTGATTGATTGATTGATTGATAAAGTTAAAGAAACACATTTCATGATGATAAATAAAATGTATCCTGTGGCAGCGCTTCTAAAAAAAAATGTAAGTTTGAAATGGACATGTGTTCCTTCTGTGATGATGTCACTAAAAATGAATCACGTTCCATCCTTTGAAATTATATCACTACATCGACATGGATAGTTTGACCTTGTCTGTTTTAGTCATCCATCCATCCGTCTGTCCATCCATCCATCCATCCATTTTCTACCACTTTGTCCTCCACATGAGGGTCATACTGGGGGTGCTGTGCCAATCTCAGATCAGATCACCAGTCCATCACAGGGACACACATAGTCAAATTCACCTTATTCCCATATTGCATGTTATTAACATTATTTTTTATCACATTCGCTGTGCAAAATGGAGAAAATGTAAGCCCTCTTTCCTTGGATTTATTTACGAATTTAAGATGATTTTTTTTCTGTGAATTAAAAACATTGAAACAAGCCGAACTGCAAGGAAAATCAGCAGAGTAGGCCTAATTCCCCTTTTTCTCTCATATATGCTCTGGTTTGTTAATTTAAAATGCCTAATTTACACTTCCTGTTTTTTGTGACCCTCCTGTGGAGGATAAAGCAGTAGATGATGGATGGATGGATTCTCCTAAAGTCTCCTTGTTTATATTGTACTCAACTTTAATCTGTATCAGTTTGTATTTTGCACTGTACAATCACAAACAAACAAAAAAAAGGGGCAGGTGCCCTATCCAGTTCTTATGACACATTATTATTATTATTATCATTATTATTATTATTACATTTCTAGAGCGCTTTTTCTAGACACCCAAAGCGCTTTACAAATTGGGCATTAACACATTCTCACTGGTGGTAGTAAGCTACGTGTAGCCACAGCTGCTCTGGAGCAGACTGAGGGAAGCTTGTCTGCCAATGTGCGCCAAACGGCCCCTCCAACCACCACTATCATTCATGCATACAATTCGCATACATTCATTCATGCTTTATTTGAACTGTGGGAGGAAGTCAGAGAAAACCCACGCACACACAGGGAGAACATGCAAACTCCTTGCAGAAAGGCTCAAAGTTGTTCCAACTGGGGTTTGAACCCAGGAACTCGGGCCTTCTTGCTGCGAAGGCGAGAGTGCTAACCACTACACCAATCATGGGCCCAAATGCCACATGCATGCCTTTGACAAGCTTCACTACCTTTGAGCAGTGAAGCTTAGTGAAGCTTAGCTTCACTGCTCAAAGGTAAAGTGTCACATCGAGTGACAGTCACAAGTGTCACAGGCTGGTGACCCAGTCATGACTGAATACATAGCATATTTCTGTTTGCTCAAGAGCAACACAACATTATGTTTGAGTCGGGCCATTTTTCTCTGTGGAATTCTTCGTATTTGCTCTTCAGAAGCAGCTGGTGAGTCACATTAACATGTATTTTAATTTATTGCGGTAAAATTTCAAATCTGTGCACACACAAGGTGATAGACTATGATCCCAATCAAACATATTGTGCACTATCATAAACTGACAGTGCATCATGTAATGCTGTTTGAGAGTGGTATGCATCGTCAGTGTTCAGTCATCAGCGTGCTATTGTTTTATTCAGCAGATCAAACATGCAGGGGAAGGTGTGGATACATACAGGAGGAATGTTCCTGCCATACAACCTGTGTGTCATTACTGAACTGCTGTGCAGACTACGAGTACGCCTGTTTTCAGGTGACAGCTCTCAGGATCCTTGGTTTGGCCCTTCATCCTGGAGCACAGCTTCTCTGCAGGTTTGTGTCAAGACAAGCCTCACACTCACAACATCAGCCACTTCATCATGGCATTATACTTAAAAAAAGGTCACATTTTTATTAAAGAATTGCATATCAAATTACAACTTTCCAAAACTGAATGAAGAGGTAAAGAGTAAGGTCATTGACTTAGCACAAACGTCTGCATACAACTATATAAACATGTCACCCAGCTCACTAACACCTCAAACAAACATATGGTAACACACACACACACACACACACACACACACTAGTGTTGATAATCTGAAGACAATGTCATCTACATCACCATGATGGAGTAAAGGTCCAGTCATTAACCCTAACTCATTGATGACAGAGTTCAGTATTGACAGAAAAAGTTTTGCATCGTTTGTGTTGTTGTCCTGACGTCCAGTTAGTGGTTGTTTAATTTTTTTGTGTCGTCCTCTCCTTGCGCTCATTCGTACGCGCGTCGTTTGTCTTTGGGTTGTCTGTCTTCACGTCATTCAGGCTGGCAGCTGAATTCCTCTGTTGGTCTTCTATTTCAGCGTTGTCCGTCCTGGTGTCGTCCCTCCATGCGCAGTTCAGATGGACAGCTGAATCCCTCTGTTAACCCAGTGACGCGGGGAGAGTGGCTGCGCGTTTTATTCTACCATAGACGCCGATAAAGCGGATATGTCAATTTTTGGGCTATAAGGGTTCCTCGTGACATTGTTTTGAAATGTCTTCTCACAAACATGGAGGACTTTGACAGCGAAGAGATTTCTGAAGGCAGTGATTTTGAGTTTTGTCTTCGATGGCGTCATCGCTGATAACTTTGAACGCGCTGAACAAATCGACCGGGATTTATGGTTAAGACATAATTATGTTTGAAGACAACGAGGTCGATGATGATGACGATAAATACCACCGTAATTGACGGAGTGTTTACAACCGCGCATCAGGGGTGACAGTGGATTTACCTGCAGATGCCACAGCGCTGTAAGCTCTATCACCGTCACATGTGGAGCAGACTGTTACAGTCATTACATGCTGTTCTTGTTCTTCACAGTCCATTAGGACTAAATCAAGGCACTGACACAAGTTGATATTACATTATTTTCTTACTATTTTTAATTGAAAATAGTTATTCACTTTAATTGTACATTTTTGTATCTAAATAAACTAAATTTCACAGGAAAGCCACAGGTGTAAGCTCTCAAATACTTTTTGAATTGTGTTCCTATCTGCTACAGAGCAGGCATGGCGCCAGGATTCTAGTTGTGGATGGGCCAGATCAAATATGGGTGGTCCTTCAATTAAAACGTAATCAAATCCCTGTTAACCTAATAAAAATGACCGACTAATATAATGTTATGTTATCTGTGCATAATAGAGATTTTAATAACTTGATTCTCATTTAAATATTTTGTTGTTGTAAAAACTTTTGTTGCATAGAAGAACGGACCAATTCACGATCACTCTCCCTGGTTCTAATCAGAGAAGAGTGCTTTGGAATCTCCATTACGCATCATACCTGGCTGTGCTTTAGCGCGTCGGCGTCACTCTGGCCTATAGACTGTAAAAGTGTTCTAATATTTCCCACATAGTTTTGTTCTGCCCGTACAACACGACAACTTAATAATTCAGTTTTATAGGGATGGGAATTCCACGAGATTTTGAGAGTCGATTGTCGAGGTCCAGAGTCGATTGTCTATTTTTTTTTTAAACAGCAGCAGCAACAGCAGCAATGCGGGGGTGGAACATATTCCCCTCATATTCTACAAAAATGATGGGCAAAAAAAAAGTTTTCTCTCCGCTGGCACAGGTGTGTTGCCAGCGCTCGTCAGGTGTCCACTGGAGTGCAGGATCTTGACTGGGTGAGATGCCGCCTTCATTCGTGTAGACGGTTTATTGTTGTGTCCCCACCTCCATCATAAACATTAGCGCAAGCTCGTTGGACGCACAGCCACTGGAGAGAACAGCTGTTGTCACCATGTAGGCTAACGTTACAGGTGACTGGTCACACACTCATCCTACAAAGCAGCCTTTGAGCACCACGGACAGCGACCGAAGCTCCATAGTTACCGTACCGACCCGCCCTCACCTATTCCATTCACAAAAACGGGCCGTGATTCGTCCTCCTAATTATTCTTGACGAAATTTAAATATGTTATTAATTTTTTTTTTTTTTTTTTTAAGAAAAGTATTGGATGGGCCTGTTGAGATGTGTGTGGGCCTAGGCCCGTCAGGCCTGCTACAGAGGCTGAGAAATCAGTCATTTAGTTGCCATTGAACCTCAGGTTTTAGAGACATCTTTTCCAGGCGCTTCAGGCCTTAATCATGGATGTATTATATGAACTGGATAGAGCACCGCTTCGCTTCCATTCATTCCTATGAAGCTGCTCACCCAGCGCATATGCCAAAATAGTTTTTGACTTCCACGTTTATTTCCGGGTTATGGGGTCCATAGAGCATGCGCAGTAGTGTCACTACCATATAAAGATCTATAAAAGCCTGTGTCCAAGTCTCGAGGTGTCCTGTGGACACTTTAACAGGCGTCTCTTTTACTATTGTGGTCAATGGAAAAATTGCTTTTGGGCTCCATGGGGTTTTTTGTTGCAGGTTTGTTGTCAGGTCTACGCCACACTGCTTCTTTCTGTGTGGCACCACATGCGTCTTGTGGTGTGGAAAAAAGACTGCATTGCTGTAAGAGAACTAACAGAATAGAGACCGGAGTTGAGACAAACAAAGAATGCCATTTTTGCAGCAGCAGCATCAGCTCTTGCGTCCACAGCTTGCATGCCTTTGTCAGTATTGTAAGCTAAGAGGGAAGTGAACCTGAGTCAAGAGTTTCATGATTAGTGACACTAGCAAATCCAACTCTATTGCAACCGGTTTGTGGGTCGCAGGAAGTGGATCTATCTACAAAAAACAACCAAATCAGGATTAGTTAATAGAGATTCTTGTAGAAGCGGTTATGGGGAGCAGCTGGAGGACAGCAACACAGTTATGTTCTTGTTTTTTGGGAAATACAAACATTTAAACATTAAACATTAAGAAGTGCTTTTAGGTACCAGCTGGATTTTTTTCTTTAAGTGTGCACAATAGATGGTAAACTCTTGAAAAAAATGATCGATCAGATTCTTGCCAATCCGATGCGCGCTGACATGATTGACATGGGCCTAAATCTTCCCAATTTTCACCACATCATGTGTGTGTGTGTGTGTGTGTGCGTCTCACGCCTTTCAAACTAAAGTTACAAGCTGCTTCATAAAATACAAGTGTGGAGGCTTTTGTAGAGTGGAGGATATCTATTTAGCGTTAGCTTGTTTTTAGTCTTCAAAAAGATTTATTTCATACACATGTATCAAAATATTGAGACCCTTTTCACAATAAAGAAAAAGGCTGCAGATAACGGTGATCAAGGTATCAGTCACTGCATCCTGAATCAGTCACACTCAGACTCAAATACCACATCTGCCACAATAGTTGGACTGTGGAATGGGAAATATTAATTTAATCAGAATTATTATTTCAATTCGGTTTTATTGCTTTACGTCTTACGTTTTAATACTCTTTATTGTTGATGAGAGGAAGTATGGTTGTTGTTTTTATGAGCTAAGTTGAATCTATTTGTCTACCAATCAAATAGGAAGGAGTAGCCTATAGCATAATACGTTTCAATGAACTGAACAGAATATGTCCACAATGTTAAGAAAGGCAGCAGGATGTCTAAATTAATCACATTTCTGTTTCTGTAAGTTAACAAGAGGTAGGCTAAGATACCAGTGAAACATATACCTCAGCCTACTGTTATTTGTTTGTTTATTTTGGGCATGTCAGTTAGATCAACATCAGCACACATCATCTGTTTAATTCATACACATGACCGAAAGGGAAAGCGGGAGAAGCAAAAACGTTGGGTTACTCACGTAACCCCGGTTATCTGATAAACGAATGAGGTATCTCACTATGGGAAACGCCCTCTGGCGTGACCGATCATGGAAGCTCCAATGACACCACGTCCGTCATATGACAGACCAATCATCTCGAGATGCACGGGCCAGCATGCCCCCCTTATAAGCGCACCTGTGCGCTGTACCCGCCATTCTCAAGCGTATTTCTTCCACCCCACCTAAGCAAGTAGGGCAGTGTTGTGAGATATCTCACTCGGTTATCAGAGAACCGGGGTTACGTGAGTAACCCAACGTTCTCTTTCAAACCTCCCTCGCGGTATCTCACTATGGGAGATATAGCTCACTCCCCGATTTGCATGCTCCAAAGCCCACAAAGCCGCGACCCACAGTGGGTCAACACCCTAAACCCTCCCAGGAGCTAGCACGCAATTAACCTGAACCCACACTCAGGACTGAATGAGCCAGAGGAGTCTTGGTTACATCCAGCCTGTAAAACCAAATGAACTTGTGTGGGGATGCCCAGCTGGCAGCGGCACAAATATCCCTCACTGATACGCCCCTGAACAGGACCCAAGAGGTGGCCATACCTCTGGTGGAGTGGGCCCGAAGCCTCTCCGGGGCTGCAACCCACGACTCTCGTATGCCAAGATTATAGCCTCCACCAGCCAGTGTGACAGGCACTGGCCCGTCAGGGTCCTCCCCCTGTGAGAAGGAGCCCAGGACACGAAAAGCTGGTTGCTCTTCGTAAATTCCTTGGTCCTGTCCACATAGATACGTAAAGCTCTCACAGGACAAAGTGCATTGAGCCCTCTTCATCCCCTCCTGCAAACGGCGGTGGGTGAAAAGCGAGCAGCTCAAGTGTGGAACAGCTGTAGGCAGAATCCCTAACCTTAGGCATAAATTCCGGGGGTTAGGGCGCAGCATCAACCT
Source organism: Microchirus variegatus (assembly GCF_963457635.1). NCBI lineage: Eukaryota > Metazoa > Chordata > Actinopteri > Pleuronectiformes > Soleidae > Microchirus > Microchirus variegatus. The sequence continues at coordinate 19,514,024 of NC_139819.1, forward strand.
CCTGTAATCCACGGAGAACTGCAGACATGAGGTGTGCACAGAAAAAGCATGTAATTCACTTATCCGTCTAGCTGAGGTGAAAGCCAGCAGCAGGATAGTATTAAGGGAAAGTACCATTTAAAACAGCAAATTGTAACCCTGAGAGCGCCTCCAGAACAGTGGGTAAATCCCATGACGGGACCAGAGGTTTACTCTCGGGCCGCAGTCGACGCGCACCTTTCATAAACCTCCTAATTAGAGGATGCTGCCCGATAGGCGCACCTCCAAAACCCACATGACAAGCTGAAACAGCGGCCAAAAAGCCCTTAATGGTGGAAAAAGTTTTATCGCCGTGGATTAAGTCCTGCAAGAAGCATAACACATCCAGGACAGAGCACTGAAATGGAATAATATCCTTAGCCTCACACCACCGTTCAAACACGTGCCATTTATTATCATATAATGATCGCATGTTCGCATGATATCGCCCTCGTGCATTGAATAGTCTCAATCACCCTACAAGGGAGACCAGACTCGTGTAAATTCACCCTCTCACGTGCCAAGCACAGAGAGCCAGCTGTTCGGGATGTGGATGGAAAATCTGCCCGCACGCTTGTGACACCAAGTCCGTGCGTAACGGCAGCGGCCATGGCTGACCGTGGACGAGTTGCATCAGTTCCGCCATCCACGCTCTGCTGGGCCAGTAAGGAGCTATCAGGATTAGTGCTAGCTGCTGTTCCCTCACTCTGATCAGAGTCGGAGTGATGAGGCCGAGCGGGGGAAACATGTTTGGCCACCGGTGCGCCAGTGCATGCGCACCCAGCGGTGTGTTCTGGTCTCTTAACGAGAAGAACAGAGGGCACTGTGCGTTTTCGTGCAATGCGAAGAGATCTACGGACGCTCGGCCAAACCTCTCCCACACAAGGTGAAGCACCTCAGGGTTCAGAGAGTAAATCCGCCCCGCTGTTCAGTACACCTGGCACATGCACCGCGCATAACGATAGCAGGTGCTCACTGCTCCATAATATCAGACTCTGAGCCAGCCTGTGTAACCTCACAGAGTGCGTGTCTCCCTGCCTGTTTATGTAAGCCACGGCTGTCGTGTTGTCCGTTCTGATCAACACGACACCTTCCTAGGAGAGGCAGAAAATGTTTGAGCGCCAGGAAAACCGCCAACATCTCCAGGTAGTTTATATGCGCCTGGTGAAGCGTCGGGGGCCAGGTCCCGTTCACTGACCTGCCCTCGAAAACCGCTCCCCACCCCGTTAACGAGGCAACCGTTGTAACTGTCTTCCTCATCACTACAGCTCCCAGTGGGACGCCGGTAGTGAATATCCCTGGGTCTCTCCAGTAACGGAGAGCCAGGAGGCATTCCGGGGAAAACCCTCACCATACGTCTGAGGTGACGTCGTGCGTCCATTTGTAGGGAGGATACCCAGCGCTGGAAATCCCTCATTTTCAGCAGTCCTTGCGGAACGACAGAAATTGATGACACCATCAGCCCTGACAGCCGGAGACAGTCCTGTAAAGACACTGAATTTCCCCGTTGAAATAGAGCCAGGTGACGGCGAAAATGATGCGCCCGAACCCGAGACAGAAAGACCCGAAACAAAACAGTTTATTTCAAGACCCAAATACTCGATATTCTGAGTGGGAGAAAAAACACTCTTTGCGTGATTTATACTGAAGCCTAAGCTGTGCAGCTTGGTTATCAGTCTCTGCGTATCTCTCGTTTCCTCCTCCCTGCTGGGAGCACAAAAGAGAAAATCGTCCAGATATGCAAACACTCTGAGGCCCGACGCTCACATCGGGTTCAGGGCTGCTTCCACACATTTGCTGAAGACCCTCGGGGCTAATGAGAGCCCGAAAGGCAGGGTCTGATACTCGTAGGCTGCGCCCTCAAAAGCAAACCTGAGATATTTCCTGTGTGCTGGATATATGCTTATATGAAAATAAGCGTCCTGCAGATCCACAGAAGTGAACCAGTCGCCTGGTTGGATGGATCGGAACAGAACATTGTGTGTGAGCATTTTGAATTTGTATTTCCGGAGGTGTAAATTGACGCAACGCAGATCTAGGATCGGACGTAATGAACCTCCTTTCTTTGGGATGAGGAAATAAATAATAATCTCTCCCTGAAATTGTAAAACCGCAAGAGGCCAGGCAGGGGTGGGACTCGGCGTCCTTCACCTTGCCGCTAGCCGTTGTCCCATTAGAGGAAGCGATAGTCACGACTAACCTCGACGGTCAGTTTCACAACACCACAAGCTAAACCCTGACGGCTAATGTTGCAGTAAATGCACACGGCTTTCGCAACGAAAACAGCGATAATAAAAAACGATGAACAATCCTGACTAAAATATTCACGCTTGGTGACTACCTTTACGGCACGTCTGAAAAGCAGTTAAATGAATATTGCTGAGGAGCTCGGCGATCTTCACGTTGAAGAAAGCGAGAATGTCGGGTACAGCGCACAGGTGCGCATCTAAGGGGGGCGAGCTGGCCCGTGCATCTCGAGATGATTGGTCATATGACAGACGTGGTGTCATTGGAGCTTCCATGAACGGTCACGCCAGAGGGCCTTTCCCACAGTGAGATACCGAGGGAGGTTTGAAAGAGAACTTATCTAGTCCCGCCCCCCATTACCCACAGAATACACTTTTTTTTTTTTTTACTGTTGACAGTTTGACGTAACGTGTTTCAGCAGCAGTAGCAATCAGGGCTGCGGTCTAGCTCAGGACAGACAACAGTCTACGTGTATGTCTGTACATGTGTCCTTATTGATCCGTCCTGAGTGACAACAGTCGCGACTTGTTGCCTGGGATGTCACAGTGTCCAATCAACAGAGTTCCTTTCAGTAGTGTGAATATTAACTACGATGGTGCGAGAGCCCGTTTCCCTCTCTTCTGCAGCTTTTGACACGCTTAGCTTCGCCATTTCTTCCCGTTTAGCTGCGTCCGCTCCCATTCTTACCACATATTTGCGTATTGCGGAGATCAGAGCGCATTCCCACCACAGCACTCCAAGTTGTGGCGATGTCCACTCTCGCACTGATCTGCTCAGAGGCGATCTTTCTCAGCTTCTGATGTTGCATGAACATTCATGTCAAGGAGAGCATCCCAATTGTCATGAACGTGAATATGTACACGTCCGCGACATCCTCTATATCCAGTGCAGCAAGGCACAATACTTTCCACTTTCCCCATTCTCAGGTCGTTTATAAGCACATTTTGACTAAAACTACAAGTCTTGACCCCCACTCACCCACCATGACTCCTTGTAAGTGCTCACACCCGGGTGTAAATAGATACGTCTTTAGTTTTGAAGATTAAAAGAAAGTATTCATTGTCAGTCAGTGATTGAACTAGATAAACCTATCTGATGTGAGCTGTCAAAGATGCTTAGAAGATGACAGCAGAGTTAGGCCAGAAGAACATGCAGGTTTAAGTCTGAGCTGAGGTCAAATTATGATGATGATGATGATGATGATGATGATGATACAGTCATGAAGTTCAAAAACGAGCACTGGTGGTGCGGTGACTGTGTGGTAAGTGAAGCCAGGTCTATTGAAGGGTCTTTGTTAAGAAGACACCACATGACTCTTTACTTTTTCAATAGTCCTTATTTATTGCTACACATCAACACACCCTCTTCCCTTCATGGAGGTATGAGTGGTTCTGAAATGATAAAAACATACAGATAAAACACATGGTTTAAACAGTCATAAAAGGTTGCAAATAATATCTATCTATCTATCTATCTATCTATCTATCTATCTATCTATCTATCTATCTATCTATCTATCTATCTATCTATCTATCTATCTATCTATCTATCTATCTATCTATGTGTTGACATTGCACTGAAGGCAAAGAGGTAGTACTTTTATTTTGAAGAGTACAGCGCAAACATAGCCAAGTGGGCACAGAAGACCCACCCACCAACGAAAAGGAAATATTGGGTGGTATATATGTTTGTCAGCAAGACCAGTGAAACGAAAAATCAAACTGAAAACGACCGGTTTTCCGGTTTTTGCCTCTGTCAAATTTTACCCGAAAAACAAACGGAACAAACGTACCTTGGTCATTAAGGTTGGGGATACTGCTTTGTTGAGGCTGCCTAGATTAATGAAAGTATTATGTGTGCACATGTATGCATGAGACATAACCTACTTCCACTTCAGCCTCTGTTTTTGTTTAGTATCTCTGCACAAAAACAGATGTTGTAAAGAATAACAGACGATAGCATCATCTGTGAGAAGTTGCACAACAGCCATTGGCCAAATGAATAGATCTTTTTATTAGATCTAATAAAAAGATCTGAACAGTTTATTCTGCAGTGATCAAACCCATCTTGATTTCAGAATATTGACTATGTAATACATGAATAACAATGTGGTGTTTTGTTGGGGCCAAAGCCACATGGCTGTTGTCAGTGGCTATGAAGGAGAAAACCTCATGTCATTGAGGTGTGTCTAACAGAAGGACACCTTCAGGTGCTCGGGAACCAAAATATCTCTCCTTTCACCCAGCAATTATTGGATAAATCTGCATGTTGAGATGCTTGAGAGTTGGTCATATTTAACTGCTGCTTTCTGCCAACACACTTGATATAGTCATCATAATCATAAAATAAAGATGTAAATCATTATTTACTTATTTATTGCACTTATTTATTGGCTTTACTGCTGCATTTGTGATTATTATATTATAATGACTTTATATCAGTTATTATGTCCCTGAACAAATGATTGGTCAAATTCTTACTTTAAATATTGGTATTGGTGATGATCAGATTTTCATAGTATTTTCTGTCCCTTGAAAATGTGATCATTATGAAGGAAACAGATTGATAAATACTTATTAATGTATTTTATATGACTCTTAACTTCAGACAAACCACTTCTTGTGTTGTGTTTCCTCATTATTGACTTAAATCTAACAGAATTGGCATCTACATGAGTCGCATTGGAGTGGTTACTGCAGTGGTTTCTATCAGAGCCTGACACCAAATGTGTTCTCTGTAGGAGTCTTTGTGTTGGCTCCCATGTCGTCAGAGTGTGACAGTGATGTTCCTCTCTGGTGTTGGTTTGGAGCTACGTGTCCATGAAGGCCTCATGTCAGTGACTGTGCTGCTGCCACACTTTACCAACCTGACTCAGGGTCGGCTCATGGAGTCATGAACTCTAACCCATCTGATGATCTGCTGACACAACAAGGAGACATGGTCTCCTCAGAAGACGCCACGCCCCAGGAAATCTTCACCTTTGGATCTGGCTGTGAGTGTGAAAGACCACTGAGAACTTTTGACAACTTGTGTTATCAATCAGTCTGAATAATCAATGCTGAAATGTTCTGTTATAAACTCTCTTTTAGAGTTGTGGATGGAGAGCATGTTGCGTGTTTAGGAAGACATGATCTGATTATGGCCTGTTGTTGTTGTGTCTAATAAATACCACATTTTAAGAACACAAGAAGAAAACAAAGCAGATGTTTAGAGTTAGCCTTTATTGATTACAGCCAAATATCAGTGGTTGTTGTTGACCATACAGTGTGAGAAAAAACACAGCAGGGAGGCAGACTACATACATACATACATGATAATATCCCTGATGAATCTACAACACATTCAAATTCACCTCAAAACACTCACATATTTTCTCCATATTTTCACAGCAAATTAGGCAGTGAAAATGATCTTTGACCAAAGTTGTCTAGATCTGTCAAATATATCACAAACACAGCACTTCTGTGCCTATTTTAAAGTAAAAGCATTTTACTCCCTGGTGTCAACAGCAGGTTGCATTACTGCCTTTTTCTTCCAGGCCCTGATGAAGGTCCTGCAGCCAGGTACCGCATGAAAATATTCAAATCTGTACATGAATGTGTTTTCTACTGTTGATTGTCTTCATAAATCATGTACCTTAAAACACAATGTGCAGGGTCAAGTCCAGTTGCTTTGCATGTCAGGAATTGAACTCGATTCCACAGTGAGCACATTGAGATCTGATTAAAGACTGTGTTCTCAGCTGACGTCTTCTGCACTATTTTTAAACTTCTTAGTGGTATTGGGTTATTGGTAGCTACCCCCAACATTTGAATTTTGATAACTGGTTGCGATGATTCCTTTTTTTGGATTTAAAAAATAAAAATAAAAAATACACATATGTATGTAGGCCGATAGTCGAACCTCGGATTCAAGAGGAACAATGCGGTTTTCGTCCTGGCCGTGGAACACTGGACCAGCTCTATACCCTTCGCCGGGTGCTCGAGGGTTCATTGGAGTTTGCTCAACCAGTCCACATGTGTTTTGTGGACTTGGAGAAGGCTTTCGACCGTGTCCCTCGTGGCATTCTGTGGGGGGTGCTCCGGGAGTATGGGGTCGGGGGCCCTTTGTTAAGGGCCGTGCGGTCCCTGTACAACCGGAGCAGGAGCTTGGTTCGCATTGCCGGCAGTAAGTCAGACTTGTTCCCAGTGCATGTCGTACTCCGGCAGGGCTGCCCTTTGTCACCGGTTCTGTTCATTATTTTTATGGACAGAATTTCTAGGCACAGCCGGGGTCCAGAAGGGATCCTGTTCGGGAGCGGCTGGATTTCATCTCTGCTCTTTGCAGATGATGTGGTCTTGATGGCTCCTACGAACCAGGAACTCCAGAATGCGCTGGGGCGGTTTGCAGCCGAGTGTGAAGCGGCGGGGATGAGAATCAAGCACCTCTAAGTCCGAGGCCATGGTTCTCGACTGGAAAAAGGTGGCTTGCTCCCTCCGGGTCAGTGGAGAGATCCTGCCTCAGGTGGAGGAGTTTAAGTATCTTGGGGTCTTGTTCACGAGTGAGGGAAGGATGGAGCGTGAGATTGACAGGCAGATCGGTGCTGCGGCCGCTGTATCGGTCCGTTGTGGTGAAGAAGGAGCTGAGCCGAAAGGAAAAGCTCTCAATTTACCGGTCAATCTACGTTCCTACCCTCACCTATGGTCATGAACTTTGGGTTATGACCGAAAGAACAAGATCCCGGATACAAGCGGCTGAAATGAGTTTTCTCGGCAGGGTGGCGGAGCGCTCCCTTAGAGATAGGGTGAGGAGCTCTGTCACCCGGGAGGAGCTCGGAGTAGAGCCGCTGCTCCTCCACATCGAGAGGAGCCAGCTGAGGTGGTTCGGGCATCTGTATCGGATGCCCCCTGGACGCCTCCCTCGGGAGGTGTTCCGGGCATGTCCCACCGGGAGGAGACCCAGAGGAAGACCCAGGACACGCTGGAGTGACTACGTCACCCGGCTTGCCTGGGAACGCCTTGGGGTCCCCCCGGAAGAGCTGGAGGAAGTGTCCTGCGAGAGGGAGGTCTGGGCGTCCCTTCTCAGACTGCTGCCCCCGCGACACGGCCCCGGATAAGCGGTGGAAAATGGATGGATGGATGGATGGATGGACATATGTATTATTTATTATATGATTACAGACACGCACAGACGCACAGGCACACACACACACACACAGTTGCATTTACAACACATGAGTGCTCTGTGATCAGGAAAGCCACCCTGATCACAGAGGATCCCTCTCATCCCCTCCCACATTCATTCAGTCTCCTCCCATCAGGCAGAAGATACAAACTGGCACTGGCCAGAAAAACAACCTACAAAAAATAATTAATTCCAACTGCAATCACAACCCTCAACAGTAGAGGTATTTCAGTAACCAGATCATCTGCTGCTGGTCTTTTTCTTTTCTTTCTTTTAAATACCAATGTGTGTTGTTTACACAGGTTTTTTATTTGGTGTACTTTCGGTGTACTGTGTATTTTTGTTGTGTGTGTGTGTGTGTTGTGTGTGCGTGTGTGTGTGGGGGTGTGTGTGTGTGTGTGTGTGTGTGTGTGTGTGTGTGTGTGTGTGTGTGTGTGTGTGTGAAATGGAGTGAACTGAAAGCATGTGATTGGATGACAATGGTTTTATATTTAATTTCTAATGTATTGTTCTTCCTCAGTGGTGTGTTGTGGCTGGCTCCCCACACCTAGGAATGGAAAGAAGTATGGCACATGTTATTTATTGGGTAATACTTTGAGCTTCTCCTGCAACGAAGGCTATTTACTGTACGGCTCCACACGTCGCACTTGTCTTAATGATGGGACCTGGACAGGAGAGCAACTCTACTGTTCAAGAGGTTGGTGCATTTGCTCTGTTGGTAGAATAAAAAAGCTGGTTGTGTTGATCAAACCTAATATATATGTGGAAAAACAGCCACATTTTTAAACTTACATGATACGGTCTACTATACATATGATCGTGTAAACAATATCTGGAAAACCTTGCAACCTCTTCTCTGTGGCACTGATACTTTGGCATCAGAGCTTTGAGAATTGGCTGCAGAAATGTGTTGCATTCATGAGCTATTTTCTCTGAAATCAAACCCACAGGGCACACAAGTATGTAGCACACATGGATTTTGTGAAAGGATTGTGTGATTTCTTTTTTTCCCTCCTTTAACAAGTCCCTTCTGGCAGCAACATTATGACCACAACAATGAACGATTTGGAAAAATAAAAATAACTGAAAAACATCAAATTGCACTGTGAATAATTATTTCAGAAATGTTAACTTGAGGCAAATTGAGTCTCATTCTGCACTGCACAGAAAAAACAAAGGCTGCATGGAAGGTGGAAAATTTGATTACAGTTATAGTTAATGTGGAGTTAAAACATGCACATTTTGTCTGTTGTCTGTTTTTATTCTAATCAGTGTGTGAGGTAAGTCATTCTTTTTATCATGAGTGAGCCCTTATTGCTCTAAAAACGAATGCTTTCTTCTCATGCTTTATATTCAGTAGGATTGTTGCTTCTATAATTGTCTTTTCATCTCTTTGTAAAGCGAGATAGACATGGCTCTGGGCTCTTCATGCAGACCATTAGCTACAGAGCTATAAACTTCTGAACCTGGCTTGGCTTAACTCTGTGTTTATAAATTGGAACCATCTGGGTCCTCCTAATGCTTTCATTCATCACCCAAACTCCAAACTCTCAGATGCAGTTGTCAGCTTTTGCCACTAGGTGGCACTATTACCCTCTCGATTCCTAAGTGTTTGGGAGCAGGTTGATGCCTCATTTTGCCTCACTGTGTTGCTCATCGGGGTCTTTTGCTTAACACATTACTGTCATTACCAGCACTGTGTAAATACAATCCTGAATCACTTAACTTTAATATGTGAGGAAGTTCTTCATCTTCCTCTCAGACACTAATAGACAGAGATGCTTAAATAGTTGTCTTGACTTGTTCCACCTCCACTGTCCTCCCTTCACCTCCTCACTCTCTCCTTGTTAGACCTGCAAACAGAGACTTCCTTGTGATAGTAATCAGGGATGAAGAGATTCATATGTGGAGAATTGGAGGCCCATGTAACACCTGTTTGGGTCACAGCTGAACACAATTGATCCAAGCTGCTTTGTTAGGCAAACATATTACTTTCATAACTAGATTATCCAGTGGAGAGCTGTTTAGAAATGTTTCATATTACACCAGCTTATTTTTCCATCCATCCATCCATTATCTACCGCTTTATCCTCCACCAGAGGGTCGCGGGGGGTGCTATGCCTGTCTCAGCTGACATTGGGCGATTGGCGGGGTACACCCTGGACAGTTCGCCAGTCCATCACAGGGCCACATATAGAGACAAACAACCATTCACTCACACTCTCACACCTACAGTCAATTTAAAGTGACCAATTCACCTAATCCTTATATCGCATGTTTTTGGACTGTGTGAGGAAGCCGGAGAACCCGGAGAAAACCCGCACACACACGGGGAGAACATGCAGAAAGGCCCTTGTTCTGAAGTTGTTCCAAACGGGGCCTCGAACCCAGGAACCCGGGTCTTTTTGCTGCACAGGCAAGAGTGCTAACCACTACACCAACCGTGGGTTCCAGCTTATTTTTGTCAGTGTTTTTCATTTTCCTCAGCTATTATACACCTTTAGGACACTGACATGACCACAATCTCATGTTCCAGGAGACGTCATTTGATTTCCAGGAAACCGATTCACTGCTTTAATCACTCTCCTTCTGTCTGTGCACATGTTAAATTATCTCCTTCCATTTTCATGATTCTTGGCCATATGGTGCACCTCGGGCAAAAGTCTCTTGCCATGTCTATGTCTGTGGTTTGTGGCTCACACTCATACACTCTCTCGCTTGACATGATTCTTGCACAAGGGCTAAAAGAGGTTGGTGTTGTTTTGAGTCTGTTGTGGTGACCGCTCTGCAGCATAATTTGCTAAGGACAGTTTTCTAATCTTTTCTCACCAAAACTATGTCCGTGTGACGGATGGAGCTTCTAGTTTAGGTACGAGCTTGTCGTTTTTGTCTTGGCCGAGTCAGAATGATCACATTCTGTGTCACGTTCACTCCACAGTTGATTTGTATTGCCCTCATGTAAGGTTCATGTTGTGTGGAAGAATGTAAAAGTGTGATCCAAGTGATTAAAAGAAATGCCTTCAGCACAAAAGAAAAATAAACAACAGTTTTTTCAGATGTGCATTATTATACACACAAAGCTGGGCATTTCAAAGCTGTTTCACAATGATCACACACTGGTTCTGACACCCTCATTACACAAATCAGGCCTTACAACTGTCAACGTGACCTGAGGTGCTCGATGGCAGGTGTTGCCTGAGCTGTTAGCTCTTTCATTCAAACATGACCTCTAACCATTGTAAACAATTCTAAATACAGACAGAACAAGTGATGCCTTGACTAATGTTTTCCCTCGTTTAAATGACGGCAGCATGACACGCTGATCAAACAGCCACAGAACGTTTTTCATTGTTGAGATGAACTGTGTGCCACCACATCCTGTTTGACTCCTTCTTCAAGTCACTGTAATAATGAGCTTCTGTTGAAATGATGCCTGTCAGCAGAAGTGACAGCAAGTCCCTTTTATCAAAAGTGGATTATGCAAAATACATTATACTGCAAACAAGATGGATTGTAATGTGCTAGTGTTGTCAATGAGCCTTTTAAGCTCATTAGACTTCAGGCTGGGGTGTGGTGTTATTGTCATGATGAAGGTTAATGTCTTGTGCTGGAAAGGTGAGGGTGGAGTTTGGATGGAAAGCTGTGGAAAGAGTGCTTTTGAAGTGCAGACAGAGCCACGGAAGACTGGTGGAAGATTATAAGAATTTACAAGCTTGAATGCACCTCGTCACACTTACCAATAATATGATCAGCCAACTTTAATGGTGTCACTTTATTGTTAAAGTTCTTTGTGCTGATGAGAAGGTAGTGATTGAAGGAATAATGGAAGACGACTGAAGCAAGATTAAAAGGCATGTGGAATGCTTTCTTTTGTGATTGTGGACAGGTTGTTGACATAATTACCTGGCAAAGACTGTTTCTTTCTGAATGTGAATGATAAGTGTGTTTACTAAACTAGGAGCCATTATGGGCCTCAGTTTTGCATGACTGAGTGAATTGTGTGTTGAGATCTTAATATTTTATGATACTATTAAATAAAAGAAAAAACACATTTGTAATGATCATCAGACAGGTGAAAAAGCCATGTTGACATAATGTGGCAGACAGAGGCTACTAATTAACTCAACCACTGATTGTCTTCTGACACTTTTATGAATTTTTGTCTGAAATGGTTCCCAACCAGCAGCAGAAGAGGAGTAATTAAACCAAAAGAGGATAACTCTACCCAACCAAAAATGCCAAGAAATGGGCTGTGAGCAGAGTGAGGGAGAGTAGTAGGGCTGATTCACCGGACCAAGTTGACTTTTTCCAGATGCTTGATAAAGACATGAATTATTAGATAATAAAGGCTGAATTGATCTTGTGAAAAAAAGAGTCATACACTGTTCAAATAGACCCTACATCACTGAACTCTTGTGACTGTACATAAGAAATGGACATAGTCTTCCATTTTGAAAATTTAAGCCTAGGATGCATGACAGGAGACGACTCAGTTTGAATATAAGACTATGGGAACATTTATAAATAAACATTTTCCTGCTGAGTTCTTGAAATCAGTCAGTAGTTTCAGGTCTTCAGTAGAACGTGATGTAAATCATGAGGAAAATGGACGATAAAGCACAGCATAATGTGTGGACACCAGTGTGATTGATCTGCTATTGCCCATTGCGTGCCTGGCTGCAGGTGAATGTCCAGTTGCAAAAACTGTCATAGTCAATTTTTGGAGTACGTTTAAGCACTCGTGTGCTTGTTAAGGTTTTACATGAAAATAGATTTCTAATGCATCCAGCCATCACATGAAGTCAGACACAAGCTCCACACACAGACACATGGAGAGAATAGTCAAAACTATTATTTTAGGATGATATCAGCTTTGGCAACAACAACAACAACAGCAGAAAAAGGACTTTAGGCTTTATGTGATAAGACTGCAGCTCAGGGGTGGATGGGTGGGTCATGACAACAGTCTTTATCATCTGTTTTTTTTTAAGATAAACCCTGGAAAGTGAGTCAATGATAACGTGAAAAAGTTTATTTTTGAATTTGAATGTAAGCAATCGCAAGAGTGGTATTTCAAGGAAATCACTGTTAGATCTAATTGTCGATGATGATGATGATGATGATGCCATCGTTGCTGTACACTTTGTATGCCGATCAATAGTTGCAACGGGAAGTGACGTGTTTCACATCACATCACATTTTGTGAAAGCAATAGCTCAAGAACATCTGGAGATATTGCTTTCAAAACAGCCCCAAATGTTCACTTGAACTGATTAGATTTAGGTGGTCAAGACATTTTGTCCTCATTGTGATTTCAGTCCCCACTCTCAAGAAAGTCTTGAGGAAATCCTTTCAAATTTGGCACAAACTTTGGCTTGGACTCGAGGATAATCACTTAAATGTAGGTCTTCAAAGATCAAGGTCACTGTGACCTCAGAAATCAGCTTTTTTGCGTTGTAAATGTGTTTCAACCAAACACAAGCAATAGTTCTAGTTTTATTCTGCTATACTCGGCTATTTCAATGCTCCTGCACCTAGACATGTAATGTTACCAACTTATGGCGTTTTTCCACTATATAATACCGCCTCACCTCGGTTTGTTTTCCATTACTATAGCACCTCCTCAATGTGGGCAGGGACATCACAGCACGGCTGCATGAACTCCCGTGACTTTGTTTTATACGCAACACACAAAAACAAGTGACTTGTTAAGCAGTTGTTTTCAATGTACTGAATCATTAGAATCAGTTCTTCTTCTTCTTGTGCAATTCCGGCAGTTTAGACACTGTTAAGCGTATTACTGCCCTCCACAGGTCCAATGATGAACTAGATTTTTACATATAGTCCTTGCACAGGAATTTCAAAATTGCCTTGGAGATCAATTTCTGGTTCTCACAGTGACCAAGCAAAGAAAAAACTGTTTTGAGACTGTTTTACTGTCTCAGGACTCCCACACTCACAAAGACCAGACACCCATTTTCCTACAATAAATAAAGAGTGATTTAACCCAGAGTGACCCAGTCTTAGTCTACCCAGTTTCAGTAGTCTTTTCAGTCCCTACAAGACTGAAATGTGCAGGTACATCTTTTTTTAACTTGAGTCTGTAAAGAGAAATAGTGTCTACCCCTGCTTTCTTTTTCCCACCCTTTCTGCCATTCTTCATTAAGCCCTCTTTAATTATTTCTCTCAACTCCACTCTCCCCAGGATATATGGACATCTATCTCTTTACAAACTCTATTTTGCAATCTGGTCCACCTGCTCATTACCCCCAACCCCCGAGTGTCCAGGAACCCAGCAAAGGGTGATGTAGGATCTAATCCCAATTCTAAAAAACACAGTTAGGATGTCAATACCAATATTGGGTTGAGCCTTAGATTTTCTCATTTTGAAGGCTTCCAGAGCAGCTGCAGTCAGAACAGATGATAACCTGTGTAGGTCTGGTTCCCTCAATCCATCTTAAAGCCCATAATATTGCCATTAACTCTGATTTAAAAACAGAGCTCCCATTTGACATGTGCCGGCCAATCTTCACCCCAAGCTGCTCCACATATGTCCCAAACCCAGCTCTCCCACTAACTGGATCTCTAGATCCATCTGTAAAAATAATCAAAGTGTTGTCTCTAATTGAATTTAGATGTTCTTCTATTTTATTAAACAGGTTTTTATCTTTTTCCTGTAGAAAGGCCAATTCAATATTCAGCTTGGGCAGTACCCAATATGGCACAGGTAGCCAGCTTGTTTGTTCCACTATGCTAACCTGTTCAAAACCCAGCTTCCCAGCCCACTGATTTATATTTACAAAGAATGTTTTGTACTTATTGCCTCTGTCAGACTCTTGTAACAGACACTTTGCTGGTAAAGTCTGATGACACCCACTTAGTTTCACCCAGTACTGCAACCCTAACGTAATGCGCCTTAACCATAAGCATTTCACCCATTTCAATAAGCAGGGCTGGGACTGGGGATGTTCTGTAGGTCCCACAGCAAAGTCTCAAAGCCCTGGCCTGCAACACATCTGGCCTCGCCAGAACAGATATAGATGCAGACCCATACACAAAGCACCCATAATCAAGAGCAGATCTGATCATGGCCTGGTTAATGAGAAGCATCGTCTCCCTGTCAGCCCCCCACTCACAGCCAGCCAGACTTCTGATAACATTCAAAACTTTTTCACACTTTAGCAAAATTTTACTGACATGCACAGCCCAAGTCATCCGCTCTTCAAACCAAACGCACAGAAATTTGAAAGCTTTGACTTTCTCCAGTGGAGACCCATACATATACAAGCCAATATTAGGCAGCTTCCTTTTAAAACCAAATACTATATATTTAGACTTAGAAGCAGATATTTTGAAACCTCATGTTTTCCCCCATTTATCTACTGACATTAATGCTCTTTGAATCTGTTTTAAAATAAACTCAACATTCCGCCCTCTTTTCCAAATAGCTCCATTGTGGACCTCCCATTTCTGAAGCCATTCTGAAAACCAACAAAGAAGTCTCTAAAAAATAAACTAATAGTAACAATTCTCTCCATAATTTTACATAGCACTGCTGTGAGTGCAATAGGACGGTATGAGCTAGGGTCAGATGCCTCATTGCCTGGCTTCATGATAGGGACCACAGCATGCTTCCATTCCTTTGGCAGGCAACCCTCTGCCCACACAGTGTTAAATAAAGCCAGAATGTCCTCGAGTACCATATCATCCAGATGTTTAAATAACTCGTATGACAAACTGTCTCTCCCTGGGGAAGTATTTGCCCCAGACATAATTGCTTCTTTCAACTTCTTAATAGTAAAGAACAGATTAATGGGATTAGCATTATCTAAACTCACCTCCAATTTCCACTTATTAGCTATCATCGGGGTCGTACCTATGTTCCCCGGGTGCTATGTTCCCCGTTTTTATGAATGAATGAATGAATGAATGAATGAATGAATGAATGAATGAATGAATGAATGAATCGTTTATTTCGGGCATGACAAGTAATCAACATCTGCATACATCATCATTTATATTCATACACATGACCGAAAGGGACAGCGGGAGAAGCAAAGCTTATCTAGTCCCGCCCCCATTACCCATACAATTTTATTACTTCTTTTTTTTTTTTCTTCCTTTTTTTTTTTTTTTTCATGTTAACTTTCGACATTTTGGACGTCGCAGCAACAATAGTACTTCACAAGTTACATAAGGCATCCATCATAACATCTCAGTATAGTGTCAACAGACATTTGACCATGACTTCATCCACAGTCTGGTTGGGACGCCCTGTACCCAGCCACCATTTTTTGGGACCTTTTTTTCCCAAAAAGGTCCACTTTGTATGTGACAGGGGAACATAGGACCCTTTTTTTGAAAAAGGGTAGGGTTAGGATTAGGTTTAGAGAAAGGGTCCTATGTTCCCCGGTCACATACAAAGCGAGGAACTGGTACGTGGAACATAGTTACGGTCCCCTATCATCAACTCTGTCCCCTTTCTACATCTCTTAACTCCCAGGCTCCCTGAACTGTGTACTGCTTGAAAACTGTCTGCTTTCTTTGTTGGAGACTGCTACAATCTCTCCTTTCCGTAACACTATTGATCTGCTTTTATTCACCCCTGACATTTTATGTACAGCTGACCACAACTGCCTTACTGGAGTTTCAGGACCTAGCGTACCACAGAACTTCCTCTAACTGCATCTCTTCGCCTCTTTAATAACTCTTCTTGCCACTGCCCTTAGTCTTTTATTGTCTGTCACATTAAACATTATTGGATATTTTATTAATCTTCTATATGCTACATTCCGATTCCTTACAGCTTCATCACACTCTTTATTCCACCACGGGACCAGCAAACGGGGCCTAGGTGCCTGCTTCACAGGAATGGAACACCAAGCAGCCTTGTGTAGCATGGAGATAATAGCAGCATTCCAATTGTCCACAGAATCCTCACTATCAACCTCTCCAATTAAGCTTCGAGCACTTTCCTGAAATGTATCCCATTGGCTTTTTCTCTCCTCAAATCCCTACCAAACCTGCAAATAATTGGATAATGGTTGCTACCCAGATTATATTTGTATATTCCATTCACCAATTCTGGCTAAATTTGAAGAAGCAATTGATAAATCTATTATGACTACATGCATTTCTAAGAATATCATATCTAGTTGGCCTTCCATCATTTATCACTTCCAGATCATACTTATCTAAAAAATCTTCTATTATCACACCGTTCCTTTCCCTGTGATCACTGCCCCATTATGCGCATTAAAATCTCCAACCTATATAACAGGACACCTTACCGTCTCCATTATATCATCAAAATCTGACAATACCAAAGGTTTACATTTACAGGATTATAATAATTTAACACAGTTGTTGAATTATGACTGCTCCAAACCTCCACAGCCAAACATTCACTACAAGAATAAACATCAATTTTTCTATATTGCTTTCCATTCTTAATTAAAGTTGCACAACCCCCACCTGATCTATCAGACCTATCTAACCTCAAACACTCATATCCTGGGATTACAAAATCCAGACAGGGCTTTAACCATGTTTCTTCATATGCATTCAAGAAACATGGTTAAAGCCCTGTAAAAATTGTAAAGAGGCACCATATTTAATCTGGTGCCTCTTTACAATTTTTAACAAATCTCTTTAACTCCTGGCCATTTGCAATCAGACTCCGGGCGTTCCATTGAAGAATGTATCGCATTCAATCTCATCATCACTGCTTACATCCTCCAAACTGCTGGTCCTCATCAACCCCAGGTAATGTCCAAATCGCTGGCAATTATAACAGCGTAGCGGTGGTCTGATGTACTCCCTAACCTGATATGCCATGCTTCCTAAAAACACTCTCTGCGGCAGCACTCTGTCCGTGAATGTTAATAGGACCGGTGGATCCGGATGATGTTGCTGCAGTACCAACCTGTCTAACGCCTACTGCATTTGACAGGCTGTATGTTGGTGCATTCAAGCATAAGAGGAAGTTATTGCTGCAATTATCTTTGTCAGCACATATGACTTAAAATAATAACCCCTGGCTCAGTGTACTGTATAAATAGTCGAGTAGATTAGAGATTGCTTTACTGAAATTGCCAACACCTGGAGGAAACTTTCAGATGTTCTTATATGATCACAAGTGCAAACAAGGTGAAAGCCACCTATGGGAAAATCGAGCAAATTCTGCTTCTATCAGTCCATCCACTCATTACAGTGAGTCAGTGAAGCCAGTGTATCATTTTTGTTTAGTTTGGGCCATTTGCTTATTATAAAAGTGGACGTACTGGCAGAACACCACGGCTCTTTGTGGGAAAGCAGTGTTTGACCTGCTTGAAAAATCCATAATAGGATGAGGACTATTTGTGCATGTTTTGATATTAATATGAAATGCACTCTTTGGTCAATCACAGTTCCGAGCACTGATGAGTTTTATGATTATTGAATAAAGAATGGGGCGATGCAGATAAGATACTGTGTCACATTTAATTTAGCACAACCCTGTCAAAATCCTGTGTATTATTACAAAGGCAATGCTCTGGAAAACGTTTATGACGAAATGACCTTAGTCATTTGCAACAATACTCAAAGTTTCCTAATTCAGACAAATACATTTCACATACATGAAAGTAAGTACATACATCTGCATTGATTACCCGATTAACAATATCTTTAAATCAATTAAAGCAGGTGTCATATTTTATTTTTATTTTTATTTATTTTTTCAACCTGTCCTGTCCAGTACCTTGGGCATGCACTATGGTTGACTGCATGTCTGTTGGTGTTGAACAGATTTTGCTGTTTGCAGGGCGGGTAATTACAGAGCTGTAATGCCCGTCCTGCTATGTATGTATTTTTTTTTTTTTTTTTATTGATTTATATATTTATTAGGTTGTGTGGGAAGACCGGGCCGGACAGGGGGGTGGGGGTGAGGGTGGGTAGACAGACAAGGGAGGTTTGAGAGAGATGGGGTAAAGAGAGAGAGAGAGAGGGAAGGAGGGAGGCAGAGAGGGAGAGAGAGAGACACTAGATAGAAATTAGTAGCATAACACACTAAAGCAATAATGATAACATTACAACATTAACAACACTGATATGCATTTGTATAAGTACAGTACCATTAGTATTTGTTAACAACCACATATAGAAAAGGGGATCTTGTTTATAATGGCTGTATCAGTTTATATTGGTTCTTTCATGAACCAGAGTTTGTCTGTGTGTGTATCTGTATGTCTGTGTATTCGCACATCCATGTATATGTATGTGCGGAGGTTGTCACTTGGTGTGGTCGGGAATCCGTGGTGAAAACCGTGTCGCCGCCCCCCAGCCCCCCGGGAGAAGACCGGCAGTAACCCAGGCACATGGAGCGTCCACCGGCCTCCCGGGCCAGGAGAGACCCGCAGCCGCCCGACCCATGGCCAGCTGCAAGTCCACCCTGCACGAGACCAGGGCAGGGAGCCCCAGAGCCGGAGTCCCCCTCCCTGCCCAGAGCCCGCCCCGAGGGGGCAGGAGCACAGCACAGGGACCCACAGTCCACCTAGGGCAAGGCGCCCAAAGTCAGGCCCCGCCGAGCGACCAGCTCGCCGCCCACCACCACCCAAGGTGTCATATTTTAAGCTTCTATAAAAGTTGATACATGAATAGTTTGAAGCTTTTCTTTGTCAGTAACACGCAGAGGTGGAAAAAAAAGTAAGTAAAAGTACCAATACTTTGATGAAATATTACTCAAGTAGAAGTAAAAGTAGTCATCTGAAAATGTACTCAAGTAGAAGTAAAAACTAGTTCATTTGAAATGTACTTTAAGTAAAAGTTACTTAGTTACTTTTCGGTTTGCTGTGAGGGTAGTAGAAATATGACAGGGGTCAGAATCCAAAACTATTTTGGAGCTCACGCGCCCGGCGGGACACAGGATATGACGTCATTAATCACATCATCATTCGTCTGGTTCTGCTGTATATTTTCCCCCTGTAGGTCTTCATTGTGCTGAATTTTTATTTTTACTCATTAACGGATAGGATTTATAAAGTAACTAAGGGCGCTTTTACACCAACAGCAGTTGGTGCGCACCAAACGATCCATTCGAACCAAAAACTCTAGTTCGTTTCGTTTTCGTTGGTGTGAAAGCATCAATCGCACTCGGCTCCACACCAAATGTCAGACTCTGGTGCGGTCCCTCTGGTGAGAACACGAACTCGGGTCCAAACCTTATTCTGCAGTAAATGCCATGGACATAGCCTACCTTGTAGGTCTTTGGAGCAATCTCCGTCTCATAGTTAGCACGACCACATTCATGAAAATATCGCGTCTCCTCTGCCTGAAATTACGCACTATACGTCTTCGCTGACTCCAGTGCATCAGCAGATTGTTCTCCAGACGTAGCCGCGACTCATTCTCAAATTGGATATTTTGCCAAAAATGGCCAATACAGAGGTAATAAACGAAGATCAGAGCAAGTAGCAATGTGCGAACGTGTTGCTCCATAGTGAGTCAAAATTGGTTTTCTACCGGAAGATATATACACATTGATGTAACGTCAATCGGGCCAATTTTGGTTCGTTTGCTTGTGTGAAAGCGGACCACACTGGAGTCATATGTTACATAATAACAATTGTATTGCCTGGTGCGGATCAAATAATCAAACTAGTGGTGTGAAAGAGCCCTAAGTACAATACTTGAGTCAATACGTACTCAAGTAAAATCCTGATTTTAAATTGTACTAAAAAAATACAAAATACACAAAACAGTATTCAATACAGTAACTTGAGTAAATGTATTTTATTACTTTCCACCTCTGGTAACACGTGTATAAATGTGCCCAGCCATGGCAAAAGCGTTCACAAGTCTACTTCGGGACATTTGGAGTTATTTACAGATTCTGAAAGTGTGATTTCTAAGCTTTCCAACAATGTCAAACACATGTCCATCTGATCTGATTTTTGAAGAAGATGTGGCCATTTGAATGTAGGCACTCCTCAAACTGCTTTAGGGAGAAATTCAGCCTGAAAGATTTTGACCAACTTGAGGAGCCAGGGCAATAGCTGCTCATTTGCATCACATTTACATGGTCACAACCCCCCACCCAGTCTAGCTGTCAGTGACATCTGATGTCTGTTAGCCCACAAACAGTGTAGCAGTTTGAAAAAAAAAAAAGGAATGAACGTAGTTCATGTCAATGTAGTGTTATTTGCTGTAAGTACTTCAGTGGACTGATAAGAATCAGAATTTACTTTATTGATCCCAAGAGGGAAATTCTGGGGACAAAAAGCACTTGAATAAAAATGAGAAACAAGAAAGGTGAAAGATAGATACTTTTTTTTCAAAAAGATACGTCTGCCTGTCCATGGTCAGTCCAGATGGGGCCAGGACGGGAAGACTGTCAACAGGGGGCAGAACTCCTGGGTTGCGCAGTAGCTGAAACTCGATAGGCTCTGCATCACTGTGAGTTTGAGCAAGCACCACACCTGGTCTGTTGGCATCAAAGCTGTGACAGAATAGAAGCACACAACAGGATATTTAAAACATGGCTCACTGTTCACATGGAACACTATTATGTCCATTCATGATTTTTTTATTTATAAAATGCAGAAGTTTGAATATAAATACCTAAAGTGCTGATAACTCTTGATCTGAGGGAGCTTTCGAAAGTAGGGACTCAGATGTGTCTGCCAGTCGGCCTTTACTATCACTCTCCCATTTGCCGTTCCAACAAGCTGCAGAATATTGAAGCGACTTTCAGGAGAGCTGTGTTCCACTACCTGTTGACAGCAAGAACCACAATGAAAATAATTATTTTACTTTTCCCAAAATAATCACATTTTACACATTACATATTGTACTATTGTGTAGAAATCAATTTATACACATACCAAGAGCCTTAGCCGATCTCATGTATAGACGCCACACTGAGGCCTTGGACACATGGGTTGGCAGCAACTTCACATGCCAATCCTTATGCTCAGGATTCTGAAAAAAAATGAAAAAAAATACTTGTTTCAGATCATGGTTCATGTTAACAGGCACTTTATCACTGAATCAGTATAGATTGATCAGTAGTATTGCTTGAATTATGTGTGAATGCCACACCTTTATGTGCATGAATGCACGTGTAATTAACACATTCATCACACATTGTGTTAATCATGTGTGATTCATGCATGCAAAGGTTTGGCATTCACACATCATTCAATGCAATGTTAGGTTTAGAACACGGGAGTTTCGTCTCAAAGCATTTGAATCATCAAACTGAACCTGCGGGTGTACAAAATCTCAAAGAGGGCCGTGACATGCTCCCCCCACGGCTTATAATACGCTCATCTGACCGAACACAAGTTTCAAAGTTTTGAATGAAAACTAACATAACATAGATTAACAACGTTAATGAAAACTCGCCCCATAAGAAACTGAAAGGTATTCCAGCAGACTTCAGTGCCTCCGATCAGATAAGAGGTCCGGGCGTGCTTCCTTTTCGTCGCAGTTTTACGTCTGTTCGCCTCCAAATGTCCAATTGGAGCGGTGCTGGCGTCACGTCATCATCTCAGACAACTACTGTGTCTGTCCTGCTCTCTTTCAACCGCTGAATAATCCATCTGTTTGTTGTTTTTGTGACGATGAAGTCTGCTAACATGTTAGCATAAAGATTGCTAGCTTAAAATGCTATCAGTCCACACACCAGCAGTGATTATGCTTTCTCTGTCCTTGTGAAGAAGCTCAGCCACAACTGACTCATTCTCCGGTTTTCTTTGCCTTCCTTTGTCAAACAAAGCTTTGATGATAATCACGCTTTAATTTCGTACTGCACTGCACACACAAGTAACTGCTTGAACTTTCCAGACTCTCTCTCTCTCCCCCTCCCTCTCTCTGCGTGCATATTAATTATCCATGTGTATTCTCCGTGATCGTCAGCTGATTGGCTGAAAAAGCAACAAAAGCTCTGGAATGTGAGATCACCACCCCCAAACTAGGAGTGATTCACAGCGATAAAACAACCTTAATTCAGACACAAAGTTTATGGTTTTAAGACCCACAATACTGTGATTTGAAGCATGTAGTGACTTCTTCAAAACTTAAATCCCTAATTTTGAAAAAAAAAACTTTTCTCGTTTTGCGCTTTGCCGACTTGTTCCCGCTTGGTCAGTGGCGGGTCACATTTACTCTGACACAGTGGCATCTACAGTGAAACTTACATCTCTGGTGGAATCTCACAAGTGTTATCTTCATTTTGATACCAACCAAGATAATCCACATAGAGCTTGTAACTGCAGAGGTTTACTCTATTTAGTTTGGGCATGTCAATTTTGAGCAGGGACTCCAAAAAGAGGGTCAGGGAAGAAGTGGTTAATGCATATGCAATGTGGGGTGTTTACATGCAATTTTGCGTGCGCTGGTAGGAGAAATGTAAATATGTTATTTTAGCATGCGCAAAGTGCAAACCTGAAACTGATTGCGGTGCTTATTTTTGCATATATTTAGCATGTTTAAAAGGCAGGTCTTAACTGGCACAGCGGTGCGCACACATGCCTGCGGTTACGCACATATCCTCTGAGAAATCCATTAACAAAAATACTATTTGTAAATCAGGAAATTACACTTTTCCAGAGCATGTTCAACTACGCGTTCACAGAAGACTCACATTCATTTCTTATTTGGTATATCTGAATAAATTAAATATAGATATCCAGAGGAGAATGCATGTTTGCACTGGTATGGGCTTACCTTGGTCTATAGTTTGTGGTTCAAGGAGGGGTCGTACCTACTGTATGTTCCCCGGTTAAGACTGGAGGAACGGGAAACCCTGCTTTACCTTAACTGGTCCAGCTCTAACCTGGTCTACTCTCGGTGCACGGCGAAGCGCAGGCGGCGCAGTGCGCAAACGTCACCAAAACCTCACAGGCAGGTTTCCACAGTTCCAGGCACATTTAAATGCAATAAATAATCACAACAATCACTATTTAATGTAACTATCTCAATCAGCTATAGATATATCATCTATATCGATTGTCCCGTCGCCTCTGACATCAGATCAAAGGCTGTTGGCACGCGTAATGGAAACTCACCCTGACTGAATTAACACAGATGAAACCAGGGACGGACTGGGACTAAAAAGCCGTTGTGATGATCCTTTTTTTTTTTTTTACATATTGACAAAAAAAGTCACTCATCCATTGAAAGTAGACCTATGTGTAATCTTGAGAGAAACAGCAGAGCGCCCCCTGGCAGCTGTCAGTGAGCTGCAGGTGAGTCAGAAGGAGAGCGCAGCACTAGGGCTGGGTGATATGGCCTAAAAATAAAATCCCCGATTTATTTAATAATAAATCGATTTTCGATTTAAAAGGAGTTTTTTTTGAAACTACTGAAAACAAAATAATTATTCATCCATCCATCCATCCATCCATTTTCCACCGCTTATCCGGGGCCGGGTCGCGGGGGCAGCAGTCTGAGAAGGGACGCCCAGACCTCCCTCTCACAGGACACTTCCTCCAGCTCTTCCGGGGGGACCCCAAGGCGTTCCCAGGCCAGCCGGGTGACGCAGCGTGTCCTGGGTCTTCCTCTGGGTCTCCTCCCGGTGGGACATGCCCGGAACACCTCCCGAGGGAGGCGTCCAGGGGGCATCCGATACAGATGCCCGAGCCACCTCAGCTGGCTCCTCTCGATGTGGAGGAGCAACGGCTCTACTCCGAGCTCCTCCCGGGTGACAGAGCTCCTCACCCTATCTCTAAGGGAGCGCTCCGCCACCCTGCGGAGAAAACTCATTTCAGCCGGTTGTATCCGGGATCTTGTTCTTTCGGTCATAACCCAAAGCTCATGACCATAGCTGAGGGTAGGAACGTAGATTGACCGGTAAATCGAGAGCTTTGCCTTTCGGCTCAGCTCCTTCTTCACCACAACGGACCGATACAACGACCGCATTACTGCGGCCGCTGATCCTGCCTGTCAATCTCACGCTCCATCCTTCCCTCACTCGTGAACAAGACCCCAAGATACTTAAACTCCTCCACCTGAGGCAGGATCTCTCCACTGACCCGGAGGGAGCAAGCCACCTTTTTCCGGTCGAGAACCATGGCCTCGGACTTAGAGGTGCTGATTCTCATCCCTGCCGCTTCACACTCGGCTGCAAACCGCCCCAGCGCATTCTGGAGTTCCTGGTTCGTAGGAGCCATCAAGACCACATCATCTGCAAAGAGCAGAGATGGAATCCACACGCTCCTGAACTGGACCCCTTCCGGCCCCCGGCTGTGCCTAGAAATTCTGTCCATAAAAATAATGAACAGAACCGGTGACAAAGGGCAGCCCTGCCGGAGTCCGACATGCACTGGGAACAAGTCTGACTTACTGCCGGCGATGCGAACCAAGCTCCTGCTCCGGTCGTACAGGGACCGCACGGCCCTTAGCAAAGGGCCCCCGACCCCATACTCCCGGAGCACCCCCCACAGAATGCCACGAGGGACACGGTCGAAAGCCTTCTCCAAGTCCACAAAACACATGTGGACTGGTTGAGCAAACTCCCATGAACCCTCGAGCACCCTGCGAAGGGTATAGAGCTGGTCCAGTGTTCCACGGCCAGGACGAAAGCCGCATTGTTCCTCTTGAATCCGAGGTTCAACTATCGGCCGAACTCTCCTCTCCAGTACCCTGGAATAGACTTTCCCCGGGAGGCTGAGGAGTGGGATCCCCCGATAGTTGGAACACACCCTCCGATCCCCCTTTTTAAAAAGAGGGACCACCACCCCGGTCTGCCATTCCAGAGGCACTGTCCCCAACCGCCACGCAATGCTGCAGAGACGTGTCAACCAGGACAGCCCTACAGCATCCAGAGACTTAAGGTACTCAGGTCGGATCTCATCCACTCCCGGTGCCTTGCCACTGGGCAGCTTCCTAACCACCTCAGTGACTTCGGCTTGGGTAATGAATGAGTCTGCTTCCTCTGGGGAATGCGTGTCAGTGGGATTGAGGAGATCCTCGAAGTATTCCTTCCACCGCCCAACAATGTCCCCAGTCGAGGTCAACAGCTCCCCACCCCCACTGTAGACAGTTTTGGCGGAGTACTGCTTCCCCCTCCTGAGGCGCCGGACAGTTTGCCAGAATCTCTTCGAGGCCGACCGGTAGTCCTCCTCCATGGCCTCCCTGAACTTTTCCCAGACCCGAGTTTTTGCTTCTGCGATTGCTCGGGCCGCCGTCCGCTTGGTCTGTCGGTACCTGTCAGCTTCCTCAGGAGTCCCTCGAACCAACCAGGCTCGATAGGACTCCTTCTTCAGCTTGACAGCATCCCTTACTTCCGGCGTCCACCACCGGGTTCGGGGATTGCCGCCACGACAGGCACCGGAGACCTTACGGCCGCAGCTTCGAACAGCCGCGTCCACAATGGAAGTGGAGAACATGGTCCACTCTGACTCAATATCTCCAGCTTCCCTCGGGATCTGGTCAAAGCTCTCCCGGAGGTGGGAGTTGAAGACCTCCCTGACAGGTGATTCCGCCAGGCGTTCCCAACAGACCCTCACAACACGCTTGGGCCTGCCAAGTCTGTCCAGCTTCCTCCCCCGCCAGCGGATCCAACTCACCACCAGGTGGTGATCGGTTGACAGCTCAGCCCCTCTCTTCACCCGAGTGTCCAAGACATACGGTCGGAGGCCAGATGACACGACCACAAAGTCGATCATTGACCTCCGGCCTAGGGTGTCCTGGTGCCACGTGCACTGATGGACACCCTTATGCTTGAACATGGTGTTCGTTATGGACAAACCATGACTAGCACAGAAGTCCAATAACAAAACACCACTCGGGTTCAGATCGGGGAGGCCATTCCTCCCAATCACGCCCCTCCAGGTCACACTGTCATTACCCACGTGAGCATTGAAGTCTCCCAACAGAACTACGGAGTCCCCGGTTGGAGCACTTTCCAGTACGCCTTCCAGGGACTCCAAAAAGGCCGGGTACTCCGCACTGCTGTTCGGCCCGTAAGCCGAAACAACAGTGAGAGACCTACCCCCCACCCGAAGGCGGAGGGACGCGACCCTTTCGCTCTGCGGGGAGAACTCCAACACATGGCGGCTGAGCTGGGGAGCCATAAGCAAGCCCACACCAGCCCGCCGCCTCTCACCTTGGGCAACTCCAGAGTAGTAGAGAGTCCAGCCTCTCTCAAGGAGTTGGGTTCCAGAGCCCAGACTGTGCGTGGAGGTGAGCCCGACTATTTCTAGTCGGTATCGCTCCACCTCCCGCACAAGTTCAGGCTCCTTCCCCCCCAGCGAGGTGACATTCCATGTCCCCATAGCTAGGATTGTTGTCCCGCGATTGGGCCGTCGGGGCCCCCGCCCACGACTGCCACCCATATCACATTGCACCGTCCCCTTATGGCCCTTCATGTGGGTGGTGGGCCCACTTGAAAGGGCGCCCACGTCTCTCTTTCGGGCTGAGCCCGGCCGGGTCTCGTGGGCAAAGACCCGGCCACCAGGCGCTCGCCTGCGAGCCCCACTCCCGGGCCTGTCTCCAGGATGGGGCCCCGGTAACGCCAGTCCGGGCGACGTTCTCGTCTTGTTGTTGTGTTTTCTCATAAGGGGTTAAGTGAACTGCTCTTCGTCTGATCCGTCACCTAGGACCTGTTTGCCTTGGGAGACCCTACCAGGGGCATTAAGCCCCCGACAACGTAGCTCCTAGGATCATACGGATACTCAAACCCCTCCACCACGATAAGGTGCCAGTTCAAGGAGGGGTTGCCAGTTCAAGGAGGGGGGAATAATTATTCATATGATGTACTATGTGTAAATGCCTGACGTTTTACACACACATACACAGTGTTTCAGTGTCAGTTAATTAAAATATTTTAAATACATCCTCCATGACCGTAGCACAGACTCTGACTGATCTAGGGCCCTATGAAATCCGTTTTATGCTGGTCACATTTAAAAGTAAAATAAACCCTGGCCAGTGTTTGTGAGGAGATGCACGGGTGGTGCCGCGAATAAGCGTTCCCCGGAACATTTCCCCATTGCAAACATTAAAAAAGTGTGCCGTAATAAGAGGAGAAAATAATTGATTTTTTATTTTTAAAATCGTCGGAACAGGAAAATCGCCCAGGCCTACGCAGCACCTTCTTTTTTTTACAGCAACATCCATAGTCCATAGTTTTCTTTGTTTGATATGCCGACGCAGGATTAAAATAATAATAATAATAATAATTAAAAATGTTCTATGGACCCGTTATCTGCTCATCGCAGAACGTCAGTTGTACTTTCTGTTCAGTGGCTTCAAATTTCATACTGCGCTTCCGTTGAGTCTGCTCTTTCTCCATGTTGACAACCCTTGACTAGCGCAAAATCCTCATTTAAATAAGGCGGTCTTAACCACTTCTGCCACTGTATGTAAGCTACACACATACAATTCAAATGTGGAGACTTATTAATAAGATTTGGATAAATACATTTAAATTGAGCATTTTTAGCAGATTTAAAGGGACACTGTGTAGTATTTATGGGTTTATATAACCCAAAATCCACTTTTTTATACATATTATGTGCTCCTGCATTGTCTAGTCGCTGTATAATAGTTTTTGTTTCATTTTCGTAGTGTTTCAAAAAGTCATGTAAAATAACATGGTCGCGGGCCGCGGTTGCATTGCCACTGTTAGCAGCGAGACACCGTGTTTCTACTGGAGCCTGTAAGGACAAACGCGAGAGAACAAATCAAGCGTCTCTTTACTTGTAGCGGAAGTCCCGCCTCCTCTCTCTCCGCTTCGTCTGCTACGGCCGCAGTAGCTCGCCCTCTCCCTCGCCTCACGAACCTCATCTGCTGACACGGAGAAAGACAACGAGGACGACATTTGACCAGCTGCGGATACCGTAGCGCTCAGGGAAGGGAGGGGGTGAGCAGAGGAGCAGTTCTTTTATGTAAATTTCAGCCTCTCCTCTAGATGGCACTATAAACTACTTACTTCACCTTTAAGATATATGCAAGTAGATTGATATATGAATTCTGACATTTAAGCCGTTTCTCATAATTGTTTATATTTTGCTGTAGAATTTAAACATTTAAACATTTGAATACAATTAGGTATTTCATTCAATAGTCTACAGGAGTAAATATCATGATTAATTGAAGGTATTTAAGAAACGTCCTGACCTCATGAAGGATAGTCAAAATATGTTAGTGGGAAAACAGGTCTAATAGATTAGAATTTATCCAGAACATTTGATTTAAATGTGTGTGGACATGAACATACAAAATAAAGATTATAAAGTATAGGTAAAGCAGTAAAAAGTAAAACACAACAAAAGAAAAGACAATTAGAATTAGTAATACTAGTTTTCTTCAACGCAGAAGGCCAACAACAACAGGAATAACGCAAGAGCAGGGTTGGCTGTATTCAAAACTGAATTAATGAAAGCAAAACAAAGGAAATCAGCAAAGCTTGCTGAGGATTGCAGGATTGTATCAATTGCTTATGCTCCATCAACATTAATGAGATTTAGATGAACAAATCAAATCTAAAATCCCCTTAATTTGCTGATTTTCCTACAGGTTATTCTGGTATAACAGACTGCTTCAAGTTCAGAAGTGACAAATCATAATACTTGATTCCAATAGTAAAAAAGCAAAATACAGAAATCTTAGATTGTTATACTGCATGAGATGAAACTTAAGAGGGAAAAGACAGGTGGTTGGATAAATTTGGAAATGCTGCTGAAACTAATGCTGAGAATCTCATTAAAGACAGGTTATGAACTAAAATGACAGACTATCTCCTGGTTTGTTACTATTTTGTTAATTAAAGGTACTGAGGGTCCTTTTCTCCAAGCTAACATTAGCCGTTAGCTTGGAGAAAAGGACGCCAAATTGTCATCCATTTCTGTAAAAGTCTTCTACAATAGACACACAGCAGCGTGCCGCCGCGACTGTTTCGCTGAGGACGTGAATCTGTGACAGTTCTGTGTTCGCAAATCAGCGCGAGCTGCGAACATGATTCACGTTCTCCTCCGTGACAGTTCTCTGTGTCACGTTTGTGAGTCAGTGAGTGACAGCGTGATTCACAGAACACGGCAGTTCCACTCCTGGCCACCACGCTCACTGCTGAACTCAACTGAACTGAGAAAGGAACAAATCCATTAATGAAGTGATCCCAGTCAGTTCGTTCACTCAAAATATCAGTTCTTTCTAACGAATTGTTTGTGACCGACACAACACTATGAAGTTGATAGTAATGCGATAGATAAACAGCAACAGTAGTATTGTTTGTGTGACATCTTAATGTTTGTATTATACAGGTAAAAACATTGTGGGATTGATACTCATTAACAGATTAGAGATGTAATATAGCATTGTCTGGTTCATGCATAAAAAAGCAGGGTTTCATTTCCTGAAAATGTTGGTGGTTTTTGGATCTTGAGTTTCTGAAGTGTGGAATATTCATATAAATGCATATTCAGTGTCTGAAATTCAAGTGACTGCACTGCAGGTGTGAGGCAGGCATGCATTCAGCATGGCTGTTAAAACTAGGATTGAAATTGTGCTCATCTAATTAAATCTATCATAGTCAGAGTAAGTTGATCATCATTAGACATCACTTTACCAACTGTTGCTCTGTAAACCACCTTTTTTTGAGTTGTTGGTCAACCTTCCTATGTTCATGCGTTATTTTGTGATTACAAAAAGAGTCAAAGTGAAAAACAGTCTGTCTCTTCCTCTGTTGCTTCCCCTGTTTAAACAGTACACACCTCACTCCACAGGTGAGAAAAACACAGGATTATCACTCAAGTAATTGCTTCTTTTCAGTAGCACTTCACCCAGAGGCTCTCATATATCTTTCACTTTGCCTTTAAATATATAGATTATATGTTGGAAACAGGAGGCGCTCGTTATCATGTGACAACTGGAATATAGCTACAGGTCTTCTTACCCTCCAATTTCCTCCCAATATTTGAAACCTTTGTGCTGCGCCAACAAAGAAATACACAAAAGCAGTGAATCCCACCACCCTTACTTGATATCTGTTACTCATCATTTTTTCTTTCTGATCTAAGCAGACTAAAGGAAACCATACCCTGTGGGATCATACTCATACTCATGATTGCACTAGTGCTAGCTCCTAGGCATGTTCACTTTAATTAAAGGCCCGTTTTATGGGCTCATAGTCCTTTTTTGGGGGGATTTCCCCCCGCTATAACTCCAGCAGGAGAAGAATAAAGACATTTAGGAGTCATGTCCTGCTTCAAGCAGCACTTGAGGCAGACAGGCGATAAAGCCTCTGTGTTTTCAAGTCATCAGGGCGAGAAGGGGGGAGCACACCTGTGTAAAAAGAGAACGAGAAGGGTCTGCAGATGTGTGAGGCCAAAGGTGATGTCATAGACACAACATGCTAATACAGAGGACCAAAGCCACACGGCCGCAAAACATACTGTGCATACAGTAGCCTGAGTGCATGAAATTATATGAAGCATTGCTGTAGTGTGAGAGGTCTCACTGACATGCATGTACACACACACACACACACACACACACACACGCGCATACACACACACACGCACGCACGCACAGTATACACACACACACACATTTCTCCAACCAACAAGTGTAGACAAATATCCTGAACATCAGAAGCAGGATGGAAGTACTCTGGGTCTTACTGTTTTTCAGATCAAGTCTGGGTTACATGTCTGACATTAGAGCAACATTGGCAGTGTGTGTGTGTGTGTGTGTGTGTGTGTGTGTGTGTGTGTGTGTGTGTGTGTGTGTGTGTGTGTGTGTGTGTGTGTGTGTGTGTGTGTGTGCGTGCGTGTGTGTATGTG
Organism: Microchirus variegatus; assembly: GCF_963457635.1. Lineage (NCBI taxonomy): Eukaryota > Metazoa > Chordata > Actinopteri > Pleuronectiformes > Soleidae > Microchirus > Microchirus variegatus. Next base: position 19,545,220 of record NC_139819.1, read on the forward strand.
TGTGCGTGTGTGTGTGTGTGTCAGGTAGATAGTGCAGGCCTCCTGTGGCTCAGTTCCTCTCAGACTTCTTGCTTGGGTACTTTCCACATCTAGGGTTACTGTGCAGGTTTGAGCAGGTCTAATGGCAGCTCATCACACCAGTGAGGAAGCCATTACACCAGAAGATGTGGGTCTGTGTTTGTGTAGATGTACCATCATGTCTATATATGACACATCACAAAGGGAGAGTTGGGGTGGGGGCTTTGTCTCAGCCTGTCCCAGAGAGGGGGAGAGAAGGGAAAAAGCCTTTAGCAAAGAGAAGTTAAAAGAATATGCTGTGAGCTTTGAAATGTTTTATTAGAATCCTTAGAATCATTCAAGGGGCGACGGTGGCTCAGTGGGAGAGCGAGTCGTCTTTTAACTCGATGGTTGTGGGTTCCATTCCTGGCTCTGCTGGTCTACAAGCCGATGTGACCACATTGCTCCTGACGGCTGTGCCGGCAACGCGTGAGTGGGTATGAAAGATGAGTGATAGAAAAATGTATGAAAGTGTGAGTGAATGGGTGAATGGGTGAATGGGAACATGTAGTGTATTCAGTATTCAGTCCTTTTATTGAGAGGAGTTCATGGCAGTGAGCTGCTTTGCTTTGGTGCCTCACAGCACAAGGTTTCTTGGTTTGGATTCTGAGTTTGACCAAACCCTATCTTTACAGAGTTTGTATTTTCTACATACGCACCCTTTGGTAAGCTGTTGGGCGGCCATTTTTCCATCTTGCCATTGTCTCTGATGCTTTATTAGAGCGATGGAACAACAATATTTCACTAGATATTAATCAGGGTGTCTGTGGGGTCTTAAAAAGTATTAAAAGTTAATAAATCAATTTTGGAAAAATGAAGGCCCTTAAAAAGTTTGAAAAAGTCTTCATTGCGATTTCATGAGGTATTACATTTTGTCCACAGAGTTTGACTGCAGAAAGTCTGCATGAATGCATTTATTTTCCTCCCTGTGTTTGTTAAAAACAACGCACAGACATGCTCGCCCTGGCTCAAGCTTTTCTTGCTGTGAAATAAAATCTGAAATCGCACAAAATAAATTCCAAAATAGTGAATACTTGAGTCAAAGTGTTACTTGTTGCAATACCCTGCTATTTTTGTAATTAAAACAAAGTTAACTGGTATTTCAGCTTTTCATATTTAAATATTTTTTGTACTCAAAAAGCAGACAATTTATGGATGTTGTAATTTTAAAAAACTTTTCACAATTTTCTGACATTTTCTGGACTCGACAACAAAGCGATTAATCAAGCAAGCGATCAACAGAATAGCGCTGTTTGCTGTTGTGATGTCACAGACAGCTTTCCTGCTGTCAGCTTTGATTAAACATCTGCTCCTCATTATTGAGCTAATTCAATCCTCACTAAAGCAGCAAATACTTGAGGAAAACTACGCCTGAAAGGTGAGGATCCGATAAGAATCTTTCATAAAGAACGTGTTTTCATGTTATTATGTAAATTGAATGATTATTATTATTATTATTATTCATTTGTATTTTCATAGAGCGTGAAGAGAAACCAGACCAGATGGTGACCTTGGTCCTTTAGAGGTTATGAAACACAACTCCACTGTGAAGCCTTCATTTCTGTGACCCATGTCAAAGAAAGAAGTCATATGGGGTTGTGTTGGTCATCACGATGAACTTCTTTCAACCCGGTGACCCTGGAGAAAACTCTCAGGTGATTGTGAGGCTCAGCATGTTGTTTGGCCACATGTTGTTCCCTGTGTTTGTAAAACCTTCAGTTGGTGGTAAATGGTGCATGGGGGTGAGGATTGAGGGGATTGAATTAGGGGAAAAAATGTCACAGTTGTTGTTCTATTCCCGTTGTGCATGGCTGAACGTCCGATCTTCACAAGACAATTGTGTAAATACTACACAGAGATATCATCATTACAATCAACACTCCCTTCTCCTGTTCACTTTAAAATATGACCAGATGTTTTCATATTGGTGTCAGTCGTGAGGCGAACCTGATCACTCTGCTTCAAAGACTAAACTGTGTGCAGCCTTTGTGTGGCTTCACTGCCTCGAGTCAAACCAAGAGCTTTGCTAAGTGACTGAGCCTGAAGAAATCCACTAATGCTACATAAAGGTCACCTCTTTGCTCTTCATCAACATGTTTGATTTCTGTTGACACATGTCTGGATTTGAAAGCATTTGATTGAAAATCAATGTAGGAAATTCTTAATGTTGGTGTATTGATTATCGGAGTGTGTGGGATTGTATTTTTTTTACCCTTCTAAGACCTTTTCTGTCATAATCGCTGACCTAAATCACCAACCATAACCTAAAGGTTAGAGTCAGGCATTATCAATGCGATGAGACTATCCAAATGAACAGGAGTGGGTGAGAGTCCTTAGAGGGATAGATGCACAAACCTGTGTGTGTGTGTGTGTGTGTGTGTGTGTGTGTGTGTGTGTGTGTGTGTGTGTGTGTGTGTGTGTGTGTGTGTGTGTGTGTGTGTGTGTGTGTGTGTGTGTGTGTGTGGACCAACCGTCATCTCATGTTACCCAACGCTCCTTCTCTACTTTGAACCTGACTCACTTCTACCTTTCCAAAACAAAGCCCATGATTGGGGGGGTAAAGGAAACAGAGTGACAGAGTCCCGTGTGGCTGATCCTTGGGGGAGATAGGCGGGGGTCCATCTGGGAAAAGAAGAGGGGTTCTTGTTGGAGACTAATTGAAATAACCTGGCCTTCTGAATGCAGGAGGCTTTGAAGTTTTTTCTGTTTCCTTACTGGTGGTTTTTCAATGCTGTATCCATTACGAGCTCGTCCACACACACACTGACTCTGCTCCGTCATGCTTCAAGGACCTTTGAGCTCTTGATGTTTTTCATATTAAAGCTGAAATGCCCAACTTTTTGCCTTAAGCCTGTCATTGTGTGTGTTAAAACTGATTGCACCTTGTGTTTGTGAAAAGGAAATGACACCATTTACTTTTATGTTATATAAAAGTCCAGGATTTGATTTCTCAAGATGTTTTTTTTTTTCAGAAAATCATGACACAAAGGAAATGTGTTATTCTGTGTTATTCTGTTTCCAATACAATGGAGAGAACAGCTTTGACCTGGTATTGTGTTTTTCACTGTCCTTGTATGACACAACCACTGTATATAAGAACTGCAACCAGGCACTCTGCGATGATACAGGTGTCAATCACACTGGCCATAGCAACCAAAACAGAGATTATAGTGAGACAAATATGTTGGTTGTTGCCTCAGTTAAAGAAAATAGATGGATGTCAGGGGAGTTAGGAGTCACAGAGGCAAGCGGGTGATTACACCTCTGTGTTTTCAAGTCAAAAGGGCAAGAAGGGAACTCGGTTGCCTGGACACTGACTTCACACACATACACTCGCCTAAATGCCTCGCTGACACACACAAACACACACAATCCTACCAACAAGTACAGGCAAAGATGCTCCATTCATGCTTTTCAGGATCATACATTTGTACATGAGCACTTGCTGCACTTGTGATGCTACCTGGTAATTTAAGTCATGACCGTAAGCTCCACCTGAGTGTCACTGTCTGATCTCTTCCTATATTTACAGTTTCACTCACCATACAAGTGAAGGCAAACTCCCTGCTTTCATGTGTCTGTGCTGCAGCGATCTGCTCTCAGAGTCAGATGCTGAGTCATTGCATGTGATGAAAGTAGTTTTTTTTTTTATCTCGGCAGAGGCTTGTTCCAACCAAGAATATTTACATTCGCTTATCATCCCAACAGCCTGGCGTAATTAGTTCAATCAAATTCAAACAAGTACATGCTAATGTGTTTTTGTGGAAACTTGTTGCTTTTCACGTGGGACTTTTCCCATTTCTCAGATCTCAGATCACTACATCCATGGATTATGAAGAAAGGCTTCTGAAGTGGCTTTTGGATGAGGCTTTTGTTTTGGGTGTGCTTTTTATTTGTTGTTTCATGTCTATACTGCAGCTTTGCAGGTGTGCTTGGTCCCTCATCTCTTAATACCTCACCGTTGTACAGGGCCTTCTGATCTTAACTTGTGAATTTAAGGCGTTGGTTGAAATAAAAGATTGATATCTGGATTAAGGCATTTACCCAAACACAGAGGTTTGTCAAAGGCAACAAGCTCTCCTTACCCTGGATAGAAGATTTTAGCAAAGTCAAAGATTTCGTAATCAATTTTTTCTTTTTCTTTTTTTAATAAATGTAGGACAAGCTCATATACCAACTCCTAAAGTAAAAATGCAACATTTGTCAATGTGAATATGAAAGCATTCAAATACAATACTTATTAACTTAATAACTCATTTAAAACCTATCACCTTTACCTATACCGTATTATGAAAATGACCTTTTATTCCAGTATATTTTTTGAATGATGCATTTAATCGCTACATTATAAGACCTTCTGAATATTTTATTTCTTCCACATTGGTCTGGACATGTTGCTGTTTTACAGTTTGTTGTGATTGAAAAGATTATAAATATTCACCATCTTAATTCAGCGTTGGTCGTCTGGGCAGTTCACTGTAAGCTCCAGAGCTGAGCCTCTGCTTCTGTGAGGATTTATCACAGTGACTCTGCAAACACAAACCTTTCCTGATGTTAACACTATAACGTTATCACTGACAGACCAGACACATGCATTACAGAGCCTCATCCCTTGAGGCTCTGTAATCCATTCAGCAGTCAGCCGCCATCGGACCCACAGCTCATTTTTCATTGGAGTCAGTTCTTTTTATAATGGAGCACGTCATTCTTCTAGGCCACAGAAAAGGCAGATACCTCACTTTACTACACCACAGATGAGCGAAGCAGAGTGACACAGACTCAGCTCGCCCAGTCCACCCTTACAGATGTCCACCCTCAAACGTACCCAACACAGGAAGCCATTAAAGGGCAAATCAATCAGTCAGACAGTGGAAAGTGGGGGGACAAACCTCCATAGAGGGGCACATTGCCAGAGGACAGCGATGAACAACACATCGGTTCCCTATAGACTCTTGGAAACTTGTGTTTTCATAAACATGAGGACTGGCTGGAAGCAATTCCCCAATTTAGAGCAATTCAAATCCAAAGAGTGGGGGGTACTGACACTGGAAGAGGAAATAAATCAAGTCATTCAACTTTTATTTGCAGAGAGGGTGAAGCTTTTCCATTGTTCTCCTTTTACATCATTTTAGTGGCTCCAAGGGTGACTTTTAAAAATAATAAACCTTATGGATGGATCAACTGTGGCAGGTAAAATAAAACTTTGCTATGCTCTGGTAGTATATGTTTTTTCTGAAGAAGATCAGGCCTTAGAGACACAATCTCATCTTCTCCTCATGACTCTGATACCCTGCTCACCAGATCAGAGAAAAAATCTATTTCTGTTTTAATTAAAATAAAATTATCTATTGAATATATCTTTTACCAGCACCTGTTTTATTACTGTGTGGCCTTTAATCTTAAATCACTCAATGCTCAACTGACAAAAAATAGACTTGATCTTGAATTTTCAGGAACAGGTTTTAAGAACAAATAAATTAAATTATTAAGTTGGTGCCAGACATGGACAGTAATGGCTTATATCCATGGAAGAACCTTCAAATGTGAGATATAATCTGTCAAAGGCCAACTTCATCCCCATATACTTTGAAGTCTCAGTAAGTAAACTTGAGTCAGTTATTCCTTGACTGTATGACAGCACCTGTCTGTTTACACAGATGAAAATGTTCCAGCAGACATGGGAATTCCCAGCCTCACAATCCTCTGTCTGATCACCACTGACTTTGTTCTTGTCATCAGCGATAAAGCTTTGCAAACCTCCCCGACCATTACACTTAGTGATCTTCTTAAGTCACCGTGTTACGCCAAAGCTGCTTCCAAGAACAAGGGAAACTTTAAAAGCCAAAGGATGTGTGTGTGTGTGTGTGTGTGTGTGTGTGTGTGTGTGTGCGTGTGCGTGTGCGTGTGCGTGTGCATGTGCGTGTGCGTGTGCCGTGTGTGTGTGTGTGTGTGTGTGTGCGTGTGTGGCTGCTTACACACACACATACAGTACATACTGATTAACCCCAGCCCAAATATGTCTCTATATCTCTTTCGCCTATTCTCTTTTCTATATCGCCTTTAGTGCCTTATTTTAAAACCTCTGAATACACCAGTGCTTTTTCACCATCATTAAATCCAGTGAAGGCGAGTTATTTAAATGTCATGTTTATATCTTATTAAGATTGCCACTAATATGAATGCATAAGATGTCAAACTCGCAGTTGCTTGTTCTTTCTTAACTCATGGATTTTTTTTTGTTATGGTGTCTTTAGGACCTTGGCAGAAACACTGAACTTGTCAGGACCAGAGGTCCTCATGGTCACCAAATCCTGGTTCTAATGAGGCAGAACCTGGCGTAATGGACAATTTTTACATCAGATAATTCTTTAAATTAGATAGTAGGACAAACACAGGATTTACCAGTAACATTAATGAAGGTTCCACTCCAGTATTAACAGAGCTGTGTTATTGTTCAAGTGTAAGGGTAGATCACGGTAAATACTTCACACCTGGAGAGGATGCTGGAAAATATAGCATATTTAATATGCTATATTTTCCAGTGGATTTTTTGCAAATTTTTTGTGGTGTTTGGAGACTCTCGTGTGAAAGCATGTATCACTCTGCAGTTGCTGTGGTCAAAAAGCAGCGTGTGTTGCTGGGATCACCTCCCAAAGCACAGTAAACTCTGCAGTCCAAGCCTATAGTCAGAGTAGAGCGGAGAACCTTCGCACTCTGGGCCTGATTTACTAAAGCTTTGTGCATGCAAAAACGTGCACAAAATTGAACACGCAAATTTGCGTGGATGCTGATCTACTAACAGGGCGCAACGAGGAGTGCGTCTCCCAGACGGACAAAATAGCACTCGCAACCCATTTAGCGTTCTTGTCTTAATGCATATGCAATGTGGGGCGTTTACACACAATATGCATGTGATGGGAGGAGAAAATGTAAATATGCTATTTTAGCACGCGCAAAGTGATTTATCAAACCTGAAAATGATTGCGGTGGTTATTTGTGCGTCTATATTTAGCACGTTTGAAAGGCAGGTCTTAAATGGTCACACATGGCTGCGGTTACGGACATATCCATGAGAAATCCATAAACAAAAATACTTTTTGGAAATCAGGAAATTACCTTTTCCAGAGCATGTTCAACTACGCGTTTACAGATGACGCACATTTATTTCTTATTTGGTATATCTGAATAAAGAGAAATGTATGTTTGTTCTGGTATGGGCTTACCTTGGTCTGCAGTTCGTGGTTCAAGGAGGGGTCGTACCTATGTTCCCCGGTTAAGGCCGGAGGAACGGGGAACCCCGCTTTACCCTAACGGGTCCAGCTCTAACCTGGTCTACTCTCTACTACTCTACTGCACGGCGAAGCGCAGGTGGCACAGTGGTAGTTTGACTGAGTGGTGCGCTAACATCACCAAAACCTCACAGGCAGGTTTCCACAGTTCCAGGCACATTTAAATGCAATAAATAATCACAACAATCACTATTTAATGTAACTATCTGAATCAGCACATAGATTTATATCTATATCGATTGTCCCGTCGCCTCTGACGTCAGATCAAAGGCTGTTGGCACGCGTAATGGAAACTCAGCCTGACTGAATGAACACAGATGAAACCAGGGACGAACTGGGACTAAAAAGCCGTTGTGATGATCCGCTTTATTTATTTATTTACTTATTGACAAAAAAGTTACACATCCATTGAAAGTAGACCTATGTGTACATCTCAAAGTACTTTTTTAAAATAATTCATTTTTCAGCCCTATTGCCACCTCAGTTTTGCAAATTTTTATAGCTTTTTCCAAAAATGGAATGATCTGTTATGCAGGGATCAGGCTCTGGTTTACAAGCACTGAGGTTTTCTCATGTCTGGTTTGGTTTTTAAATGTTTGAGGTTGTCAGTATTTTTGCCTTTTGAGGCAGATGAACAATAGACAAGAAACGTGAATGGCTGCTCCACGACTGTGGTTAAAGACAGCTGCTGCGTTCATGCTCTCACTGTTGCCCCTCCTACTCTCACTCTTGCCCCTCCCACCAAACTTGTAGAACAAAACAATCAGTGAAACCACAGGTTGTGTCTTAAGCTGAAGCTAAAATCACCCAGGTTGACGAGAAAGAGAAGACACAGGAGAACGATAATTTTCTTACCCATTTAGTATTGATATTTTTCCAATAGATAATCTGTATATAGCGATTGATGACTTATTTTTTTAATTGTCTTGGAGAAAAGTGGGTAAAATTTGGAAATAGGCATATACACTACCATTCAAGTTTGGGGTCACCTGTACAATTTTTTTGTGTTTTCCATTAAAAGTCACACTTTTATTCATCAAAAGAGTTGCAAAATAAATAGAAAATAAAGTCAAGACATTGACACGATTAGAAATAATGTTTTTAAATTTTTAGTTTTCAGCTGTGCTAACATCATTGCACAAGGGTTTTCAAGGGTTTGCTAATCATCCAATATCCTTCTAACACGATTAGCAAACACAATGTACCATTAGAACACTTGAAATGGGCCTCTGTACACCTGTGTACATATTCCATTAAAAACCAGACGTTTGTAGCTAGAATATCAATCAATCAATCAATCAATCTTTATTTGTATAGCCCACAGTTTACAAAACATACTTTGTCTCACGGGACTTCACAGGGTTGGCAACATCCTCTGTCCTTAGACCTTCGACCAGAATAGTCGTTTACTACGTTGTGTGCACATTTGAGTGCACACAAAAATTTTCCATTCACCTCAAATCCTTGAGTGTTTCCTCCCTTTTAATTTTTTTTGTAATAGACCCGTGTTACAATAAACATTCCAGAGGGTGTCATCCACCCGCAGCTTAATAAAAGACCTAGGTCCTGATTTACTAAGATTCCAAATAGAGAGCGCTAAATTGCTTGCGCGAGCAGAAAGACTGTTACTGTATTACGTTTTGCAGGTGAACTACTAAGATTGTGGCCGCAATTGACTACAGGCGCAGAAGTGGTTAAGACCGCCCTATTTAAATGAGGATTTTGCACTAGTCAAGAGTTGTCCACATGGAGAAAGAGCAGACTCAACGGAAGCGCAGAATGAAATTTGAAGCCACTGAACAGAAAGCACAGCTGATGTTGGATCGAGGGATGTTTCCCGGGTCCATAAGACCTTTTTATATTATTATTATTTCAATCCTGCGTTGGTATTTTGGACAGCTCCATCATTACCTGACGTATCAAACAAAGAAAACTATGGACTATGGATGCCGTAAGAAAAAAAAAAAAAAGGTCCTGCACTCTCCTCCTGACTCACCTGCAGCTCACTGACAGCTGCCAGGGGGCGCTCTGCTGTTTCGCTCAAGATTACACATAGGTCTAATTTCAATGGATGAGTGACTTTCTTGTCAACAAGTAAATAAATAAATAAAGAGGATCATCACAACGGCTTTTTAGCCCCAGTTCGTCCCTGGTTTCATCTGTGTTCATTCAGTCGGGGTGAGTTTCCATTTCGCGTGCCAACAGCCTTTGATCTGACGTCAGAGGCGACGGGACAATTGATATAGATATAAATCTATGTGCTGATTCAGATAGTTACATTAAATAGTGATTGTTGTGATTATTTATTGCATTTAACCTGCCTGTGAGGTTTTGGTGACCGCCTGCGCTTCGCCGTGCACCGAGAGTAGACCAGGTTAGAGCTGGACCCGTTAAGGTAAAGCAGGGTTCCCCGTTCCTCCAGTCTTAACCAGGGAACATAGGTACGACCCCTCCTTCAACCACAAACTGCAGACCAAGGTAAGCCCATACCAGTACAAACATGCATTTCTCCTATGGATATCTATATTTAATTTATTCAGATATACCAAATAAGAAATGAATGTGCGTCACCTGTGAACGTGTAGTTGAACATGCTCTGGAAAAGTGTAATTTCCTGATTTACAAATATAATATAACTATAAATAACCGCAGCCATGTGTGCGCACCGCTGTGCCAGTTAAGACCTGCCTTTCAAACGTGCTAAATACAGACGCAAAAATAACCACCGCAATCAGTTTTAGGTTTGATAAATCACTTTGCGCGTGCTAAAATAACAAATTTACATTTTCTCCTCCCATCACACTCAAAACAGCATGTAAACGCCCCACATTGCATATGCATTAAGGCAAGAACGCTAAATGGGTTGCGAGTGCTATTTTGCCCGTCTGAGGGACGCACTCCTTGTTGCGCCTTGTTAGTAGATCAGCATCAACGCAAATCTGCGTGTGCAATCCAGTTTGCACACGTTTTTGCACGCGCAAAGCTTTAGTAAATCAGGCCCCTGGTTAGCCAAATTTAGACGGATGTGTGTCAGTGGAGAGAGGCGGAGCAGTAGGGTTTGCGGTTGTACAGTGGCTGCTGGTTATGTGCAGGTGGCTGGATGTAAACGCTGGCTTTAATCTTAGCTTTGAACTTGGCGACACTCAGGGGCCTGCGCAGGTGTGGGTATGTCGGGGAATGGGATGATGAGAATACTGGTGCAGTTGGTCCTTCAGGCAGTAATTCATCAAGTGGAAAGAACTTTGCTGGGGTCAGAGGGCGACACTGCATTGTGCGTCATGTTGTGTATGCAACCACTAATGATATGGATCATACAGACCCTGATGGTTGTCGGTTGGGTTGCAGAGACTTCAGACAAGCAGATGTTATGGTTGAATAATCATATTGACTCACTGTGTCCTCCCTGAGCATTAGTGTGTATGTTAGTGTCTTCTGTTTTTGATGAATGAGAGGTTATTTTTGGTGCTGAGGGAAATGTGTTCAGACCACAAATGCTGACTTTGGGGTGATGTCGGAGAAGGATACACAGTCATCATCCTCTTATCATGTTGTTGCTAAAACCAGTGAGAAACCGAGGAGAAAGGAGAGATTTCCCTAATCCTATAGATTTAGCCTCAGAAACGAGGTACGTGATAGTTTTAAAGATTTGTTTCTTCAGGTTTAGACGTTTCCAACCTTGATACACCAGATGCCCTCTAAGCATGGCTGCAGCAGCCATAAAAGAAGAAAAAAGAATGCTGATTTGTTTTCAACAATCCTTACATAAATAATATCCAGGTTTCTCCAAGGGACCAATTTTGTTCTGCCACAATATTTTCTTGTGATAGATTTGTCAGACAATATATATTCAAGGTGACATGTTCACATTTCTTATAATATCCAGCCAACAGGCACACAACATATGCAGTTGCATTATACAAAGAAATGGGGGGAAAATGGAAAATGTCTCAAATCATTAACTGCAGATTAAACTAGCTGTGACCTGGGATTGGCCACAGTGACCCACGACCCTCATTGAGAATGATATAGCAGTAGACAATGAATGGATGGATGAAACAAGCTGTTTCGTTCCACTCACTGTACCGAAGTAGTGGCAAAAATGTCAGTGAATCAGTGAAAATAACAAAAGAAGTTCCATGGCTGCTGGTTCCACACAGAGCAAAGTATTTTCTATGTTTATGATCTGAAAGTCTGAAATCACAATACAATGATCATGTATGCATGCCCAGAAAAAAGCTTTGGTTTGACCACAAATGGGAGGAATGTGGCATTAAGATTCAGGTCCATGCTCTGGTGTTTACTGAAGAGAGAACAAGGACATGACACACTCTGTTCTCCTGAATGTTTGAATTCAAAGTATCTGAGCCAACATCTAATTCAGCCATGCATAACTTCCCATTTGCTGGAAGGTTAGTGTTGTCTAAGAAAACTAAACAGTGACACTGTTAGGGTCTCACCGGCGAGGAACTTTACATGTGACAAAATGGGAAAGAGAAAATGTGAACAGTCCAAATGGAAAAAAAGTTCAAAGTGTGAATTTCGTGTATGTGCAGTGGCTATTTGTTTTATTTTATTTTTTTATCTGGAGAGAAAGAAAAGAAAACAACTCTTGTAGACCACAAGGAATGTGGCCAGGCAACATGTACAGACAAGCTCAACATGTTATCTCTCTCACACACACACACACACACACACACACACACACAAACACACACACAGGAGGCCATGCTACAACAATATCATAGAGTAAACTATGATAAAACGTAATTTCAGGTACATCATGAACAGTCAGTTTGAAGCAATGGTGGACCATAATTCCCGCTTTGGATTTTTTTTATTTGATGAATTTATTTATTTATTGTCATTTTAAATAGTTAAGAAGTACAAAATTACAAAATGTATCTGTATCGGCTCTGGAACCTTATTTGAGAAAATAATTGTTGGTTTTTCAACAGTATACGTGTAGTATAGTATGTAGTATAGGTATGGCTCATTTTCAGTGATTATCAGTGGTGTAATTAATGTGTAAGAAACAAATGAGTGCAGTCATATTTAACTGAGGTTATGCTCATTAAAAAAAGACTTTTAAACTATAAAAAACAAACATATAAATCCATTTAAAAATTAATATTTAAAAAAAGTATTTATCAGCACATTAACTATTTGTATAAATCATTAGCAAAGTGTTTTCCTCTGAATGTTAGTGGATAAGTAATAGGAGAGTATCTGAAGACTATTGAAGAACAGACCTGGTGTAAATGTGCCTGATCACTGAAATGATGACTTCATACTAAAAGTATACTGTAGCTGTCAGGCAGAATGACACATATGAAACTGTCAGTACTGATAAACTGCAATGATTCCCCTCCCTGTCAAACACTGTAGTGTATACTGTGAGTGAAGCTTTTAGGAGCCAGTTTTTACATATGTCAAAGGACATGCGTCATGCTCCATGACTTCTGATGACTTTCCCAGTGCACCCCATCTCAACCCAGTTGGGTTTGGCAAAATAAAAGTTGGGCCTTCCCTCTTTGAGAGTGGTGAGATCATCGTGGATTCTCTATTTTTAGGCTCAACTGGCTGCTTCATGGCTTGGACGCTTCATGGCTTGGACGCTTCTTCACAGAGCTGCTCAGGGAAACACAAGAGGGCGCTGTTTCACACTGAGGACCAGACTGGCTGTTTGAACAGGAATATGAGGTGAGAAGCATTGACAGGGAGCTCACACCTGTCTCTGTTGATTGAACGAGAAGATGAGGGTATTCATATAGAAACAAAGTTATTCAGGTGCTTTCAAATCCTGATTTATATTCTAATCTGTTAAATGTATACTCATGGCAGAGTATTCCTCGCCTGGAACAAATGGTACAAACCAGATCCTGTTTGAATAACGGGATCTGGTTTGCACCATTTGTTGATGCAAACCAGTTCACAAAATAAATCCACAATTTGTGTGGATACAAAACGTCTAATCATAAACTTTGGATGAAACCAAACCAAAATAAATCAAATATTAAGCCCTGCTCTTCCAGATTATCCCCCTCACTCCCCTTCCTTTTATTACACCATATGGCTATTACTGTAACCCAGGAGTCTCCAAAACTTAGATTTAGACCTTTAATGTAAAAAGTTCTCATTGTGGGCCCCTGCTGATCCTCAGCATGTTTACAGTGAACTGTCATACTTAAAGGTAGATTCATTGTCATTGAGGCCCTAATGGACAAAAAAAATGCAGTCTCTAAAGCAAAATAGTCATCCATCTACCTCTTTATCCTCCACATGAGGGTGATGGGGGCGCTGTGCCAAACTCAGGCAGGGTTCACCCTGGACAATGTGCCAGTCCATACATTTTCGAAAGTTTTCTAAAGGAGTTCCTTTCTAGTGGAGAAAAGTGGTGCAGCGCCCTATAATAAGATGCCCTTGTAACTTCATTTCCCATGAGTGTCCTTCCAATCAAAAAGGGTGCGGTTATGAATTTCCCCTCTGTCCCTGAACATGACAGTGTCCCAAAGGGCGTCCTTAGAGGAAATGATATTCAATGCTGCATAGAAAAGAAAGTGATGATGTGCTGTAAAGGATGTCCCTTTGAAGGTATACACAGGTGTGTGAGAATGTGGGAAATGTGGTGCCTTATAATTGTTTGCCCCTGCTCTTCCAAATGTCTGTGCACGCCACTGCTCTAATCTTTATGAGACCTCATAAATACAGTGAGTGATGTTGATTAATGGCAGTTTTAATCCTCTGGATTTATTGTTATTCTTTTATTTCTACAGCTGTTTTAATCAAGTTATTCCTGTGTGCATTTAAAAAAACAACAAAAAAACAGTATGTTCATAGAAAAGAAATCAGTTATTTTCTAATCTGCTGTTCCAGAGTCCTCCCTTCTCCCTCCCTCTCTCTCCTTCCCTCCCTCCTTCCCTCCTCTGTTCTTTCTGCTGCTTCCCTTCGCTGCAGGTTGAATCTATTGCCTCTATTTCCTGTCACATGGGTTGGAAACAGGATCCCTGCTTTTCTATTATCTTCTCCCGTCTTTGTAGTGTCAGCGTAGTAGTAGCTGAAGGAGCCGTTTTGAAGTTCAGGGACTTTTTCTAACGCGGACCAAAGAGTGAGTGCTGCACACAGACCCGAACACTCAGACACAGTCAGTCAGTCAGTCAGACAGACAGACAGACAGACGGACAGTCCGCCGCTCTGCGCTCATCTGTGCGTCAAACTGCGCTTCACCTGAGATCCTAAGTCTCACCATGGATTCCTGGACAGTCACTTCTGCTCTTCTTATCGCTGGCTTTATTTCTTCTGCAGCTCTTAATCATTTCGACACCGGTAAGCAAAAACTTTTCTGCATCGCCTCGTTTTCTCTGACGCTGCGTACGCGCGTCTCCAAAGTGAATGGAGCTTTTAACGCAGTAACACTCTATTATTAGCTCTACAGAGACGCTAAAGCAGACGGGAGAGCTGTCGTATTGTCTTTGACTTTAAAGACAACAGTGTGGTGAGCAGAGAGACTGGTCTGATCAGATATTTCTCTTACATACGCACGCCTTCTGGGTAAACACGTCCGATCCAAACCGTGCTCAAAAACGACCCGTGGGAGTCAAGTGAAACAGTGGGTTCATGTGAATGTGGAGAAGGTTCTAAAGTCACCGTGAACTGTTCTTAGACTGTACTTAAAATTTAGATTCAGAGGAAGGAGCAGCTTTTACGCACCAGACTCTGGCACATGCTGCGCTGCCAGCCCGGGTTTGGATTTCTCATCTGCATCGGATGCATTTAGTTTATGAATCACACTGAAACACGACCGATTCAGTAATAATCGAAATTGCGAGGTTTTTTATGCCCACGCCGTGTCATTATGTCCACACACACACACACGCACGCACACACACACACACACACACACACACACACACACACACACACACACACACACACACACACACACACACACACACAGATCAAATCCATTTAAAGAAGCTTTAAGTTCAGATGAATACAGGCGGATGCACGTGCGTCTATGTGTGAGAACTGTGACAAAAGTTTCAGCCGGATCCCGTTTCAAAGCTTTAATGTGAATATCTAATAATGATGACCACACAAACCAAGCTTCTTTTTGCTGTAATTTGCGCCGCGTTTCATGTCGAAGCAGCAAATCCTCGTGCTTTCCTTTTTAATTTTTTGTCTCTTAATTATAGCCTTGGATTTCAAATTAGAGGGTCCAGCATCTGGGATAGTGCGTAAGTACTCCCATGTGTACCTATGTATTAACAAAGTATTTAAAGCGATGGTATTCCCCCTCATAACACAAGGGGAAAGAAAAAAGGGACCAAGTTTAGTTCAAGTCAGCTGTGGCACATTTACTGTATAGTAAAACAATCATTTTATGCGCCTGCAAGGAATGGGCCATTCAGGCTCTCTTTTCTCTGTTTTAGCCTCACTCACATGTCAAGTCTGTGCAATTAAAGGGGGAAAAGTCAGTGGAAAACCAAAAGGAAAAGTCCATCCCTCAGAGTTGTTGCTTTAACTTTTGTAATGTTGTTCTTTATTACCACAATTTACATGCAAACTATTTGGAGTGGCAGAGAAGTGGTCATAAATACTGCGCTAAATGTGTGCTGATTTAAAATGTCACACTCACAATCAGGGAGCAAGAGAAGCATAATATGGCTCCACTTCTTTCTTTTCTTTTTTTGCTCATGTCCAACAGGACAAATCTGTCAGAAGAGATGAAGTTGATGGTTGGTGTGGCTTGTTGTCCACGTCCATGCTAGGAAATGTGGAAACCTCAGGGGAAGTGGATGTGACAAGCTGAGGGAAAGTAGACGCATGTAAACAAGCAGAGTTTCAACACAGAAACACACTGAAATAGTTGACTTTATTTAAAGAAGTATTGCTGTTCCCATTCAAATTAAATCAAACTTGATTAAAGACTCTATCTATCTATCTATCTATCTATCTATCTATCTATCTATCTATCTATCTATCTATCTATCTATCTATCGACCTTGAGTGTCTTGAAAGGCGCCTTAAATATTATGCATTATTATTATTATTATTATCTATCTATCTATCTATAAATGTGCTGTAAAATTGCTTATACTATCTATAGCATACACTCATGCTGTGATGTAATTAGGAAGTAAGATCTTAGAATGTGTGCAAATGTGAATAATGAAATGGTTGAATGTTTCCTTTAAGTGCCACAGCTCGCTCATGCAGCAGTGTATTAATGTTGTGCACAGATCCAGCCACAGTACGTTTGTGACAGAGCGTCAAAATCAATTATAATGGAGTGCTTTCACTGTCATGGTAGACTGAAGCACTTTATTTTGCATTGATGGATAATTGTGTTCAGTAATATATACACACACACACACACACACACGCAAATACATTTATACACACATGCTTGAACGGTTGAATAAAGGGAAGTTGGAGGTAAGGGTGAAACATGACGTGAAGCAAAGCAGATAAGTGCTCTCATGTGACTTATGATATCTTCCATACTGTGCAGGTCATACTACATACTGTATATAGAGCATGAGTAAAGCAAAGATGACGTATGTGATTCCTCAGAGATTTTGTAAAAGAACCTGTCCAGACTCCCACTTGCTGTCGTGATGGACTGTGGCCTGCTTTTGTTCACCTGGCAGCCGCTCGTGCCCTTCATAAAAATGTACATACAAGTGGAAGCTGAATGCTGTCAGAGCTGTCAACATGAGCCGTCACTGAGTAAGCCGCTAATAACCTAGCTGATAGTTTTGGCCTTGTGAACGCACTCAAGGTTGTTAATTAGCTGGGAAGAAGATTTTTCTTCATCTTCCTGGTACCAGTGATACTGAGTGAGATCAAGATGTGGGTCAGAGGAAAAGAAAAATCAACAACATTGCTTTGTGTTGTGTTGTTTTTTTGTTAAATGAACATGATCCATAATGTTTTTGAAGTAGACAGTTGATGACGATCTCTTCAATTTCAGTAGCTGTTGCTGTGTTTGTACATGCAGGATTAACCTATAATCTGTCTTAATGATTCTTCACCTGGAGGATTGAGAGAATTAAAGGATTAGTCCAACATTTCGGGAAATATGGTTATTAGCCTATTTGTTGTAAAAGTCAGATGAGAAGATTGATAACACTCATGGGGGTTGATTTACTCACTAAGTTGATTTTCTTCTCACCAGTCTTCTGAAATGAAGTTGTTGCCAGTAAGTCAGGGGTACATGGAATGGGCTTGTTCTTGTTAGGTGGTTTCTGACTAAACTGTCAATGCTGTTGACTGATATAATCAGTTGTTTTTTTGGGGGCCCTTTTCATGTTGGGGCCCCAGGCTAACTTTACTTACTTAACCTATCCATTTGCAACAGCCCTGCTAACCAGTCACACACAAACAAACTGATGTTATTTTTATATATGCTAATATTTTTATTAGTGAGGTTAAGTTTTTAACTTTGAATGCAACAATGCCAGCTGTTTAGCCTTTGTTTCCAGTCTATATCCTTATCTAAGATAACAATCTTGTAAATCTTCACATCTTGCTCAGTGCCTAAAATCAGATAAGCGTATTTCTTAGAATATTGAACTATTGCTATAATAGTTTGTGTGTGAATCTTTAAAATATGCTTGTGAAACAGGTTTGCCTTTTTCTGTCCTGTAGAAATAAAACAAATGTAAAAGTGTCAAATTGCTTGTGGCACAATTATGCAGCCTGGGAAAAGACATAGTCAGAGAGCACTGCTTTGGTTTTTACATTGCATTTCTGATCCAACATTTTGTAGTCATGAATGAGGGCAACATGTAACAGGCTTAACCTGTGTACAACTGGACTTTATTTCACCTTTAAAGGGAAGCAGTTAGATTTGGTTTTGTCGAGCTGAGGCTTGAAAAGGGCAGGCTGTAACATTCTGGCAACTTGGAATGTGTGCTCATTATGTAATTACAGAATTCACAGCTGTCAAAAATATGTCTGCATGAACTGAGCATCAGGTTGACATCAGGTTGCGCCCAACCAGGTTTTTGGACGGATCAGAGTAGACAAGAGTTGCCTCATGGGCTTTCCTTTCAATTGCAGTCTTTGACAAGGTCATGTTTAACTAGATATAAGTGCATGAAATAACTTGTGAGGAGATACTGAGAAACGTCTATAATATAAGGGCTCTTATCAAAGGTGAGGCCACTCGATTACTTCCAGACTGGATTGGAGATATTTGATCTCTTTAATCTTGTCCAACTCTGGTGCTTTTATTCCTCTCTTGAAGCCGTGCAGGCAGCACAGTGAGTGATGGGTGGTGAATGACAGCATGTGTTTTGATTTCTCTTTGTGGCCTGACATGCTTCTAAACTGCTGCGTAAACTGGCAACCCTCTGTTTCATCTGGCAACTCTGTGTTTTTCCTGT
This sequence comes from Microchirus variegatus, assembly GCF_963457635.1. Lineage (NCBI taxonomy): Eukaryota > Metazoa > Chordata > Actinopteri > Pleuronectiformes > Soleidae > Microchirus > Microchirus variegatus. Next base: position 19,563,956 of record NC_139819.1, read on the forward strand.
TCGCTGTGTGATCGCTGTCCAGCAGGGCACCATGTTGGCCTGGACTCTGTTAGATCCCATGCGTTCAGCCACAGACAGAACTGGAGGCTGAAGTGTGGTTGAAAACACTGTACAGTGAACAGTAGCTCACACACGTGTTTAGAATGGAGATTTTGCTCCTGCTAACTGTCAATAAACTTGTGTTCACGAGGTTGACGTGTTATTTTCAGCTGTGTTTTGTAAGACTGCAGTTAACCGTTATATTCTTTAGATATTCAAGTTTATCTTGTCTTTAAAACATCATCTGAGAAACCACCTCACCATGAGCTCCATTTAAAATAATTATTATTTTATTATTACCGAGTCTATATAACACACTCACAGCAAGTGGTAACTGGTCGTGACATCCGCCATGAGAATCTGAACTCTCATTTTGAAGAAAGATGTACAGATCTCTTTAAAGCTATGTTCTTTTTGTGCCCAGTGGAATTAAGCCCTGGTGGCGATACCCGTTATTTTTACTTCTGCGTTGGCTTCCACCAACAAACAGAAAGACACTTTTTATTTATGGTCTATGAGTCAGAGCTTTGTGTTGATTTGTGTTGTATTTTCTTAAAAAGTAATACATTGGGGGGAAATTAATTTCTTTAAAGGTCACATAGAGTGGTCCTGTTGCACATATATGTTAGTTATGGAGGTCTACTTACATACATTATCTTGTTTTTATGGTAAAAAAAAAAACCCTCCTCATTGCTGTAAATGAGCCGATGGAAATCTCTCCTTACTGACGCTCTCCTCAGCCGCGGTGTTTAGACTGAACTCTCACACCCAGAAGACAGACTGTTGTGATTGACCAGCCAGCGTAGAGGCTTCCCAACTGTCTTGTGATTGGCCAATACCCGGAAGTGACATATTCAGCACACCCGCTCTCAGAAGCGCAGCTCCCCCTCTGGAACGGTGGATGCACTGCTCCTCATTATCAAAACATTGATTTAACAATGTTTAAAAATAGCTTCTTCACGACTCCCCGCCGCAGTCCCTTTTATGACTTTAAACCGGAGTCAGACCCAGAGTCAGAAGACACTGTTGCTCGTGAAACACCTCCACAACGGACGTTATTCTTCTTCTGCGGTTCAATGTACGCAACCGGATGTGCCCGGACTAGGAGGATCTGCTGTTCAGGAGAACCGCTGTTTACGTAACTAGAAGGGTTTTTTTCAGAGATCTCGCTGAGCCCGAGATTACAATAAAACACATCGTTCTCAGCAATGGCTGAACTGTTTGTTTTGAACCTTCAGGGCTTCTTAAACAAGGTAATGACGCAGATACACACTAAAAAACAGCGTTAATTGGAACTACCGGTCTAGGTCCGCTTTTAGTTGCCATTAGAACAGAGTAGTCCATATTTTGACAGCATCCCATAATGCATCCTATTGTTTTTTATTCAGTGACGATTGAGATAAAGCTCAAAACAAATTCCTGGAAAAATCACATCTGTATAATGTCTGTCCTTTTTATAATATAAACTAAGAAAAATGACATTTGCACTTCATTATTAATTTTCCATCCCTCCAACATATGAGTTAAGTTCAGTTACGTGTCTGCAGTTTCTACAAACTCCCAACATTCCTGCTCCAAAAGAGGTCACGTCAAGTGTCAAACCATGAGGTCGCACACATCAATCTCATCCTCCCCCGTCACTGTATCTGTCTTTACTCGATCCACCATGTCATCGGTCCATACAGTGCACTTTATGATTGGTTCCATCAGCGCCCTTTAACCCCTGAGACAGAGCATTCTTTATTGAGCGTATGTGTGAGGAAGAGATACTCTGGATCATCTGCCTCACAGGATAATGACAGAACATCCGCTGCCGTTTAAAGAAACACTAGCTTGTGTTGGCAGAGGTAATCGCGATGGAGCATTGGTTTGAGGAGAGACAGTGGGTTCTTAAAGAGTTTTACAGAAGGGCTTTGGGTTAAACCCTCTGCGCTGACTGTAGGGAGTATCACAGGGCATTGTGGGAAGGGGGCGGTCGGGGCCTGAGTTTCAGATGTGGGCCCTGTGCCCCGAACCCCCACCCACCCTGCTTTCTGGTTCACAGAGATGGAAACCTCTCATCCCTCATTGAGCTTCTGTGCAACAGAAACAAGTTCAGACAAACCACTGAGAAAGATCTGTGCACTGCACTGTGTGTGTGTGTGTGTGTGTGTGTGTGTGTGTGTGTGTGTGTGTGTGTGTGTGTGTGTGTGTGTGTGTGTGTGTGTGTGTGTGTGTGTGTGTGTGTGTGTGTGTGTGCGTGCGTACGTGAGACGTACATCTATGTAGCTGTTATGGATGTGATGTAGGAGCCAGATGTGAGCTAGAAATCAGACGTTCAGAGTGTTCAGGTTTAACTTTGCCCTCGACTTGCTCAGGGTTCAGGTTTATGTCGAAAATGGACTCAGGAGTTTGATTTAGAGTGAGAGTTTGATTTAGGATCGGATTTTTATCCTATTAATCTATTTTTTATTTTTATTTTAAAGTGGGCATGTAACCACAAATATTCGGTGAGGAGAGCTGCTGTGGCAGCAGTTTTTATCAGATGAAGAGACGGATATTTCCCCACAGATTTCAACTGGAAATATCGTTGTGTGCTTGTATGTTTACAGCTTTGACCACATCTTTTAAAATAGCACAGGTGACATGGAGAGTGTGTTTTAAGTGTGAAACTACATTCTCGTCCCCTGAACTTTTATCTTAGCTGTCCCTCACTGTGCATCAAAGTATGGTCACTAATCACTGAAAACAATTCTTTAAAGCTGCTGTCAGTGATGTCATCGTTTGGCTTCCTGTCTGCTGCTGCCGTCGGCATTCCCTCCCTCCTCCCTGCATCACCTCATGAATGCATTTGGTGAGGCGGTCATTCATTCACCTGTCAAAGAGTGGATAGCTGAGAGGACTGATTCTTTGTGGTGTTCTGGATCCTTGTTAGATATAACAAGGAGCATATAACTAATCACTGAAAACTTGTGATTGTCCCACAACACGTCATACTGTGTTGTGGGACAATCACAAGTTTTCAGTTTTCTCTTAGATTTACCAACAGAAGCCGTGCAGAGTCTGTGAGACGATGTCAAGCTACACATTTAAAGTCAAGTGTTTCACTGACTAAATTTTTGATTTCATTGTCAGGCGGCATCATTTGTAGTAATAGCTACCATTAAGTGAGTATGAGATGTTAGGAAATGTTTTTGGCATCCCTGGTGACATAATTACCACCACCAAAACAAATTACATGAATAGCTTAAGAGGTAACACAATATGTGCTCTTTTTTTCTTAGCTTTTGACATTATTTGACTCTTTTTCTCAAGGGCATGCAAACATGGTGGCTTCAATTACAGGACAAAGTGTTAGTGTTTCTTCTTTTGTCACTTGGAATGATCAGTAAACGGGTGACTTGGCTGATGTGTACTTATTTAAATGTCCTTTTAGTTGCACTCATGTATCAGTATCTCTTGGTTGTTTTTAGCATAAACAGAGTTAGAGTCTTTCTCTTCTTGTGTTGCGGTGTTGCGTTCACACATACTCAGGTGCACACCAGCCACCATGGAGCCCTCATAAATCTTCAGTGGAATGCCAGAAGGGTTTGAGCTTAGCAAGAAAACATCAACTTGAGCTGACACTTGGAGTGTGAGGTGACAGACAACATCAGACCAAGTTTGTGCATTACAGTGGAGAGATGATGCTAAAACGCTTGTTTGTCCTCACGTTTACCCAACGATGGAGAAGCATGTGCATAAGTAAGCAGCCAGGTCACAATGGTTGCCTGTTAGCTGGATAGAAATAGTAGAAATTAAATTATATTAAAGAGTTAGTGTAGAGTTAGTTACATATCATGGCCCAGTGAAATACATATTTCCATCAAATGGACATCTACCTGCTCATACATTTTAAAGTGCTTTGAGTATATTTGTATAAATACAGATCAAATGAATGATTAAAAACTAAGCTATTGCTGATTGTGTGTCACCACCTAGATGATAGCAGAGAAGAGAGTTCCAGTTATCGAGAAGCTAGTCATGAAAAACAAATCTATAATGGATAAACATCGAGCAAAGCGTCCTCCCTTTTGAACATCCCAGCACTCTTGGTACCTGTGTACATGTCTTGACATGTAAAGACAGGCCGATGTTTTGAAGAGTTCCCTCATTTACTGAACATAAGTTTATGCTGGTGACAGCTGGCAACAAAAGAACTCTTTCCATTTCCTGCTGATATACTTCCTGTTGACCTCTGGGTGGTGCCCTGGGCCAGTCAAGTTGCGTGCAACACCCTATTCCGCCATGCCAAGTGGTTGGACCGCCCATAAAACCACTCACCACAAAGATGGAGAAACAGACCTAGTTATTATAAACACAATCATGCTTATTATCATGCCACTGTGATCCCCGTCCTGTCGTGTTCAAAGGCTTGTATTTGTTTGATCGTGTTGTACCCAGCGCTCACCATTTCTCTCATCAAACTTCAGCTGAGCTCAGCTCTTTCACGCTTCTCTTACCTTGTGCAAATTAGCACCTGCTCAGTCGGTTGGTCAGGGCAACCCAGCATGCAAAGCAGCCAGGCCATTTCCCCGGCCAGGATGTACGATGGTGAGGGTGGTGTATGACGAGGCGTGATGGACCCAATGGTCATGGAAAGCATAGAGTGGTAAAGGAAAGGGCAGTCCCCAAACAAACTAGTGCAAGGTTTAGTGTGTCACTCTGGTCCATAATCCACGGAGGCGGTCTCGTAAGACAATGTGAAATTAAGCTGTCAAGCCTCTGCTGGCTGTATACAACTGTTGGGCTTAAAAGAGATAAACAATGTTTAGGTGGGAGAGTGTACTCATGTGGCCTGAATAGTGGTTTGTGAGGTTTTGTTGCTCTAAGGTCACTCAGGACCAGTCAGAGTATTCTCCCCAATGAGCTGACATGTTGGTTTTTGGAATGGAGCAATTTCTTTACTTATTCTCTCACAACTTTTTAAATTTCAGACTCTCTACAAAAGGTGTATGTATGAGGAAACACACTGCCGTCACAGACAACGACATTCTCTCGCTCTCCCTTTCTCTTTGAGCCCATCGGCTGGAAAACACTTGAGGCTGTGGGAGTAAATCAAATTTTCAGAGAACAGCACTGAAATACCATATAGCCTTATGTTCTTCTATGAATTCTATTAACTCCCCAACAAACAATTACAGAGAATGGGATTTTAAAAGAGGTTTCGAGGCTCCAGGGAGGAAGTGGCTGATGAATGAAAAAAAAAGACAGAAAATATAGGTTCCTGCCTCAAAGTTGGATTTATGTACGTAAAATCAAAATAGAGTGTTATCAGCTCTGGGTTTATTGTTAAAGGGAAGTGCAGATGTGTGACTCCCTAACCACACTCGATGGGTTTTTGCAATTTGAGGAAAATATTTTAAAAAACGATTAGGTTTCGGCATGATTTCTTCTGTCCAAAACCACTCTGGCTTCCTGTCTGCATATTCCTCTTTGAACATACTATTAATAAATCATGTGACATGGTTATTCTGTCTTTGATTCAAACATGTTCCAAACATTGCATTGGTGATTGGTTGGATTTTTTTCTTCACAGACTGAGTTTCAGAGGGACCGTGTATTTTTGTGGTGTCACATGCAATTCCGAGTTTTGAGAGGCATAACCAACAGCATAACGGCAGGATATTGAATTGCTACTGTGTGAGACATGACCTGTCCATCGAACTTTAGTTCTTTTTATACTGCAGTTATGGTTGGGCCAGGGCCACTGAGGTCTGTGCTTCACTGGTAGAGTAATGGCAACCACTTTAAATAAATGGAGACTAATTTTGCTGCCGAGCCCTGGGCTCTGGTTTATGTCCAGTTGCAACAGTTTGTGGCCAAAGAGGCAAATTGTCGCCTTTTCTCCTCACAGGAAACGCCTACAGGACAGGACTAATTTAACAAGGACAAGCAAGTGGACATGGCTAAGTGGACTGGAGCAAACATGTGGACAAGTGAAGGGAGCAGCCTTAGCTAAGTGGACAGCAAACATCAGAACAAAGCCAGTTGGCAGAGGAAAGAGGCTGTGACAGTAAAATGTGCTCAGCATCAGAGAGTGCAGAACAAAAGATGGACAACATGTTTCCATGTGGTTGGTTTTGAAACAGTATGAGAAAAGAAATCCTTTAACCTGAGCTCTGATACCTTGGGGAACTAAGCTTGTACAGTTAATAGATCTTTCTTTACAAGTGCACAGGAACATCTCAACTGTTTGCACAAAAAAAAACATTGTCTTCCCAAGCCGTGGAGCCGCTGATATCCAATTGCAATCCACGTCTCTTTGAAAGACGTTTGAACTGACGGGATGAAACCCAAGTCACTGAGAGGCCCTGATTTAGTTGTCTGTCCTGCATTGAAGGTGAATACAGCTCCCCAAGGTGGACACAAAATGAGCTAGGTCTGCAGCAGCCTATGTGGCACCAGCCCTTGACCAGCACCACCGGAGGTGTGGTCACACTCGGCCGATGCCATGAAACAGAATCTGCTGGCCCTCAATAGATCCTCCGTAATGGATCCCCTTCTTAGGGAGGCCATTGGGATGCCCCCTGTCTTTTAGCAGAGCCATCTGGTTCCTGGTACTGCACTCTTCCCACAGCCACACAAACCACAGTGAAAAAGGATCACTTTCACCATCAAGATCAGGAATTGGAGACGTAGGTGGTTAAAAGAGGTCTCAATGTTGAACTTTGTGGTCCCGTCTGTGGTCGTGGAACTAAGCTCTTTTGCAGTTTATCTGATCACCTTTTATGACTGGAAACAGTGGAACTGTTCTGTGCTCATTATGTCCTCTGACCAGGTCATCCAGTCAAGGTGATTAAATGAGAAATAATATATGTACATTTTTTAAGAAACATCAATTTACAAAAGAAGAATGGGCAAATGGTTTTCAAACCGAGTGATTCAGTGTGGCAGATGATTAAGAAAATCTGAATCTGAAAGCTTATCTCCGCGATGTACATGGATCTGCAGTGTCAAAAAAGGTAATGGTGCCAAGGAATGTGGAGAGAACAGATGAAGGCCTCCATCTGCAGTTTACAAGATAGACAAACAAATATGCTGGGGCCCTTTTTTCTCATGTGTTTGCCCCTCACTCCAAATGAGTGCGCTGAGATTTCATTGGATACAGATGGGTGCATGTTTGTGCTCCACATATGGGGTGTGTTAATCTCTCCACTGCAAGCAAGCAAGTAAAAGTTGCATAAACTTCAGAATTTAATACACAGCTAGGACTGTTTTTTTGTTGTTTTTTTACCTCACAGTGTCCATCTGAACCTCTGGGCTGGTCAGAGTGTGAACTCAGTGGACATGGTGGACACACCGATTATCAGCTGGAGTTGCGTTTAATCAGAACATATGTCTCAAAGCTGCACTCAGACATTTAACTGAAGCCCAATTTCCAGTAAACATGTTGAGACTCTTCTGATGGAATCAACTCATGAAAACAGGCATGAGAGCTGGTGAGCAGGCCCAGGATTCCCAGGCTGAGGTAACACTTGTGTTCAGGGTGAAGAAACTATACAGACAGATATATAATGTGTTATAGAAATTAATGGGTATATTATGTTTTTATCTGCTTACACAGTAGTAAAATAGTATACAGTAACAGTATAAACCTCAGTATGTCAGAAAGAACAGGTTAGGTGATCAGTTTATGAGAAAATATTCAATGTTAATGTCATGAGTTAATGAGTTAATGTCATGTACAAAACTAATTTTGCAATACATAATATGAATGGCAGAGCAATTGAGTGATTGCAAAAACAACTGTTAATCCATCCTTAAATTACAGATAATAGAAACACTGATGCAGCCTAAATACGACTTGTAGAGCCTTAAAATGTCTGAAGGAGGAGACAGATGCTTTTCTATTACCTGTATTTTCCTCCAGTCAATAAAATAATAAACTAATAAAAGATAACATAGTACACAAAATAAAAGTAAATTGAGATTGACGCAAAGCAGATTTTACCCTTTGAACCTTTGATCTGGAGCAGCCGTGGTTTCTATTATTGTTTTTTTTTATTATTATTATTATTTTTATATATATTTTTATTATTATTATTAGTAGTAGTAGTGCTGTTCACATTATTCCTACCCCTCTTGACCTGAGACCATTATTTATTCAAGTCAGACTTCATCTTTGTGCAGTCTGTAATCACACAGGACTTCTTAAACAGAAAGAAAAGACAGAGGAGGTGGTGTGTGTGTGGGGGGGGGGGCTTACACACAATCCCCTTCAACAGCCCTGACACAGCTTCAGACCAAACCAAACCACATATAATTTACATTCCTCAGATACCAGCCAACCTGAGTACAAACGGGACGATGGAAAACAGGTGTGTTTAGCAACAAGCCTTCTCCTTTTATTCCGTGGTTGGTCTTTCCTTGACGCTCAGTGGAGACGACCTTAACGTGGCTGAACGTACAGGGCAGAAGCTTATTATCACTGGAGGAGCAAGAAAAATTGAAATTATCCTGTGAGACAGTCCAGGCAAAGTGAAGCAATACTTACATAACATTGCTGCAAGTTGATTACTGCCTTTGTGATGTTGGACCATTGTAAGTAGAGAAGTTAATGGATTGACTGGTGTACTGGTGTGTGTGTGTGTGTGTGTGTGTGTGTGTGTGTGTGTGTGTGTGTGTGTGTGTGTGTGTGTGTGTGTGTGTGTGCGTGCGTGCGTGCGTGCGTGCGTGCGTGCGTGCGTGCGTGCGTGTGTGTATGAATGCTCACACATTTTGTGGACAGATATCTACAGCACTGATGAATGGTATTGCCACAATGACACTGGCCTTATTACAGAGGGAACAAAGGAGCCAGTGTGCATATTTATTTGCATATGTGTGTGTGTGTGTGTGTGTGTGTGTGTGTGTGTGTGTGTGTGTGTGTGTGTGTGTGTGTGTGTGTGTGTGTGTGTGCCTGCTCCCTTCCCTCCACATTGGATTCATCTTAAAATGCTAAATGCTGTGGCTACTCTGCTGATGAAAATGACTCCCTTTCATTCTGACTGTAAATGCATATGGGGGAAGCATGGGTATGAGGGGGGAGACGGGGGGAGGAGGGCTGGAATGATACGGGCAGGAGTGCAGATGAATGCATGTTTTCTCACTGCTTGCATGTTGTCTGAGCTCACTTTACCATTCATGTGTAGGGAAAACAACAATGTAAAGAGCAACTTTTTAACACCTTACAAGGGATGTGCAACCATGAGCAACATAAGCCACAGATCCTCCAGTTACCAAAGGCTCTGAACTATGTGGGGCCCATATGGGAATGTGTTGTTTTCTTGCATTAGAAAGATAAAGCTTTTGTGTGGAACGCTGTGCATCAGTTTTTTGTTTGCTGGTGAATGACTCCAGTGTGCAGCTGCAGCTGCAGCATAGACCTTCAAACTCAGGGTCTGAGTTTGAAGGTACGAGAGTGCTTGTGTGTGCTGTTAATTTTACAAACGTTGGCTTTGTTGTCCCTGTCTATAATACAGAGGGAACTATGAAAAAAAACATGTTCACTGGTGCTATGTTTGAGAAACAGTCCCACCCTGACTCTGATTTCCTCTGTTTTCCTCTCTTCTCTTTTCTGCTTATGTTAATCTCATCTGCCCTTGCTCTGTCTTTCACAATCCTGGATTCTCAATGCTCTGTTGTTATTTTATGTTTGGTTTGATTAAAGATAGATACATCAAAGACATGGTAATTGTACATCTTGGAAAACTGGGAACATCCTCACCTCCTCTCAGCTTCTCTATCTCTAGCCCCATATTCATTTACAGTTGTCTGCTTTCTCCCTGGCCGCAATAGTCTTGTTTACTCAGGTGTCAGAGTTGGTTTAGAGCAGGTTCAACAACATATGTGTGAATTTATGGGAGATTTGCCCCTTTTATTTGTTAAACCTGTCTTCTTAATGTGTGAAGAGTTTCCCGATTACATGTTGGCGTGTGAGAAACTACTAGAAACAAGAAGCAAAAACGAAGAAGTGTTTAATCTTCTCTTGAAATATGTCCTCTTTTTGGCAGATGGTAAGTATGACTTACCATCCGCCCTCATGTCAGGTTGGTTTGCAGGTCCTTGATGTTGAAAGTTTGTCAGTAGCTTTTTCTCTTGGGGTTTCACAGTGTGCTTCAGTGTCCTTTACATCAGTGTTAGGAGTCTGAAGCCCATCAGTCATTTCTGAACTCAAACTCAAAAAATCAATTCATGTTGCTCCAACCTTGGCCAATAACAATGCCCTGATGCTGTGCATCAGATATCATCCTGGCCACTGGAAAACCCTACAAAGGTGACATTTTATCCACTTTGGTATGGTTGCTGACTGATTTTTCAAAATCTCTCAAGACATAAGTATTTAATTTAACTTCAGAGAACAGCTTGTATTGTGAAGTATAGAAAACTGTCGCATGTGACATTGAACAGATGGGTTTGGCAGCATGTGAAACCCTTTATTGGCTCCAGAAGATTAGACTCTTACCATTACAGAGCCAAATAATAGGGACCACTCTAGAATGAGATGGGGCCATATTTTATAGGTGCTACCAAGCAACTTTGGCAGGGAGTCTGTGGCTCTGTGGGTCTGTGGCTATGGTGGTGGTGAACTCAGGAGGTGGGGCAGTGGAGGGGTTTTAGCAGGAAGAATGGTGGTGATAGAGGCTATTTTGGGAGTCAATGAGCTGCTGGTTTATGGTCTAGTTATCTGGGGCTACAAACTATGAAAAACCCATGAAAAGAAAAGAATGACAATAAAATCCCATTGAGAAGTCATTGTCACGTTTAACTAGTTGAGGCATGAAGGGCAACACTGCTCTTTTTGCACTTTCATTGACCCTTCCTCATGGGGGCTTGCTAAAAAAAAACTTTAAGAAGAACAGAGATGGGAGAAGCAGGGACAAGGTGTGGTCCATTAACTGCCAAATGCCCCCTTCAGCAAAGTCACCAACTTCTCCTTGGCAATCTCATTAAAAGAGCCTCACTAAATCTGAGACTATCTGTAAGATCTGGATAATAAATGCAAGACAGGCTTTCTGCGCTTCTCTGAAGTCTGATGTGGTTTTGGGGTGGAAATGAGTGTTGTTAGGGAGAAGGAAAACCAGATTTGTGTTGCAGCCAGCTGTGTCCCCCCAGAAGAGAACTCTGTAACCCACTACATCTGGCCTGGTTTGGCCTGGCCCTGCCTTTTCTTTTCTTACTACGTTGACATTAATGAGCACCACAACAGTAATGGCTACCAGGACACCTTAGAGGGAAAACATATTGTGGCAGATCATGTATATATAAATCTCTGCAAGTACTTGAAACCTTCAGATACTTATAATAATGGGACAAATGCTCAAGTTTTGTCTGTCTTGCTGTCCCCAAAAGCTCAAAGCATATAATAAAGATGGAAGGAAGCTCTTAATGTCAGCCCACTGTGAGGAAGCAGTCATCTGTAATTATCACTGCATTTCATCCCTCAAACACAACAACAAGAGCTCTTTTGTGATCTGGCAATGTGTTTTGGTGAAACCATTGGTTTGTTTTTGTGTATATGTTCCTGCGATCACATGACCAAATCCTCTCCAGTCACTCCACTCCTTTTCTCAAAGCATCAAGTGTTTTTGAAGTTGCAATGTGGAAATCATTAACCGCAAATCCCAACAAATACAATAACGGGCAATTAGCTCGCTCTCATTTGCCCTCTGCTCTATCACATTTTTTTTTCACTTATTGCTGGGCTGGTGCTGTCTTCTGTAAGCGCAGGGCTTGGTAAAGGGCGAGTCCTTCTTTTCCTTTTCCCAAAAATCTTCTAATTTTAGATCTGCATGTATTTTATAGGAGGCTTTCCCCCTCCTTCTCTCAGTCTTTTATGCGGCGGTGGTTCTGTTTCCCATCATGGCCTATGATGAAACCACAAAAAAAGCCCAGGCCTTGTGACGAGAGCGCAATAGTTGCTTGGTGACAAGAAAACGGGTGTGAGGGCTGGGTGTGTTCAGATGGGAGTGGGATTGAAGCGGTGATGGTCCAATCAGCAGATGAACACGTCATTTCTCAGAGGATAAGGATACAGTGCTAATATCTAAAAAGTTTCTCCTCAGCTTTATAGATGTGTGGCCATCCACAGGGCTTTTAAATGGTCTATTCATCTTTACGATGGCCTCACTTATCTCTGAGTCCTTGCAGATCTGCTACTTCCCATTCCCACCACAAGCCACAAATGGTGCCAAGAAACCACATGGAAGAACCTCTCTCCCATTTCCCTCATGGTGGCAAAATGCTGCCATATTTACCATCTCATCCTGGAAAGCTAGCTTGGCCACAGTAGGGTGGGATGATTGCCAACAGCAGTTTGTTCCAAGTGGACCATGTGCAGACAAGCTCTGCTTCATCCCAAAACTCCAGAGCAAAGTTTCCTGAAGGAGGAGACATTTACAAAGTCATTTGGCTCTTTCGTTTTGATACAGTGTGTTGAGCAGCAACACACCCTGCCAACTTTAGTCACTTTAATACTGGTTCTTTTTGAGGAGGAGATATTTGAAGGATGTGAGCTCATTTGGGATGCAGTCAGTTGCCCTGCCTGATGTTATCCTCTGTGACTCGGGCAGTAACAATCGTGATTGCTTTTGGGGAGCAGTGACTCATGTTTGTGCTTGTGCAGCTGCCAAACTCTCAGTAGCAGTGTTTCCTTCACTTTCTCTCTCTCCTGCTCTCTCTCTTCTGCCAGCTTGCAGAACACTGCACATACATTGAAAAATCATCATGATTCACATCTAATCATGTTAGTGTAAATCATATTATACCGTCATCCAAATACATCCACTCCACAAACTTCAAAAATAGGTATAATCCAAGGGAAAACTCTGCTCTGTGGATCACTGACATCCTTTGTACGTGCAGTAACTCGGACTTTCCATATGTTGTTGGTTTAATTAACGTGCTTAACTGTCCACCCTGGCATCACTTTTTGCACCCACCAAGTGTCTATAATAGGTGACAAAAACATGACTCCTGTTATAACCCATAAAACGTCTTTCTAACATTCATGAGTCTGTTCAGCCTCAGCCCCTCTCAGGTGGATTTACAATCAGGTGGCTGATATCCTTGTCTGCCATGGAGGTATTCATTTGCTGAGAGAGTTGGGACCCATTTACAGACAATAGTTTGGCATCATAATAGTAGGAACCTGACACTCTGCTGCCGTAAGGTTCCTGTCAGCCAGACGATCTACGGCTGATAAGCTTGACTGAGCACCCGAGCCCAGGCAACTTTAATTACAGCTGCAATATAGGAGAGATCAGTGGAAACATCATTGACTGTTGAGTTTCATCCATTGTTTATGAAAATACTCATGTTTTGGGATCGACAAACTCATCTCATCAGATAAGAATGGACAGATGCCTTGTTTTATACACAACAAAATATCTTATCGCTGAAGCTCTGCTGCTGTTGACATTTCTTATTGTGTGCATCATGCTTTCCTTGTGTTTCTGCCTTGTGATTTAGTTGTAATGCTGTAAACAGACGGTGTAGAAGTGTAGTTCTTCCGCATAACTGATTCATGCTAAATTTGTATTGTGGCATACAGCATTACAGGTGAATGCAAGAGGAACTAGGCCAGCAGATTATCTCCATGTATGCAGCAAACACCTCCACCTGTCCTCGGCCGTCCAACAGATCGCCCACCTGGTCCGAGGTGGTTGTACGGGGTGTTGTATGGGTTATTGTATGTTGTTGTATGCGCTGCCCGGCCCGACACATTTACTGTAATTACAAGCCTGAGCCCGATTTAAACCCGACAATTTTTTAATATGTGAGCTGTAAATGTACACGTACGTCCACGTCCTCCCCACAGCGGGAGCTTGTTGCCTGCTGCCACAGTTAAGACAAGAACAGAGGCGCTGAGATCCGCATATGTTGCTAATGACGATACGCTTCCTGGTTTTTAAATGATGGGTTCATGGCCGCAGGTTTTTACAACATCACACAATACGACGTGCTATAACATACCACGCGAGCACGACAAGGGAGAAAAAACACAAATGCTTGATCAAGGATAGTGGCAGGAAATATCGGCCCCACCTGCCCCGCGGGCTCGGGCAGAGAATCTAAACTCTACTTCAAAAAGATTTATTTCATACACATTTTTATAATGGTTTTACCTCATTTTAACAACTTGATTTTACGATAAATTCAAATACTCCAGTTTTGATTCTAATCATTTTTAGACCTCCGAGACCAAACCCATGTTTTTATCCAAGAGTTTTCAGAGTTTTTATCTAACTTTATGTGTAAATACGACAGGGTTCTTATCCAAGTTGATTTTAATATCCATATCTGTCTTGCCACCCAAAGTTTTATCACGTACTTTTTAGATGTTTTAGATTATTTTAATCTCACCCAAGCTGTAAAGGTCATACACTAGACTTGGTTTTATTCAGTGGTCTCAGCCCCAAGAACTTCTGGATATCTGTGTGTCCGATCATAAAGCAATTTTATTCAATGTGGTTTTATCTGTTTCACATGCACACGCCAAGTTTTTACCTAATTGTATTATCTATTTCTATGCCCCCGACTCGTCCAAATCATCCAGCGGCATAATGTTTCTTTCCGTTGCTATGCTGACGACACACAGATATACCTCCCTCTGAGACCCAACGATCCGAGAAGCTTGGCTGCTGTTTTAGACTGTTTAAAAGACGTCAGCCCGACCTAGAACAAGTAGTCCACACTCTCATATTCTCCTGTTTAGATTATTGCAACTCCCTTCTAACCGGCATCAACCACAAAGCCTTCTCCCGCCTCCAGTTGGTTCAAAACTCAGCAGCCAGGCTTCTCACCAGTTTTAACAGACAGCATCACATTACTCCAATCTTGGCTACTCTTTTAGAATTGATTTTAAGATTTTACTGATTACTTTTAAGGCTCGTCAAGGTCTGGCCCCTGAATACATCTCAGAAATGCTGACCCCAAACAAGCCTGTTTGCAGCCTTAGATCCGCAGGCAGGATCTAAGGCCAAATTGTTCGGCTTTGGAAGGGCCTGCCCGCGGAGATAAGGCTTGCTGAATCAGTGTCTTCTTTTAAATCACTTCTTAAAACGTATTTTTATAGACTGGCCTTTATGTGATGTCGTCTTTTTATTATCTTTTCATCTCTTTTTATCTTAATTTTAATTAAATTTTTTAATCCTTTTTTCTCATTTCTCTTTCTTTGTATGCACCATTAATCAGTTTAATATTTATTTTAATGATAGATTTTGTGTACAGATTACGTTTATGTGTGTATGCATTTTTATGTAATGTAAAACTTCATAAACTGTTGTTTTTAAAGGTGCTATACAAATAAAGGTATTATTATTATTACCTGTGAAATGACCTGTAGTGGTTGTCATTGATGGTTGTCAAGGCTGGACCTGGCAACTGACTGCAGAAGTTGGATTGCAAGGCTGAGAAACAGAAAATGTTGAGTTGAAAGGAGATGAAAGAAAAGGCAAACGCAGAAGAGGAGCAGAAGGGTTAGAGAGAGAGATATGATAAGACGATAAGATGATGGACGGACAGAGAGGAGAAGGAGTCTTGGAGCACAGCTGGCTCACAGAGGGGTAGAATGACTGTCATATTGTAAAGCAATAGCTCATACTCAGCTTGCCTTGATGAAAGGGACCGGTCATCGGCTAACCACGTACATAGCAACAAGAGCCCATGGAGATGAGCCAAACAAACGGATGTAGTTCTTTTTCTTTTTTTATTGAGGTTTGATTGACAGGCATTACTATATTTAATAACTGTTGCCTTGTTATGTATGATTATAATTTGCAGTTTCCTTTGCGCGTTAATGTTCTATGTAGAGGGTTAAAGGCCTGTTTTCCCAGCAAGCGAGTGGGAGAGTGTCATGCTTGTCTTGAGAAACCAGCCCTCACCTGAATGTTCTGGAAATGTCCGGCTGTTTAATAATAATTTAATATTATATCGTCACTTGTGAATGGCTAATTGTCTGCACTTCATGGATGAAAATGTTCTACAATTCAGAGCTGAAAACTGATTCAGAGCAATGACTTGTTATGACATTCACAGGATAAATGAATGTTTCTATCATAATGCAATCAAAAGAAGAATTGAGTTGGATTTGTTCTCTTGGACAGGAGCCTCTTGGAGGTTGAGAGCAATGAGTGGCGATGGCTCATCATGCGCCTGTCAGCCATTGTTTATTTGAATTCCCTCTTCACAGAAGAAAAGCCTTTCTCTATTGCCATTGTTTCTCCTCGGGAACTTGGATTTGTCTCTTTCACACTTTCCCCCTCTCTCTCACTCGGGCATATGGTTGTCATACGCTTCCTGGAAATTTACGCCATGTCTGCTTTTGTTGAATATCTTCAGAGCGTTTGCCTCCTGTGTTCATGTGTTGACATTAATTGAAACTATGCGTTGATTGATTTTGCTTCTTTTTTTTTGGCCAGATCTTGAAATTAATTATGTCTGGGCAAAGAGTGCAATTACTCCAAACTTAATGACTATGATCATTCCAAACACATTAAAAAATATAATTACACAAGCAAGTCACACATGTGGCTGGCTTTTACATGCCTGTATAAAACATCTTGCCAAGCTCGTGATTCCCATCTTAATAACTGTCTAATACTGAATGGCAAACACCAGATTTTGATTTTGTTTAATTTTTCTCATGTTCCCATTTGATCTCTCTGTTTACAGAGTGTTATACTGCCAATGGCGAGGACTACAGAGGCCTCCAGAACCTGACCAGTTTATATGGCGGTAAACCCTGTCTTCTGTGGAATGAGACCTTTCAGCACCCATACAACACGCTCAAATACCCCAATGGAGAGGGTGGATTAGGCAGCCACAACTACTGCAGGTGAGTACCTACATCCAAGCTGATGATGATATGCATTAACAATGAAGCTTTGACCTCAGGTTTAATGTCAAATCATTCTAAACTGTAAGCAGTTGCAGCAATGACACTACATCAAATATATTATTTTACATGCATTATAATACATACATTAAATCTTTTTTAGAAAACTGAAAAGACAAATCTTTGATGAATGAAGGCAAAGTTGTATGATGTCACGTTAACCCTCTAACACACCTAGACACCTTTTTGTGTTTTTGACTTTTACTTTTTAGCATATCTTCTTCATTTTTTCATGCATATTGTTAAACATTTGCCAGGTTGTGTATTTTGAGGTTGAGTGTTTTAAATATATATATATATATAGATATTAGTCCATCGTAAACAACGTGAACTGAAATGCTAGCACTATTACACCTACGAATCAAAATGTGCACATTGAAACCCATTCAAATCACTTTTTTTGATCCTGCTCAAATAAAGTAAAAAACGTGAATCTTCTAAATTTTTTTTACATCATTTGAAGCAAAAGGCTTTAAATATGTGCTCTGACACATTTCTATCAAGATTCTATCTATCGAGTAATTTTTTTTTTTTTGGCACATGGAGAAAAAAAACTGCTTTTTCTGATCAATGGCACTCCCACTAAAGCCGCCCTCCCTCTCCACACATAAAGTCTGAGGCAGAAATTTTGTGTGGGTATGTGTGCATGTGAGTGTACACATACCCACATAACCCCGATCTTAGAGCCAAAACAAAGCCCGATCTGTTCACCTGTGCACCGCGCTTCAATGATCACAGGTGTACAGGTGATGAGGTGTCTGTGCAGAGCTAAGGAGCATAGCTGGACTTCGCATGTCAAACCACACACAATGAAGCATCACAGCGGCACCACGGAGGCGCTAAACATGGTCATTGAACCCGAGCGCACGGAGCATGATGCGTTCCATTGACACAGCTGATGAAGAGTACTTCCCACCAACTCCACTGACTCTTCTGACTGTGGGGAAGAGGTGACACTGGCGGACCTAAAAACGGATCTGGGCACCCACAAACACCCTGACGCTCCAGTTCAAGCCTCCAGACTCAGGACTAACTCCCTGCTATGCCGTGGCCATTGTTAGTGAGCCGATTGACACATTTTATTTATTTTTCACCACGGAGATCACAAAACTTATCATGGAATAAACCAAACTGCATGGGAGAAGGCCAGTGCCCGAGTGGAATTACCTCGATTTCACCAACGTGTGGGCTTAGTTTGGGCTCCTTCTGTTGGCGTGTATTGGTCAGTTGATGCGCTGCCAGAACGAAACCAAGGGCAGAAAGGGTCGTTCGCGCTGTCACTCACTCACTGACCCGTGCACGTACTGACACACACTGAACTGTGGCTGTGGACATGAATCTTGTTCGCATCGCGAACGAACTGACACACAGAGGACTGGTGAACTGTAGCTAAGGAACGAACTGAGAACTGGAGAACTGTGGCTGAGGAACGAACTGAGAACTGGTGAACTGTGGCTGAGGACATGAATCTCGTCCGCGCTGTCACTCACTCTGTGACCCGCGGCGTGAACGTACTGCACTCAGGGAGGACGTGAGTCACGTAGCAGGGCACTGGGCTCCTGCTAATCACTGAAGGATTTGGTGAACAAATCTTTTGAAGGAATCATTTTAATGAACTAGTGATTCAGTACACTCAAATGAACTGCCAATCCTATCACTACATGCTTGAGGCTGTTCACATTTATCAAGTTATAAGAAACAGAACGCCCCCTTCCTCAACCCAAAGCCCCTGAAACATTTCTCTAAGTCATGGTTGTAAATTCATAACACAGTTGTGCTTTGAAGTGGCACTGAACAGATTCAGATGACAGTTGTGAGGAATTATGAGCACCATTGAGGAAGGCTTTCCCTGCATTTTTTTTCCTTCTTTTGGCCGCACATGCAGTTAGCAGCTTTCCCAACTCACTGACAGCTCTGAGCTTTGTTCCTTTTCAGACAGAGGGATTTCTATCACATGGGGCTGCAGCTACAAATTCTCCCAGTCTGTCTCAGACTCCCTTCTCGTAAATAGTCAGCCATCACCAGTGCTGTGGGGACCAAAGTGGCCACTTCAATGTGACATGATGAGGGATGGCATTTATGGCATTTCTGCACAAGGTCAAGAATGCGTGCATGCTCTCGTCACTGCGTGCATGTGTATGGATGTGTGCATATGTTGTACATACGTGCCTGCAGAACATAAGGTCATCCCACCGCAGAGAAAGCTGTGCAACGCTTTCATTTTTTTGTCTTGTTGATTACAGAAAGTTGGCTTATGTGATTGTTTTTGCTGCCCTGGAGGTTGTTGCTCAATTTGGATGGCAGGATTTCTGTTTCCAGTATTTGTTTAACCCCCTTTAGAACTCAAACTTTCCCATCTCCTTATCCTCTCTCTCTGTTTGCTTTCGTCTGAGGCTTACATTTCTGCAGACATTCCTGGTTAGAATTCTTGGTGGCAATTTCTGGTGGTAATTCTCAGACAAAAGAGGGTGATAACAGAATGAAAAGCGAGAAGGGGGTGAGCCAGAACAGTTTTGGCATGTCCTTCCCTGAGACAAATTGTGATTTAATGAGATGAGAGCTAAGGCTGGGCCACAGGTGGATAATGTGAAAGCCAGGAACACACCACTCTAAGCACACATCCCATTTTGAGAAGTAGAGGATTACAAACTCACTTCCTGTCCCATCATTTGCTTTTTTCATGGTGGTGATTTTATTGTAGAGGACACCACAGCGGTGCTGAAAAAAAGAGGCCAAACAGCCCCCACATTTCCTCTTTATGGCCTGCTATAAAATAGCCCAATGAAAAGAGGGACAAACTGGGCAGGAGGAAATGTCACATTATTCCCCTGCAAAGAAAAAGGAGAGCAAAGCTTCAAGAAAAGGAGACAGGAGCTCTGGTGTTAAAGCATTACAACATTACTGATCATCTGCACGTTTCAATTCAGAATTAGTTTTCTATCTTCACATAGAAGTAAATAATACAGATGTAGAATTATTAATGTCATGTACTTTTCAATTTAAGCCAAGAGCTTTTTCAGTTCTTAATTTCTTCCCTGACCCTTTCTGAATTCTTCATGACATTCATAAGAACAATGTCACACTAATCAAAATCCCAATTTATATTCTGCTCCTTCTAATCTACTGTTCCCCTCACTCTCTAGTGCATTAGCCTAGTATTAGAATGTAATGTGAACAACCATTCAGTGTCTATTTTCTGGCTATTTATATGCTGGTTTGTGTGTGCATTTGTACGTGAGCGTCCACTATGGCTTCCACTGCTTTTCCTGAAACATCGGTGAGATAATGGAAATGCCAGAATGAATAATGTCCCCAAGTTGATTGTAATTGAATCTCCATGATGTCGGGGGAAAATCTGTGGTCAAGGAGAACACAGCCAACTTGTCCAGCGTGGTATGATTGCATTACAAAGCCTGTGTGCTGCTTTGTTAAATTGGAGAAGTTAATAGAAGTGTCCTGTGAGAAGATGAACTGTGTGGCACCATCCAGTTAATTGTTATCGCAGAATCAAAGTATGATCACATTTCACAAGATGAAATGCCGCTCTTCTTCGTCTTTTAAGATGGATTCACTGATCCTTTGCTGAAACACATTATGTCACCTCCAAATTTTTTATGGAAACAGCTTTTAAATGTGATTATTTTTCCCAGCACAATACTATCTGAACCAATGTCTGTGTTTCATGTTTTATTATTATCATTATTCACTACATTTCTAGAGCGCTTTTCAAGACACCCGAAGCGTTTTACAAATTACCCATTATTAATTAACACATTCTCACTGGTGGTGGTCAGCTATGCGTGGCCACAGCTGCTCTGGAGCAGACTGACAGAAGCGTGGCTGCCAATGTCCCTCCGACCACCACAATCATTCATTGCATGTTTTTTTCGAACTGTGGGAGGAAGCCAGAGAACCCGGAGAAAACTCACGCACACACGGGGGGAACATGCTCCTTGCAGAAAGGCCCTTCAAATCCCTCCAACCGGCGTTTGAACCCAACCGTGATGCTCTGGTCTATATTCTGACAGTTATCATTGATCTGAACTTACGAGGTGTCTGAAAGTAAATGTAGGAGACTGTACTCACCAGGGAGAAAGGAGGAGAACTTATCTTAAAGTTAGGGGTGTCTCTTACATAGAGTCCATCGTTTTGTACAACTGTTGGTTGTAATATGCAACTTCACCCCTAGATTCCACTAAATTCTACACACTGGACATTTGGGATTTTTATGGTGAAGCCATAGCAGAAAATCCAACTGTGAGTCACCACATACTTGCTGAGGGAAGGAAAGGCACCAGAAATAACTCCTCCCATGTTTTTTGTGATAGTCAAAAAGGGCACTGTTGTCCTTGTAACAGTGGATAATCCTCAGTCCTTGTTGTCATTATTATTATTAGAAACACCCTCTTTAAACAAAAACTGTCGACCGTGACGTCTATAGATTACCCAAAGTAACAAGGCTTGTTTTCTGTGAGCATACACCTGCTGAAGAATCATTTCTCTGTGCTGTGAGAACTACAAATAGAAATTCCATTAATCACCATTATATTTGGTTGGAGGCAGGAACTCAGAAAGAGTAATGTAGGTGTTTGTTTTCTCTTAAGCACAAGTTAGGGAACTTAAAGTGTCTTCAACAGCCACGCATGACACAAGGACATTAGAACTTCATGAGAGAACAACAATGGACAGTAGACTATACATATCAGGCCACAAACAGCAAGTCCTTCTCTTCAATACATGCATTCATGCAGCACAGCAGAAGGCAGCAGTTTGCATGCTAAATCATCCCAGTCAATTAAAGAGTCTTCTCTCAGGCAGTAAATTGCCAGACTCTGATATGCTGTGGACCTCAAATCCCAATCCAGACAAGCTTCTCAACACCACTTTCCAATCAGCATTTCTCTTCTCTGCAGTTCTGTGAAATGAGCAAAGTTTCGCTTTTGTCTTTTTCCACTTGTTTCTAAGGCAGGGATGGTGACATTATATTTGTTGTTTCTTTGAGCAACTCTGAATCTCTATCTGCTGACTTTTTTCTTTAACCAAAACCATGTCTTTAGAATGGGAATTGCACAGGTTTTGCTCTTTCATGTTGTATGGAGTAGTTTCACCCACTCAGAATTGGTAAACACATTAACCCAACATTGGAGGAAGCCACTGAGCTGAGCTGATGTCTGTGTTTAGGACAGGTGTTAATGCTGTCATGTGAGTATGGGTTTGAGAGGCAGACATTTTGATGCTTGACAGTTTACACACCTCAGGTTTTAAAAACAGTCTCACTTAGAAGCGTGTTCTCCCAGCATTTCCTCACCTGGTCTGATGTAATTAAGTTTGATATTTTTATGTCAAGTTTTACAGTGCCAGGCATTCTAAAGAGAATCGTTGATCAGTTGTGAGCCACTCTCTTGTCTTCAAACACATAACCGGAGACACTGTGAGGCAAAATGCATGTGGCTACAATTGGCTCTGTACTGAAGTGTGTGGCTCACTGTGAGCAATAAGTCAATCGGTATAATTGTGCCAATTAAGTGTCCAAACATCTTTAGAGAACTACCTCTGGGTATGGAAGTGTTCCAACAAACTCTTCTTCCCAGAGCCAAGTGAACCCTCTCTGACGCACATGGATGTGAACACAACCCCCCCCCCCCCCAAAAAAAAAACCTCCTTAAATACAGCCTGTATATACAGCCTGTATATCTATATATATATACACTGTATATACAGTGTTGCTCTGCGCTGCTGGAATAAACACATTGATTTCTGCTCATCGTGGTCTGCTCTTATCTGCACTATTACCTCTCAGCTAATCTGAAGTGGTTGTCTGCTTTACGGCATTTCCATTCACACAGGTTTGTGCAGCTATTCTTAGTAGGATATCCCAAACAAAGTGTTATCCCTAACTACAACCAAAAACCACAGATCAAACCCTAAACTAAGCCCTAGCCCTAAAACAGTTCCTCAAAAAATATATTCTGCCTCATTAGGTGCAGGGTTTGGTCCCCATCAGGACTACTGGTCCTACAAGTACACACACACAGCTCATCACTGTACTCAAGTCCGTTCATTTGGACAGCCGAGACAAAGCAGTATCTCTACACTTACCCATAATCAGTTCATTAACAGAACTTAACACAACTTAAATGGAGTGTGTGTGTGTGTGTGCGTGTGTGTGTGCGTGCGTGCGTGCGTGTGTGAGAGATAGAGAGGGAGAGGGAGAGGGAGAGAGAGAGAGGGAGAGGGAGACCCCGTTCAGACCTGTTATTACTGCAACATCCGTCCTCAGTAATCTGACAATGTGCAGATTGCAGTAAGTACAGGTCTGAATTCTCCAAATCTATCCTGAATGTGTCCTCATCTGATCGGCTTCAACTGAGGACACATGGCTGGGGGTTCAGACATGGTATGAGGGGACTATGGAGATTTTCATTGATGGTTAAATTAGTAAATTATATAAGAAGCTTTAGATTAGTTCTTGGGAATGCTATTTCAAATAGGACTATTACATGTTGACGGCAAAGGAAAAAGAGAAGTGCGAATATATAATCCAGTCTTTTCATGACCAGGACCCAGTTTTTGTTCTTTTCAACTATTTCAGTAGTAGCTTCAGGCTAAACAAACAGGTGTGTGGATATGGAACAACAAACAGATCTGGGCTTATTTCTGAAAACACTGGGACATTTCAGGTTGAGAGGAGTTCATAGTTGTGAATAAAATGTGTCTTGATGAGTTTCTCTGCACATTCCCATTACTGACAGGGTGTTAGTACGAGCCTGCTAACTGCTAACTGCCCCATATGGAGAGTGAAGAGCTTTAAGGCACATAAACTTGAGTTCAACCCAGAAAAGGGCTTTACAGCGACATCTTTGTCATTACCCCATTCTCACTGTGAAAAGAGAGGAGGAAACTCAGGATAGTGTTTTTGATAGGAGAAGAAAAGAAATGGAAACGCCCTTCACAACTTTGCTCACAAAGGGCGAAACGAGATAGTGCAGAGCCGCGGGGGGATTTCAAGCTGCTACAATGAGGTGTGTCAAAAAAGAACAGAAAAGGTCTCCAGCAATTACAGTCAGGGCTGAAAAATAGCAATGTCATCTTAGAAGGTGTTTTCACAGCTCATAGTCTTATAGAAATAGCACAAATATCAGGATTTGATTTAATTGAGCAGCAGTATAGAAGTTCCAGAAATGGTCATGATTTACAACGATGTACGTGGAGGTATGAAGCTTGCACAGATATTTAATTTTTTGTTGTTCTGCCTTCAGTCCTACTCTATGTCGCTTTTGTAAATCAAACTAAAAATACAAAACACTCAGGGTCCAACCTGATACTCACAAAAACAAGTTCAGAAGAATTAATTCACTCTTTAGTTCTTTATTGTCCTGGCTTTTTATCCAAACAGAACCTGTGTTTTGGGAGCACTTTAATGCTATTTTTGTAAAAATTTCAAACGCCACCCTTGTGCTTTTGTATATAAGCAACGATGATGTCATGTCTCTCCTCTCTTTTGCATTAGCTGTCACTATCTTTGTTGTCTCATTTAGATTGTTTGGTATACTCACTTTAATATATATTTTATTTTATTTGGTTAGTCACCCTGGCTTAGTTCACTCTGTCTCTGTTTCTGTAATTGTATTTATCGTAATGCACACTTATTTGAAGCTTCTTTATTCTCTTTTAAAGTTTGTACACAGCGCACATGCTTTATGCGCATTCTCAATGTTTTTTTGTGTATTTTTGTAGCAAGGTTACAGCACCACGTTCAGCCCTGACATGTACATGATGTGTTTACTGAAAACTTTTGAAGAATGAAAAAGAAGAAGCAAAGTTGTGTTTCTGTGTTGATAAGGCCCCAGTGTCACAGTAGGTTCAAAGGTTCCTTGAAGGTTCCTGTAGTTTTCCAGACCTTTTTGCTCTGGGGCTCCACCTGCAGACATTCTATGGTACTGCACCCAGTAGTTCTTTATAGATGTCATTCATGAAGTAGATATTTGTAATTGTGTTGATTTATATTTGTGGAAATGCTGGTCGTGGTTAGTTGTAGAGATGTGTTGGGCACCAACGTCCCCAACACATCTCTACAACTACACATTAAGGCTTCATCCACATGACTTATTCTCTGTTAAAAACAAATAAATCCCACCCCTGATATGACTGCTGTCCACTCTACCCCAGCATTATTAAGACCCCCAAAATTAAGTTGGCTTCGTTTTTATTTGAAATGCCTGGCTTGTATTTCAGTCTGAATGGGCAGCAACAGAGATCTTTGATATAATCACGATACAATTTTTCCTGCACTGCTACCCTTAACAACCTGATCCCTGCTTGCAAGTTTGTGTTTGCTGGAGCGTTTCAAAAACAAAGGCGTTAAGGTGTGTTCAGTTTTGGCTGCAGAAATGTTTTTTGGGAGTAACGATGCATCATCAGATTTAATCGATGTAACTTTTACACTTCTGTGTCTGCAGGAATCCTGATGGGGATGTTCAGCCATGGTGCTATATTACTGATAATGAAGATGGGGTCTACTGGAAATACTGTGACATCCCCTCATGCCAGAGTAAGGAATGATTGCCACTCCTTTTTATCACTTCATTTCATGTATCTGTCTCTGTGTGCTCTGCCCTTCCATGGCCTTGGGGCCATATCATGGGCAAACAGACCTGATCATTTTCAGGGCAATGCTCTTAGCTGTTATAGACTGCATGTCGTGTTCACAGCTGTTATCATCCACAAATGTCTCTAATTGCCTCCCATCACCCCTCTTCCTTCCATGTCTGGGCTTGCCCTCACTTTAATGCAAGCTGTCAATCATTGCCTCTGTGTATGTGTATTGTGTCTGTTTGCGTTTTTGTATGTGTTCATAATTTCCCCTTTGGCTTAGTAACTTGTTTTGACATGTCTTTTATGTGAGTGTTTATATGCACCTAGGTGTGTGAACTTATTTGAAGTTTATTATTTGTTTTCTCACATGGTTTGAGATGCCCAGTGTTTTCTGGACTTTTTGATTTGGATGCTTTTTGCATTCTTTAATAATCCATGCTACCTAAAAGCCTAAAGATCATTATGCAGCATGTGTTTGAACTTGAGATAAAGTGCTGGAGAGCAGTGATCAGACGGTGTGTATGAGGTATTATACTATTGTAGGGATAGAAATCTGCTTATAGTCATATTATGGGGACTTTGCAACAGGCTGACGTAAGCGGTAACGTCCCTTGAGATGATGTCTGTTGGGATTTGGCGCTATACCAATGAAACTGAATTGAATTGAATAGTCTTCCTTATGGGGACAAAATGGTGAGACCAAAACCTTGTTCTAATGAGACAGAACCTCACTTCTTAGTAACTGATTAAATTTAATTAGAATTTTGTTGAAGGTTAAGCTTATGTTAGACATGAAATGGTTATGGTTTCTGAGGAACTGTTTTAGGGCCGGGTTTTAGTTTAGTGGTTATTGGATATAGTTAGGGATAACACTTTATTTGGGGTGTTCAAATGAATGGAAGTCAATGCAGTGTCCTAAGAAGAATAGCTTCACAAACGTGTGTGTGTGTGTGTGTTTGTCCGAATGATTTCATGTGTAAAGGCAAATTGTGTACTACCTCGCATTAAGACCTTTGTTTGACCTATTTCTGACAACTATCCTTTTAGTTTAGCTCAGTGTGTAATAGACAATACTCTAACCTTTTTTGGTTTGAGAGGAAAGAGGAGAGCAGCCCACCAATTATGTGTGGTGTGGGGCTTATCTCTTATCTTTGGTGAAATTAGGCCACCTTTTGTTCCACATGGGTTTGCCATGTGCTGGTTCAGCCTTGTTTTTGTCTAGGATCCAGTCCTGGACAGCATGTAACCCATCCTCTCAACATATGGCCCATTTCTAATGGCTGAGAGCTTCACCCGTATCGGATGGTGTCTTACACGAGTGTTGCCTTTTCTGTTTGCGAAATAAAATGTATACTGAGCCCTGTAATGTTAGAAAAGAAGATGAGGTTTGCTGTGAGACATGAAAACAGGTCTCTTCATTGGAGACGGTTTCTCCCTGCAGGGATCTTTGACACACAAATGCTCTGTCTCATCTATTGTGAAACCACAGTGGCCACGTGGTGCCTTACCTTCTGGCAGTGTTTCTTCACAACAAGCACGAATGCATTTGAAGCTCACGAGTGACAAAATACTGACACTCTCTCTGTGTTACTGTTCTCTGCTGCTGCTGCTGCTGCTGCTGGCAACAAAGAGATGAAAAACACAGTACAGTGGTCTTTGTTTTCATTGTCTGGCTTTTGTTTTGTCTGAGCCTCGGTTTCGTCTACACTTTGATTACTTTTGATGTTGAGTGGCTGGTAGTTGGTGGCCGCTGGCTGTGGCACCTGGAGCCTGCCAACGGCTGCTCTGTTATCCAACTGGGCTCCCTGTCATCTGGGGTCATCACCCTGGTGAGGGCGACACACCCTGGTTCAGCACACACTGGCAGGCAGGTCACATGAGGCCAGAGAGGCATACTCTGACAGTGTGGATTATAGGGTAGGCCACAACATTTGTTGATCTTAGTAATCCCTCACGGCTGCAGTTGTGATGCTGGTGGAATTATTTCAACATTTCAAAAAGGCATGCTGTCAAGGCACATTGTCTATATTTCCATGTGTGTAGTGTTTCAGTGACAGGTGGGCCACTGAATTCCTGTGTACAACTCTATATTTGCAACTAGAAATTCTACAGGGAATGTGAAGACCATATAGAATAATATTAAATATTAAAACAGAAACTGAGCAGCCAGAATATATACAACATGAGCTTGTTATTTGCTGTGTAATGGTGGTATTACAATCAATATTATATAATTGTCCAACTCTTTTGTGTCAGGCAGAGAAGCCTTTAATGTCAGGCTTAGCATGTGTAGCTCTGCTTCATAATTATTTTGATATTGTAGCATCTGCAGTGAACAAAATCATTGGCCATGCTTGACATTTTTTTTCATAGTTTCCTCTCACAGAGTGTCCCGCACTGAGAGGACGTTTTGTTTTGTTGTAGCTTCTATACGTTGCCAAGCATTTGCTCAGTGATGTGCCCTGGCTGAATTCAACTGACAGGGTGAAACTGTCAGACTGAAGCCTCCGAGCGTTTGCCAAGATCAAGTACACTTTGATCTGTTTGTTGGGAGCTCATCTCTCAACAGCGTAAAAGCAAGAAAAACGTGTTGTGCCACTGTGCTTTCCTCATTTAAAGAGACTGGCTGCATCTACGTTAAGGTGCAGCAATTTTTGATTTTGGAGCAAAATGCCAATTTACTATATACTATATAAAACCCAGAAATTAAAGTGCACTGAATACCAACATTTTAAAACTTCTGAGAAATGCAGTTGATTCTTTTTTTTCCATTAATTGTTTGTAGCTTTAACTGTAACACTAACATTTAGAAACTTATTTATTGATTCAAGATTTCAGAATTCTTTACTGACATATACTTGATGAGATTTAAACTCTGTATTTAATTATTTTTTATCTCAGTGCCACCTCCAACTTTACAAAATATCATTATGGAAAAATACAGATGGAATTTCAAAAATATTAAAATAGTTTTTTTTTTTTAAGGGTTCCCTCAGACATTACATCTGTCACGTGTTGGTGCAAGAGAGGAGAAGATTTTATGTAAACTGGATTTACAGTAGTGAAGATAGTCAACAACTTTTAGTTGCCTCAGTTGCTGTCTGTTCTGGATCATAGATGAGGCCTTTTCCCAGTCCTGAGGAAGATGGAGGAAGAAAGGAATTATTTAAATAAATTGGTGTTTGCACACAGATCTCTGGTAAACTCAGAATCCTAACTCAGACCACCTATAGTCATAGGCTTCTTCAATTTAGAAATATATAGTATAGATTAGGGATGGGAATTTCACATATTTTTAGTGTCGAGGTCCACGTGTCAAATTTTTTGTCGACTTTTTTTTTTTTTTTTACAGCAACCAGCAGCAGTGCGGGGGTATAAATTATTCTACACTGTACTACTTCATTTTAGGCTCAAAACATGGCTGTCATGTCCATTATTGACCATCAGAACAGCGGTAATAAAAATGAGGGGCAAAAAAAAAGAAAAAAAGCAGACTCTCCGCTGGAACACGTGTGTCGTCACTCGCAGACGGCTCAGGTTTTTGAACCTGCGCTCGTTAAGTGTCCACCAGAGTGAAGTACAGTGATCCTGACTGGGTGAGATGCCGTCTTCATTTGTGTAGCGCTTGTGTTATGTCCCCCACCCCCGTCCTAAACTTAAGCGCAACCACGTTCGCACTGCACACACACACACACACACGCTTGGACGCGCACAGCCACTCGAGATAACGAGCCGGTGACGCGCGCAGCATCATGTAAGAGCGCAGAGAGCCTGGACAGCAGGATCACCTTCTCGTGCACAGCTTCCTCAACCTCCGTGGTTGTGAACTTTACGTGTTTGTGACACTTTGACTTTTTCTACTCGTAATTTTTTTGTCGAGGTGCGCACGTGTCGATTGTCGATCGATTTGTCGACAAAAAAGTCCCATCCCTAGTATAGATGGCAGAGAAGAATTGACAATAGATCTTGAATCTATTTGCAGCCACATGGGGGCACCAGGGGTCAAATTACCTGAGGACCCCATGTAGCATGAGCTGGTCAGTAATAGTGTCTGAACACTGGTGGTCTGACAATATTCGGATTTGGCCTTTTGCCGGCGAACCTTAGAGATCCCATGACTCTTAGAATTAGAAATGTAAGACAAGCTTATAGAATCCAGTTCTTTAAAGAAGGCTGAGGCCAGAACATTTGGTAGAATTTGACTTTGTAGAAAGTTGAGCTTGAACATATGCTCATGTCCCAAGGTCTTCTGAGACCAAGGTAGGTGAGATGGTCTTGAACAATTTTAAACAGTGCAGATAGTTTACCAAAAAAGGTTGTTAACTGGAGCAGGATCAGGACAGATTCCTCTTAATTTTGTAAGTACAAAATGATATCATCAGCATATAAAGTGATGAGTGTTACCACACCTCCAATCTTAAGAAAACATCCTCTTCTTAGGTCATGCGTTTTTTTGTCACATACTATCATAGCCAACAGTATTTGCTGACTTGGAAAGATGCTCATTATTATCATTATTACCCTACGCAAGAATTCCTGTAAGTGACTGTGACACTCTGATAGGTTCTTGTTCTGGATCTGAAAGTGCATTGATAGCTTATGACTCATGGTAACTAACATTTATCTTTTCAAACTTTCTCAAGGAAACAATTGAATGTTGATGAGGCATTTTTAATTAACTTTGTCTGTCAACATGATCTGTCAATACCAAGGGAACCACAACTATGTGGCAGGCTGGCCAGCCACACCTCAAAGATTAATGAGCTTGGTCCAAGCTTTTATTGCTGAACATGAAAGGAAATATGACGAGTGAATTAATATGACCCGATCTCTATAGTACACTGATGATTGGCCACATCAGTAAAACAGGATCATTAGTTCAAAATCATTTTTAAGTGACGTCACAGATGACTATGAATAATGTCCTTTTAAAACAGGTCACATCATTTTACCCTGCTCTGCCACAACATGAAAACAATGACCTGTTTTATAATTACCTGTAAGTTCATCCTTGTTTACCTTTTGTTATGGAGCTGAGCTGTATATTTGTCATCACTTATTTTCATACAAACCCCAGTAAACGCCATTTTTCTTAACTCAGACAGAAGCTGAACAATACAGACTTCATGGACCACAGACTTTTCCAGTAATATGTTTAGGTTTTTAGGCACATAGGTCTTGATTGCCATGGACATTTTGTAAGTGTCCAGAGGATAAATAGTGGAAAGTAACCTTAGGGATCCCCTGCCGTTTCATGGAGTGGGGATTATTCAAGCATTCATGGGCCACAGAAAATAACGTCCAATTACTTTTTCTTTAGCATCACCAGCTTGTTTACATAATGGTGACTTGGAGCAGACATGAATGAAAAATGTTTTAATGTTTATTTGCAAAGATGTTCTTATCATCTTCAACTCTCCATCAAATCCCAAATAAAACGAAAACAAAAACGGAAAAAAAGTTAAATCTAAAGTCATTATTTGTTTTCATCCATTCTTGGACTTTTTATTAGTCATAAAGTTGTTGATTTAAGTTATTTATTAAGTTAATTGAGAGTTTCACTAGCAATTTGATTACAGTTTTAAAAAATCCAGGTGGAGCACCTGGACAAAGCAGAAAATAGTATAGGGCAAGTATAAAATATTATTAACAATAATAATAATTATTATTATTATAATAATAATAATGATGATGATGATGATGATAAATGTGATTCATTTACCATGATTCAAGTTCTGAAAGTGCTTTACTGAGGTGAAGCTGGAGGAAACACTTAAAAGCACTTTGAAGATCACACATTAAGGTGGAAACATGACGATAAAACCACTTGGTAACAACATCGTAAAAAGATTACGGTAGTCAAATCAAAACAAGGGGAATATTCCATCTCACGTGACTGTTGCGTTACGATCCTGTGAAAGATGAATAGGTGAATCTGCCTCAAGCAATCAATACACTAATGAAACAGTAAACACACACACACACACACACACACACACAGTTATTCCTTTAATTACAGTGCTGTGAACAATTCTATGGTTTCTCACGTTGAGAAACACCACTGAAGATTCTGTGATGGGCAGAAAAAGTCAAACAGTTGAGTGACCCAAACTGTTGCGTGTCAAAATAAGCAAGATGTCGAGACACGTAGAACATGTCGGACATGTCGGACATGTGGTGTGGAAACTGAACCCTCAGCCCTGCCTCCTGCCTCCTGCCTCCTGCCTCCTGCCTCCTGCCTCCTGCCTCCTGCCTCCTGCCTCCTGCCTCCTGCCTCCTGCCTCCTGCCTCCTGCCTCCTGCCTCCTGCCTCCTGCCTCCTGCCTCCTGCCTCATGGCTGTTGTGGTTGAATCTACGCAACCTGGTGATGTGTTCAGGTTTTGTTATTGCAGTATTTATCTCGTTCTCTGTCAGAATGAGAATATTTCCCCTAGGTGGTCTTGTACCGACTTTTGCCACAACCAACCCGCATACTGAGGCAGGTTCAGGCATCACTGGGTGGAAAAAAGATGCACGTGTGTGTGTGTGCGTGTGTGTGTGTGTGTTCATGTTTATTCCTGTAGTTTTGACAGTGAAAAAACACTTTCACAATTCAAAAGAGGATGTTACTGTGATTTGTGCTTGTTTTGGCCATTCCTGTCTTCATTAAGTGTTGTTTGGTTGTGAGGTTAAAATGGTCAGAATTGCTGCCCTGACGTGTTTTTCTGTTTTTCCCATCACCAACACCAAAACTAGATTTTGAATGGATTGATCTCGCAAAACCAAAACCCTCCTGAACCAAATGAATACATTTTTCACAGAAGTATTCCAACCTCCCTTTCAGGGAGAATATTTGATAAGAATTACCATAAACAATGTGTGATTGCTTAAATGGCGTCCGGCATACAGCGTGACAGCGGTAACTTACTGCCGACATCCGATTGGAGAAGTATTTAAAAACTAGAGAAGCAGAGGGAAAAGTTTGAAGACCGTAAATCTGGAGATGTGGGGATTTATTACACATTGTAGTATAAAACAAATGTTTTACCAGGAGCTTGTTGGGTCTGTATTGTCTTTAGTTAAGTTTGAGGCAGTCCCATCTGTTTTTCCACAATATTCGATGTGTCCTTACAAGAGCTGTTCCGATTCCAATGCCAGTATCGGAAAGGCCTTAAGTTGCTGTTGCACTACTGTTTTATACTGATCAATTTAAAAATAATTTCAAATATAAATGGCTTCCATTTTCTGTATACATTCATGTTTTCAAAAGGGTTAATCTGAGCCAGGCCTCACCACAATGATAAGGCGCAGAAGTATGAAGGCTCGAGGTGTTTTGCTATTTGATTAGTTTTGATTAACAGCTTCATACAATATATTAAAACCTGTCATGTTTTAATCCATAACTTTTACACAGGATCGCAGTTTCGCGGGATTACTTCACAACACACTACACAGTTGTAGTTGGATGGATCATATTGATTTGATTAGCTAAGCTATCAAGCTAAGTAGACCTGCTATAAAACCACTTACTGTCACCTATCACTGCAATGAGTTAAACCAGGTCACATCCTTTACTTTTCTAACTGGGAAAATAGCAAATACAATAGCATTAAGTAGTCTAAACATAACTGTTGTGTGTAATAAATATCTTCTGATTTTAGATTTCTTATATGTATTAGCTACAATGCCCTACAGTGCAGTGGTACAAGGATAACCAGAGCCTCTCACGTCTTGACTATTGCAGGCAAGAGTAGCTGGAGAGAGCAGAACAATGAAAAGGAGAGCAAAAAGTGGGGATATTGAAAGGGTTTTTAGTAAGAAAAGTGCACAGCAGAAAGAGAAGGAGGGAAATGAAGGAGAAGGTAGTGAGCTGGAGAAACCAGGAGGTTTAAAGCAGAAGAAGATGAAGAAATAAGTGAAGGGGAGGAGGATGTGAGGGATGAAGAGGAGGAGGCTGCTGCAGATTCAGAAAGTGAGACAGAGGCAGGAGTGACAGGGAGGAAGAGGGTCCTCAGACTTTTAAGTATGTTTTTTAATATTTTTGATTATTGCACTTTGTATTTTATATTTTTAATTTAGCTATTAATACTTTTACTTTTTAAGAGATGCACTATGGGCTTGTTCCTGTTGTTCATGATAAAACAGTAATTAGTTTTAAAGGTCACATAGAGTGGTCCTGTTGCACATAAATGTTAGTTATGGAGGTCAACTAACATACATTAACTTGTTTTTATGGTCAAAAACCTCCTAGTTGCTGTAAACGAGCCGATTTTCTGACGCTGTTCGTCAGCCGCGATGTGTCAGAGTGAACTCTGACCCCCAGAAGACAGAGTCTTGTGATTGGCCAGTATATTCAGCACACCAGCTCTCAGAAGCGCAGCTCCCCCCTCTGGAACGGTGGATGCACTGCTCCTCATTATCAAAACATTGTTTTAACAATGTTTAAAAATAGCTTCTTCACGACTCCCCACCACAGTCCCTTTTATGACTTTGACCCGGATCCAGACCCAGAGTCAGAAGACACTGTCGCTTGTGAAATACCTCCACAACGGGCGTTATTCTTCTTCTGCGGTTCAATGTACGCAACCGGATGTGCCCGGACTAGTGCCCGGAGCAGGACGATCGGCTGTTCAGGAGAACCGCTGTATACGTAACTATAACGGGATTTTCAGAGATCTCGTTGAGCCCTGAGATTACAATAAACACAGCGTTCTCAGCAATGGCTGAACTGTTTGTTTTTCGAAACTTCAGGGCTTCATAAACAAGGTAATGATGCAGATACACACCAAAAAAACAGCGTTAATAGGAACTTCCAGTCGAGTTCCGCTTTAAAGTATTTTTATGTTTGTTATGTCAAACCCATTTACATTTGGGGATTCTTGCGTACCGTCTTCCCATGCCACCCTGCCAAGACCTCTTGCCCCCGCTTTGCCACCCCATGTAGAATTTTCTGGATCCGCCACTGGTACTCGCAATAGGCAGACACCCACAGCACAAGTATCGGAATCGGTATCGGGAGGGAAAAAATGGTATCGGAACATCAAACACTGTTTGAAAGAAGAAGAAGCCATAATGGCCCCTTGGAGCTGCTTTAGTCATTTATAGCTTCACTATATGAAAGTAAAGAGCATCATAAACAGCATTCGGATTATTTTCTTTCAGTCCTGGAGCAAAGTGTTTTATTTAGAGGCTGGAGAAAATAAAAAAAGACATGGTTATTAAACAACAGGGCTTAGAGGGACTATTAATATCCTGTTTATATTTTGTGGCAAATTTCTCGCTTAGATAATTACATACTGCATCTTTTGGATACAACTGACATTTTGGTTTGAGGGTAGAACAAGACAACTCCATTAAGAGTCAGTGAACAGGAGATCCAAAAGAAGTAGTGTCATAGTTTATCCTGCAGAGAACACAGATGTGCTCAGTAAATCTCATGGCTGGCAAATTTAGATCTCTATAGGCTGTATATGACAGCCCTTCAGATGCTCTTCAAAACTGTGAATCATCTTTGCACCACTTTCCCCAAAGGATTGTCATGGATTCTTCAAAACTTTTCTTATGACAAATGTTGGTTAACATGTTGGTGTATCTCCATCCATTCATCCATCCATTTTCTACTGCATTATCCACCAAAATGAGGGTCACGGTGGTTCAGCGCCAATCTCACCTGACATAGGGTGATAGGCGGGACATACCCAGGACCAATCACCAATCCATCACAATGACACATGGAGATAAACAGCCATCTACTCACACTCAGTATACAATTTACCTAATCCACAAATCTGCATGTTTTTGGACTGTGAGAGGAAACCAGAGAACCCAAAGAAAACCCCCACATACATGGGGAGAACGTGCAAACTCCATGCAGAAAGGACCTGGTTCTGACCAGGTCTCGAACCCGAGTCTTCTTGCTGCAAAGTGCATTCTTTAAAGCTAAGAGGACAGCAAGACTGTAAGTATTATTGCCGGAAAATTAGCACGTTATTGTTAACTGTATGTTTGTGAACAAATATAGCTAAAAACATCAGCAACAGACATGAAAAATGAATGCATCGTGTCTTCAATGTACATTAATGACACTAAAATAACCCTAACAGCATATTGACTGTGGTCTGCTTGTATGCATTTGGATGTGAGTCCTCATTCCTGAGCTCCCCCTTTCTCCAAGACAACCACGATACAATGGCCATCTACTTGCTCTCATTAGCAAACATTCAACACAAGCAGCTCGCCTCGCAATCAATACCATTAATTCCCTAATGGCTCTGGCTGATCCAACCCTGGCCATGATGAGAGAGGGAAGGAGCCATAGAAATGGAGGATGAGAAATTAAATCTACCTGATGTGGCCCTGGCTTGCTTTTGTTTGAGTCTCTACACTCTACTTTCTGTCTGAGAGTGTCCTCACGCCACTGCAGTCAGGTATTTCACCTGAGGCCAACTGTGGGTGGAGCTGGAAGAAGGTCAGAGGCCAGCAGAAGATAACAATGAGTGTGCTCAAGGCTCCTCCACCCTCTTCTTCAGATAACTAGAGATGTTCCGATACCATTCTTTCCCTCCCGATACCGTTTCCAATACTTGTGCTGTGGGTATTGGCCGATACCGAGTACCGATACCAGTGTGTTATAATTTTCATTCTTTTCTTTTTTTTTTAAATCATACTATACCTGCATGACTGTGATATGATTATCATTGTGGTGAGGCCTGGCTCAGGTTAAACCCTTTGAAAAACTTGAATGAATACAGAAAATGGAAGCCATTTATATGTTACATTATTTTTTTAAATTGAACAGTATAAAACAGTAGTCCAACAGCAACTTAAAGGTGCATTATGTAATAAATCTAAAGCAACTGGCCATAAAATAATCATTATGTCACAGAGGACCAGGAATAATGTTCATATAACAAACTGAACTCATCAACAACAACAGTACAACAAAATATTTGTATTAAAAAAAATCTTTTTCACACTGCAAAGTTTGTTTATGTTTTGAAATTATGTTTTGGCATGAGGCGCCATCTACCACCGTCTACCAATCATAGCAGTCAGTAGAGCAGCTGTTGAGAAACCATGGGTTGCCAGTTACGTAGCTACAAATGAAAAGAAACCTAAAAGACCTCGGTATGAATGTCAAAAACACCAAGATAAAGCGAGGGTCTATATAGGACATGCTTTTGAACGGTGGAGAGAGTTTAAAGCTGAGAGGAATTTCAAAACGGATGCAGAATGGGCTCCTTAAGTGCTGCTGCTAAAGTAGACATATTAAAGCGTATTTCTGCAAGTGAACCTAGTTCCCTTGTGTCCTAATGAACATATATATAATATAACAAAATACCTTAAGGATGAAGCACCACAGCAGTTCAATCACCCTGCCAAAACAGCCCTGTTCAGAACTCTCGCTTTTGAGTGCCTGTCTCTTTAAATGCAAATGAGACAAAGGGAACTATGTCAGCGTCACTGAGGCTGGAGTTGGTCGTTCTTTTCCTTAGTGTTCTTTGGTGGACGCGGCTTTAAATGTTTGATTAAGTTGCTGGTGTTAAAAATTGCAACACTAGTGCCCCCCCTCGAAATTGCTTCTTTGCATATGTTGCATGTTGCAGTCTTACTGGTGGGAGCATCCAGTGTGAAATGCTGCCAAACCGCCGACATGATGCGCTAACATTAGCTCCTTAGCTAACAGCACCTGATCAATTCTTTTTGGTGCCTCTAAAACAGCAGCTGCTGGTGGCAGCACATCGCAACTGTTTTAAAAGTGACGGAGAAGAACTGTGTCAGAGCTAATGGAGCTAACCAGTAAACAGATTCCTATTTCTAACTTTCGATGGTGCCTGCTGCTTCCGGCGTGTACATTTTTCGTGCAAAGTCCACATTCAGGGAAGTTCCCTTGTCACACCTGTCAAGTTTCGTGCAGATGGGACAGTGTTAGATTTTACTTCCTGTTTTGGGTGTTGCACTTCCTGTTTGGAGGTCATCTTTTGCAGACATGTTCAAGACAGGTCCCTGGTCTCACGTCTCGAGTTTCGTCCACATCGGTCAACGTACAGAAAAGTTGGTGGGCACGTCCTGTTTAAAATGGCCTACTTCCTGTTTGGTCAGGGGCGTGTCCCTAAACATGTTCAGGGAAGTTCCCTTGTCTCGCATATCGTGTTTCGTGCAGATCGGTCAATGTATGGCAGAGTCACATTGCAGGCACCTTATAAGTTACGTGGTATTGGATCGGTGCCTGGACTACAGGACGCGGTGATACCGATGCCTGCATTTTCGGCAGTATCGGAGGCCTTTCTGATAATAGTATTGGAATCGGAACAACTCTATTTGAAACCATACATCCTTTTTTTGTCATTTGGACATTTATTGTCCCATTATGCTGTAAGAGTTGGTTTTGAAGTCAAGATCACAACGTGAGTGTACCCAAAACCAAGACTTGTAGGGACTGAGACAAGAATCAAGACCAAAAGTAGGCCACTGTGTATACAGGGTATGTCTTGGGTTTGGTCTTGGTTTTCTTGATTTTTTACTTTGCAAATTGCATACAAAGTGTTTGTCTCATAGCCATTTCTTAAGGACAATTTGAAAATCATCTGTCAATACTGCTGCTAGCCAATCCAGAGGTGTGATACTTACAACATACTGAGACAAACAAACAGTCACATTCTCATTCACACCCGTGCCATCATTTAAGAGTCAAAGTGCAGGTCATGTCTTTGGACTGTAGGACTAAAATGGAAAACACACAAAGGCTCCGGTCAAACTGACATTGGAACACTATAAACCACCAGTTCCATTTTTATTTGTTGTATATTGTTGATGGGATAAATAAATCTTTATGGGCTAAAAGACCCTGTTATTGATATCCAGATATCAAGGACATCTTACCCCAGTACAAGGTGAAACTCTCCTGGGCAGTGAATGATGATAAATAGAAGTGCAGCACCATGGTTATCCAGCATGCCCTGAGGTGAACTGAAAGTGTCTTTTCATCTCCCAGCTGCCACAATATCAGATCCCCTGTGACTCTTTGGTTTGTCAGTGAGGCGGAGAGTTGCGTTCCGATGGCCATTTTTCATCTCTTCCCTCCTCCTGAGTAGACACTAATTATTCATTTAAAGCTCTGACTCTCCCCTCTTCCTCCTAATTAGATGGTTAGTCACCCTCCCAAGGCCCTGGGTGGGGGCATTGATCTCGTCCATCTCAATCTTGTTGTAACACAGCCTACACCAAACCCCAACATACTCCCAGGCCAGCAGTGTGTTTTCAACATCCCACAAGCAAAGTCACTCTGTTACGCACAAGGACTTCTCTCATTCTGTCCAGTAATAAATCTCTTATTGTGTGTAACTGTAAACCGTTCCCATTTACACGCTAGAGAATTTACGATCCCCATAAAAAACAAAGCATAAACTCAATAGAAGGTCCCACTTCCACAAAAATCACTGTGTCCACGGGGAGTTTGTGACATGTTTTCTTTGTTTCTCTGGTGTTTCTCACCAGCTGTGGTGCAGTCCGCACGACTAATCACAGGCTCACTGGAATGCAGCAGCTGTATTTGTTTATGCATTTAATATACTGTCATACAAAAGGGTTAATGCAGAGGGAGAGTCAGGGAGTTTTAAAGGCACAGAGGAAAATAATTCATAATTGTTGCTGGGAAGGTAGTGCATGTTTGTGAGGGTGTGCATCACATTCAGCTGGCGGTGCATTCATGGGTTAGTCAGTGGGATGGATTTAACATACCTGTGTTTTAAATTACTCAAATCAGCCTTTTAGCACCTGAGAAATGTGCTTTAGAAATCCTGCTTCTCCTCTTCCTTTGACGTGAATGCTAAGCTTTAATGATTTTCTCTTTTTTTTGTGGATGATCAGGAATTAGTGGTGCTACTTAAGAGGTCCATTAAGGTTTTGCCAGTGGTAATGCTGTTATCAGAGACATGCATCAGTGATTCCCATGTCTCCAGACTTTCACTTTCTTTCATTTACCTTGATGTCGGCCTAAATCTCACAGATACCAATCTCAGTGTCAGAAAATAAGCAGTGGAAAAAAGTAGCTCCTGGAAATATGTTGCCATGGCACATTAAGAGAAACACATTTAGATGTTTAAGCAGCCACAGTCACTGTCAGATGACAAACCATGTGATTCATTCCTTCATCATCTACTGCTTTATCTGTCACATGAGGGTCGCAAGGAGCTGGTGCCAATCCCAACTAACATGGGGCGAAAGGTGGGGTGCACCCTGGACAGAACAAACCTCTAAATGCTTTTGGACTGCGGGAGGAAACTAGAGTACGTGGAGCTGAGATTTTGAACATGCTGCTTTACATTGTTTTGTTGGGACATTATATCTCCCACACACAACATCTTCAGGTGTTGAGTCTCTCAAAAAATGTATTTTGAACTACCTGACCATGGTATACTCTGCACTTTGCCCTGTGTCAGCTGGGATTGGCACCAGCAACCTCATGTGAAGGATAAAGCAGTAGATGATGAAGGAATGAATCACATGGTTTGTCATCTGACAGTGACTGTGGCTGCTTAAATATCTAAATGTGTTTCTCTTCATGTGCCATGGCAACATATTTCCAGGAGCTGCTTTTTTCCACTGCTTATTTCCTGACACTGAGATTGGTATGTGTGAGATTAAGGCCGACATCAAGGTAAATGAAAGAAAGTGAAAGTCTGGAGACATGGGAATCACTGATGCATGTTAGATAACAGCATTACCACTGGCAAAACATTAACAGACCTCTTAAGTAGCACCACTTATTCCTGAACATCCAGAAGATGAATGGATGGACCCAATGGATTTTGTTTATTGCTGATCAACTCTTGTTTACGAGTAGATATGCATTTCATTTTACCTTTATTTATACAGGTAATGTTATTGATTATTAAGAGAGACTAGTTATTATTCAAACATATACAATATAACGGATTATAGACAATATTCAAGTAAGAGTGAACAAAAACAAATGAGATCAAGCTGCAAAGCTTCATAGGCTGCTGTAAAGTGTCCCATGATGAAGGGGCAGATGTAACTTAGCGTGGCAAGTGTAAAGACGAGTGAATACAGCTAAAATGTTCAATAATGTGATGTCATTTGAATGAGAGGAGGCAGACATTTCTCTGTGACTGTAGTCATTCATCATCACCTACGCAGCTGAGTATGATCTGTGGGCGCCGTCACTCGTCCACATTTAAACTGGCCTTTCATAATCCCACATAGAAAACTGACATAACCTTTGGAATTTTCTCATTGTGACAACACAATGTCAGCAACTGTCAAGAGAACAATATCAAGAGGTTTTGACTGAGAATGTTAAATAAAAGAAGTGCTAATATGGAGTTTGTTGTGCAGTGGCCATGAATCAGAAATATATCTCAGCGCTCTAATTTTGATGTTTTATTAGATCATTTTTTGTTTTATTAAAGTTTTATTCCAGACTCCTGTGTTTTTATTGCCATCATAGCTTCTCAGACACAGACATATTCTCTAAACCTCTAAAGTGTTTTAACTGTGATTATAAAGCAGCGACTTTGAAGGTTCAGTCCTCCTCAAGGATTCATATTGTCTTTCTCTCTTTGCCTTACCTCATCTTTTAAGTGAAATTATCTCACATATTATTGGTGGGCGGATGCAAGCAAAGCACAAGCGAGACACCCAGAGTCTTATTAAAAAGAACAACACTTCTTTAACTTTGTCTCACTCCCCGTGTATCCGCTCATGTTTTTCTCTCCATTTCTTTGACTCCTTAGCTTCCAGATGTCACAGGAATTTATATCTGTAATTATGTTTCTTTAATCACACGTCCCCACCCCCAGCTCATCAACCTCACATGTGTACTTGCCATCGCCTGCTGGAAATGTTTGATGTTGTTTGTTATATTCCTGTGTATTGTTCCTCTCTCTTCGTTGCTGATGTGTTGGTGTCATTGTTGTGTCTGTCTCCTGTTCCCTGTTTCAGACAGACAGACAGACACCCATGGCACTTTGTTGTTTTGCTTGCCGCCGCCTGTCTGCATCACACCGCACTGCATTGGGAAGGCCAAGTAACTGCTCTTTCCTGAGCTGCCAGGTTGTGATGAGTCTGGCTGCGGTTGAGCTTGTTTAGCTTTTTCTGTCTTTTCTTTTTTTGAAAGCTTTGTGGGAGTCCCCTCCCAACGGCTGTGATCTACTGAGGTTTTCAGAGGTCTGGTTTGGGCTGACTAGAGAATTTATGCACCTTGTGTTTCCTCCATTTCTCCCCTCTGGCTTGTAAAGTCTAAATTCCAACAGTAGCTTTGAAGTGTTTTGAACGTGTTTGTGTGCATGCTTTTTTCTTTTCTTGTACATGTAGATATTTGCACTTGTTGCACCTGCAATCTGCAAAGCAGATGTTTTTAAGGGACAACACTTTGCTCAGGAGTTTCCATGCCAAGACATTTTTTGCATTTACTTATTTCTATAGATTCTGTACATGCGGGGAAGGTGACACCTCCTCTGTCTTCTCTTCCATACAAACCCAGAACGATCTGGTGAAGCTATAGTTCCTCACAGCCTCTGGGTCCAAAAGGGGACAAAGACAGATGAATTAACTGTAGTCTACAATCTTCTTGTCAAAGCAGAGTGAAGAAAGAGCACTGCTGCCTGTAATCTGGCTGATGGCCCTGCAGTGGGATTTTCACCTCCAATTATCAAACGCTCCATTGAAGTGGTGCCTGCTCGCCTTGTTCAGAGAGTTTGCTGGTTCCAAAACAAGTGTTCATCTCTGTTCCCTTTTTACCATCTTACTGGGATTACTCATGATGAGGATTTATTTTTTTTAGAAACAGCAGTACAACCGGTTTCACCCTGAAAATATGAAGCACCTGGAACTTTCCTATTAATGTCATGTCTGCCTTAAACCTGTCATGTTAATCCAGTTGGTACTAACTGGTGGTTTAAGGGGGCGCAAGTCGGCCCAGCGCAAAACAAGTAAAACATGAAAAAAAATATATATGATTTTTTTTTTTTTTTCAAAATGAGGGATTTTCATTTTTCAAAACTGTTCAACTTGAAGT
The DNA here is from genome assembly GCF_963457635.1 of Microchirus variegatus. Classification (NCBI taxonomy): domain Eukaryota; kingdom Metazoa; phylum Chordata; class Actinopteri; order Pleuronectiformes; family Soleidae; genus Microchirus; species Microchirus variegatus. Next base: position 19,606,507 of record NC_139819.1, read on the forward strand.
TTGTAAGAAGCCACTACATGCTTCAAATCACAATATTGTGGGTCTTAAAACCATAAACTTTATATTTGAATTAAGGTTTGTTTGATCGCTGTGAATCATTCCTAGTTTGGGTGTGGCGATCTCACATTCCAGAGCTTTTGTTGTTGTTCATGAAACAACAAAAACAGATGATGGAAATACAGTGGTATGCAAAAGTTTGGGCACATGTTCATGTTTCTTTTATAAATGATTGGTTATTTGGAAAAGAAATTTCAGTTAAATATATCATATAGGAGACAAACAGTGATAATTGAGAAGTGAAAGAAAGTTTATATGATTAACAGAAAGTCTGCAATGTCAGCAGATTCTGGAGAACAATGTCCAGGAATCAGTGACAAAGTTGAAGTTGTGCCGGTGCAAACCATCAAACTGAACTGGAGATGTTTTGTAAAGAAGAATGGTCCAAAATACCTTCCTCCAGAATCCAGACTCTAATTAGAAGCTATAGGAAGTGTTTAGAGACTGTTATTTCTGCAAAAGAAGGATGCACAAATGTTTTTAAACTTATGCACAAGCCTAATTTTGTTATGAATAATTCTGGCACACTTTCTGTAAATCATATAAACTTTATTTCACGTCTCAATTATAACTGTGTTTGTCTCCTATATGATATATTTAACTGAAATGTCTTTTTCCAACAACCAATGATTTATAAAGGAAAATCATGAACATTTACAGGGGTGCCCAAACTTTGCCAAACTTGTCCTTACACAAGTGTAAGGACAAGAAATGATAACAGAATAAACCACCATTGGACCATTGGACATTGGTGGAAAACTTAGAAATCACACTTTTAGAATCTGTAAATAACTCAAAATGTCCCTAAGTAGACTTGTGACCAGTTTTGCCATGACTGACCACAGTAGGTGTGCATCAGGTTCCTGTTCAATTATTCAGACAACCATGTGCATACACTCATGAAGCTCAGGTTTCATACCATTCTGACAGAGTTTGACCGACTTTGTCTTTAAGTGTTGAGTTATCTGACAAACAGCAGGGAATCATGGACTAAATGACTTTACGATCAGCAAACACTGCCCCTCTCTCTCTGCTGCTCTGATTCTCCTCGTTTCCCCCACTTCACCTTTTTTTACCCACTGTCTGTGGTGGACATTATTTTATACAACAACTTTTGGAATCTAAAACATGGCATACGTTTTTTTTGTTTTACATCAACAGAATGAATCTGTAGCATCTGTTGTGCATGTTGAGGAGATTTCATCTCAGCCCAAATGTTAACATGGGCCACAGCTGGCACCTGCACATGTGGATGTGATCAAGGTTACTCTAGTTCATGAAGGTAGTTTTTAATGATGCTTCTCAACTGTTGAGTTGCATATTCAACCATACATCTTACTTCTTCAGAATAGGTGTTCCCTTCTCAGACACAATGTTGGTTAATGGCTCCACAGTGTTTATTTGTAGCACCCAAAAAGCAAGACATTGTTATTCTGAGATTCCACCTGTGCAAATAGCAATATACAGTATGTGTCCCGCTGTTATCAGTGCAATTGCTGCTTTCCTTACAAAAAAGAAAGTCACAAGCTTTCATGACTTATTTAAAGAGCTTTGAATTATTGAATTTTTAAACAGGAAACACTATCACACAGTGTGCTCTGTATGATTTGTACTTCATTTAATGTGTAATCAAATACAGAAATATTCAATGCTTGTTCAAGTGCGAGAACATTTTAGAACATCATATGCTTTTGATTGTTGCCTCCTATTTCAAAGCAGCACAAACTAATCTTTTGTACGTGTGTATTCTGTCTCTTTGAAATTGTTCTGTTGTTCTCTGTGAGTGCAGTGGAAATGACTTTCAAGTCATACATTTTCTTTGGTTTGTCAAATTTGTTTCTGCCCCCGAATATGGAAATGAAACAAGGGTACGACTGTCTGGATCGCAAGGAATAACAAATGATAACTATGATTTGACTGCCTGAGGCTTTGTTGTTATTTTGAATTTACAGATGTGGCAGTGTTTTAAAGTGTATGAAAAGAAAATTAAATGAAATAATGTGAGACAGCTTGTATCTCTTACAAAAGAGTTTGGACATCCAAAGGAAACTCCGTGTAAAAACAAATCATTTGACGTTGGGTATCTGATCTGAGTGACTCCTGGCACCTTGCAGAAGATTTTGTAGACCCAGAACTTGGTTGAAGAATTCCATATCCCATCGGGCCTGGGAATGAATGAATCTTTAATTGAAGCTGTATGTAAAGACCCAAAGTGTTGCTGTGTCTATTTCTCTCTTGCACAGTGCCACATTACAGTTCTCTGTTGTATTTGCCGTTTATCAGACTTTAAAGCATACAATCTCTTACCAAACACATTTGAAGGAGAGTTGCTCTCATATCTGACAGGGTACATATCTCTTCTAGATTCTAGCTTTGTCTCACAATGACTCAAGACTCTTGTCTTCCTTTAGCCTCTTTTTCTCTTCCCTTCTTATTGTTCCTCTCTTTTCTTTTCAGTGACCACATTGTTGCTTCACACCAACACAGAAGTGAATATTTGTGGAGTGTGTCACCTTACGGGATAGGGGTCTTTGACCTTAGGTCTGTGAGGCATAAACAACTCCAGAGTACAACTCAGAGGAACCCATGACATAAGTAATACTGTGTTCAAACCACAACAATAATTGGGACTGATTCCTGGAAGGCTGCGTTTAGCAAAGGCCATTATGTTTGTACAGGAAAATCTAATGGACGGCCTGTGATGAGAGTGGTGTATTTGATGATTCTTGTTTTCTCTCTGCAGTGCCTGGGAACTTGGGCTGCTTCAAAGACAGCGGGAACCCACCAACACTGTCGGGCACCAGTGAGACCTCCAACAAGCTCACCATTCAGAAATGTATCAACTTCTGTCGCAAGCAAAGATACAAGGTAAGATTTCAAACACTCCATTGAAGTGGTACCTGCTCGCCTTGTTCAGAGAGTTTGCTGGTTCCAAAACAAGTGTTCATCTCTGACCCTTTTTACCATCTTTCACTGACAAATGAGTAGAGGACTGCCTCTTTGTAGAGATGTGGCTCCTGATTGGATGAAGTGTTGTGAATATTGAACGTTTCTCCTAGACCCCATTCACACCTGGCGTTAACATCCATTTTGAATGATCACATAAAAGTCAGATTGCACAGGTCAGGTCAGGTCTGAATACTTTGGAACCATCCTGAACGTGTCCCCTCATCCAGGCACAAAAACACAGTTGTAGGTGGTTTGAGGGTGTTATTAGGATTGAGGATATGACCACATGATTGTTCATGAACACAAGTCGTCACCAGGAAATTAGAAGGGGCCTCCTCAGCTACCAGTCATATTTTCACAATATTAACACTGATTATCACATAGGGCTTTTTCTTATGGTTACATTTTTATTTCATGTCACAGCAGCACGAGTAGAGCATTGATTCTCTCAGCTTCTCTCTCTCTGACATCAGAGACGTGTGCACAGTCAAACTAGTTAAAAACATAATTTCATTCTCACTAACAGACGTGAACTTATGAAGTTAGTGAGTATTTGAATAAAGGGCTTGGTCACAGGAGACACATCCAGGATGCTTTTCAATGCCGGTGTGAAGAGTTGTCACGGTCCAAACTCTCTGCAGACCAAAGAGCCATTTAACTTATCTTTTCACTTAGGATTTCATTGATGATAATATGTTTTAACTCAAAGGTCACAGTTTCTGCTGAATAAAATTAAATTTAGCTTGTATTCTTAGTTGTTCACATTTTCCCCTCTCATTTTATGAATAAGGTTTGACAAGCTATCATGTAAATAATCTGCATTCATGAGCACTGACACGAGCATTATCCGAGACCCTCTTCATACAGCCGTCATGAGTCTTTGTTTCAAATGTAAAAACAGACAAATGATAAATAATTGCAGCAATCAAGGCTGACAACTGGAAATGAACGATTATGAGCCTTTTATCCACCTCCTCTTCTCTATTTCTGTATCCGGCTCGTCATTTTCCAGACTGAAAACAGTGCCAGGTTTTCATTTTTGGTCTCAGCAGATCTGGTTCAACTTGGTCTGCATTGACAGGTTCTGACAGCTTCTGCCTCCCCCCGTCCTTCAGCAGATGGTACGGGATGCTGTGGCAGATTGGCACCGCCTGCCTTTTCGCCTTTCTGTCGCTGTCCATGAAATGTCTTGTGCTTGAAAGAACGAATCCCACGTGACTTTCTGACAAAGAGCATGCCTGATGAGTGAGGCAGCAATTCATCGCCTATATTCACACTGGTGTCCTCAGACGTTTATTCATCAGATAGAATAATGAAACAAGGATGTAGCTTGACACGTGGTGGCGAGAGCAGAGGCTGCGTGAATTCCTGGTCCATGAGGCGAGGACAGGGAAATGATGCAGTACCTTCAGTTGTGTGGATTCATTTAGGGACAATTGTGTCCATTTGAATGAAGGACAAACGTTCTTTTGAGAACAAGCAGCCAGTGGTGGTGAGGTCAAGATGTGCGAAGGTTTTTGACGTTTCACATTTCTGCGTTGACGCGAATAGTTTGTTGGGAATTGGGAAAACAACAGTTTAGATTGGAAATAAGGAAGCGTTCCTATTGTTCTGACTTCTATTCATGACATTCTCTCTGTGTCGCTGTGTGTTTGAAATCAGACCTCTAAACTGCAGACTGGTTGTGGTTATTCCAGACTGGGAAGCTTCATGTAATCTTGTGAGAAAGAGGCCAGTTTGGACATGTTATAATCGACGAGAGCAAACAGCCAAAATGATCATGTTTCCTCCACAAAACATGTTCTGCAATATAAAATAAATAAAATAAAGATTTACTCTTTAAAAAAAAGATTACGGTTTTTGTTTTGTTTTTCAATTGCAAATGAGATGATTTGCATAACACCTTTTGATTTTTCGCAGCTTGCAGGTATGGAGTCAGGATACGCCTGTTTCTGCGGCAATGAAGTGGACCTGCATGACCACGGAGAGTCGCCCAGCAAAGAGTGTAACCACGTTTGCTTCGGCGACCACACACAGCCCTGTGGTGGAGACGGTTGGGTCATCGTCTTTGATAGTGAGTGTTGTCTGGGTCTGATTCGACTGTATTTTCTGTGCTTTCACTTCAAATAAAGTCAAAAAACAGATTTCTATCTGAACTGTCAGTGTTTGTTACTGCTTTGCTCATATTAACACCTCTCGGAATCATTTAAATGAATCATAAAAATTCCCCCTTTGCTCTGCTTCAACTGCAGTTAATCCTACAAGGATTCCACACTGCTGTACATTAAAGTTTATACTTTACAATCCTTAATCTGATATCTCATTGAGATATTGTGAAATAAGTTTTAAATAAGTAGAACTGTATGTTTTTAGCAATATTTATTAAGAATTGTACTTTAAGTCCTCAGTTTAAAAAAAAAGAAGTAGTTTTGGCCTTTTCCCACTCCTTTTAGGCAAGAACATATTTTTTGAGAAAACATAGATCTTTTTTTTTTTTCTCCTCCTTCTAGCCCGAGTAGGAGCCTGTGGCGGGAATTACACCTCTCTGTCAGGAGTGATCTACTCCCCTGATTTCCCTGATAAATACGAGCCTGGCCGTGTTTGCTACTGGACAATCCAGGTCCCTGGATCCTCTGCCCTTCTCTTCAACTTCACCTTCTTCGACATTTCCGATCAGACAGACATGGTGGAGCTACTCGATGGCTACACCAACCGGGTGGTGGCGCGCTTTGACTGGCGCAGCCGACCACGAGAGCCAGTGAACGTCACTGGTGACTTCGCCATCATCTACTTCTACTCAGACCGCACCAACCAAGCCCATGGATTTGCTCTGCTCTACCAGGGTAAGAATTCCTGAACGATCAAAGAGGAACTTTTTTAATAATGTAAAAGTCTATACTTCACTTCATCACCTTGTCTGAACTACATAACCCCAAATCCTCAGCAAGAGCCACATTTGCATGATCAGGTGTGGGCTGGGCTGCCATTTGCATTGCAGGCCTAGTTCATTGGCGTAATGCCTGTTGACTGTGAGGCAGTTGTCGTGCCATTGGCAAGCCCTTTTTATTAGTCAGTGTCTGACCACCGTGGCTGATTCTGCATCATTAAATCATGTTTTGAACTTTTGAGGAACACGGCCTCTTATCAACTTACAGCAGACTGCTTTGCTTCTCTCAAGTGTCTTCTTTGGTGAATTGCACTTGTTTTATGCCACCTACATACAGAACACTACAGAATACTATGTGTCGTGCTTTTTGATATTGCGATTTAACTGCAGAGCACACGCACAGCCGTGGAAACTGTTTTGCAAATTTAGAAACCTCACAGTGAATTATTTCATCCCTCGCTTGACTTATCTTGGAAAGGGAAAGCTGTCCTTTTTCGTTATATTGTCGTCTCTTGTGATGCGTGAATATCCAGAATGCACTGAAAGTAATTTAATATTCACATTAAATTATTAATTTCTGCAGACATGCATGCAGCACAACCAAGATATGATACAATCTGCCCCCACTCCTCCCTCTCTGCCTCCATTTTTGATGATATGTCACTAGCCTGGTGGTCGTACAGTAATAAAAGTGTCATATTAAAGGGTCCAGATCCTCTGACCACTGGGCAGGCACAAACATTCTGCTCATGTCTTGGGTTTTTTTTTTAATGGAATCTGTGAGGAAAGAGAGATCCTGAAAGACAAACGACATTTAGGCCCAATCCAACATTTAGAACTAATGAATGCATCTTATATCTCCTCAGTGTTTCTTGGACGTTTCTCTGACTTGCATGGTATTTTGTTTGCAAATGAGGAACATGTGATAAGTTCTGGGAACACCACTGTCAGGTTTTGTTCTGTGTTGTGTTTGCAGAGGATATATAGACTGTTTTGTCAGGAGAAGCAAACTCAAAATCATGGTGATTTTAAAATAAATCACATCTATGTTTAGTGGAAATGAATGAAAGTCAGCAGAGGCTTTTTTAGGCTATCACTTTCCTCTGGGACAAACCTAAATTAGTTGAAATAGTCCACAATCTCTGGAAATGTGGTTTTATGAAGCAAACTGGCCATGTGGTGCAAGCAGGTTGAAAGAATCATGAATCATATGTGTGCCGTAGAAGAGCTCTGAACACCGCAGGTTCACAACAGTGTCAATCCATGTCTTAACAATGCCGCTGGTCTTAAATAGTCACTCGTGACTCTGCTGTATATGCTTTCAACAGCATGATCAACACAACCTATCCTATTACCGTGTGTTTCATGTAACAGGAATGATTACAGGCGTGTTCAGTGATCTGCCTCCTCAGCTTTTCAACGCTCCTCTCCAGAACTATGAGAAAATCTATGAGAAGTACAAATATTCACAGGTGATCAGTCATGTTCATGGACCAAACTGGAAAAGTAGTATTTTTAGGTCTGGGTTTGAGTAAGAAAGGCTCTTGGAGAGCGCCTAACTCTACCAAGACATGAACACATTTCCTGGAAATGTCCAGTTCTACGAATATGACCCAGAAGTTTGTGGGTTTTTCCTTGAGTCATGAACTCATGCTGTATCGCTTTACAAAACAGTCTGGAAATGTGTTCAGTAGGTTTTGAAGAACTCTGCTGACAGACTCACAAACAGCAATAAGAAACATACGCAGCGATATTAATAAGAAGGACAGAAAGACTGAATTTACCACAAAGTCCATGAAGACAGTCATGTATTACAGGGTGAATACAGTGCCATCACTGTCAGCTGTTTATTTTGCTCTTACTGACAAATGAAGTTTTTAAATTTCATATAAAACTTATATGTTTAAAATATGTTTTGAGAATGAAAGTAAGAATAATATTACATTATCAAAGTGATGAGAACAGTGTTTTTCTTGTGCAGGTGTTTGGACAAAGCACAGGTATGTCATGGAAATTAATTAGTTGAAATTTTTTCAAAGAGGTGACTGAACACTGACATTAATTACTAACTGTGTGACAATTTCATTAGAATATAATGGCGTTTGATGACACATGTATTACTTTAAGTGTCTATAATTATATCAGTTATTGCCCCACCCAACTTTAAAACCATGTTACTGAACTAAGAATGCTTACAAAAGTCACCCTTTGGCATGAGAGCATGTCTTTTTCCATTGAATTAGAAATACCTGCCAGTTGCTCAAGCGTAGTATCATCTATCAAGTGAAAATGTCATTTTAGCATTTGTGTGTGTGTGTGTGTGTGTGTGCGTGTGTGCGTGCGTGCGTGCGTGTGTGTGTGTGTGAGAGAAGGATTTTGAAAATGTGAGTGGCTCAAGATGACTTTAGCAGAAACTACAGCATCTGACTAAGTGATGTTTGGGTCCTGATCAGCATTAAAGTTCTATTTCTGCCACAACGAAAACGACAGATTGGTTTTCTGTAGTTCAGTAGAATCTAATGTAATGTAATGTAATGTAATGTAATGTAATGTAATGTAATGTAATGTAAACAACATGAGTCTCTCTGTTTGCATTCTTGTTGTAGCACTGAGAAGCCAAGACACCAGAACAATGGAGGCTGAAGGAGAAGCTGAAGATGAAGGAGAGAACATCTCCAGCACCACAAGGCCACAGTTGACTGGTGGCATCACTGAGAGATCCAACAGCACCTCGAGTGGAAGCTCCCAGATCCTCTACGTGATCACGTCCAGCCCCGGTAAACCGGAGCACAACATGCCAGGTCAGTGGGCTGGACGCGGCGAGACCACCGGCCACAGAGCTAGTATGTTAACACTCACCATACCCTCGTCTTTCCCTCTGTTTGGAAGGTTTCTTTACTGTATGACCTGCTTTCCTGGAATGCTTATAAAACATCTTGGTCTGTTGAGAAGCTCACAGTGACCTCCTGTGATCATACATAGACGTAATTCTATGTGTCCTCCTGTCAAAGCCTCTTGGGATGGACTGACGTACTCTTCTTTACTTCCCTCAAACATTATTGTTTCCAAACTCTGAGGTCTCAGAGGCCTATCTGGTGTATTTCTCAAGCAGAGGGGAACAGATGTGCACTGATGATGCATCACTGTCTCTTGACAATGCGCTGGCTGGACACTGCTAACAGGTGTGCCAGCAGTGCTTGAATAGTCATTGGCTTGCTCATCCTTTCAGTCTGCTTCATTTTGTTTTCTATGACGTGACACAATATCTGATGTCTTGTTGTTGTGTTTCTCCCTCGCTGCAGTGTGGACCATCTACGCGCTGGCTGCACTCCTGATACTTACTGTCATAGCCATGGTAGCCAAGCTGCTGCTGCATATCACAGTCAAGTAAGTATGAGAATGTCTGCGGTTTGCACCATCAGCCAAGCATCAAATGTCAAAGCACTTGTCTTCAGTATTACATTTCACGCAAGTCATATTGGGGAAAAGATGAAAGAACAGGATGACATTCAGATTCAGTCGTTCCATGTAGAACTTCAATGTGATTCCAACATTTTACAAATTCTTCCAATGTTTGGACACAGTCCTGTGCAAGTTATTACATCTACGTGTTACTTTCAGCTCATTAGAGATTAACTGGAGCCAGTCTAATAATCCAGCTTGCACTGCCAACTGGTGGCCACAATGTGCCGTTTCCACTCTGTGGCCTGGTCTGTCCTCCTCTACCCTCTTATGCAAGAAGCTTCCACTCTTTAATGTTGAAATGGAGAAGTTTTAGTTTGTTACAAAGCCAAGTGTGTGATTTACTGCTGGCATTCTCTCTGTTTTTTTGATTGCTTGAAAAACAAACCACTGCAAATCTTTTAATGTTGTTGTGAGTGATAAATTTTGTTAAATTATGTGTAAAAAAAAAAAAGAAAAAGGTTTGTTAAAAGGGGCCTGCAAGTAAATCTAAGAGAAACTTTTTCAACACGTTTATCCCATCATAAGGAAGAACTGCACAAAGAGGCAATCTTCTTATTTCTCTGTTAATAAAGGGCCCTCCCCATCTAACTGAAAGATGCTGAATATTAGTCGAAACAATGTTTTTTTCAGAGTCATGTAAAGTAAGGTCATGTAAATACAGCCTTCTACATCCCTATATGGCTGTCCAACATTGTTTTAGATGGTGTCAGGTACCACATGAGCGCAGCATGACAGTGTGATGTTATATGTTTATGTTTCATTCTCTCTTTCCTCCTTCCTTCCCTAATAGGTCGCCCAACATCCCGACAGTCAGTGGTTCAGACAGCTGCAGCCAGAGCACAGCGTCGTCTGAGCCCTGGATCATCCTGTACCGACCCTCCACCATCTCCCTCTTCAAGAAGAAGCTAAAGAACCACCACGGCGACCTCAGCCCCCTGGTGGGCAACTAGCATTACTGCTGCGCTCGACCATTAACCAAACGCCACCTCCACCCACAACTAATCTGTACAAGGGCCACCAGGTGTTCTGTCCTCAGACAATGAAAGTATATGAGGCGCTACACTAACAAGCCAACAGCGGAGTGGCTAAAGACAGTGACTGAGTGATTGCCACTGAATGGCCCATGGGCTCTCCCAGCATGCTCAGCACCAGGGGAAAGAGGGGCTGTCAGTGGCCACGGTGTGGGAGAGGAGAACAGGGGATGGGATGGATGAAAATCTGTTGCTCTAACAAAAATACAAGGATGCTTTAGACATGCAGGAGGTTCCTTCTGCTCGGCAAGGTTCCATTTCAGTCTCTAACAAGCGGCACATGTCCAGACTGCAGGCTCACCAGTGATGTCACAACACAGGCAGGTAGCTTCACTGTTCAGTTTTGGACTCGCTTCACTGTCACTGTGGCTCTTGAATCATCTTCAGGACAGTATGAAGAAACACATACACACACATACACTCCTTTAACTGCCTCAACCCTTCCATACAAAGAGTTATTTGTGTAATTATTTGACTTTTATATGCAGAGTTCTGGTGTTTCTTTTTGTTGTGCTTTACATAGAAAAAAGGACAGAAATTAGATATTGCAGCACTTTGGATTTGAATCACTTGGTGTAAAATGAAAAGATCAGAGAGAATGTGCGCTCACCCACACACTTGCTCAATGCTCATGTGGAACTGTTGGCAGTCTGTAGACTAACTGCCATTTAGGGAGATATGGGAAGATCTGAGGGCTTTTTCCTCCTTCTAGTTTGTGGGTGGGAATCCTTTCCGGTTTGATGCTGTTCAAGTGCCTTTTGAATCCCCCTCTTCCACATCTCAGATTCCTCACATCTGTTTCTTTTATGAAGCGAGTGAGGTCCTACACAAATCTCTGCACTTTTGGCAAAAAAAAAAAAAAAGAGAAAAAAAAGGAAATTTCATTCCAAAAAGGGATTTCCACCTCTTCAATATAAAGAAGAAAAATAAAAAATGCTTTATCTTGTACAGTGATTGAAAGAATTCAATCGTCTTTTTAACCATAGTGCACTCAACCAAACACCTCTCCAAACTGGATGTTTGACCTTTTTTTTTTGTCATAGCTTTTTGGATCGGAGCTCTTCATATTGGAACAAAAACATATCTCTCATTTCTGTCTATGCTCTTATGTGTAGTCTTGGACATTTACTGAACATATTGTTCACTTTAAGTTTTCTTTTGATGACAGGGGGTGAATAGTGTTGTACATTGTGTAATTCAGTGTGGGAAAGATGATATTTATATCCCATGCTTTCATTTTGTGTCTAGGCATTTGTGAGACCTTTCAAAGTACATATTGTACTAATTAGATCAAAAGAAGAATGTGTTTTCTTCTCTCTTTAAACAGCAGTAAGTGGCCTAAACAATCTCAAGGTTCTCAAGTTTTGACGAGTCACCTTGCTTTCAGGCCAAAAGAAACAGAAACAAAACCAAAAGCACTCATGGCACTGTCGACAGATTCTCACTTTTCTGTGCATTGCTGTGACATTTAAAATGCATGAAGGGCCAAAGTCCACGAGTGCGTGACTGGCATAGTTAACTCGCCTTTTCCTATTGTTGGACTGGATGTTAGTGCGGGCCTCTGCAGAGATTATTAATTCACCACCAGGATAAACTTAAAAACTGGCCATAAAGCAATGCACTTACATTTGATCCTTCTTATCATTGGAGACCGTACTTACACAGTTGAGCACTTGAGACAAAAGGTCAGTTTTTACACATTATATAGCAGCGTAGTCACATTTAACTCAACAGATTTCTCAAGAATCGAATTGTTTGAGCGAAAACCCATGAGAAGAAGAACCCTTTGTTTGTTAAAAAATAAAAAATGCTCGGTTTGCCTGTTCATCTGGAACTCGTGGTAATTATTCCAAGACGAGAGCACACGCCTCAGGGTCTGTAGTGTTCAGAGCAGACTGAGCAAGCAGCGTAGATGTGACAATAATCAGGATTTAATTAAATAATTGTACATTGAAAGTCTAACACAAGCCACATCAAAATCCTGGCAGTTTAAGTCCCATTTTCAGCCCTGTCCTCCAGTCAGTCAGAGAATTCTTCTGAAGCATTGGTGTTTGACGACATGAGAACATTGTGTGAAAATGATCAGGAGGCCCCGTAACTTTGTTTTCATGAAATTGTAAATAACAAGATAGTGAAATGTTTAATTTATACGATAAATTATTGTTATTTTTTATGTGAATGGGATATAATCTATCTTTTGTATAAGTGAAGTATCTTTGTAGTTTTATTTAATGTGTCCTGGTTGCGAAATAAACACTGTATGCATGTTTCTTAAGTCTGTGTGCACTACTTGTTCTTTTATTTTGTTCCATTCCATTTATTCAATCAATGAACATAATAATAGTGATTAATTGAATTGCCGAGAAGGATATATGACACAAATACATTAAAAAAAAAGCTTATCCTGTTTAATTTAATTTTAAGCTTTTTATGTGCTTTTTGTGTGAGAAGTGCAATGCAGATTTTATCAAATCTGTTTGGTTTTAAAAGATTCAGTCTTCAGTGTTTCCATGATGGTGGGACATCTGCAGCCCCTCATTTTCCTTTTCTGCGAAGCTAAATACTTATCAGATATGTGAAATGACTCCCAGACTGTTGGGAGATGCACACGCACACACAGGGCCATGTGTAAGCCATTCACCAACCATTCACCAACCTCCCCCAGGAGGAGGTCAAGCATGCAACCTGCACATTTGAGTGGGAACAGCAGGAGTCCAGCTTCACAACTGGAACTCAAACAAACAAACATGGTGGAACGTGTAAAAAGCTGCATGGAACATTTGGCATGTTCTGAGTTATGATGTATTAGAACATGAATGGTGCTTCTTACATCACACTCTTGTTTTATGGGCTTGTTTCTCTGCAATGGCTCGCTTTTTATTGGCAAGACAACTGCAATTCCAAAGAGAAACTCCTCAGAAGTCTTTTCAAGTGCTTTCAAACAAGATCCTATGGAAATACATTGAGCACAGTGAGGATTTCCTGAAAACTGTGAAAAATCCCAGATCATGTTTCCTTGGAATCTCATGTTCTTCTTCTAAAACCACATCCTACAGTGTAATCTAAACGGAGTGTATTTAATAATGTAGTAATCCCACTGATGATTCAGTACAGAAAAATCAAGGCCAATACAGAGCTGATGGTTACAGATGATTGTGATTAATCTCATCAGAACCTCAACACATTCCAACACATGAGGATACTAATTGTGACTTGTAAATGGTCCTCTCACTCCCTCTACTGGTGATAGAGGGTTTAAACAGAGGCTCAATAATTTGGTATCTGATATTGCTGTGGCACAAAATTCATATTTTTTCAACCACACTTAATCACGAATGTTGCTAAATTGTTGATTAGAATAAATTCAAAATGACAAACTACTACAATTCTTGTCTGAAGTTGTTTGTTGTGCCTCTCACTTTCCTAAACCGTCTAATGTGTTTTTCTCAATAGCAGACTGATCACCATTCCTCTGGGTCTCTGTGTCAAAGCCATGGCCTCTGATGCACCCAATCCCAGTCAAGCTTCCCATAGCCAGGGAGAAGAACACACTGTAAGCCGATCACTCTGAACCCAAGTCGACCAGTAATTAAGGCAACAATGGGACAATACGAGGCAGTGTCTGGTTACTGTAAGAACGAGAAAGTGAGAAAGAATGGAAGACAATAGCTGACACTTTCTGCACTGGTACTGAAGTCAGGTACATTACGAGAGAGTAATCCAGGATGGACTTGAGAAAAGAGCTGTGTCAAAGAGACTGAGCAGCTATGCAGGAACTTATCTGTTTGGATCAGCCTCACTCTGCACCACTGTCATATACTGTACCCTGAGACAGTCATTCTCTTATGAAAGCTGTTTATATACATTACTCTTCCACTTCTGCCTTCAGGGAAGTCGATTAGTGCTGAAAATAATTTAAAGACCATGTAAAAATGTTAACAAACGAAAGCTTTTTAGATGACACGAGTTCCTGCCTCTCACACCTTAATGTGAATTAAATAAAGCCATATCTGAAGCTGATATGAATAGGTTGATTATTGACTTTGCATACCACACAACAGCTTTTTTATCTGATTTAGTTCAGACAAAATCATCATAGTAGGTGATTTTAATATTCACGTAGATGTAGCCAATGATAGTCTTGGCTCATCTTTTAAACTTCTGCTTGACTCAATTGGCTTCAGGCAGCAGGTTAACAAACCAACACATTGTCATAGGCTGGATTACTGTAACTCCTTACTGTCTGGATGTCCTAGTAAGTCCCTGAGAAGCCTTCAACTGGTCCAGAACGCAGCAGCACGGATACTGACTCGAACCAGACGACGTGACCATATAACTCCTGTCCTGGCTTCTCTTCACTGGCTCCCAGTGAAAAGTAGAATCGATTTTAAAATACTTCTACTTACATACAAGGCCCTGAACAATCAGGCACCTTCTTACATTTGTGACTTAATCACTTTATATCAGCCGAATAGACCGCTGCGCTCCTTGAACTCAGGTCTACTGGTTATTCCGAAAATAACTAGAAGTAGAATCGGTGGTAGAACATTTAGCTACCAGGCTCCTCTCCTGTGGAACCAACTTCCGCTTTCAGTCAGACAGTCTGACTCGGTCTCTGCCTTTAAGTCGAGACTGAAAACCTACCTTTTTAACATAGCCTATAGTCGAAGCTAGATCAGGTAGTCCTGATTAGAATAGTCTATCTTATGCTGCCATAGGCTTAGACTGCTGGGGGAATTTCCCATCATGCACTTAGAATGAGCACAGACTTTGCACGAGCCGCACTTTCTCTACCCCGTCCTCGATTTTTCATCCCTCACCACTTACCCGATGTACCCTCATGAGATGTAGCACATAAATCTACATGTAGCACATCTCTAACTGATTTTAATCTCTTACAGGTCTGCTGACACCAGTGAACGACATGAGGTCAGGACAGGAAAGAAGACTCCGTCATCCTCAAGTCTCTGACCACAACAGTCTTCACTACAGGCTGTGATAAACCCAGTGATCCAGATGATCCTGGCATTTAAAGACTTTTTTTTTCACTTTTTATTCTTGTCATTGTGTATTGTATGTTTTGGGTAACATCTACTGCACGTCTGTCTGTCCAGGGAGTGGATCCCTCACCTGTGGTTCTCCCTAAGGTTTCTACCCTTTTTCCCTTTTACAAGGGTTTTTTTTCCCTGGTAGTTTTTCCTTACCCTGGTCGAAGGTCTAAGGACAGAGGATGTTACCAACCCTGTGAAGTCCCGTAAGACAAACTATGTTTTGTAAACTGTGGGCTATATAAATAAAGATTGATTGATTGATTGATTGATAAACACACACTTGACCTTATCTTAACGCGGACCTAGAGCGGAAGTTCCTATTAACGCTGTTTTTTGGTGTGTATCTGCGTCATTACCTTGTTTATGAAGCCTTGAAGGTTCTAAACAAACAGTTCAGCCATTGCTGAGAACGATGTGTTTATTGTAATCTCGGGGCTCAGCGAGATCTCTGAAATTCCCGTTATAGTTACGTAAACAGCGGTTCTCCTGAACAGCCGATCGTCTTTCTCCGGGCACTAGTCCAGGCACATTGCGTATATTGAACCGCAGAAGAAGAATAACGTCTGTTGTGGAGGTGTTTCACGAGCGACAGTGTCTTCTGACTCTGGGTCTGACTCTGGGTCAAAGTCATAAAAGGGACTTCTATTTTTTCTATTTCTTCTATTTTTAAACACTGTTAAAACAATGTTTTGATAATGAGGAGCAGTGCATCCACCGTTCCAGAGGGGGGAGCTGCGCTTCTGAGAGCGGATGTGCTGAATAGTACTGGCCAATCACAAGACTCTGTCTTCTGGGCGTGAAAGTTCACTCTTAAACATCGCGGCTGATGAACAGCGTCAGAAAAGAGGATTTCAATCGGCTCGTTTACAGCAACAAGGAGGTTTTTGACCATAAAAACAAGTTAATATATCTAAGTAGACCTCCATAACTAACATTTATGTGCAACAGGACCACTCTAGGTGACCTTTAACAGACAATAACTAGTAGCCAGCAACGTTTACAGTCGGAACGGCTCACACACACATACACTCATTGTTGTTCAACCGGCCTTTGGCGGACGGAAGTAAACACGGCAATAAAGTACATATTTCAACATCATACAATGCTTAGCTCTACTTCATAGCTTCACTTATATGTTGTTACATAGTTGAACTGAACAGAACGGTACAAATAGTACATTTTACATACCTGTGGATCCAAACACACAACACGAGGGCCGTTAGCTTCTGCTACTGCTGCTCGGTATGTTTATTCTCTGTACATGCGCAGAGCAAAGCAGAGCAGAAACCGTTTGCTTGGACCCGACCCACTGGTGTTATAGCACCCTCTACTGGTGCAAAGTAGTCGTGCTTTTTTAGTTCTGTTTTTATAAAGGTTCAAATAAAGGTTCAAATATTACAATGAAAAAGAGGGGGTTGTCTGTTAACATAATAAACTATATGTGGCTAATTCAGACCCACTACACTCTCCCCTGCTTCAAGAGATGTCTCCGACATCTAGAACCAAACTAACACGGCCCTGGTTATGATGCAGCTTTTCATGGTACCCGAAGCCAGGGATAAAGTCATAAAAGATTTTCTCAGCCGCTGTTCTGCCAGATTTGTTTTTTTGTGGCATAAGCTTGACCAAACCGAGTAAAGTGGTCTACCAGGACCAAAATGTACTCATAACTGCCTTTACTCTTATAGAACCCATAGGTGCTCTCTCTGGTCGGGTAGGATGTTTTTGTTTAACACACTGACACTGGCGAATGACATAATCTTCTATGTCCTGTTGCATAAAAGGCCAATAAAACTGTTCTTGTGCTGTATGACTTTGTCAGCGCCCATATGCCCCATGTCATCATGTAAATGTTTTAAAGGTCACATAGAGTGGTCCTGTTGCACATATATGTGAGTTATGGAGGTCTACTTACATATAT
Organism: Microchirus variegatus; assembly: GCF_963457635.1. NCBI lineage: Eukaryota > Metazoa > Chordata > Actinopteri > Pleuronectiformes > Soleidae > Microchirus > Microchirus variegatus. Next base: position 19,623,868 of record NC_139819.1, read on the forward strand.
TAAGTTGTTTTTATGGTCAAAATCCTCCTAGTTGATGTAAACGAGCCGATTGAAATATGTCCTTGTCAGTCGCGCTATTTTTAGCCATAAATCTCGCCCGAGAAGACAGAGTGTGTTGTGATTGGCCAGCCAGCGAAGAGCCTTCCCACCTGTGTTGTGATTGGCCAGGTATCTGGAAGTGACGTAATCTATCACGTCAGCTCTCAGAAGCGCAGCTCCCTCTCTGGAGCGGTGGATGCATTGCTACTCATTATCAAAACATTGTTTTAACAGTGTTTAAAAATAGCTTCGTCACGACTCCCCGCCACAGTCCCTTTATGACTTTAAACCGGAGTCAGACCCAGAGTCAGAAGACACTGTTGCTCGTGAAACACCTCCACAACGGACGTTATTCTTCTTCTGCGGTTCAATGTAGGCAACCGGATGTGCCCGGACTACCGCCCGGAGCAGGACGATCGGTTGTTCAGGAGAACCGCTGCTTACGTAACTATAACGGGATTTTCAGTGATCTCGTTGAGCCCCGAGATTACAATAAAACACAACGTTCTCAGCAATGGCCGAACTGTTTGTTTCGAACCGTCAGGCTTCATAAACAAGGTAATGACGCAGATACACACCAAAAAAAACAGCGATAATAGGAACTTCCGGTCTAGTTCCGCTTTAACCAACTGTTTCCTCTGTCCTGTCTGTCTAATCCCTTTGTCCAGTCTGAGTCTGTACCAGTCTGCGTGTTTCTCGTCCCATTTGTCTCTTGTCTTTATCCTGAGGACTCCATCCACTTTTCTTTAGGTTTATCACCTCACAGATAGGGCCATCTTCTTTCTGTGCAGCTCTGACACTCTCTGGGGTGATAACTGGGGTGCCTCCAAAGTGTGCATCACCAACATCTGACTGCAGCTGTAATGCAGCCACCTGTAGTGATATGTGGTAGCAGACGGTCAACCATAGGTGGCAGTGTAACCTCAAGGGACCTCTGTGAGACTGTATGTGATTACAGGAAGCACATGAAGAAGTGTTAGCATGAGACAACATGTGAGCTTTAATAAACAACTAGCTGAAGCTAGTAGAAAGTTCAATTGAAGCTTATTCATTGAGCATACGAACTTTACACCACCCATGGCACATCACCGTCTTTTACAGCTTTGTCTCCCTGCCAGATGGCAGAGACTACATCAGGGGACACTGTCTCTGTGAACTCTTTCAGGTGACCATCAAGATGCACTGGGTGTCTTGACAGGGTGTCAGCATCGGTGTTCGACTTGCCTGGCCGATATTTGATGGTGAAATGAAAGTCTGCTAATTCACCCACCCAACGATGCCCGACTGCATTTAACTTGGCTGAGCTCAAAACATATGTGAGGGGGTTATTGTCGGTGTATACTGAGAAAGTGGGGGCATAATAGAGGTAATCTCTAAATTTATCACAGATTGCCAACTTTAACGCCACAAACTCAAGCTTGCTAGAATGGAGATGGTAGTTTTTCTCAGCAGGCGTGAGTGTCCTGGAGCCATAAGCAATAACCTGGAGCTTGCTTCCCTGCTGTTGATAGAGTACAGCACCCAGACCTTCGTTCGAGGCATCTGTGTGGAGTACAAAAGGTAAATCATACTTTGGATAAGCCAAAATGGGAGGACTGGTTAACATATCCACCAGGCGTGATACTACAACAATGTGATCTGGTGTCCAATAAACAGGTGTTTTGGATAAGAGCCGAACACTCTTAGTATTTTTTGACTTGACCTTGGTGGCTCTCTGGCTAGGCTCACTAGGACTCTCTATTAGCTGAAACAGGGGTCTTGCTATCCTAGAAAAGTCCTGTATGAATGTTCTGTAATAGCCCAAAATACCTAAGAGGGCTCTGACCTCTCCCACATTCTTTGGCTCTTTCTCTTTCAAATGCTGAACTGCCTCAATATCTTTAGGGTCTATCTGAACACCTTCACGTGTCACTAAACGTCCTAAATACCTGACCTGGCTTTTAAACAGTTCACATTTGTTTGGACACAGTTTGATACTATGCTCTCGCAGGCAACAGAGCATCCGTCTCAGATCTTCAACATGGTCATGAAAAGTCTTAGAAAAACAGAGAATGTCATCCAAATATGACGTCCCTTAACCTGTCAAGAACTCTCTCCATACATCTTTGAAAAGCCGCTGGAGCGTCTGTTAGACCAAATGGGAGGCGGGTCCACTCATAAAGGCCAAAGGGTGTGGTGAAGGCAGTCAGCCTGGAGCTCTCATCGACAAAGCCTTGATGGTATGCACTGTCCTGGTCGAGATGGAAAACCATGAGTACCCCCCCAGACTGTCTAACTGATCTTGGATGCGTAGAAGAGGGTGGCGGTCGGGGATGGTTTTCCGATTCAAGTCTCTGAAATCAATACACAGACGCAACCTCTTGTCCTTCTTCCTGACACAGACCACTGGAGATGAGTAGGAAGAAGTGGACTTTCTGATCCAGCCCTGGTCAAGCAGATTTTGGACATAGTCTTTCACCTCTTTGTACAAGGACTGACCCCGGATTTCCACTGGACGCTGAACGGCCGCGTTACGGCAGTGGCGCGGAGCCTTGGGAGCCGGCGGTATTCACGGAAGATCGCGCGATAATCTCGAACGGACGTCATAAATTATGTTATTTTTCTCCACTTCAACAATCAGTCTCTCGTCGTTCATTATGACTCTCCGAGACGCTCTGATTAATTGACTGTTTACCTGGCAGCACCGGTCACGACGTAATGTTGATGTGAAGTTGTGACAGGCTATATGACCTGCGTATTGTGTTTTATTTTGAAAGGGGGGCGGAAATGTTTTACTTTGATTCTGTGTCGGACTTCCTGTCTTGTGCGATCTGCTTCGTTGAAATTTACGAGGTTCAGCAGCGGCAACGTAAAAAATATAACTGATTCCTATCGATAGCGCTGCAGCGCGACAAGCCGCTTCTGGGCCGCTACTGAGACGCGCCGCAGTGCGGCCGGTTGGAATGCTCTCATTGATTAGAATGGAAGCGATTTGCAACGGCGACCGTGCCGCTGCCGTTCCGCGTCCAGTGGAAATCCAGGGTTAGGGACAGAGTTGTAGGACGTCTGCACTGGCATGTCATCCTTCAGATGGATCTTCAGTTGCAGGTTTGGGATGCACCCAATGTCACAATCATCTTTGGCGAAGACATCTGACTCCTCATACAACATGTCTCTGACTATGTTTTGTTTGTGTCTCTCCAGATGCGACACATCAACAGGGGGGTGCCATCTCTGGCCTGTTGTGTCCTCTGTCTTGTTTTTCTCACTTATTTCTCTTTGTCTGTCTGTGCTAACCTGAGCTGAGGATGTATTAACAGTGTTAAGCCCAATTTATACATCTGCGTAAAGTGCTCTGCGTAGGTTACGCAGAGACTCTGCGTCGACACAGAGCCTGTCAGAGAGCCTCTGCATCGTCTCCGACTGCACGAAATATTTTTTAAGTGTCCGTCACTCCGTCAAGGGACAACGGAGACGGCAAGAGCTGCGATTGGTCCTCTGGACAGGCCGAGCTAAGCTGCTCTGTGCCGGCTCATAGTGAGCACCGAGCGTCCACAGACGCGGAGCTGATCCCAGTGGAGACAGTTCTGGCTGATTAGCATTGGCACTTGAATGGTAGCATACCCACAGTGTTTGTTACCGATTTGGAGTTCAACGTCTGCCCATCCATCAAAGGGGACATCTGTGCCATTTGCTGCAGAAATCACCAGCGGCTCATCAAGAGGGAGGGATTCAAGTGGCTAGATTTTGACAGGGGGGAGTGCTTCTTCCATCCAGTCTCTCCCCACCATCGTCACTTGAGCCCCTGAGTCTAGCAACATCTAAAGAGGAGCACCATTGAGAGTACATGATACCATAGATCGCTTTCCTATAAGCTGTGCTAAGCGTTTCTTTGTTGGTGGTTGACACTGTGCTTTTGTTTTTACAGGACTTGCTGCCTTAGACATGCTGGGTTGGGCTGGGGGTTCCTAAGCTGTCACGGTCACTGGCTGCCCTTCTCCAGTGACCTCATCCCGTTTCCCGGCGTCCTCCTTTGAAGACAGCCGTCCACCCGATGTCCAGCTTGGCCACATATGAAGCAGTGAGAGCAACTCATCTTGCCCTTCTGAACACAGTTGCAGCATCTGCCACGGGCTTCAGGTGTTGGTGGCATTGGCTGGGCTGAGTGTGTGGTCACAGGGATGGCAGTGTCAGCAGTTCAACACAGGGAGGACACCTGTGCAGTCAGTTCTTTAATAGCAGTATGGTTAGCCTGTAACTCAGTGTCAACTCTAGTCTGCTTAGTTGAGTCACTACAGTCAAGCTGAGTGGGGCTCACAGTCACTGGTCGGTTTTTAGCTACTGTGCCAAGGCGTCTGAGTCTCTCTGTCTCCTCACTGGTAGACTTAGTGATTCGGTCCAAAAGAAAGTCATCACTAACCTGTAAGTCTGTGAGAAGAGGTTTTAGATCATAACGAACATGGCTATTTTTCTCATTCAGACCTTGATACAGAGTGTGGAGAAAGGTGCCCTGAACCAGCTTTTTGTCATAGCCAAACTCTGCACCAGGTTGTTGTGACTCAAACAAAACGCGCTGCTTTAAACCCATTAGCCTGTACAGAAATTGCTGAGGACTCTCTTTGTCCTGTTGTTTAGCATTACTTAACTCTTGAAAAAGTTCAGTGCTGCTTTTGTCCCTGATATGTACGCGGAGAAACCGCTTGAGCTCATCAACAGTTAAATAATTTTTGTTTGTCAACATTTCTCTGAATTTACCTGGTTTGATTTTTTTCATCACAGTACGCATCACCTCTGACTCAGTAAAACCTTCCTGTATACCTTCTTCGATTTGTTTACAAAGGTTACTGTATGACATATCAGACCCAATATCAGAGTTTTGTCCACCATGTATCTTAAATTCTCTGCATGGGAGCAGAGCTGCAAAATCATTCACCCTCAATACCTGATCTCCCATGCTGGATTCCAGACTCACTCTACCATGGGGAGAACCATCAACGCCTGCGGTATAAGCCCTGGTGACTGTGGAAGAGTCAAAGTTCCTCACTGGCCGTCCACTGTCTCTTCGTGAAGGTGCTGGATAAGTATGAATGTCTCTGTCCTGTGATGGGCTGTTAGTGTGTGCATCTTTGTCCAATGATGGAGGTGAAAGGGAATGAATGTCTTTGTCCACCTGCAACGGCTGTGTGGAAATGTTGTGGTTGTGTGTGGATGTAGTGAATTGTGTGACTGTCGTGATGGTCAGAACAAGATGAAGTGGATAGCTGCTCCTGGTGGGGTGATGAATCCTCCACTGGCTGTCCTGTCTCCGTCGCAGTCTGGTAAGCTTCACTTCCACCGGGGTCTGTGGCCAGCAGGTCATTCAGCATGTCAGTCAGGACAAGGAGTTGAGACATACCTTCATCTTCCATAGCACTTGATTTCCCACTCCTAAGGTAGTCCACCATCAGGTCATACAGTTCTGGTTCACTCAAATGGAATATCATGAGTTTTGCTGCCATCATCTATTGAACTCATGACTGCCAATAGCTGGTCTGGACTCAAATACGACAGATTCTTCTGGATCTTGAAGATCAGCATTCGCCGTGGGATGACAGTGGCCATTTTGGCGTTACTCTGGTGACTCCCGCTCTCTGGATGACGCTCTGGACTGCAGCAGCCTTCCCTGAAACTTCAAGCACCGTTTCCCGTCGTCACGACACTCACTTCACTAGGCAGAAACGCTAATCATCCCGGACGAGCCCCCAAATGTTACCGGCGCCAGAGCTAGGGGTCTCTGGTCCGGCAGCATGAGCCCCTCAGGCAGCGTGCACTGAGTGGCTGAGCTACGGTATAAAAACCTGTGGATCCAAACACACAACACGAGGGCTGTTAGCTTCTGCTACTGCTGCTCAGTATGTTTATTCTCTGCACATGCGCTGAGCACATCACATTTCATATATACAACATTGCAAATATCCTACCAATTACTTTCAGAATAGTTTAACAGACAATAACGAGTAGCCAGCAACGTGTACAGTCGGAACGGCTCACACACATATACACTCATTCTTGTTCAACCGACCTTTGGTGGAAGGAAGTAAACACGGCAATAAAGTACATATTTCAACATCACACAATGCTTAGCTCTACTTCATAGCTTCGCTTATATGTTGTTACATAGTTGAACTGAACAGAACTGTACAAATAGTACATTTTACATACCTGTGGATCCAAACACACAACACGAGGGCCGTTAGCTTCTGCTACTGCTGCTCGGTATGTTTATTCTCTGTACATGCGCAGAGCAAAGCAGAGCGGAAAGTAGTAGTGCTTTCTGCAAAACTGTTTTTATAAAGGTTCAAATATTACAATGAAAAAGAGGGGGGTGTCTGTTAACATAATAAACTATATGTGGCTATTTCAGACCCACTACACTGACAGCGTCCTTTTGTGAAGGCAGGGACGTTTACCTCGGCGCACATAAAGCCCAATTTATACTCCTGCGTAAAGTGCTCTGCGTAGCTACGCAGAGTCCTCTGCGTCGACGCAGAACCTGTCGAAGAGCCTCTGCGTCGTCTCCGGGTGCACGGAATATTTTTTAAGTGTCCGTCACCGTCACTCCGTCAAGGGACAACAGAGACGGCAAGAGCTGCGATTGGTCCTCAGGACAGGCTGAGCTAAGCTGCTCTGTGCCGGCTCTCAGTGCGCTCCGGGCGTCCTGACAGAGGCGGAGCTGATCCCCGCCGATAACGCCGCTGCCGAACTATAAATACGTCATATCTTAACACACACAGCACATGTTTAGACTCTAAATGGCCAATTTCTCGCCTCAAATTATCTTAAAACTGCGTTCCGTGACACAGAAAAGTGAGAAACGGCCACTTTTTCAACAGAGCAAGAGGGAGAGAGACAGAGAGAGGCAGAGAGAGACATTTGTTAGCTTCTGTGTCTGCAGTCAAGTTTGTCTTCATCCTGTGGAACAAGTAGCCAGGGGTTCAAATGGGCTGAAGCAGGCACTTTGTTTCAGTTTTAAAACGGAGCCACGTGCCAGGATGAGCGGCAACAGTAAATCGGTGAACTCCACTGCAATAAAAGCGGAGATCAAGAGGTATGGCACTCTGCACAGTGCCATCAACAGACTGTCCAAGCAGTTTGAAAGGATCCCTGATCAGCAGCTGCGCTCAGGCCTCAAAGTTTACCTCCACAGTATTCAAGGTAAGCTTGTCTTTGAGACCCACTTTGTGTGTGGTGACTTTAGGGAATGAAGCTACATGATAGATAACAGTGATTGCAATGCTCGGACTTGTTGATAAGAGACTTTCACAGGTGAATTTAGTCACTGTTTTTCATCAGTATTGGAAGCGTTCTGTGGAAAGATGATGACAGTGTAGATGATCGGCATCTTCCTCTGTGCTTCCTGTGTCAGTTGATGTGCCTTTTACGGATAACGCATACGCAGTCGGAGAAGTATAATGTGGCCTTTAAGCCCAATTTATACTTCTGCGTAAAGTGCTCTGCGTAGGCTACGTAGAGACTCTGCGTCGACGCAGAGACTGTCGAAGAGCCTCTGCGTAGTCTCCGTCTGCACGAAATATTTTTTAAGTGTCCGTCACTCCGTCAAGGGACAACGGAGACGGCAAGAGCTGCGATTGGTCCTCAGGACAGGCTGAGCTAAGCTGCTCTGTGCCGGCTCTCAGTGCGCTCCGGGCGTCCGGGCGTCCTGACAGAGGCGGAGCTGATCCCCGCCGATCCCCTTAACACTTTTTCAACAACAACAGTCTTTCTCTCTCTTTCTTTCTCGGACGCCATTGCTCACTGTAGCCAGAAGCACAACAACCTTGCGCAGCGACCCCTACTGATCGGGCGGGAAATTGCAGCGAGTGTCCGTCACCACGACGCAGAAGTATAAATGCTCGAGGCGTCTCCGTGGTGACGCAGACGGATAACGCATACGCAGTCGGAGAAGTATAATGTGGCCTTAAAGGCATGTGCCACATCATTTTCGCCAAGTAATTCGCCATCCCCAACTTTCTTAACCATGCCAACATAACGGAGACTCCTGCGTTTGGTTGCAAAGTTAATTAGGTCACCCATGTTCAGATCTGTGTTTCCAGGATCACTCCTCTCATCCTCAGACCTCTCTTTGTCAAACTCCTCATCAAGTGGGACTGGGACATCACTCCCCTTAGAGCTGCTGTCAATGATTTTCTTTTTGGATGCTTACTTTATCGGTTTTCCCTTTTCTTTGCTATTTTGCTTTTTCCCTGCCAGTCCCTTCATAAGCCGTTTCTATTGTCTGCTTCTCTGGAGTATCAGTTAGTATGGCTGTCTTCACACGCTTTCTTTTGGTTTGTGATCTGGGGGGACATTTGGGAAGTGGTAGGATTTCACAAGGAAACACATGTCGGCTGGGAACATGTGGCACATCTGAGTCAGCTGGCGTGGCACATCCATGTGGACCACGCAGAGTGGATTGAGCAATTTAGGCTAATCTTAAAGCGGAACTAGACCGGAAGTTCCTATTATCGCTGTTTTTTTTGGTGTGTATCTGCGTCATTACCTTGTTTATGAAGCCTGACGGTTCGAAACAAACAGTTCAGCCATTGCTGAGAACGTTGTGTTTTATTGTAATCTCGGGGCTCAACGAGATCACTGAAAATCCCGTAATAGTTACGTAAGCAGCGGTTCTCCTGAACAACCGATCGTCCTCCTCCGGGCGGTAGTCCGGGCACATCCGGTTGCGTACATTGAACCACAGAAGAAGAATAACGTCCGTTGTGGAGGTGTTTCACGAGCGACAGTGTCTTCTGACTCTGGGTCTGACTCCGGTTTAAAGTCATAAAAGGGACTGCGGCGGGGAGTCGTGACGAAGCTATTTTTAAACACTGTTAAAACAATGTTTTGATAATGAGGAGCAGTGCATCCGCCGTTCCAGAGGGGGCGCTGCGCTTCTGAGAACGGATGTGCTGGATAGTACTGGCCAATCACAAGACTCTGTCTCCTGGGGGTGAAAGTTCACTCTGAAACATCGCGGCTGAAAAACACTGTCAGAAAAGAGGATTTCTGTCGGCAAATTTACAGAAACTAGGAGGTTTTTGACCATAAAAACAAGTTAATATATGTAAGTAGACCTCCATAACTAACATTTATGTGCAACAGGACCACTCTATGTGACCTTTAAACTAGCGTCAATCACATGGTTTTATATGTTGGAAGTTCATCAACATGTATGATATAAGTATGTAAAAAACACATTTTTGTGTAAAAACATACTTACCTCAGCACCAGCACCAACTTATCCTTCCTGGCAGGGGGGGAATGGGAGGGGCTTGAAAACATAATGGTCACATGACCACAAATGTGTTCCGTTGCCTAGATACAGGGGATGTCTCACATTACCCTATGTCCCGCATTGCCCCGCTCTCCCCTAGTAGTAGCAGTGAGGGTCTGTCCTTGCTCCTGTGGCCAAGTGCGTGCTCATGGTGGTTATGTTGGGTCTCTGTAAATAATGTTAGAAGGAGTTCAGTCTAGACCTGCTCTATTTGAAAAGTGTCCTCAGATAACTTCTGTAATGAACTGGTGCTTTACAAATACAACTGAATTGAATTAAATTATATTGAAAAAAAAAAGTAAAGTAGTGGATTATTAATATAGTACTATGAATTTTAAATGATCACTGTGCTATGAAATATTATCCAATTATTTTCTCTATTGTATTTGTATTTACTGTGATTTGGTTACTGAACAAATCTGCTGATTTAGTTGAATTCCCCTTGCCAAATTATTAGAATATATTTTGTTGTTTGTGTAGTTTACTTATTTGAACAAACCTGTACATTTAAAGTGTCCTGTACTGCATAGGACTGCTAGTTGCCAATGTCCACGTTGTAATGCACTGCAAGATATATGCAAACATAATCCCTTTATATCATATGGTGCTCATCACTGTCATGAGGCGTCAGTTATGTTAGTGTTTTTAGTTTGTGTCGTCTGTTTGTTTGTTGCTTTAGAGTCACGGGAAGTTCATGTCACCTTTTTGGTGTTGGGTTTGATTTTCACTTCCCCTTTTATTTTGGTAATGTTCATGTCTTCCTGTTGCGTTGTCACTTCGTCCTCCTTAACACATCTACCCTAATTCCCTCATGCTCTTCACCTGGTGATCCTTAAGTAATCACTCACACCTGCCCTTGATTCCCTCTTCCCCTATATAGTGTTCCCAGTCCCTCAGTCATGTGTCAGTACGTTGTTTATGTTGCCAACCGAACGCCCGTCTAAGTCAAGTCTGTCAATATCTTCTAGCCATAGTGTTATGCTTTTGGTTGTTCTTTTTACATATTGTTACACTTTTTGTTGTTCCTTTCTTTATCTAGCCATAGTGTTACGCTTTTGTTTTGAATTCTAGAGACTTAAATGAAGACTCTTAAAACCTTCCAGCGTGCCTCCAGTCTCGAGCATTTGGGTCCAGCTGTGTTCTGCCTGCCTAACAATCACTCAGTTACCTTCATTTGTATTAATTAACTAGTATAATGTGGAGATAACACCAGAAATAGATGCTTAAACAGGGACACTGTATATTGTAATGTTTTAATATAAAAACAGATTCAGAGTATTTTGCATAGTGCAACAGGGCTGCAGTTATATGATCTGAATATTTGCTTCTGATTGCTTGGTAACCTAGGGAGCTTTGTCTGTGCAGGAGCAATTTTGAAATATTTGGGATCCAGTTCAAGGAGAGCCAGGAGAGGGGAACCTTCATCAGCTTCTGATGAGCAAGCAGCAGGGCCATCACTATTTTTTATTGGTGCAATAACATGGATGCTGGTCAACTACATATTTATTTATAAGTGAGTTTACTTATTAATTTTTTACTGTTTTTGAATGGTGGGTTAAACTGTTTTGTTATGCCACCTTAAAGTTTATATTAAACATTTTTCAAGAACAAACTGTATCTGTTGCATTTGTGAATGTACTCTAGCCTGCTTTAATCTTAAAATGTAACAAACTGCTGCATCGTCACAGAATATATGAAAAAGTTAGGAATCTCTACCTCGAGTTTGAAAAAAAATAGGGGCCCCCAAATAGTATCGATAGGGCCCCCAAACAGCTAGAAACGGCCCTGAAGACGAGAACATGCCCAAGAAAGTGTTCCTGGGATTTGTGAGTTTCCCAATGAGAGCATATATGTGCCAAAACCATTAAGATATTTTAATTGTCAAAGGTTTGGACATATAGCTAATAATTGTAAAGAAAAGAGGAGGTGTGCAAGATGTGGAGGTGACCATGAGTATGGGAAGTGTGGATAAGGGGTGCAGCCTAAAGCCTTGATTATATTCGCCATAGTGCGGGTAGTAGTCCAGGGCGCGCGCCCAAAATGACGTCATATCCTGTGTAGCGACAAGCGTGTAAGCTCCAAAAGGTGGCACGGCGCTGGGGCGCACACCTCTGAATTTTTCTAACTTTGTTGGCTACGGTGCGCACCAACTCTTCATTTTCAATGGAAGGCTGGCCGAGCAGGTCCACTTGTACACGCATTTGTATGACTCTTTTGTATGAGTCAGTCCCATGAGCTTATATTCATGGAAGGAGATTGTTATCACATTACAAAAAGACGATGGTTTTTGCCGTAGGACGTGAAAAAAAAGAGGGGGATCGCTTTGTGAAGCGCAAAAGACGAACCATGTAAAGAGTGGTGACCCAGGGGGAAGAGCCCTCCCGGTGATTCTGGTGGATTATGGGATGTTTGTCCAAATACGTGAACCACCGACAGACGGACAGTCATTTTGAGACAAATGTACGCGATATGCTGAACGTGCTGATCTCTCAGGAGATATAGAGGAGATAAATGACAACATAACTTCAGGAATTTTAAGGTCAGCAGAGGGAGCTATTCCTAGGAGTAAGAATAAGATAAATAGGAAACTGGTACTATGGTGGACAGAGGAATGTTGGCAGGCTGTTAAAAGTAGAAACATTAAACAACTTAAAATAACCCATTGCATGCACCAGCTAATCCAGTACAAAAAGACACAGGCAATAGTGAAAAGAACAATACGCCAGACCAAGAGGGAAAGCTAGAGATAGTTTTGTGGAAAAATAGGAAGAATGACACCGGTGGGAGAGGTTTGGGGAATGATAAAAAAGATAAGAAAGGTATGGGATTATCCAGTCATGACCTGTGGGGAGGAGACTGCAGTTTCTAACAGGCACAGAAAATCTATCAGAAGAGGGGAGGAGGAGAGAGAAAACAAAGGGTCAGTATCCAGGTGTATTAGACAGGAGGGAAGAAACAGGGGAAGCAATGGACAAACCGTTTACTATGGTGGAAATGATGAGAGCTATAAATAAATCAAGACTTTCTCCTGGGAAATATCCAATATAATGCTAAAACAACTGGGGGACAGAGCATTATTAACACTGCTGCCAATGTATAACAAGTTATGGAAAGAGGGAAGATTACCAGGGGCCTGGAAAGAAGCAGTAGTAGAAACAAGAGTAGTTGTCCCCATAAGAAAACATGGTAAGGACCCTTCACAACCCACTAGCTATAGGCCAATAGCATTAATGTCAAATATGTGCAAAATAATGGAAAGGATGATAACGGAGAGATTAACATATGATCTTGAAAAGAGAGAAATGCTGGCAAATTGCCAAAGTGGTTTTAGAAAAGGAAGAAATACAATGGATGCAGTGATACAGCTTGAGATTGAGGTAAGAAAAACACAGGCAAATGAAGAGTCAGTTGTTGCAGTATTTTTAGATATTGAGAAAGCATACGACATGATGTGGAAGGAAGGAATGCTGATAAAGCTGTGCAACATGGGTATAAAAGGAAGGATGTACAACTGTATTCTGCTGGGAAGAAAAATACAGGTATGAGTAGGGGTAGAGTTGTCGAGGCAGTATGGAGTAGAGAACAGTATCCCTCAAGGGAGTGTGATTAGCCCATTACTCTTTACAGTAAATAAATGATGTGATTTCAAAAGTGCCAGAGGAGATAGGCAGATCACTTTTTGCGGATGATGGGGCTTTGTGGAAAAGAGGAAGGAATGTGGCATATGTTATGGGCAAAGTACAAGGGGCTATAGATGAGGTGGTGGAGTGGGGTTATGATTGGAGATGCCAGTTCTCAGTGGAAAAAACACAGACCGTTTATTTTGCGAGAAAACAAATAGTGAAAGGAATGAAACTGAAAATGTATGGGAATCGGTTAGAAAGAGCTGGGACATTTACATTTTTGGGTGTGGTGTTTGATTCACATTTAACATGAGCAGGTCACATTGATAGAGTAGAAAAGAAATGTAAAAATGTAATAAATGTGTTGATGTCTGACAGGTAGAGACTGGGGAGCCAGTTGCTCGGCACTAAGAAGAGTGTATGTGGCCTTAATTAGAGCCGTGTTTGATTATGGCAGTATTTCATCTGGATCAGCTGCTAGGTCAAGGCTTGAGGAGCTGGATGTGATTCAGGCACAGGCACTGAGAGTCTGCAGTGGGGCTTTTAAGACAACACCAGTACCTGTGTGTCCCCCTCTTTGAACTGCCACCTTATCGTGCTGGAGGGGTTTGAGTATCCGCATGATCCTAGGAGCTATGTTGTCCGGGGCTTAATGCCCCTGGTAGGGTCTCCCATGGCAAACAGGTCCTAGGTGACGGATCAGAGCAGTTCACAAGTGCAGGTAACGCCGGATTGGCGTTACCGGGGCCCCACCCTGGAGCCAGGCCTGGGAGTGGGGCTCGCAGGCGAGCACCTGGTGGCCGGGTCTTTGCCCGTGGGACCCGGCCGGGCTCAGCCCGAAAGAGCGACGTGGCCCACCACCTACATGAAGGGCCATAAGGGGCCGGTGCAATGCGATTTGGGTGGCAGTCGTGGGCCCCGACGGCCCAATCGCGGGACAACAACCCTAGCTATGGGGACATGGAATGTCACCTCGCTGGGGGGGAAAGAGCCTGAGCTTGTGCGGAAGGTGGAGCGGTACCGACTAGAAATAGTCGGGCTCACCTCCACGCACAGTCTGGGCTCTGGAACCCATCTCCTTGAGACTCTCTACTACTCTGGAGTTGCCTAAGGTGAGAGGTGACGGGGTGATGTGGGCTTGCTTATAGCTCCCCAGCTCAGCCGCCATGTGTTGGAGTTCTCTCCGCAGAATGAAAGGGTCGCGTCCCTCCGCGCCCGTCTCTCACTGTTGTTTCGGCTTACGGGCCGAACGACAATGCAGAGTACCCGGCCTTTTTGGAGTCCCTGGAAGGAGCATAAGGGTGTCGATCAGTGCATGTGGCACCAGGACACCCTAGGCCGGAGGTCAATGATCGACTTTGTGGTCATGTCATCTGGCCTCCGACCTCATGTCTTGGACACTCGGGTGAAGAGAGGGGCTGAGCTGTCAACCGATCACCACCTGGTGGTGAGTTGGATCCACTGGCAGGGCTGGAAGCTGGACAGACTTGGCAGACCCAAGCGCTGTGAGGGTCTGCTGGGAATGCCTGGCAGAATCACCTGTCAGGGAGGTCTTCAACTCCCACATCCAGGAGAGCTTTGACCAGATCCCAAGGGAAGCTAGAGATATTGAGTCAGAGTGGACCATGTTCTCCACTTCCATTGTCGATGTGGCGGTTCAAAGCTGTGGCCGTAAGGTCTCCGGTGTCAATGCCCGAACCCGGTGGTGGACGCCGGAAGTAAGGGATGCTGTCAAGCTGAAGAAGGAGTCCTATCGAGCCTGGTTGGTTGGAGGGACTCCTGAGGCAGCTGACAGGTACTGACAGGCCAAGCGGACAGCGGCCCGAGCAGTCGCAGAAGCAAAAACTCGGGTCTGGGAAAAGTTGGGGACAGTGCCTCTGGAATGGCAGACCGGGGTGGTGATCCCTCTTTTTAAAAAGGGGGATCGGAGGGTGTGTTCCAACTATCGGGGGATCACACTCCTCAGCCTCCCGGGGAAAGTCTATTCCAGGGTACTGGAGATGAGAGTTCGGCCGATAGTCGAACCTCGGATTCAAGAGGAACAATGCGGTTTTTGTCCTGGCCTTGGAAAACTGGACCAGCTCTTTACCCTTCGCAGGGTGCTCGAGGGTTCATGGGATATTGCTCAACCTGTCCACATGTGTTTTGTGGACTTGGAGAAGGCTTTCGACCGTGTCCCTCGTGGCATTCTGTGGGGGGTGCTCCGGGAGTATGGGGTCTGGGGCCCTTTGTTAAGGGCCGTGCGGTCCCTGTACGACCGGAGCAGGAGCTTGGTTCTCATTGCCAGCAGTAAGTCAGACTTGTTCCCAGTGCATGTTGGACTCCGGCAGGGCTACCCTTTGTCACCGGTTCTGTTCACAGAATTTCTAGGTGCAGCCAGGGGCCGGAAGGGGTCCGGTTCGGGAGCAACTGGATTTCATCTCTGCTCTTTGCAGATGATGTGGTCTTGATGGCTCCTACGAACCAGGAACTCCAGAGTGCGCTGGGGCGGTTTGCAGCTGAGTGCGAAGCGGCTGGGATGAGAATCAGCACCTCTAAGTCCGAGGCCATGGTTCTCGACCGGAAAAAGGTGGCTTGCTCCCTCCGGGTCAGTGGAGAGATCCTGCCTCAGGTGGAGGAGTTTAAGTATCTTGGGGTCTTGTTCACGAGTGAGGGAAGGATGGAGCGTGAGATTGACAGGCGGATCGGTGCAGCGGCCGCAGTAATGCAGTCGTTGTATCGGTCTGTTGTGGTGAAGAAGGAGCTGCGAGAAACTCCAACCGATGTGCTGGATAGTTCAGCTGGGAGTGGGAGCGTGTTTACTGGCAAACGCCACTGGTCTGGCGATTTTTCAATCAGCACAATCAGCAGGCGTGAGAGCACAGCACCTTAACCATCAAACGAGGCATCGACTGCGAGGATGAATGGAGCATTAAAGTCTGGATGGGCCAATGTGACCCTATGCACAAGCTCATGTTTCAAAGTTCTGAATGAATCCCTACACTCATCAGTCCAATCAGCAGGAGACAGTTTCACATTACCTTTTTTGAATTTAGGCTTATGGCCTCTGCCTCTCTTGTGTGGAGCAGCAGGCTCGGCTACCAGGCTGAACAATGGTTTAGCTACAGCAGAGCATCCCTTAATGAAGTGAAGGTAGTAAAGAACCATCCCTAAGAAAGATCTTATTTTCTTAGCACATGGTGTTTTCTCATCAGACTCCATCAAATCAGCTTCCTGAACCTCACTGATAGCCTGTACTTTACTTGGGTCTGTCTTTATACCATCCTCACATATGATGTGTCCTAGAAACTTCACAGACCGGCAGAGAAAGTAGCACTTCTTAGGTGAGAGCTTCAAGTTATTTGCAGCAAGGCGTGAGAAAACCATCTGCAGACGCTCCAGAGCAACACATTCAGACGGAGCATAGACCATGACATCATCAAGGTAACACAATAGACTTGTGAAGTTTTCATCCCCAAATATAGACATCATCATTCGCATAAAAGTAGCAGGGCTGTTAGACAGACCTTGGGGCATCCTATTATACTCATGAAGACCGAAAGGGGAGGAGAACGCCGTGTATCTTTTGTCATCCTCATGAAGTCTGACGTTGTAAAACCCAGATGTCAGATCCATTGTGGAAAAGAACGCATTTCCACCAAGTGCAGCAAGGGCATCTGTCTGGTGAGGCAATGGATGTGCATCCTTCACAGTTCTAGCATTCAACCACCTGAAGTCATTACAAATACGGAGGTCACCATTTGGCTTGGCTACCAGGACAAGAAGGAGAAGCATATTCACTCTGGGACTTTCGAATTATCCCCAATTCCTCCATCTCAGTCAAAGCAATCCTGAGTTTATCATACTGGCATGGCGGGACCCGCCTGTATGGAAGCCTGAACGGCTTGTCGTCCACCAGGCGGATTCTGTGGACAAAATCTGTTGCCTCACCACAGTCCATTTTATGTCTCAAAAAAATTTATTCAAACTGCACAATGAGCTGCAGCAATTTATCTTTCCACTCAGGGGAGACTTCACAAGATGAGAGATCCAAATCTTGCAGTCCCATGTCATTCATCTGCAACTTTTGCATTTCGTCCAAGAGTGAGTAACTTTTCAGTGGGGTTCACCTTTTTGACAGGAACCCAGCCATTACCCCATAATTGAGTGACAACTCTTCCAACCAAAATCAGTGCAGGCCTACATTTAGACTGGGTGGGTTCAATGATGACTATGCTACCTGCTACAGAGACATCGGATGCAGGCAGTTTAGCCCACACTAAATGTTCAGACATGGGCTGTAGAGTAACGCATTTCCTGAGTTTCGCTGTGCCGATTCTGAGTGGTACTGCTCCACCTCAGAATCAGAAATCAGAATCATATCGTCGGCTTGGCCTGGCACAACCACGACAGGGATTAAAACTTTATAACCATAAACAGAAACAGCCAGATCATACATCGCAGAAGGTGTGACAGGGTGACCACCACAACCAACAATGACAAATTCCTCAGCAGATCTTTTTTCAATGTTCGGGACAATCTGTGAAAGTTTTGAATCAGCTGTCACACTCACAGGGAACGCCATAGATCCACTGTCCACCAAGGCTCTAAGGACATTGCCACCATCAGTAGTTACATCTGTATAAAACAGTTCATTAGTCGTTGGAAGTCTTTGCAGGTTTTGCACAATCAGTGTTTTGTGCGATGGGACTATGCTGCTATAGGTGTGATAATGTCTCATAGTCATCTTCCATCAAATCCAAGCTGGAAGGTTCACTCATGTGGTCTGCTTATTCCTCCCCTGTACGCAGAACATTCAGTTTTCCTGCTGACCACTGAGAGGAGGGTGTCTCCCCTCTGGGCATGTGCGTCTTGAATGACCAGGTAAATGACAGACAAAACACAGCTTGTTCTCTCGGCAGTGCGGTGAGGGCTGAATGTGTGTCTCCAAACACAGAACATGGCATTCCAGTTAAGCCCTCAATCCTAGGACCTCTGTTGCTAGTTGGGTTTCTTTTGGCATAAGTATGGCCCTGAAGCAACACTTTCTCCAGCATGCCAATCAATTTTTCTAGAGCAGAAGAATCTTGCCTCACAGTCTTTCTCATGTCTGGAGTGTCAGAAACTGGAGTAGCATTCTGGCTAACCTCAACTGCATTCACATTGATTCTGTTATTTCCCCCCATTAGAAAATGTGACACCCTTCTCTAGCCGATATTCTTCTAGCACTTCCTGCACCTCACAAGCTGACCATTTATCAATCGTCTTTGCCCGAAAGGTAAGCGCTAGATCTCTACTGGGGCAGTATCTAATGAACATGCGCGTGACTTCAACACTGGGGTTGTCAAACATCTTACCCTGCTCTTTGAAGCAACTTGTAGCAACATCAGCTGCTTTGTTCAGTCTAAGCCAGTACTCATATGGGTCCTTTTGGTCTTTTGGCTGGGTGGAAAAAAAGTCGGCTAGGGGCACAGAGGAGTATTGATTAGAGCCGAAGTGTCTGCGCAGGAGCCCATAAATGGCTTGTGGGTCATCCTGCACATCAATCCCACTATTCCTTATGCCAAACCTCACAACATCCTTCGCTCTGCCTCTCAGGTGAATCAGGATTTCCTCTGCTTGATACTCCAGCTGAACTCCACTCTTCCTGATGTAAGCTCTCATTGACTCCTCCCATTCATCTACAGTCAGTGCATCCGAACTCTCACCCCGGAATACAGGTGGGTCCTTGACTTCTCGCTGAGTGACCAGCTGGACCTGGGAGAGATCGAGCGTGCGGCAAGGGGTGGAATCCTTATTTTCGCACTTACTGCGATGGTCAGTGTGCACAGCTGTTATGGGGCTAGTTGTGTTGAGGTGTGTCATAATGCTATCAGCAACCTGCTGCCCTGTTTGTTGCACAATGGTGCACATCTGATCAACTAGTCTCTCATCATTCAAAGGGGACTGAGGAGCCGCTGTATCAGTGCATTGTGGTGGACTCAACTCATCTAAGGGCTGCGTTTGAGGTGCCATTACATCACCATACTTGAAGGGACTGCTTACAGAATCTTCACGAAAAACAGATTTAGCTCCTACATCATGTTGACCCCGTAAAATTGGAGCAGGTGTGCTGTGCCACCCTCTTCCCCGAACCTCTGCCAAACCCAAGAGGGGACACATCAAAGGTATCAGACCCACTGAAATCCATACTGGACAGGCAAAACTACACTCAGCTAAAACAACAGATCACAAATAATACAGATGATATCACTAAATAAACTGCTCACACAAAAAAAAACCAATAAAACACACTTAAGAAACCGATCCTACTCCAAAGTGATGCAGTGATGAGAAGACATTCACCCGGTCCGGTGTAGTCATGGACGAGTCACGGCACCAATGTAACCACCGTATGTTGTCTTCTGCCTGAAGAAATCACTGGGAGCAGTTCAGGGTTCACAGCAGGTTTATTTGATACCTGGGTGACATGAAAACAATCAGCAATGTTCCCTCTCTGTAGACAGGACAGCACGAACTCGGTCTCTACAGTTGATCTCTTCCCGGGTCTCAGTGTGACCCGTTACAATTACAATTATTACAATATTCATTGTTATTATTATATCAATAATAACTTTGATATAATAACTTCAATTATTTCGCACTGAACCGTTATGAATGATTTGTTTATTTCGGGCATTACAGTTAATCAACAACATCTGCACACATCCACATTTAATTTCATACACTTGACCGAAAGGGCAAAAGCGGGAGAAGCAAAGCTTATCTAGTCCCGCCCCCATTACCACAGAGTAGTTTTTTATTCATTTTTTTTTTCTCCTTCTCTCTTCTTCTTCTTCCCTTCTTAATTTTAGACAGTATTGACGTAACGAGCAGTAGTATCATAAGGCTGCAGTACATCTCAAGACAGTAAATAGTCCACGTGCACGACCGTACATGTGTTCTTATCGAACCGTCACGAGCGATCACAGTCTCGACTTGTTGCCATGGTGTAACAACGTCACAAGATGGACCAATAAACAGAATTCCTTTCAGTGGTGCGAATATTAACTTGGAGCCCGTTTTTGCAGATTCATTCTTCATCCCTCTCCTCATCCCTCTCTTGCATAGCTCTCACTACGCTCAGCTTCACCAGCTTATCTCTTTTAGCTGCATCCACTCCCATCTTCACCACGCAGTCACGTTTCGCGGAGATGTCAGTGCGCAACCCCATCACAGCACTCCGAGTCGTGGCGATGTCCACTCTCGCATTGAGCTGCTCAGCGGCGGCCTTTCTCAGCTTCCAATATTACATGAACATTCCACCTGCCAAGGTTAGCATTCCGAGCATCATGAATGTGAATATGTACACATCCTCCACATCCTCTATGTCCAGCGCAGCAAGGCACAGGACTTGCCATTTTCCCCAGGCATCTTTGCTGTAGCCGGCAGGGAAGGTTCCGCCTGTCAATCGCGTTCAGAGACCAGCTCAGCAGATCCATTGTGAAGTTGAAGTATTCTCGTAATGAGTTGGTAAGCGTATCCCCGCTTTATACACATACATGTTGACATAAGCACATTTCAATGTCAGCTGATGATCCTACTCCATTTTATCTCTATAGTGTCTACAGATCTCAGACTGTGACCTCATCCACATCCTCCCTGGGTCACCATGTACTCCTTAATAATCATGTTTACGTACTTCTTCCTAAAAACCCTCAGTGAAGCTGAATGTTTGATCTCGTCATCTAAATTATTCCATAGCTTGACACCTGCGATCGACATGGTAAAGGATTTTAATGTAGTTCGCACTTTCCTTTGCCTAAACATTAATTTTCCTCTCAAGTCCCTGCTCTCTTACTGGGAGAAGTGCTTGAAGGTTGCGAGGGAGGCTGTTGTTAGCCGCCCTGTACATAAACTGTGCTGCACGGTAGTGTATTACATCATAAAGTTTAAGTATTCTTGATTTGATAAATAATTGATTTGTATGTTCCCTGTAGCTGGCATAATGTATAATTCTCAGAGCTCTTTTCTGTAATATTAGCAGGGGTTGTGTGTTCGCTTTATACATGGGCCCCCAAATTTCCGCACAAAAGTGAAGGTGAGGAGAGATTAGTGTGCAGTATAACATATAAAGAGCATTTTGGTTTAGTAGCTTTTGTACCTTCCAAAGTATGGACACACTCCTGGCCAGCATACTTTTTAATTGTCTTATATACGGCTTCCAACTTAACATTTCATCAATAATCATGCCCAACACTTTATGCTCCTTAACCCTTTCAATTTCCACCCCGTTAACATGAATATTGATGCTCCTCCTGTGACCGTTTTTCCCAAATAGCATATATTTAGTTTTCTCTAAGTTCAGTGATAATTTATTTATGTTGAACCACACCTGAAGTTTGGCCATTTGACTGTTTCCACCAATTGATTCAAATTATTCCCAGAGCAGAAGATGTTCGTGTCATCCACGAATAATATTAATTTCAGAATATTGGATACTTTGCATATGTCATTTATATATAATATAAACAGTTTCTGACCTAGAACTGACCCCTGTGGGACCCCACAGACTATGTCCAAGCATTGCGACGCTTCATCACCTAATTTGACATATTGGGATCTGTTGTGTAAGTAGCTTCTGACCCATTCCCGTGCTATACCTCTAATACCCTATCTCTCTAGTTTTGCTACCAAGATCTCATGGTTAATGGTGTCAAATGCTTTTTTCAGATCGATAAAGATCCCTATGGTATGTAGTTTCTGGTCGACTGCATCAATAATTATTTCAACTGACTCTGTCAAGGCCATAGCCGTCTCAGTGTGACCCGTTACAATTACAATTATTACAATATTCATTGTGATCGTATAGTGGATTTTTATTGAAACAAAACAGAATATGTATACAAATTAATAAAGGTACACAATACAATTATTTCGCACTGAACAGTTATACCTTTTACATATATTTATATGTATATGTGTGTAGCACTGAGTAGAAGATAACTTCATGCGCAAAACACAACAAACAGCAACAAAGCAATTAAGCTCATCTGCATGGTTTATTTGATACCTGGGTGACATGAAAAAAAATCAGCAATGTTCCCTCTCTGTAGACAGGACAGCACGAACTCGGTCTCTACAGTTGATCTCTTCCCAGGTCTCAGTGTGACCCATTACAATTATTACAATATTCATTGTGATCGTATAGTGGATACAATTATTTCGCACTGAACAGTTATGCCTTTTACATATATTTATATAACACTGAGTATAAGATAATTTAATGCGCAAAACACCAGCAACAAAGCAATTCAGCTCATCTGCATGTCATGATTTACTACTGCACCATATATAAAGAGCCTGTATCGTACCTGGGTGACATGAAAACAATCAGAAATGTTCCCACTCTGTAGACAGGACAGCACAAACTCGGTCTGAAAAGATAGCACCGAGCTAACGTTAGCATTGGCATTAGCACCGAGTTGTTACTTGTGATAAAACAGAGAAGGGTCTAACTGCGGGCCGTAGACCCCACGCCAGCCCTCCCCTTACCCATTACGGGCACTCCCCTTACACGCGGGCACGCCTCCTCAACACTCCCCTTACACGCAGGCACCTCTCCTCAACACTGATTGGGTGAGAGATCACGTCTGACGTGATGACGTTTGCTTTTGTCGAAACTTTATTTATACACGCGTATCCCATGCAAACTCATTGACAGAGACTTTTTACCACGGTGTGCGACAATAATAGAGACGAATAAAATACTCGCTGACATTTATGAACATATAAGTGTACTTTGTATGCAATTTATGAATAATTAAAGCCACTTTGTAAACTATTAAATAATATAGCCAAACTGCTAAAATATATAAATGCAGATTATACACATACACATAATTATCACGTTTCTGATATAATGATCACGTTTACAAAATAAAGTATCACATTCATAAAATATAATTATAACGTTTATAAAATATAATGATCACGTTTATAAAATATAATGATCACGTTTATATATTACAGTATCACATTATAACTTGTTACTGATGGGTTAGGGTTAAAAAAACATTTCCACTGTGACAGCAATAGCTTCTGTAAAATGTAACGTTTGTGAGTAATTTAATTTATTTTTGCAAACTTCCATGATCACAGCAAACTGTAGGTTATAAAAAGTTGTGTTTAATAGCCTACACTTTTTGAATGTATTATTAGTCTGTTTGACAGAAAAAGTTTTAGAACTATAGAAGTCTACTTGTTCTGTTTTTACACTCCCATGAGGTACAACTATGAAATCACTCAACAAAGCTTTCTACAAAATCAACAATAAACTAAACTATTGCTGATTATGTCCTTAAGGAGTTGTTACCTATTTCCAGGTAGATATGTGAAACTCTGGTATCTGAATCAAACACAGTTGGACATTAGTGGATATTTTGACAAATGAAGTCCTACAAAAGCTCTGAAACATTTGATTCTGCACAGAAAGTTGTATTACTTTCAAATCCATGTAATGAGTACAAGAAATTAATGATATATTATTTTTATTCGTGTAACACAAAATAAACTTTTTACACTTTTGACAAAGAGCCCCTGCTGGAACAAGGGCCTTTCTGCAAGGAGTTTGCATGTTCTTCCCGTGTGTGCGTGGGTTTTCTCCTGGTACTCCGGCTTCCTCCCACAGTCCAAAAACATGCAGATTTGGGGATTAGGTGATTTGGCCGTAGGTGTGTGAGTGAGAGTGAACGGTTGTTTGTCTCTATATGTGTCCCTGTGATGGACTGGTGAACTGTTCAGGGTGTGACCCCGCCTATCGCCCTATGTCAGCTGAGATAGGCACAGCACCCCCCGTGACCCTTCAGTGGAGGACAAAGTGGTAGGTAATGGACATATGGATGGAAAACAGTTTGACTCGAATCACAGTCGCTGAAGAAAGTCCTCACTCTCTAAAGCGCTCTGGAATCTGGCCAAGAGGCTTTGGAGTTTGAGCCTTGCTTCATCCGACAGGCTCTGGCTCTGAAGCTGTTCGCTGAGCAGCGTTATCTCACTGATAAGACAAAATGATACAACAAAATGATGAAGTCATTAATGACACTCACATACATTTGGGAATATACACTGCTGTGAAAGTTGGTTTAACAGTTTTCTAAACTACCTGACTTACCTCGAGTCAAACTTATTTCCACATTTGTACAGCTCAGTGGCTTTGTCCAGGGAAATGGAGTGTACAACTGCCAGGGCGAATATTGTTGCCTATGTCATGAAGATTAAGATTGTGTTGGACAGTGACCATGTGTTAAAAGGAGACATATGCAGTTATATAAAATATGTAGTCTTTGAATCAGTGTCTGATATCTCACCTCTGGCAAAAGTACATCCATGACGAAAGCCACTGGATCAGCGTACTTCTTGTCTGTCTTTGTACTTTCAAGTACTCCAGACAAGAAGCTCATCACCTTGTCCACTTGGTCGTCTTCTTCAGAAAGAATGACGACCCTGTCCTCCTCTTTGGCCCAGGGAGACACTGTGCTGCCGCTGATGATTTTCTATAAATATATTATAGGTTTTTAGTTTGGGTATTCATATATAAATACAATAAATAAATAAATCCCACACAAAATGCTTTTTGACAAACTCACTTGAAGGTGTTGCAGCATGCCTTGATCCTCAGTAATTGCTTGAACTAACAGGCAACTGGACTCACGCTGTTTCTTTTTTGCCTGTTGGGCCCTCTCCTAAAATGAAATTATACAATGCATAAATATGCAACACTGTATATATTCAAGTACTTTGAATAAGACAATTTCTTTCCCTGATTATTTGCACTTCCTTACGTACCACAAGACTCTTTGTGGATGTGTCATTGAATTGACCACAGTAACATCACTGCCCTAAATGGATACACAGATAAGTTTGAATGAGACAGAACACATCTGTGTGTTTACTGATGTATGAAAGAAATGCTTAGACTAACCAAGTCTTTTGCAGGAAAGATGTACCGCATCTTGCCGTATATATGGTCATCTGCATCCGATGGCTTCTGTAAACGATCATCATCACAATCAGAATTGTGCCAGCATGTGTCATATGCAAATGTAAACAACTTCCAAAAGAGATCCATGTTGGATTCAGAATGACACAGAACCATGGTTAACATACTACATGTGTCATAACAATCCATGGAGTATGTATTACTGACCACAGTGGAGCCCGAGTGCCTTCTTTTCCGGCAAACCCTGAGGACAGGTGCTGTGTTTCCTTGAGCTGTTGCTCTGCCTTCCTTGGTGAAGTGAGCAAACTTCCTCCCATAGCTGCAAGTAAAAACACATTTCTTATCTGTGAGACTGAATTTTTGCCAGGTGTTCGCCCAAGATCCCCTCCAAAAAAAAAAAAAATAGCTCCCCTTCAAATGGCAAATCGGACACTGAAAAGTGTCTGAGTCACATTGCCTCAGCTCAGGGCCTGCTCCAACAGGAAAGGTCATGTTGCTCTGTAAGAGAATTTTAATATTTAATATTTAATTACATTTCTTTTGTATTTTTAATAGGGAACATGTTTCATCGACAATCCAGTAGAAATTAACTGGATTACATTTGCCTATAAGACTTTACCTGTCCTAAAATATATGTAGGCTAACTGAAATGAAATAAATTTAACTGTTGACTGTGATTCAACAGAACTTTTTATCTCTAAGCGTAAAATATATTATTCATTATCAAATGTTTCATCTTTACAATTGTAGAACTGAGGTCACGTTTTCAAATAAGCAAAGCTGTGTGCAACTTCAGTCATTTAAAGATTAAAAAAAAATGACTAGATAAAACAAAATAAAGAGCATGTAGTTTATCCTAAACGTTTCTTAGTGGAAAATGTGACTCACTTTGTCAATGTTATAACCTGTATGAGTAAAGGCATTTAAGAAATCATTAAAACAAACTAGAAAAAAAAATCGCTTCTCTTGCTTACTGATACAGTCGCTACGGTTACAACATGTAGACACGAGTCACGACTGGTTGGCAAACTAAACTTAATTGACTTAATCTATAATGTATAAATAACGACAATAAATTCAGTGTTCAATATCAAACTGTGTATTAAACCATTCTTACCTTTTCTTCTGTCATTTTGAGAACTTGTGTAGTTCTGCAGCTTTCCTCTCTTTCTAACCTCTCGCTTCTCGTCCTTCTTCAAATACGACAACGTCATCACGTCAGACGTGATCTCTCACCCAATCAGTGTTGAGGAGGCGTGCCCGCGTGTAAGGGGAGTGCCCGTAATGGGTAAGGGGAGGGCTGGTGTGGGGCCTACGGCCCGCAGTTAGACCTACTTGATAAAACATGAAAAACACACCGAGGTAACTCACAAAACCATGGCGAAATGAATCCAGGACACACAATATAGGAGTTCATACAGTCAGCCCAACTCTTACGTGGCTTATATTACAGTTAACATTGCTTTTCATACAGAGATTTGGACAACATTACCTCTACAGTTGATCTCTTCCCTGGTCTGAGTGTGACGTCACACGCCATGGAACGTGCTGCGTAACCCAGGTGCTGTTACAAACCATGACAGCAGATGGCGTACTCCCTATTTAGCTGGATTTAAAGCGGACCTAGACTGGAAGTTCCTATTAACGCTGTGTATCTGCGTCATTACCTTGTTTATGAAGCCCTGAAGTTTCGAAACAAACAGTACAGCCATTGCTGAGAACGCTGTGTTAATTGTAATCTCGGGCTCAGCGAGATCTCTGATAATCCCGTTATAGTTACGTAAACAGCGGTTCTCCTGAACAGCAGATCGTCCTGCTCCGGGCACTAGTCCGGGTACATCCGGTTGCGTAAATTGAACCGCAGAAGAAGAATAATGTCCGTTGTGGAGGTGTTTCACGAGCGACAGTGTCTTCTGACTCTGGGTCTGACTCCGGGTCAAAGTCATAAAAGGGACTGCGGCGGGAGTCGTGAAGAAGCTATTTTTAAACACTGTTAAAACAATGTTTTGATAATGAGGAGCAGTGCATCCACCGTTCCAGAGGGGGGAGCTGCGCTTCTGAGAGCGGATGTGCTGAATAGTATTGGCCAATCACAAGCCCACAAGTCTTCTGGGGGTGAAAGTTCACTCTGAAACAATGCGGTTTTTATATTTAAAAACCTTTAAATATAAACCTCTTTTCACACTGTTACACTATAATCACATATGCAGATGGAGCTAAGGAACCTGAAACAGGAGTGACATGATTTGGGGTAGCTGTACCAGCAAAGAGAATTGGACTAAGTAGGAAAACATCAGATATGTTAGGGGTATACACAGTGGAGATGCTGGCAGTGTTGGTAGCACTAAGCTGAGTGGAAGAGGCTCGGCATAACAAGGTAACTGATTTGCTCTGATTCATCATCAGTTC